>NC_080791.1:87715552-88417052 GCF_028018385.1 Neofelis nebulosa
TCTGGGGAATTAAAGATAATTTGATTCAATAAGCATTTATAGAGTCCTGCATGAACTGTTCTCGGTGCTGGCGGACATACAGAAGTGGTTAGACCTGGTCACTGCCTTTAAGGAGCAGAGAAGGAATTAATGAGGATATAAAGGAGCAGAAAGCGGGTAAGTGCAGTGAGGAGACAGAATGATCCAGTGCTCAGCAGAGGGACAGTTTGCTCTGAAGGGCCATCAAGAAAAAAAGAACAGAGAAAAGGTATTAAAAACAATAGTTGCCTCCTCTGTGGCAGGTACTATGCTTGTTGCCTTACATGGATTTTCTCACTTTTCTCCTCTCTTTGGAGCATCTTTATTCAGCTCCAAATTCCAGATGAGGAAACCTAGGTTCAGGAAAGTTAACTAACTTGCTCAATATCACAGAACTGGTACTTGGATCACCAGGATTTGAATCTGGATCTATCTGCCTTCAAGTGTGTGTTCTCAACTGTATCACATGCTAAGATTTCAGCAGGAGGAGAGGAAAGGTATATATTCCAGAAAGAGGGAGAAACACGAGAAAAGGAAGGGAGGCAAAAAGTGCCAGACATGCTTGAAAAACAAGGGGTTTGAGTTGCCTGGAGAACAGACACATGAGGAAGAGTTGATGAGCTCAGAAAGGGTTTTGCTTGGGAGACTAGGGCCTTGGATGGTGGGAGAAGGAGATCATACATAATACAGTGGGCTGTGGGGAGCTACTGAAGACTTCTGTATGCAGGAGTAGTGTCATTAGAACTACCCAGTATTCAGGGAGGATAACCTGTCAGCAGTGTCCAGGGTAAGAGCTGCAGGACTAGTGAGGAGGCTCTGCAGTGGCCCCGGCATTGGGGACCCAAACGAGGTCTGTAAAGAAAACAAGGATGGGGGCGGTGATGAAGATAAGAGATCATGTGGTAGACATTTTAGATTTGGTAGCCCGCTGAGCATCAGGGGATGGAAGGTCATCTCCCATTGATTTCCTAGTTGGCGTCCATGCTCCTTAAGAACCCGATGCCTGGTTCATGGTTTTCCTCTTCTGCTCATCTCTTGCCTTCCATCTGCGGTGAGTGTGGCTTCCATGTTGATGCAGATTCACTCCTCCTTGGCCAACAGATTCTCACAGACACACCTTTGCCTAGAAACCATGGTCATCCTGTGCAATCTTGTCTTCGAAATGATATTTTAAAGCCAGATTCTCGTCTTTTGTTCCTCTCTCCTTCCCTCCCTGTGGGCTCTGTCCCCATCTCTGGTCAGGTCAGCTACTTCCTCCATTGGTTTTGCTGCATCCTCTTTATGTGAGTCCCCCAGGTTTCCATTCTCAGCTCTTTCTCCCTCTCCAGGTAGAGAATAAATTATAGAGGAAGGAGTGAAAAGCATGGCAGGTGCCCAGGTGAGAGGTGAAGGTGGTAGGGGTAGAGGGATACAAATCCAAGTGTATGGATTTGGCGTATTTTGAGGGACAGAGTTGATGGGGCAAGATAATGGATTCTGTGTGTGGCAGGAGGAGGTGAGGGTCAGAGGAATCAAGGGTGACTCCTACGTGTTTGCTTGAGTGCTGGTTGTAGTGTCATTTGTTGAAATGCAGAAGATGCAGGAAAGAAAGAGGTTTACTGGGGCGAGAGCAAGAGTGGGGAGGTGGAATTGAGAGTTTGGTTGGGACATGTTAGGTTTGAGATGTCTAAAAGACATCTATGTAGGGCTCAGGAGCTAGGACCCCAGATTCATCAACACAGGTGATGGAACTAAGGGAGCAGGTGAAATTAACCAGATTAGCCATGAGTATAGCTGGGTAATCCATATGAGGAAAGAGCTGGGGCCAGCAAAGGACACTGAGAAGGAGTGGCCAGGAGGATGGGAGGAAGCCCAGGAGAGTGGGGTCCGGAAATAAGCAAAGAAGGGAATGTACTGGAAGGAAGTGAGCTGCTGTGTCAACTTCTGCTGTGCTATAAGGGCAGAGATTAACTGGATTTGGTAAGGTAGAGATTGTTGGTGACTTTCGTAGGAGTGGTTTCCAGGCAGAGTTGGTGGCGATGCTTAGCTAGCGTGGATTGAGGGGAGGATGGGGCCGGGGAAGTAGTGACAGCAAAGGGGAGAAATTAATGGTGCAGTTACTGGAGAGGCACATGGGAGATACTGGGGCACAGCTGAATATTGTTGTGTTACTGTAATAGGGAGAAATAGACGATGCAGAAGAGAGAGACACGAACTGTCTTGGAGTGAAGTCCTTAAGTGGACAAGGTGGGTGGCAGAAGCGGAGGGTTCAGACCCAGTGAGGAGCAGGGGCAGCTCATCCTTTTGCACTGGGAGGTTAAGCAGAGTCCAGGGGTGTGGGTGCTGGTCAGGTAGCCATTCAGTTATGGAAGCCTGAGGACATTTTCTGTGATTGTTTCTGCTCTCTTGGGACAGAATGAGGTGAGGTTGGCAGGTGAGGCTGAGGTTGTGTGTGGGGGGTGTTTGAGCAAGGGTGCAACAGTATCCACTGAGAATCTGCCAACTGATTACAGAAATACCTTAAGATTGGCATGTCTTGGGGCGCCTGGGTGGCTCAGTCGGTTGGGCGTCTGACTTCAGCTCGGGTCACGATCTCGCGGTCCATGAGTTCGAGCCCCGCATCGGGCTCTGGGCTGATGGCTCGGAGCCTGGAGCCTGCTTCTGATTCTGTGTCTCCCTCTCTCTCTGCCCCTCCCCCGTTCATGCTCTGTCTCTCTCTGTCTCAAAAATAAATAAACGTTAAAAAAAAAAATTAAAAAAAAAAAAAAGATTGGCACGTCTTCCCTCCTCAGGCTTCACTGCTGTGTGCAAACCATTTCTTCTAGTCTCTCAAAATCCCGATCCTTCGAAACTGCCTCCCCCCTCACTGCAGTCTCCTCCAAACACCCTGCTGTTCCCCATAATTCACTGGAGACTTAAACCCGATTCATTGTCTTTTCCTCTCCATCGCCTTTCCTGTCCCCAATCCATCCTCAGTGCTAACCATTTGGTTCTTTGACCTCCTCACTTCTAATACAGGCCTTGTAGTACTTGGGAAGGGGCAGGAAAGGGGAGCTGGTTTTATTTACAGCAAAAAAATGAATGGAGCATCAGGAGGAAGGGTTGAGGCTCTGGGGGCTTTGCCAATGGTGGTTGATGGGAAACAGTGGAAAGTTTGAGAGCGTGGGCAGGAGAGACAGATTGTATCAGACTAGAAGGTGCATAGAGCTTTCTGGAAATGAGAGTTGGGAGGCGACTATGCCTGCCTGCAAAGTGGCTATCCCTCAATGGCACTTCTCTGTTGCCTTCATGGCCACTTGGTCCTCTCCATTCCTGTCTAATAACTCACAAATAAATGTGTTTCCTTTTCTCCATTTCACTGTTATCTCTTCCTGGGCTTTGCTGGTTCTTTCCAAATGACTCAACCTCAGACACTCTGCTGTTAATGTCCTGTCCGTACTGTAATTAGGGTTATCCTAATACACAGATTCTGATCTCACATCTACTCCATTAAAAAAAAAAAATTGGTGGCTCTCCATTATTCACAGAATAAAATCTGAACTTCTCAAAGTGGATCTTCCGAGCCCTTCACAACAGGTACTTAACAAATGTTCAGGTCTCTTCACAACCTGCTCTCCGGGCTACTGTTCCAATCATACTGCCCATTTTGCTCTCCTTCCTACTTCATGCTTCAGCCATACAGGAGGATTCATTCTTCACATTCCCTGGTCCTCTGAAGCCATCCCTGTCCCCATCTCCCTTAGTGCCAGATGCTTCCACTGCCTTTATCACGTGGGGCCAACGAGTTGTTTTTGCTCTCTGTCCCTCATAAACTCCCTGAAAGCAGGTACCACATCTCATTCATCTTTGAATATCCAGCTCCAGCTACTGCCTGGCTCTGTTCTTGTGAGAGCGAAGGACTGACCTTTGCTAAATGTCTCTGCCAGGCCCTGGGCGAGGCATGTGGTGGAAGACACCACAGGTGAGCACTTGAGAGCAGAGTCTTTGCAACATGGCAGACCTGGATTCATACCCCAGCTCTTCCACTGTCTGACTTTGGAGCTCCAGGAAAAAAAAAAAAAAAAAAAAAAAAAAGACCCTCTCTAACCTTCATTTTCCTCATCTGTAAAATGAGAATATAAAAAAGCCCTGACCTCACAGAGCTACTTAGCGGGTGAAACAAAATAAGTATTGCATGTAAGGGGCTTTGTACACTCCTGGAGCACCTACTGAGTGCTTCGTAAATGATCCACTGAATGTCTTATAAGTCATCTATAAGGTAGAAGGACTGAAGGGGAGAGAGACTGAAGGAGGAAAGGTGACTTGAAGATTAGGAACCCCTATAATTCAGAGAAAAGTGTGCTAGTGATGAAAATAGGAAGGGGATTGGAGGGGAAAGCATTTCTGGAAGGGAGAAGGTAATTGATTCACTTTGGGCCATGTTGAAGTTAAAGTGATGAGATATTAAGGGCCGCTATTCAGATACTGAGGAGGTGTTACGGGTTATGAAGGGGGTGTTGTTGGGACTCAGGGTGGAGTTCAGGAACGTTTTGGGAGGTCAAGGCTAGATCTCAGGAGAGAGGTTAAAGTTACATGATAGGTTTTGAGAATGTTGTATATACAGGTTAGAAATAAATTCCCAGAGAACATTCAAGGAGAGTGCAGAGCTGGAGGACAGACCCTGGGAAATGCCTCCATGCTCAGGATCAAATGAGGAGGAAGCGAAGACCAATGAAGAAGAAGAGAAGCAAAGATGTCTTAAATCTCACTTTCCCTTAATAGTTTTGAAATCAGCCTGCAATGTGAATCTGAGGTCAGCACCTTAAATGGAGAGTCACGGTGTTGAACGAACAGCTTGTCCCTCTGAAGGGAGAGTGTTAACGTTCTGTGGGTTCCAGTGTTTTCTAAATCACTGGGGCCACCTTGCAGTGCCCTGCATGCACTGCCCCCTTGACTCACATGCCCTCTGAGTAACGGGACAGAAATGACTGCTACAGAAGTGGCCGCATGTCCGACAGAGGTTTTCGTCTGCTCCGTTTGCAGGATCTGGAGTGAGGGGCCCTTCAGAGCAGTGACCCAGCTGGTGGAGTAGGGAAAATTCTCCCCACACTGAAGCTGACCGGAGTGGTATACCTTACATGGCCGTCAGACATTATTTCAAAAAATGTCACTTTAAGAAAGTGAGAGACTGATCCTTTGGCAAAGGAAATTTGTGTTCATTCATTCTTCCGACAAATATTTTTGAGCACCTGTTATGTGCCTGGTGCTCTCCTGGCACTGGAGACAAACCCCCTGCCCTCACAGAGCTTACATTCCTGAGTAGCAGGGAAGGCCAGGGAGTATCAAAGAAATAATGGTCATGATTTTATTTTATTTTATTAAAGTTTATTTATCTATTTTGAGTGAGACAGAGAGAGAGAGAGAGAGAGAGCACGCACAAGTGGGGGAGGGGCAGGAAGAGAGGGAGAGCAAGAATCCCAAGCAGGCTCCGTGCTGCCAGCACAGAGCCCAATGCAGGGCTCAGTCTCATGAATTTTATGATCATGACCTGAGCTGAAACCAAGAGTTGGACACTCAGCCAACTGAGCCACCCAGTGCCCTTAATGGCCATGATTTTAAATGTCTGGGGGTTAAGAAGATCAGTGAGTGACTGCCTGAGGCCACCTAGGGACAGACAAGGTTCCAGGCAGAGGGGGAGGGTTTGAGACCCAGCAAGGGTGTCACTGATGGAAGAGAGTAGCAGCCAGGAGGTCAGGGTGCAGGTGAGGGGTCACAGTTACTAGAGCCCCAAGGGCTGCACCCTGAGTGGAATGGGAGCTACAGGAATGTTGGGCAGGAGATTGACATGGACTGAGTGCTCCCCAGTGCCTGGGCCCTGAGCCAGCCCATCCCCTGCATACACACACACACACACACACACACACACACACACACACACACAACACCTCCAGGCATGTGTGTTAACTTAGAACTGACAAACTGTATTTCAGAGTGGTGACTTTTCATAAAAATGTCTAACCTCCCCATGACTCAGTTTCTTCACCTGCAAATTGAGGGTAAGAATAGCACCTGGGCAAAGAACCTATCCCAGTGCCTAAGGCACAGCAGAAGGTCAGAACATGTTGTCCCCCCCTTTCTTATCCTTTCTGTATTGAAGTTCTTGCAAATTAAATAACCATTCATGCCTCTTCTGTACATGACTTGCAGTTTTAGATCACTATGCCAGTGAATACATTAGATTTGAGTGATTTCAGTTGACCTAACTTTAGTATCTCTTTGACCATTAAAGGAATTTATTAATATACCTAAGATAAATATATTCTTTCCATTTAAATAGAGGTGAAAGGATTTTATATCCTGCACCAGGAAGGAACATATATATACACCAAAACAATAAAACAAAGTAAAAGCAGAACACATGTAAATATTAAGTCTTGCTAATGAGATATTTATTTAGGGTATCATGTTCTGATACACTATACATTTTTCTTCATCAGGATAGAATAGCATAGGCAAAAGAGGCATATTATTTTTTTTCATAGAAACCCTTAAGTTTTAAAGAATATTAGTGGCATAAAACTCACATATAAATACTAAATCGCTAAAAGCAGTAGCAATTAAATGTTTGATGTCACCAGAGGCACATTATCTAATGAGCTGTTTTCAGAAGTTAATAATGTGATTAATCACCGATTGATAAAAACTACGGAAAAGAAGCCTTTTTTGTCCTAATAGAACTCCAAATCCAAGTGCTGCTTGATGAGAGGCAGATCTTGGCTAATAAGTTACCAACTGAAGTCAGAAAGGGTGGTTAAAGTCAGAGAGAAAAGACCAGTTTACTCACCGTGTGGCACTTACCAGTGGGGTCTCTAAATTATTCCAGAGCCTTGTCCTCAGCTTTGTGGGTCTAGTAGCCCTCAGAGTTCAGCAGCATCAGGAAGACCAACTTATGTTAACCGGACTTATAAGGGATTGATATGTAAACCAGACTAGTAGCATATTAATTTAAAATATAGGCTAGAACTACCAAAGAGATGGGACTTCTTTAACTGGCCATTCCTTTTTGCCATATGAAAACCTATATGGGGAGCTGAGTTGCAACAGGGAAAATGGTAGTTCATTTGTACCTTCATTTGACTTTTAATTGAGCACCTACTGTGTACAAAGCCCTGTTCTAGGCCCTGGGAGCATAGCAGTGAACAAGAGACAAAAAACCTCCCTGCCCTCTTGGAGTGTACCTTTTCGTGGAGGAGCTGAGACAGATGATGAAACAAATACGTATGTATCATGTCAGATGGTAATGCCTGCTTTGGAGCCTTACCATTCCATGTGTGGCCTGGGGGCCTGCTGCATGAGCACCACCCAGAGCTTGTTAGAAAGGCAAAATCTCAGGCCTCACCCCAATTCACAGAAACAGAATCTTACATTTGAACAAGATTCCCAGGCAATTAGCATGCACATTCAAGTTTGAGAGGCACTGCTTTAGAGAAAAATTAAGTAGGGGACAAGGGGGATGGAGAATGCCAGGGTCAGGGATTGCTATCTGATAGAGAGTAGATATAGTGACATTTGTTTAGAGCCCTGAAAGAAGTAAGGGAGGGAGCCATGTATATCTAGGTGAAGAGCATTCTAACTGTAAGAATGAGCTGGTGCAAAGGCCCTGAGAGAGGAGCACGTCCAGTGCGTTTGAGGAACAGTAGGAGGCTGGTAGGCTGGAAGAGAGTGAGTTAAGGGAAGAGCAGTGGGCAGTAAGGCCAGAGAAGTAACCATGGTGGTTGGAAAAGCAGATTACTTACGGTCTTCTAGAAATTATAAGGACTCTGGCCCTTACTCTGAGGGGAGTGGGGGCCTCTGGAAGGTTTTGAGCAGAGGAGTGTTGTGATCTGAGTTTCTAAAGGATCACTCCAGCTGTTGTGTTGCAAATGGTCTATAGAGGACAAGGGACAAGGTAGGAAGCCATTGCGGTAATTCAAATGAGAGATGTTGGTAGGTTGGACCACAGTGGGTGTAGCAATAGAAAGAAGTGAACAGATTGTGGATTTATTTGGAAGATGGAGATGACAGGGTTTGCCAATGAATAGGAAGTTGGATAAGAATAAAAGAGAAGGGTCAGCATCAGTGGCAAAGTTATTGCCTTGAGCAACTGGAAGGAAGGAGTTGCAATTTATTGGACTATCACAAGAGCAGGTTTGGGGGAAAATTGAGAGTTGGATTCTGAACATGATAAATTTGAGATATCTCTTAAGTACCCAGTTGGAAATTTGAGTTGGCGAATCTCAAATGGCATCCATGGTAGTTGGAAATAGGAATCTAGAGTTCAGGGTAGTGGTCCTGGTTGGAGAGCTATACATGAACACAGATGGTATTTAAAGCCATGAGTCTATGGGATCATCTAGGGTATAGGAGAACAGAGAACTTGGGTAGGATTGATGGACAGTATCACTAAACCGAAACAGCCAGTTGCAGCCATCTTGTTCACCACGATAGACCTGTCCCGGCTGGATTACCTGCGTCTGCCAGTTGGGGCACATTCCTCTGACATGGACAAGTTCTTGCCTGCCCTTTGGCTCTCTTTTCCAGATTTCCTATAAACCCACTCCCTTCCAGTAATTATTTTCCTAGACAATTGTTTTGGTTACTGTTTTCTTTACTCTAGTTCTAAGAACATATTAATCTTTTTGATTGGACAGAAGTATCTTCCAGGCTTCCCCGCCAGTGAGCATAGGGGAGACTCATCCATTTCATGTCAAGGGCTTTTTCTTTTTTCTTACATCTTCCTAACCCAACATAACAAAAAGCTGAAAGAACTGTATGGTGAACACCTGTGTCCCCACCACCTAGAGTCCACAATTAGCATTTTACTATGCTTTCATTATCACATATTTATCTCCCTGTCCTTCCATCCAGCCATTAATCCAACTTGTTTTTTCTTGATGCATATCAGAGTAAGTTACAAACATCAGCAGACTTCAACTGTAAACACTTCAACATGCGTATTGTTGCCTAGAATTCAATATTTGTTTATGATGTTTTAGGTAAAATTTACACAGAATAAAATGTACATATCTTAAGTATACTGTTTGATGAGTTTTGACAAATGTATACACCTGTGTGACCCTAACCCCTATCCTGATATAGAGCATGACCATTACCCTGTTGCCCTTTGCAGGTTAATTAATTCCAACCCCACTCCCACAGAGGCACCTACTCTTCTAATAACACATTCTTCCTGCTGACAATAGCTTTGGTTACTTTTTACTCTGGCTTTGAGAGCAGCCTGATCCTTATGATTAGACCAAGGCATTTCCAAGCTTCCCCAGCCAGCCCATGGGGGGTTAGATCCACCCACTCAGCTATGTTTATTCATTACTCATTTGGAGGGTGGCTTCACTACAGTATTTAGAGTTATTTCTCTGTAGCCTTGCCTCCTGCCTCTAATCCAACTCTGACCCTTAGACTTTCTCTCTTCTCTTTGGATTCATAGACATTACTTTTGGGGAAAATTGATACCAATCCATCTTCCTCTTTCTCTTAAGAATAGTGAAGGCTAGCATTTATTGAGCACCTAGTAGGGACCACACCAAAGCCCCACATACACCCCCGTCTCTCTGGTGCCTTACAAAGTGATAATCCCGTTTTACATACGAGGAAAATTGAGACTCAGAGACCTTGAATAACTTGCCCAAGGCAAGGGCCTTTCTGATCCCAAACCCTCTTCACCATCTCATGACTTGGGGACCAAGGGTGTGGGGGCTGCTTTCCCCCTTCTGGTGCCCCTTGTCACGTGCCTCCTTCTGCTTTTCCCACAGCCGTGGTGAAGAATCCACCCAACAACCTGTGGATCATCGCGGCAGTGCTGGCACCCATTGCTGTGGTCACGGTCATCATCATCATCATCACTGCTGTGCTCTGCCGGAAGAACAAGAACGACTTCAAGCCGGACACCATGATGAACCTGCCTCAGAGAGCAAAGGTGCAGGAAGTGGTAGCTTTTGAGGTCATTGCAAGTACCTTCAGAAACATTCTGACAAGCCCTATCTTGAAGGAGACCCTTTATTTATTCAGATTTTTTAAAAAATTATAGCAAATAATACATAACATAAAATCTACCGCCGTAACCATTTTTAAGTGTACAATTCAGTGTTTTTCAGTATACTCCCATCATTGTGCACCATTTATGTTTATCGTCAGGCCACGATAGCTAATGCTTACCTAATAACGCTCTCTCTCTGAGCCGTAAGTACTTCTGACGGCTTTACATACAGCAGCTCCACCCTCACAGCAATGCTTTAAGGAAGAGCCATTGTTTGGCAGGTGAGGAAACTGAGACACAGAAAATTAGGAGCTGGATAGACCTGAAAGGGGCTGTGGAGGCCATCTAATCTGACATCGTCCTTTTCCAGAGAAGTAGCTCTAAGATCACACAGTTTGTAAGTAGCAGAACTGATGGTAGAACCAGGGCTTTTGGCTCCTAATGCAGGGCTCTTCTGGGCACATGAGACTCTCAAAATTTTCCTTCTTCCATTGACCAGAGTGACTTATCTTCGAAGGCTGCCATGATGGGCAAGCTGCAGAGTCTTGGCCGGGCAGTCATCACACGCTGGTTCGGTGGCTCAGCTGGAGGCTGGCCGGGAGCCCGTGCACCCTGCACAGCCTCCACACCTCTGGTGACGGGGAGGGGAGTGAACTGAGGAAACTCCCAGCGCTAATTTTCCAGTCACATGGCTCCCTTCATGATATCCCCTCGAGGGAAATACAGTAATCTGTAATACCTGATCTTTAAATAATGCCTTACAATTTGCTGGGTTCTTCTGGGTCTGTGACCTCGTCTGCTCATCACAGCAGCCCTATAAGGTAGATCATAGTCAGGGCAGGTTTTATTATTTTCACATTACTGTTGAGAAGGCTAAGGAAAGAGAGGCTGTGGAGATTTGTCCAAAGTCACATAACTAGCAGCAAAAGGAGCGACTCGGGCCCATAGCTGTGTCTTTGGGCTCTTTCCACATTATACCCGTTCCTGAGCCCTGAGATTTGGCAGGTAGACTCTTCCTCCATCACTGAACTTCTGAGCTTTGTCTACCTGTGCAGGAATGAAACAGCAAAAGGAATTTTCATTCCATTGGAATGCAGGTCATGGAGATAGTCCTTGCCAGCAGTCATGCATGCCTGGTTCTTTCTGGACGATCACACCTTGCTTCAGCAAAAGAAATCAATTGAATTTTATCGTTTGTTAAACTAATTCACCTGTTGCAAAGCTGCAGTTTGATTAGACGCTCTGTCTACCAAAGAGCCAAACTCCAAAGAATGTTGTTCTGTTTCTGTTGACACAAAGGGCACCCGCTTTCCAGATGCAGCACAGTGTTGGCCATCGCCCAAGCAGTGACAAATAAAACTGTTCCAAGAAGGGGGTCTTTCATTTCCATCTTAGCTTAGTTACAACCTGAGCCTTCCAGACATAACAGTAATTACCAGAATCTAACTGCAGCCGAGTCCAGGAATGCAAAACATGCCATACTGAGGTTGTAAATGGCAACTCTGTGTTACAGATTAAGCCAAAATTTTATTGATTTGCTAAGGTGAGTTGGGCAGCACACGATTTCAGTGTACCTTCTGGCTTGAAAGCTGTTTGGAGCTGAAAGAGATTCATGTTTGTGGGTTGTCATAGCCCCTTTTATGTTCCTACCTGGTGAATTGTGCTTGAAGAGATACGTGGCCGATGTTGAAAATCAAGCCAATTTATGTTCCAGGAGAAGACTGAATTCACTTGTGTGTGGTAGCTCTGGTTGTTTTCTCCCTCAATGAGGCTGAGCTCCGCACTTTGATTTGCAAAGCTCCTTTATCACAGGAAGCCAGCGGGGTGGAACTGCCTCTTTGTTACCGCAGTCCTTCTGCCCTCGCAACCCAGGGACACTGCAGTGTTGGAGAGAGGAGAGAGCTGCCCGCGTCGCATCTCACACCGTGTGTGTGTGTGTGTGTGTGTGTGTGTGTGTGTGTGTGTGACCAGAATTCATTTAATGCCAAGGAAAGAGGCGGAATGAAAAAGTTAGCCTTCGTGACCACTCCATAGCGTGGGAGGATGGTCTCCTAGTCTCCAGGGACATCACCGTCTTTAGAATGCAGACAGCAGTGCCACAGGACATTCCCGGGGATCCCTGCTGAGTCTCAGTAATAGACTTGACAGGCTAAGAGGAGCCGAGTGCAGCCGTCCTGGGAGCCGAGGCCAGGGCGTGCACGGCCGTACCCTTCTTCGGAGACAAGGTACCATAGACGTGACCCTGTTACCATGGTTGTCAGCTAGGCTTCTGTAGGTAGTGTTGAGAAAATGATAAACGCAGGAGGGCCAGGTGTCAGGGCGCTCGCGAGCTTCTTTCTTCCTGGTTCATTTCTCTTTACTCTTTGTCATTGGATTCACAGCCTTTGCCCAGTGTTTCCCTTCATATAATTGATGAGAACACAGCTTCCTGGAGCAGGCAGCCTTACAGGACAGTAGGTAGGGCCACATCCAGATGCAGGATGGAGCATGGAGGGCCCACAATGGTTGGCATGACCATCTGCCCGGGACAGGTCAGTCACCCCCTGAAGGTGCCCAGCTGTTTCCTCTTTTTCACAGACCGTGTGGCCTGTATTTAACCTCTTTGTGCCTCAGTTTTCCCATCTGTGAAATGGGGATAATAACAGTGTTTACTTATAGGTTGTTGTGAGGATTGATTTTTGTAAGTTACTTTGAGCTGTGCCTGGCACATAAATATTACATACAAGTTGGCCTTCATTAGTATAAAGGTCCTTTTTTTCTTAAAAGGTCTGGATAGCATGTCTACCTTTGAAATTGTTGAGGATTATTTTGATTTTCTAATTTTACAAAACTCGTTGAAGCAGCTATAGATACTTCATTATGTCTTAATAGTATCAGGGGTCACGAGGGTGTGTCCAATGGCAATTAATTAATTTCAGGTGATTTTCAAACTGAAGACTGAAAGACCACTACCCATCAGTCGGAAGAGTGAGGGACTGGTCTTGAGTCTTTCACCACTTAGCTGTGTGATCTTGGGCAAGTCACTGGACTTCTCTGAGCTTTTGTGTTCTTGCCTGTTAAACGAAGACTGTGATGTTTGCCCTGCTTCCTCAGAGGGTGTTTGTGAGCACAAAATGAGGTGTCAGTGTTTTGAAGGCTGTCAGGACTAAGCATATGGGAGAACTGTTATTATTAACCTAATAACAGTAGCCACCCTTGAAGCCTGTCCTTCCTTAATATCTCTGTTTCTGCTCACTCATCATCAACCCAGTCCCCTGAAGTATCTAGCAGGTAACTTCAACACAGTGTGAAGGGTGAGGTGCCAAATCCAGGCCGAGTGGGGGCAAGAGGGAGAGGACCAGAGCCAGCTTGCTGTCCTTACTAGGTTCTTGGGAAGCCTTAGCTGCCATCGGAGACTCTCATTTCCTCACAGACAGGCCAGTAGTCTCAACATGGGAGCCAGGCCAAGTACGGTAGCAGATGCCCAACCAAGATGGTAGGCTGCAGGATGAGGGGAAAGGCCATGGGAGGAATCATCAGGCAGTGCTCAGATGTCCTGGTTCTGCATCACTCGGACCTGGGTGCAAATCCCGACCCCACCCCTGACCAGCTGGGTGAGCCTGAGGAAGTTGCTTAACCTCTCCAACCCTCAGTTTATTTATCTTTAAAATGGAGAATCATAATAATGCCACCCCCTTGAACTGCAGTGCGGATGAAGTATCATAATTGGCATCATGCATTCAGCACTGTACCAGTCATACCAAATAAGGCTGAAACTGTGAATGCCTTGAGGGCATGGACTGGCTATTATTCATCCTCATATATCCAGCACCAGGCACAGTCCGAGGCACAAGCCAGTGCTCAGTAACTATAGTTGGCACTATGCTGAATAGGCTAATGGGGGCATGGGAGGATTATGGAAAAGGTATCAACAGAAAGCGTGGCTGAGCAGGTGGGTCCAGCCAGACTGCAAAGGGCCTTAAATGCCTTGCTGAAGAGTTTGAGTGCCGTGAAACACTTGTTAAAATTTTTTTCTTAATGTTTATTTATTTTTGAAAGACAGAGTGTGAGCAGGGGAGGGGGCAGAGAGAGAGACAGAATCTGAAGCAATCTCCAGGCTCTGAGCCATCAGCACAGATCCTGATGTGGGACTAGAACCCATGAACTGCGAGATCGTGATCTGAGCCGAAGTCAGATGCTTGACCAACTGAGCCACCCAGGTGCCCCAAACCATTTTTTTAAGTAGACTTTGCACCCAGCACAGAGCCGAATGCAGGGCTTAAACTCAATATGCTGAGATCAAGACCTGGGCTGAGATCGAGAGTCAGATGCTTAACTAACTGGGCCACTCAGGCGCTCCCGATGAGAGACTTTTAATGGCGGAGTACATGACTTGATGTGGTTTTCAGGAAGATAACTTTGGAAGCTGGTCAAAGGAACTGAATGGAAGCCACAAGACCAAGCAGAAGACAATGAAACAGTGGACCTGGGGAGAAAAGCTCAGCTTCTAGAAACATTTCAGGTGAATCCAATTGGTGACCATTGGTTGGAGGAGCTGGCAATTCAGTAGTCTAGGAACATGACCAGGTTGTTCGCAGGCTCCATTCTGTTTCATGTGGCACCACAGGAGGGAGGAATTGAACAGACAAACACTGTTTCAGAAGCACGTTCCCGGATCCTGGCACGGAATGTCCATGGTCACCATTTGGGTCAGAGTGTGTGTCTCAGTGAAGAGGAAGGGCTGAGCACACTTTCCAGAGTGAGTTTTCCTGGGAATTGGGGGAACTGTCCATGGCAGAACTACAGACAGCTTGAAATAAGGAAGCTTTGCTGGATTTAGCAATAAAACTCCGTCTTGTCCTGAGATGTGGTAGTAAGATTTGATAGGCTGGACCACAGTCCTAGACCATTCCATTTGGCTGGAGCCTCTCTGTTACATTTCTTAGCTAAATTCACTGCTGAAGGAGGGGCTTCTCTCCATGTCAAGTTCCAATGAAACACACATGGTGGAGGTGGAGTTTCCTCCCCAAATTTTCTTTTCTTTTCTCTTCTTTTTTAAGTAGGCTCCATGCCCAACATGGAGCCCAATGCAGGGCTTAAACGCATGACTCTGAGATTAAGACCTGAGGTGAGACTGTGGGATGTTTAACGGACCGAGCCACCCAGGCACCCCTCATCTCCAAATTTTCCTGAAAAGAATCACTGATTTCTATTTCACCTGGTCTATGATTTAATGGGAGGCTAACAATATTAACTATTATCGATTGAGCACTTACAACGTACCAAGCACTTCACTAAATGCTGAACATTTACCTACTTAATCCACGCAGCATCTCTTTGAGGGTGGTTAAATCACTTCCACATACTTACACATTTGATCCTGTTTACCCTGCTATGATCTCCATTTTATAGGTGAGGAAACTGATGTGCCAAGAATTTCAGTGTCTTACCCAAGGTCACCTAGCTAATACGTGGGAGAACCAGGATTGGAACCCAGGCAGTCTGCTTTTGGAGCTGGTGCTCTCCACCACCCCACTGTCCTGCCTTAAATCTGTGTTGTGCTGCTCTGGTGTGTAAAGAGAATAGAGACACTCCCAGGAGTTGTTAAAATACACCTCTCGGTTTTTTATTGCCCCACTAATAGATGTCTACTGGGCTTTGTTCACAGCTGCCCTACTCACTTGGGATTTCAGACATTGTGCAATAAAAGCCTTGCTAATTACCCACTAATGAATCATAGGAGAGCCATAGGTCTGGATTTGAGTGATTCCATAAATTCCATTTTATTATTAATGATTGTACTGCTTCACATGTGGAAGCATGTTTCTTTCCCTCTGTTTTCAGAGCTGTGATTCCCCTTTAATACTCAGGTGTGGCCTAGGTACCGCAGATCTGATTATCTTCATTTCTCAGATGAGAAAATTGAGGTTCAGAATTCCAGCGACTTGGCAAAGTCACACACCCCTTACTATGCATAAGACCATGTGAAAATAGGGTTCAGGGATGATGAGATGTTCCTAGGCAGGAGATGATACAGGACCTATTTCATATAACAATTAAGAGTCTCTAATTAGCAGTATCCAGTAACTTAAAATTGGTCATTTAAAATTCTTTGGGGTGCCTGGGTGGCTCAGTTGGTTAAGCCTCTGACTTTGGCTCAGGTCATGATCTCACGGTTTGTGGGTTCGAGCCCTGCGTCGGGCTCTGTGCTGACAGCTCGGAGCCTGGAGCCTGCTTCGGATCCTGTGTCTCCTCTCTCTGCCCTTCCCCCACTTGTGCTCTGACTCTGTCTCTCAAAAATAAATAAATGTATAAAAAAATTTTTTTTAATTCCTGGAAGAAGTTTGTTCTCACACACATATTTGCATCTTGTTTACACTATTCATTTTTCCAAGTAAGTCTTCCCCTTAGAGATTCTAAAGCTAAGTGGAATTAGCACAGATTCTGATTTCACAGATAGAAATTATGAGGGAGATTTGGGTTAACTCTCGTTCATCAGAAAGCTAAGTATGGTCCTGTCACATGCACTCTCCTGCCCATCTTCTCTTAAAGCCGTCATTAGAGTCACACTTTGCCAAAAACGTGACCACAAATCTGTTTCCTCTTTGCAGCCTGTGCAAGGCTTTGACTATGCCAAGCAGCATTTGGGCCAGCAAGGGGCGGATGAGGAGGTTGTCCCTGTGACTCAGGAAACGGTGGTCCTACCGCTCCCTGTTAGAGATGCTCCTGCCTCTCAGGAAAGAGACATCACCCAGGACGGAAGCACCATCAAGACGGCCAAGTCCACCGAAACCAGAAAGAGGTAGGCATGGGATCAACTTCTGCCTCTCCAGATCAAAAAGGGAAATCATTGATGGTGAGAGCAGTGGAAGCCTCAAGTTAATACCACTTTTCTCTTTAAAAATTCCCGCCTTCCGGGGCACCTTGGGTGGCTCAGTTGGTTGAGCATCCTACTTCGGCTCAGGTCATGATCTCACAGTTCGTTAGTTCAAGCCCCACATAGGACTTGCTGCTGTGAGGGCAGAGCCTGCTTTGGATCCTCTGCCCTCCTCTTTCTCTGCCCCTCCCCTGCTTCCACTCTCTGAAAAAATAAAATAAACATTTAAAAATAAATAAATAAATAAATAAATAAATAAATAAATAAATAAATAAATAAATTCTCCCCTTCAGGGGTGCCGGGGTGGGTCAGTCGGTCGAGGATCCAACTCTCAATCTCGGCTCAGATCATGATCTCATAGTTTGTGGCTCTGAGCCCCACCTCAGGCTCTCTGCTGACAGTGTGGAGCCTGCTTAGGATTCTCTCTCTCTCTCTCTCTCTCTCTCTCTCTCTCTGCCCCTCCCCAGCTCATGCCCACTCTCTCTCCAAATAAATAAATAAACTTAAAAAAAAAAACTCCCCTTGGGGTGCCTGGGTGGCTCAGTCAGTCAAGCATCTGACTTCAGCTCAGGTCATGATCTCACGGTTCATGAGTTTGAGCCCTACATCAGGCTCTGTAGTGATAGCTCAGAACCTGGAGCCTGCTTTGGATTCTGTGTCTCCCTCTCTCTGCCTCACCCCCGCTCACCTCTGTCTGTCTCTCTCTCTCAAAAATAAATGAACATTAAAAACAAAATCCCCTTCATGCTTGTTTTGAGTTTTTGAGGAGACTAAAGTAGGTGACAAGAATCACAATACTTGCTTCTCATGAGCCGTAACTCGTAAGGTTTTACATCACTGATCAGCCACAACAGTAGAAATTTTGCTTTCATATTTATTAGAACAAATTTGGCACTGGCATCACACTTAGATTTTTTAACTTATTTTAAAAGCACTGCCTTTGATTCAGTAGAGTTGTATTTTATCTGGCAGTTTTTCAGTAATGTATGGTTTTAGTTCAAAAACCATTTTTAGGAGCTTTTACCGTGAACAGAGCACTTTGATAGGCATTGGGAGGCCTACAGAAAGGTTTATGATTGGTTCCTGACCCCCAAGAATCTCATGATGGAGACACCGAGAGATAAATACCTGGAAACCAAGCATGATGTGCAGGTGCTCATAGAGGAGTCTGAACGAAGTACTATGGAAAAGAAAGGAAGAACTTAAATCTGATGAGGGAAAGGATTGGGGAGGAGCTTATGTTTTAACTGGGCCTCGGAGGGTGAGTAGAGCGTCAGTAGTTGTGGAGAGATAATTCACATAATGGCAAATTTCCCTAGGGTTTAGAGTTCACAGTGGTTGGGATGCAGTAAGGATGAAACCAGAAGATAAGTGAAAATTGTGGAGGGTCTTAACCGCCAGGCTATGGAGTTTGACCTTTATTCTCTGGGTAGTGGGAAGCCACTAAAAGTTCTTTGGGAAGACAGTGATGTCCAGTCTGAATTTTAGAAAGACTGCTCCAGTGGCAGTGTGGATGATAGATGGAAGAGGTTAGGCTAGAGGCCAGGAGACTTGTTGTAAGGACTTTACAATAGTCTTATAAAGAGGTAATGAATTCTATGGCAAGGCTTGTTGGCTGGCCAAACCAACTGCCATTGCCAAGTCCCTTCTCCATTGCCTGAGACCACAATGGATGCTAGAAAAGCTACATCATCTCTGCCTCCTTTTTTCTCTCCCTCCTTTCACCTAATAGATACTAACTGATTGCTGTTTACCAGGCACTGGGGATACTGCAGGGAACAAGACAAAGTTCCTATTCTCACTGTGCTCACAATCTGGTGGGGAGAGATAGGCAATAAACTGAGAAATAGATACATAGTAAGTCAGGTGGTGATGCATTATGAAGAAGAAAACCAAAGCATGATAAGATAGAGCAATGGAAAGGGAGACATGCTGCTATTTTAGCTAGGAAGTCAGGGACGGCCTTTCTGATAAAGTGACACTTGAGAAAGACGTGTAAGCCTCAAAGCTATCTTGGAGAAGAATGTTCCAAGCAGATGGAACAGTGTGTGCAAAGCCCAGAGGAGGGAATCTCTTAAAATATTTAAAGAAGAGCAAGAAGGCCAAAGAGACCGATGTGAACTAGGGAGGAAGTAGTGGCGGATGAATCAGAGAAGTTGCCTGAATTTGATCATATTAGGCTTTTATCAATCAAAGTCGGGACTTGGAATTTCTTTTTTTTTTTTTTTTTAATTTTTTTAACGTTTATTTACTTTTGAGACAGAGAGAGACAGAGCATGAATGGGGGAGTGTCAGAGAGAGAGAGGGAGACACAGAATCTGAAACAGGCTCCAGGCTCCGAGCTGTCAGCACAGAGCCCGACACGGGGCTTGAACTCACCAACCGCGAGATCATGACCCGAGCCGAAGTCAGCCGCTCAACCGACTGAGCCACCCAGGTGCCCCAAGGGACTTGGAATTTCATCATGAGTAAAGATTGGAAGTCATTGGAGGGTTTTGAGAAGAACAGTGACATGATGTGACTTGCCATTTTAAAGGATCACTCTGGCTGCTGTATGGAAAACAGATGGTGTAGAAGTGGAATGGAAGCAGAGAGACAGTTAGGAGATTATAACAGTAGTCCAGGTGACGTAGATGGTGGTGTAGGCCAAGGCATGGTGGTGTGAGAAGTGATAGGGTTCTAGACATGTTTTGAAGGAAAAGCTGTAGTTAGCCTTGATTTGCTGATAGATTGTTGGGAGGAGTAGAAATAGAGAGGGATGGATTTGCCATTGGTTGTATGGGAGAGGACTAGAAGAGAAGAAATTTGTAGGGGATGATCATGAGTTTGGATGTGGGCATGTTAAGTTTGAGGTGTCACTTAGACATTCAAGTGGAAGTGTTCAGAACTCAGCTAACTGTAGAAGTCTGGGGTTCAGAGGAGAGGTCCAGAGTAGAAATATAAATGAGGAGTTGTCAGTATTTAGTTAAGCTGTGACACTGGATGGGGTCACCTGGGAGAGTATAGATAGAAAAGAGACCCACGACCTGACCCCTGGAACACTACAATTATTAGAGGTCCAGGTGATGAAGGGGAATCAGCACAGGAGACCAAAAAGCATCAGGAAAAAAGCCCTGGGGAGGACAAAGCAAGAATAGAATCCAGGAAGCCAAGAGAAGGGAGTAGTGTGAAGGGGAAAGAAGGATTGTCTGTGTCAAATACACAAAGTTTGTGCTGGAGTCGTGCAACAAGTCTCTGTTTTCCCTCCAGGAGCTCTTTGTACCTCAGAGGTACAGAGAAACAGAGGGTTGAATTTCAGCCTGGGTAAGAAAGAAGGTTGAGGGGATGTGGATGAGTTATCTATTGCTCCACAATAAGGTACTCCACAGCTTAGCAGCTTAAAATAGCAGCCTTTTATTTAGCTCCTGATTTTTGGTGGGTCAGAAGTTTGGGCTCAGCTCAGGAAGGTGGTGGTTCTGGGCTGAGATGGGCTTGGCTAATCTCAGCTGGGCTCACTCATGTGTCTGTAGTCAGGTGGTAGGTTGGCCAGGCTGGCTTGTTGGTGATAACCTTGTCTGGGGTGGCCAGGTAACTGGGGCTGCATGGTCTCTCATCCTCCAGCAGGCCAGCTCTGGCTTTCTCGCAGGTTGTCTCACAGGGTGTTCCACGTACCGCAAGAAAACAAGCCCCCAGGGGCAACACTTCTCAAATCTTTGCTCGTGTCAAGATCACTTCTGTCCTGTTGGCCAAAATAAGACACATGGTCTAGTCCAGAGTCAGTGTGGGAGGAGGCTACCAAAGCTTGGTTACAGGGAGGTGAGAATAAATTGGGATCAGAACTGCAAGAGTCTGCCTCAGCATGAAGAGTTGAAACATATGAAGCAATAGATTATTTATCTGAGTTGACTGGCAAGTAGGATTACCTGCAGTAATTATTCTCATTATGGTCTTTGCCAAATACAATACAGGCATGTTAAAAACATATTTATCACCTATTAGAGGACACTGAAAAGAGGTAAATAGAATTACTAAAATGAGAATATTAACATAACACTGCTGGGAAGAATAAAAATTATTTTCTACCCATTCTAGTTGAATGATTTAAATTATGTAAGGATTTCTTTAAAAATGATCTTTTCTTTTTTAGAACAAGCATTTCTTCTTGAATTAGCAAGGAATCTACTTTTGGTAAACAAACTCAATTACTTACCCCCAGAATTTTATTAGGAAATATGGACTTATGAAACAAATATAGATAAAGAAAACAGTGTCTATGCAGCTGAATGATTTCTACATTTGCTTCATAATGTTACCATAAAAACAGAAATTTACTAAGGGCTGTATCATTGCCAAAGCTATGCGAGAAACCTCACCTCTGTTCTAGTTCAGCTGACCACGGGAGTCCAATTCATTTGGGAAGATATTAAGATGCTGAAACCAAAACCAAACCCATGTTGCATTTATTTTTCTGGCTTTTCCATCTTGCCACATCAGTCTCCTCATTCCTGCTGGTTGTGGCCTGCATAACCTCTCAGAATGGGTCTGTTAGGTGATCCGAAAAGCTTTGCAAGTGAAAAATAGGAGAAACCAGTGATTTGATGGTCATTAAGGTATCTCAGTTTTTAAAAATGGTTTTCAAACTGAAATCTGAGGATTCAGCCACTCGCAGATAATCAGATAGGTGTTACAGGTCCTTTTCCTCTCACTAAGGCTCCTGGGGATACTCTTTCGTTGGCCTGTGACTGGGACTAATGGGCAAAGATAGAGAATCAACCTCATAGGGACAGCCATGGGCAATGGGTACTTTAATTCAGTGGTTGGCCATAATTGTTCAGCAATTGATTAATCCCCACCTCCATGACTCTTCATGTACACGGACTCCATGTACACCCATATCCCCAGAAGGGGGGGAGGGGGACTGTGGAGTTCAGTAGCCTAAAACTATGGCCTCACAAGGGGCACTTTCTTGCTCTCAGAAACAGTTTTGTTACTGTCATGTGAGTGGACACATACACAAATCTCACCTTATGTTTTTGACCAGAAGTTTGGGTTGATGGCTCCATGTAAACATAAGTTCATAAGTGGATGAAAGAGTAAAGCAGAGTTGGAGTTTCTCTCCAGAAATGTGTTCATTCATACCTTTCCCTGGAGTTGAGAGGAACAGCCAGAAAATTGCTTCAGGATCAAATGAAGGAAAGGCCCTGCAAATGATACAAACACTGTTAAGTATATCATGAACGTGAAAATGGATTACAAGAAGCCTTTCTCCTTTCTTCCTTTCTGGACCTCAATGAAAGCCTGTTGTCCTAACAAAGCCAGTTGGAAAAGTAGGTGCCATTAACTGTGAGGTTCTGAAAACCATCCAAGGGCTTTATGTCTTCTCTTTGTATGTATATTTGTATAGCCAGCACTCAGTGCTCAAATAGATGTTGGGTAAATTATATACACTTAATAAATTATCTGGGACACCTGGCTGGCTCAGTCAGTGGAGCATGTGACTCTTGATCTCAGGGTTGTGGGTCTGAACCCCATGTTGGGGGTTAGAAATTATAAAAAGTAAAATCTTTTAAAAAAATGAATGCCTTATCTATATTTTCTCAAGCTGCATTCTTTGTATTTCTATCTTATGGTGAAGGAGATTTGGGGCCAAATAAACTGGGAAATGGTGGATTAAACAAAAGGAGATGATAGGACTGTTTATGATAGGACTGATGGAGCCTTTGATATGTTAATGTGCATTAGGAGCACCCAAAGAAGGAATATAATAGACAACATTTCCTAAACTTACACTTGTCTGTGGAACTTTGGCAAGGAATGTCTCATTTGGTTCTGTTGTTCTGTGGAACCCTCTGGGCAGATTTTGCATTATCCCATGGATGTGATTGGGCACTGTCATTGGTCACGGTTTTAGGGTGCTGAAGTGTACTAAAGAGTACAGGACCGAGAATTCTCCATTCCCATAGGATGAAAAGGGAAAAGGGAGGGGAAGGAAAAAGAACATCTACAAAGATACATAGCTTCCACTTAAAAAGCTGCTTACTTACTGGTCAAGTACTACGTGTTATTGCAGCCAATTTTCCATTGTAGGGGCCTTTAGGTTCCAAATTTGGACAATTGACAGAGAAGAATAAGAAGTTTGATGAGGCCTCTGGATATCTGCCTCCTGATTGTCTCCACAGAAGGGAAGGCAGTTGGACTTTATGATGATCCGAGACCTGAGGGAGCACGAACCTCAGCAGGGTCTCTAAGAGTCCGTTTCCCACAGAGTTTCAGAAGATCAGAATCACCCCCCACCTAAGGGAAGTGGAGAAGGCCCTGTGGCTTGCCCTATGTAATGCCTGCCTCATCTGAGGACATTGTAGGACTCTGTAGGCGCTCTGGTGTGGAGGAGAGCCCCTACCTGCAGGGGGAGCGCTGGTTTCCAGGACTGATTTGCCACTCGCCTTCACATTCCTCACTTGCTAAACAAGGGTGACAGTCACCAAACCAGTGTAATGATCCACTAACAGTTTTGAAAGCATTCTGCATAGTCTTTGGCACCTACTTGGTGCTTGTGATGGGGAGCCCTTGGACAGCATGGGTGGTGTCCTAGTATCTCTATATACCAGTGTACCTGGCATAATGCCCAGCACAAAGCTGGTGCACATGACATATTTCCTGAAGAAATGAATAGCTGAAATTGGTAGTTTCAAGTGTAAGTGGTTACCAGTTAGCACAGTGAAAGAATGTGCGTGTGTGCACGTGCGGATATGTGTAAGACAGAATAACTCAGTGGTGGAGTGACTTAAGCTTTAGTGGTCAAAGTATATTCTGTAAAGGGAATAGGCAAAGAGAACCGTGTCTAATGCACGTCCCTGTGGATGTCACGTGAATCAAATGCTCTGCAACACTATCCAAAGTGCCGTGTTTTAAAAAGAGGGCATGCTTACAAACGCCATCACCGCCGTTTCCATAGTCACTGGGGGTTAATGGAACAGAGATGGGACCTGAGGGCCGCGCCGCGCTCACTGAACTTCTCTTTGGAGCTAAGCGCTCCACGTAAACAATGCACTCCACAGCGACCAGCTGCTTAACCCACGTGGTAGTGTGGCGCTTGCTGTGTTTTCTTTTCCTGTATCATTTCTTCTTTGTGGATAAAACCAGAACGAAAGGCGACAGACATAAACTGTGCAAATAAAATAACCTTGAGAGGAGGCTGCTGGAGTTGAAACTTACCATCTCCCTGTTGCTATGGTTACTTCCAGCAGGTCGCCCAGTGAGAATGGCTCTGTCATCAGCAAGGAATCAGGGAAGCCCAGCTCAGGGAGGCGCTCGCCCCAGAATGTAATGGCACAGCAGAAAGTGACAAAGGAGGAGGCACGGAAGAGAAATGGTGAGAAGCCCTCCTTGCCATCACCACCCCTGGGCCCGTCCCACACACACTTGCACACACGTGTGCGCCCACGTTCACACAGACCCATGCACTGTAACCCTACCTTCTTCTCTCTGGTGTGCCCCAGAAAGGTCAGGAGTCTGCTAACTACCTCCTGGGGTATCACCTCTCCCCTTTTCTGAATTATTGTGTCTCATGCCCTCTGCTCCCTGTTCTTATGGAATTGAGCAGTGCCTTAGAAAAGCCCTGTGCAGAGTGAGCTGGTGTTTGCCTTGAATGTTTCTAATTCTTGGCTGAATTGACAGGATTCCTAGCCACAGGTCCACTTGGGCAGCAGATCTCTGACTCACTGCTGGTCGTGGAGATTCCCCTCATTTTCTTGCCCTGACTCCCTTGATAAGTCTTAGGGGTTCAGTCTCTGCCAGTGAATCCAGATGCCACCAATCCACCTCTCCCAGGAAAAACAGCACAGTAATAAATCCGTCATCATAAAACTCAGCCTGTGCTTCTGCCTTTATTCTCCAGGGAAACGTATCTGTTTGGTTTCTCTCTCACACAGATCTTTTCCCTCCCTATAAAGGATGGGCATTGGAGTTTATTTCAAAGTCATCAGAACACAGCCTTACACTGTAAGGCTGTGTTCTGCAGATAGATAGCTGCACTATCTATACGTTGTGTCTGTTGGACATCCTTGTGTGTCCCCTCCTCCTGGCCCCACCTTTGTCCTGGCCATCATCTCCATGCGCCCCTTCCATGTTTGATGCTGGCTGACAGGAGCCCAGGTTCAACTACCTGGTGCTGCCACTCATATTAGAAGAAATTCCTTTCAGGTTTCAGTGGGTTGTTAGGTGGCATCCTACAGAAATGCCACATGAAAAGCCAAACAATCTGGCACTGGGGTTAGGTGTGCTTCCCTTTTAAAGGAATTTGATGGAGTGTGGTTCAGGGACTCTCTCTTGGAGGTAGTTCCAGAATATTCCTTTGTTTCTTTTTTCTGGCCTAAAAAAGAAAAACAAGGAATAATGAATGTTGCACAATAGATTTGTCTTCTGCAGGGAAAATGTGGTCTCCATTCCCATTTCCAGCCATGATATAAAGCACTGGTTTAAATTGTCATACTGGTTTGATTCTTGAATTTTTTCTTCTCCTGAATTCCCCATGGCCTGTAACACAGAGGCTGTGCTTTCTACACCAGAATCAGGGTCTGGCACGTGGGGTTTTCCTGGAACAGCTACCCTACGTGAGACCACCGGAAATCCTACCTATCACCTCTCTGCCAAGCCAGCTCACAGAAGGCTTCCCAGAAATATATAAAGTCAAGTCAAAGTCTGTCCTCCCACACATGTCCCATCACCCACCCGGGTCCTCAGATGACCTTGAGTAACTCCGCATGTGTCTTTCTCAGACCTTCTTACTATGCACATGACAACACACACAATCTTTTTTGTTGTATTGCTTTGTTAATAAAGTGAATCAATGTACATACTGTTCTGTGCCCTTTTGCTTGCTTAAAAACGTACAACGTACAGACTCCTCTGTCAGTAAATCACATTTATAAGATGACGCCCTTCCCTCTCCCTTGCATTTAATCCACAGGGGAGGAGGGAGCAGAGCCTGTTTCAGACCCCATCACTCCCTACCCTGGCTGGGGAGATACTGACCTGCCCCAAATGTTCCTGCTGACCTTCCGTTCTTGTTTTTCCACCACTCTACCTGCCTCCTTATTGTTTAGGTCACTTTATTATTTAAATCTCAGTCTCAGAAATAAGAAGAGCAGCCTGCATGAATGAAACCCAATTACTGTGCTATGTTGAGGTTTTAATACGTTTGTTCTATCAAAAAGCCATCCTTTCTCCAGGTTTATGGTACTTCACTGCATTTTATTTTTGTCAGAAAGAAACAGAAAGTGAGTTTTCAGGGTTGGCCACTTCTCTTGTGCCTCAGGTTCCCATTCAGTGAGGTTCAGCTTGAAATTTTCACACAGAAATGATGGGACCGATTTGTTTAAGGTAAAATCCAGCAAATGCTGAAGCCCATCAGAATTCTGGGGTGGACCTTCCATAGAACCTGTCCTTTTCTTCATCACAGGGCTCCACATTCTCATATATCCGTGAGGTTAGAGCTCACCAAAATATCAGTAGTGTGTTTTATTGGAATGGAAGACAAGCCGAAGGGAGGGAGGGAGGAAGGAAGGAAGGAATTCCTGATTTATGGAAGTTAAAACCAACAGTGAAAATAAGATAAAACTAGATTGGGGACAGTGACATTTATGATGATGCTGATGTGATGGTGTCTAGGACACTTCTACAGTTTAGCTGTGGCCTTTCCTTCAGCATTCTCCCACATTTTTTCTTTTAGGGACTAATTATGCATCAAATATTCCCACGAACCTGCTGTACTCCCACACTTTAATAAATGAATATTTAACATATTCTCTTTTTACATCAGTCTTTTGGCAGGGAGCAGGATAACTAATTATTTTTCTCATAAACCTGGAGGGGTTATTGTACACATCTGAATCTTATTTGAGAATAAGGATGGGCAAGAACTGTAGTTTGTCCAACTTCCAGGGTATCCTTTTCCCATCCCATTATAGTTATGCTCTTTCCTTACCCTGTCCACACGGGGTGGGAAGTGAGGGTGTCACAACCCAGAATCAGTAAAACTGCTGTGTGCCGTCTCTTCACCCTCTGCATGGTTTAGTGATCACAGAACTTGAACTTCTACATGTTCACCTGTTTTGCAAGTACTAACAACTAACAACAATCTCCTTTCCAAAGTCAGGAAATTGTAGTCATTCATTCCTTCCTTCCTTCATTGATGCAGAAAATCCTTATTAAAAGCCAGCTATACCTGAGACACCACTAAAGGCAATAGACATCTGCCTTTTAAAGGGTAGGCAAGAATGGAGCTTATATTCTAGGGGCAGGGATGGGCACAGGTTAAATCAGTACAAGGCAGCAGAGAGAAGTACTATGCAGAAAGTATAACATAACAAGCTAATGGGCAAGTTATTTTAGATTCATGAATAAGGAAGTTTTTTTTCAAACTGCAGTTGAAAAATAAGAAGGAACTAGACATGTAAAGACCTAGGGAAAGAGCATTCTGAACGAACACCTAATACAGAATCCCAGAGGTGCGAACAAGCCTGATGTAGGCTGTTCAAGCAGGCCATTGTAGCTGGAGCAAAGTGGATAAAGGGAGAGGTAGGACATGTGCTTGGCCAGGTGGTCAGAGCCAACTCACAAAGACTCAGGGTTTTATTCTGAGAGAGATGAGGCTTTGGAGGGTTATGATCATAGGAGTCCTGTGATCTGGTTACCTTTTGAAGAGATAATCATCCTGGCTGCTGTGACTATGTATCTTAAGTAGGACAACAAGGGTGGAAGCTCACAGGAGAGAGGTTGTTTAGGTGGATTATGTATGTATCACTGCATAACAAACTATCCCAACACCTGGCAACCAAAAATGACAATCTATGTTTATTATCTCATGTAATGTCTGCAGATCAGGAATTAAGGAGTGGCTTAGTTGGGTGGTTCTGGCTCAGAGTACCTCAGGAGGTCATAGTCAAGATGTTGACCTGGGTTGTAGTCATCTAAAGGCTTGACTGGGACTTCAGTCCACTTACAAGATGGCTTGCTCACATAGTTATTGGAAGGAGTCTCAGTTTCGTGCTGCGTGGGTTGCTTCATAGGGCTGTTTGAGTGTCCTCATAACATGGTAGTTGACTTTCCCCAGAGTAAGTGATCCACGAGAGAGCAAGGTGGAAGCCACAAGGGTTTTTTTGTTTTGTTTTGTTTTGTTTTTTTATGACCTAGCCTTGGAAGTAACACACTGTCATTTCTGCTATTTCCTATTGGTTACATGGATCGGTCCTATTCATCGTGACTGTGAATATCAGGAGGCTAGTTCCATCTTGGGTGCCATCTTGGAGGCTGGCTGCCATAGGTGGCTTTCATAGTAGTTGTCCAGGTCTGACATAATGGTGGCCAGGCAAGAATTGACCAGCAAAACTCTACTTTAGAAGATGTATGAGTAGAGATTTTCTTCTGTCATTGGCTGTTTGGTGGCCTATTTGCAAATAAGTCCACAGAAGCAGGAAATACTCCAATTATAGCCTATTGTTAGACCATGAGGTGTTTTGGCCCCATCGTAAAATAACAATTTACTCAGCTTAATTTGACAAATCTATGATTATGATAGAGTGACAATATGATACAAACTATGTGTTTCTGGGTAATTTAAATGACGTCCTGATCTCTTGGAAAGATGAATACACTTCTATTACGTTCATATTTTATAGAACACCGATTTTGCTCCTAAATTGCCTACTGGTTTAGTTGTTTGAACAGGCTTAATTTATCTCTTGCCCAGCCATGCTCCATAAACTGTCATTCTTAGAGTTACCTAATGGGAGTGTGCTTTAAGCACAAGTCAATCAGCAAGGTACTACTGGCCCTGGAACTTCTTCTGCCAGCTTAGTTGTGGAAGCACGAGGCAGACTGGTGTCTTTCAGCAATCAGGGCAGAATTATCTGTCAGCAGGGAGAATTACTTTAACAGAGTGTGGGCAGAATTCACTCTATTTAATTAGGGAAGTTGTGTACAGTTTTAAATTAGTTTCTCTGGCAGTTATTTCTTAGCTTTCTTTTGTTTCGACAAATGAAAAAACCCTAACCCGAATCATTGGAGAAGCAGCCTTGAGAAAGAAAAAAATAAACCAAATGTTAGCAGCAGTTCCCATGGCTGGTTGACCAGGGAAGACTTACTACCCTTACATCTTGCAAAACGGGATGGCTTTGGTGGCACAGACTGAACTGAATGCTGTTACTCTTTTGACTGTCATATTTAAGAATAGTTGCCAGGTTTGGCCAAATTGTACTTTTTTCATCTCCAACTCAAACATAGAGAAAAAAAATTTACTTTTTTTCCCCAAAAACATTTTGTCACAATTTTGAAAGAATGATTGTTACTGTTTATATTCAAACCTTTACAGTTCTTTCCTACCCATTGATCATGCAGTGGGAGAGTGACTAGTATAGATCTTAAGAGAAACCCTTGAACAATAGTGAGCCCTTGGCAAAGAACCAGGTGCTCTTGTTGCTGAGGTCACTTTGAATAAAGTAATGTCCTTAGGCGTTGAGCCTTACACAGATTTCCCCCAGGATCATGCAGCTCCCCTACACCATAAAAATCAGGGTGTTTATGTTGTGCTTCAGTGCCTGCGAGTGACGAAGAGGAAGGAGCTGTGCTTTTTGACAACTCTGGCAAGGCGGCTGCTGATCCCTTTGACACATCTTCTGGATCTGTGCAGCTCATCGCGATAAAACCCACAGCCCTCCCCGTGGTGCATCCCACATCGGACCGGAGCCAGGAGTCAGCAGTCCTCAACGGTGAGGTGAGCACTTGGCGACCCAGAGCGGGGGACAACTAGTGCAGCCAGGCCTCTGGGAATTCAGACTAAGAGACACCACCTGGGAATGCTGGGTGCAGGTTGCGTCCAGGTGTACGGGACTCTGTCGGTCATGTTTACCTCCGTGTGCACCGGCCTCGACGGGATGAATCAGGACACGAGTCACCCAAAAAAATTGTTGGGTGATGTTTTTGAGGAGTTTTTGCCTTTCTTAAGAAGCCCGAGGGGACTTTTTAAAAACTGTAGTTATGGGGGCACCTGGGTGACTCAGTCAATAGAGCATGTGACACTTGATCTTGGGGTTGTGAGTTCAAGCCCCACATTGAGGGCGGAGTTTATTTAAAAATTGTGGGTTTTTAAAAACAGTAGTTATGAAGAGAATCATCAGAAATTCTTCCCCACTGTAAGCACACACACACAACCGTCTGCCTTCTTTGGTAACACTCCTAAACTGTTCTTTACGGGGTGCCAGTTGTAGTAGCATAAAAGGGGCTTGAGTTGATAAAGAACCAGTGGAGATAATGTTATACAGGCAGGAATGTGGTCTACCACATAGGCTTTGAAATGACTTTTACTCCTTTTAGCAAGCTGGAAACAAGCCCCTGCCTGCTCCCAGGAGGATATCAATGTATATCATGATGTTAATCAATTTTCCTAAGAGTCTGGAAAAACGTTGTAACATACTCCAGAGAATGATGATTTGACCAAAAAAAAAAAAAAAAAAAAAAAAAAAACAGATGGATGGATGGATAGTAGGTGTGGGCAGGTTAGAGAAGAGCAAAAGGGAAAGTCAGGGAAAGAGTATCTCCTGCCCCAGAATGGTCAGTGCGCTGAAAATGTTTATGAATTTTTAAGAACATGCAATGTGGAACCTGCATGTGACCATTAACCTTACAGGTGCATACACACATACTTCGTTTTTTCTCTCTTGTCCAGCTGTTGTGTTGATTGTTCATTCCATTTGTTTATACTCTGCTGTTGTTACGTACAACAGGTGGGAGATTTCCAAGGTTTTAAAGTCTTTTCCCCATCGCACCTTAAGGAACATGCCAGGCCCCTGTATACCTGGGTGTTGAAACCATATCAGGGGCTCATCCTCATTCCCCGATCCGGGCCACATGATTCAGGAAGTGCCTCTTGCTTTCTGGACAGGAAGACTGAGCTGGCATAAAGGTGTGATAGGTTGAGGTTCATCAATTTTGGGGTTTTTTGTTTGTTTGTTTACTCCTTTACTGTTATCTTTTCCCCAAAAAGGTGCTTCCTCATTCCCAAGCAGATGAGGGAGGACAAGACTTTATGCTGGAGCCACCATTTGGTTCTCCTTCCCCTAGCCCAGAGCCAGGGAACTGAAGTGACACATAGGGATGATGGATGGAAGAAAGGAATGGATGGATAGAGAGGACCAGAGAAAGTAGGATCAGGAAGGCGCTACTCCAAGCAAAGCCCCATTCCTTCCAGTCTTGCCTCTGGGGGTAGGAGAGGCATGACTGACCATTGAGGCCAGGGTGGTGCCCAGCTGGGTCACAACCCTTTGTGGGATAGTCCAATAAACATCGTGGATTCTCAGCACCACTGGTGCCTAGTGTTTCCAGGCTTCTGTGGCCACAGACACCTCTTGGTCCTCTTGGCCTTGGTTTCCCAACAAACCGATGGTGGCAGGAAGGGGTAGGGGAGAAAAGCATCCCTGTCCCGGGAGCCTCACAGGCTGTATCAGGAGAGCAACCCCCTGGATTGGAGGCAGGTGGATCCCAGACATGGCTAACCCACATATCATAGATGCTCTTGTTGAGTGGCATCCCCTGGAAAAGGGCATCTAGATCCCAGAACAACCCTGAGGGGCCATGGGTTTCAGGGGTCAACCCCTAGTAGGCTGCACCAATTGAAGGTGGGCATGGGGACAGGATATGGGTAGTACTGGAACCAAGAGCATTATCACATTGGGAGTGTAGATGGGCAAGTAGGAGGTGGGCAGCTGTCCCCAAAGTGAAGGCCTGTGACTCCCACTGGACAGCCCCCCAGGGTCTGGGGTACTCTGCAGTAAGTGGAGGGAGCAGACTCTGTGCTCAGGGGAGAGGGTGCAGGCCTCCTGGTTCCCCTCTGGGAAGTCTCTCCCTCTGCTCTACTGAGCCCAGGGAGGGGATGAAGGGGCCACAGAGGCCTCTCAGAGGGCAGCACTGGAGTGGGCACCACCTCCTTCCCACTGTGCCCAGAGCCAGCTGGACCTGGGGTGCTCCATGGTGCCCCCTCCCTGGTGTCCCCTAGCAAAGACTTTATGCTAACGCCCTCACTGGGCGGTGGCTGGGAAGTGGGGAGTCGGTATCACCAGCTGTGCAGCATGTAGGGGCCCAAGTCCTTGGCAAAGGCTCCCCACAAGCCCCTGCTCTGCCAGCCCCAACAAAGGGCCATGTTGTGCAGCCCTAGCCCCTCAGCTAGGATCAGGCTCATGACGACTGCCCAGAAGTTGCCCTTGACCTGGAGCTTCCCAGGATCTTTAGGCACCTTGCAGGAGCATCAGTTTGAGGAGAGGTTGTGGCAGATGGAATCCTTCTAGCCCTACGGTCGTCCCTGAAGAAGGGGAATGTGGCCCGGACCTGATGGATGATCTGGACCAGCTTCAACCTGTGGGAGGGTGCAGCCTGGACCACCCAGGCAACCATGGCCAAGTAGGTGTAGGGGGGCTTGTTATGCCACAGGTATCTCTGTTTCCTCCCCATGGGGGCTGGGAAGACAACTCCAACCTGGGAAGCCCCAGGCCTGGGTCGCTGCAGGTCCCCATACAGGGGAGGCAAGCGGTGTGGACAGGGGCCTGGCCCAGTGGAGGGTGCAAGGCAGCGTGGCAGTGTGGTGAGGCAGGGCTGGGGGCCTGAGGCCCAAGTTTCCTCCATTTTTAGAAGGAACTTCACTGGTTATAGGCTTACAGAGCACTTCTGTGCTAACTTCCTCATTTTTTAGACAAAGAAACTGAGGCCAGAGGGTCAAGTGGCTTGCTCAGAGTCACACGGTAGTTATTATGATAGCCATGATATGATGTTCGGGCGCCCTGAATCCCTGTCCAGTGCTCCTTCCCTCTCTTTAACTCACTGTAGCCCATTAGTGAAAACTAGCATTGTGCTTAAAAGAGCACAGACTCTCAAACTATGCTTCAACAATTTGAATTCATCTCTTCTACTTACTCTTCTTGTGACCTTAGGCAGGTTAGTTCGTTTCTTTGTGCCTCGGTATTTCCATTTGTAAAATGGGGCTATTGGGAAAATCAGATGAGTTAATATAAGTAAAATCCTTAGAACAGCACTTAGCACACAGTAAGTACATTATCATTGGTATTATTAATTAGTCAGCCAATGAGCAAGGATTTGTTGATCATTTATCATTTTATATTGCCCGCTTCTATACCTTGGGGACCTGTGTGTCTTCTCAAAGCCGATCATGCCCTCCAAATCTTCTGTTAGGCACACTTCTGCCACCAGACACACAAGCCCAGTGATAAAGGCCTCTGAGGTTGTCACTAATGCACTGCTAACTGCTCTTGATCAGCATGTTCTGCCCAGTAAGGACCCAGAGAGTGGCCGCCATGCCTGGATCTTTAAACCCCAGCTTGGTGATGTGAATGTCATGGGGACACATTCTGGATCTCAGCTAAATTCAACATTTCACTCCCTTTTTCTGCCAGGCTCATCACCCCATCCCAGTAGGAGAACAGATGAGCATTTTGCCTATCCAGAAATGGATACTTGTTACATTGTGGTAGCTAAAGGAATGGACCTTGCTGGCATTTGGACTGGAAAAGAGGCCTGAACTGATCCCTGTAATTTGCTGCCTTGTGGCATTTAAGGCAGATGGTCTTATAATTTTCTCCCTTTTTCTCTTATGGTTGGCATGTTTCAGTGAAGAAACCACAACTCCAAAGCCATAAATTTTCCTTTTATGAATTATAGGTAATTCTTTTAAACATTATTTTAAAGAAAACATAACAACCACACAGAATGTTCAGAAGAAAAAAGAAAAATCACTGTAATCTCACTACCCTACCATATCCTGTTTTCATTTTCTCTACCTCCTCCTCAAACTTTTGATCAAACTCGTGTATATTTTAGAATCTCATACAGACAACTTTATATCTTGTATCTTAAACATTTGCGGTGTTGCTATGGTCTCTGGGATGGTTGCTGTTAATGACTTAGTTAAGTAGGTATACCATTGATTGGAAAAGTGATCTCCCATTGTTCAAAGCTTCCAGGTATTTTTTTTTTTTTTTTTTGGTTTTAGTTTTAGTTCCGGTTATTATATGTGAGCAATTTCATGCTTGACTTTGAAAATCTCTTTATTCTGACATAATTTTAGATTTACCTAAGAGTTACAGTGATAGTACAGAGAGCCCCACCGGCTCTTTACCTACCCCGAGTGTGAACATCTTACATAACCACAGAATAATTATCAAACCCAGAAAATTAACATTTGTACTCTGTGATTGACTAATCTAAGACTTAATTTGAATTTCACTGGTTTTCCAGCTAATGTCTCTTTCCTGTTCCCAGGATCCAGTCCAAGATCCCACATAGCATTTAGTTGTGTCCTTAGTCTCCTCCAGTCTGAATGGTTCCTCAGTCATTCCTTGTGACCATTCTTTGTCTCATGACCATTACTCTTTTGAAGAGTGCTGGGCAGTTATCAGGTACAATATCTCTCGGTCTGGGTTTGTCCAGTGTTTTCTAATGATTGGATTGAAGTTATGCATTTTTGGCATAACCACGGGGGTGATAGTCCCTTTTGTCAGCATCATATCGGGAAATATTTGATACTGACATGACTGATTACTGGTGATGTTAACTTTCATCACTGACTTTGAAGCTCTCTTGGAATGTTGCTTAAGGACAGATTCCAGAAATGGGATTCCTGCCTCAGAGGATGTCATACTAGCTTCTTGTCCCTTTTAGTTTTCTTGGTGGCAGGCAGAATAAGGGAACAATTAAGACCTGTGAAATGCTACCAGCCTAAAAATATCATTAGGGCTCAGGTTGGGGAGATCTTTGCAAAAGTTAGGAAAAGTATGCTGTAAAAACAAAACATCTAAATGGAGCTGTGTGTTGATGAACCTTCGGCCTCATCCTGTAGGTTGATACGTATCTTACCACTAGATGAATTATCTCTTTATGCATTACAGAAAACTCTTTTAAAGATTATTTTAAAGCAAACATAATGACACCACTATACATGGTTATATTAATATAGTCAAGTCCGGTTACAAAGAGCACTGATGGTCCTCCATGTAATCCAGTAGGTGTCAGGCTGACTTCATCATTCAGCTTCATTCGTGGGTGTGACTTCCTCATCATTTGTTATTTATTTAACATAGCCATCTGTTGGTATCTTTGACAAGTCAGAAGGTGTGTTGGCCATGTTCCTCTTGATGTGACCAGACTGACTTGCCCCATAGAGCAGAAATTGGCTGGCATTAGTGGCCATACAAGGCTTCAGAACTACCTATCTCTCAAGAAAGATACAGATTGACAAAAATAAGCTCTCACATGCAGGTTGGCAGAGTGGAAGGACCTTGGGAACAGCATGTCTGCTCTCCCTTCACCCTAAGTTCATCCTAACTCAGCCTCTTCCAGGAACTGGCTATTGTATCCATCTGGGCACCAGCTAAATGACTAGGGGAGGTCATTGGGTTCCTCAGGGCTGGAGCTAGAAGTAGAGAACCAACTCGGAAGCTCCCGCACAGGAGAACCAAAGGAGTTTAGGTGGGATCAGCCTTACACCACAAAGACCTGAGGAGGTTTGGGTAGACTAGGGAGAAGAAGCCCCCGATGGAAGGTCCAAGTGACTTAGGTGACTGTTGGGCTCCACACTGTTTGTGGCCCACTGTTGGGGGCTGGTCTTGGAATGGGACACAGGTGGGTCTAGCTGGCTCAAGGACCTGAGGTGAAGCCTAGGACAGCTTTTGCAGGAGTTGTGACCTGGTGAAAACCTCCCACCTGTTGGCCATGCCTGGTCAGCTGTGGGCCTGAGACATACTCTCTCTCCCCAGGTAAACAAAGCCCTGAAGCAGAAGTCAGACATCGAGCACTATCGGAACAAGCTACGCCTCAAAGCCAAGAGGAAGGGATATTACGACTTTCCACCGGTGGAGACAAACAAGGCTCAGACAGAAAGAAAAAAGATGTATGAGAAAACCCCAAAGGAAATCGAGCACGTTTTGGATCCAGACCCAGAACTGTGTGCTCCATTCGCTGAGTCTAAAAACAGGTGCAGTGTCTAAGGGCTTCTCTGATGGTCTCAGGACCGTTAGTGGGATGAGGGCAGAGGGTGCCTTGGGTAATACAGCTCTGGTCTCTTGATCTGTCCTTAGGACTGTGATCATTGCTGGCTGCTGATCTGGACCATGCTAGTCTGTGCAAGCCAGTACTCCATAATGAATTTAGAAAAGAATAAAATTGAAGCCATTAAAAAAAAAAAATACTTGGGCAAACAACCGTAATTGTCCTTTAGCTTAATAATATTTCCAAACCAGTAGCTGTTTCAGAGATGGGTAAAGATATAATTATCACACTCCTGGTTATGCAACTTCCAGATCAAAGGACATTGTATTTTTCAATTAATTATTGGCTCTTGTGTAAGAAAAGCAAATTTTGTGCCCCACCTTTTCATTCAGCATCAGTAAATACTTACCACATACCTACTCAGAGCTCTGTGCTGAGTTCCTCTCTTTAATTCATAGATTTGTTCATTTATTTGACATTTATCATTACCTACTCTGTACTGGGCACCCTGCAAGCTGCTGAATACTCTCGTGGCCATGTAGGCTTTTTCTCATTCATTCGTTCGTTCATTCCACTCATTTAGCATTTTATGGTAGACAAGACAGCCCAGTCATTGCTTTTGTAGAACTTAAGGTCTGATGGGACAAAGAGATAGCTACCCCCAGAAGTCTGTTACTCATAAGTGCAGAGGGTGTTTGCAACGTGAGGTGACATAACAGCCTAAAATGGGGGCCTGGCCTCAGAGGGAGGGTGAGGCCCAGCGGTTTGGATTGACATCATCCCAAGCTTTTTTGCTCACTAAGCAGAGAGTGAGCGACCTCACCTACTGGTTTAGCAAAGCTAAACATCTTTCTTCTTTCCTCCCCATCCTAAAGCACCTCCTCGGAAGCATTTTCATGGTTTGAGACCATCCCTTTCAAATATACATTCTCCTTGGCAACAGCCCCTTGGCTTTGGGCATGCCAGCTCTCCGATCCACGCCATACACAGCCTTGGCAGATCCACCCTCCACGAACCGGGTGAGACACGACAGCTCCCGCCCTGAGTGGGTATTTGTTAAAAGCACACATGACTATGTGACAGGCTCAGATGGGATCACAAGATCAAGGTGGGAGGAGGGGCCCAATTTTATTAGCAGAATTGATATCATTTATTTATAGTAAAGGAAAGAAAGAATTCATTTACCATGCTTCTAATTAGACTTGGTGCGTCTGATCAGCTGTTGATGTAAAAATCACACTTTGACGGGGCTCACCTGTATTGTGATACAACATGTATGTGTCACCGTGTTGATAACCGTAGAAAGGAGGGAAGAAGGATATGGATTTTATAGGAAGGCTGGTGGCTTCTTCAGCTTTAAGCTGCACTTGAGGACTTTTTAGTCAGGGGTCTTCTACAGACCAGGGCAGAGAGTTGCTTTTCCCGGGTTTTCTGCTGCCACTTGGGAAAAGAATCAAGAGTCATGTGCAAATACAAGGAACTTAGCTTGGAAGTTATTTGGGAAATACATAAAGTATTTCAGTTGAAGCTTTTTATAAGGAGAGTGGACACAACTTCATTGCCATAGACCTGCATCCCCACTGCTCAGCAAAAGCTCAGGCCAGATTCTCAAGGCCCTTCGATGGCCTGCTGATGCTGTCAGTGTGTATTCCATTCTCCATAACTGTCTGTTGAAGAAGGGATTGAACGACTCTCAAAATAATGTTTAAAAAAATTTTTTTAACATTATGAAGGGGAAATGTGGAAGATCCCAAATTGGGTGAGGTGGGTTAGGAATGGAGAGGAGACGAATAAGGAATGGGAATGGGAAGGGAAGGATTAACAGAGACAAAGAGAGTGGCAGTGACTTGGTAAGCTCTGAGGTGTTACTCTTCTTCTTCTTTTTTTTTTTTAAGTTTATTTATTTTGAGAGAGAGAGGGAGAGAGAGAGAATCCCAAACAGGCTCCGCGCTGTCAGGGCAGAGCCCCACACAGGGGCTTGATCTTGGGAACCGTGAGATCACGACCTGAGCTGAAATCAAGAGTCGGACACTTAACCAACGGAGCCACGCAGGCACCCCCCTGAGGTGGTATTCTCGTCACACTCTGTCGTTGACTCGAGAGGCTGCTCCTCGCGTGTGGTGTCTGTTGTCACAGGCTGGAGTTACCTGTTCATTGGTGCTCTCAGTTCAGCTCCGCAGAGGTTCTGCCCTCAGTGACGTCACCACTGCAAGGCACACGTGAGGGAATCATTGTCCGGTCCAGGGGTAACCAGGATTTTACCCTGAGACCTAAATTACATCAAATCAGAGACAGCGTTTAGATTCCAAACGTTGACTCATCCCCACCTCTTTTAAAAGAGTCCTCACAGCTTTTTGTTTAAAGTCAGAAGAACACCCCCATTTTTATGTTATAAACTCTTACCCGGAGGCACAAAGAATGAAATGTAACTGAGGCAGATGCTGGCAGAGTCCCCCCCGCTACAGATTCCCACGGCCCCCACTGCTCTGGTACATCCTACATCCAGCAGCATCCTCCTTCCTGTGAGCATCTATGACTCTGATTTGAGGGCTTTTTCTCAGCAGCCCCCGCCAGAAGTGCCACGTAGCTGATGCACTCTGGAGCAGTTTCAGTCAATGACAGATGGTAGCCGATGGGTCAACACCCCAGCAGGAGAACTCTGAGGTGTAAGCCACACTGTTGTAATAACCACATTTTCTAGCTTTTGTGTTTGACCGTTTGACTTCTGGGATCTTGCCAACTCTTAGAGAAACTGCCCCTCCCAGGGCTGTCTAGCCAATTCCTAGAGACTGTCAAGGGCTGGCCTGCAGGTGCCCCTTTTATATGTGAACCAAACAAGCCAGTGTCCATGCCCCAACCTCCTCCTCACCAAGGGCTGTCACACTCTGGGCTCCAATCCCCCTGCCCTGACCACCTGAGGACAGGGTACCTCACAACCAGGAACAGCCCCTGTGTCCCAGGGGGCTGCTGAAATTATTCCAGAAATCCAATCTGCGGCCCATTTACCCTGCCTTGCCTTCCCAAAGAAACCACAATAAAGTCTCTTGCCTTTACCTCCTACTGCCTTGTGACTGATCCTGGTGCCTCCCCATGTGGTGCCCCATGGCATGCCCCATCCCCTTGGAATTGTAAGTATAACAAACTATCTTTTCAACGGCCGTCACCTCCTGATCTGTTGGTCTTGCCATATCTAAATAAAATAAAGCCTACATTTTAATGCAACTATGCCCCATGCTTCTCCAGGAAGATTGAGCCCTAGCTGTCCAAAATACTAATCTGCTGTATATCATACCCTTTATCAACCTCCTTCCCGAGAATTCTCTAGGTTGAGCCCCGGCTGCCCAAAATATTAATCTGCTGTATATCATACTCTTTATCAACCTCCTTCCCAAGAATTGTCTAGATTGAGCCCCAGTTGCCCAAAAAACTAATCTGCTGTATATCATACCCTTTATCAACCTCCTTCCCGAGAATTCTCTGTCTCATTTCCCCACTTCCCAACTTGTGCTTCCTGGAATCTCTTCCCAAGTAAACCATTTGCACTCAAATCCTCACAGAGCCTGCTTCCAGGAATACCCAACCTAAGGCAATAACTTACAAAGACAGAGCTGCTCTGATGGAAGCAGGGCCTCGGCCTCCTCCTCCTCCTCGCTGGTTTACGTTCCATCCTTATGGAACCCTAGGTTTCCACAGAACACAGTTTGGGAACTACTTTCTTAAACTTTATTGTGGGATCAAAAAACCCCTAAAAATGCAAATAAAATTTATCACTATCTGTGCAGCAGTATTTTCAGAGGTAAAAAACTTTGCAAGTTTCAAAATGCATTAACTTTTAAAGAATATAGCAAAATACAAACAAGAAATGAATGTACCTAATGGAACTCCATTAGAGAGGTAATTCCTCTACCAAGAGCCCAATTTATTTCTAAGTAGTTGCTTACACACCAGGCACACATTAGTGGTCTCCTCAATTGAGATCCATGTTAAATAGCAGCCTTTAGGCTGGGTATCATAATGGAACACTGTCTTTGATGGAAAAGGAGACTGGAGTGCACCCCAGTGTCTAAGTACTCACCCACATTCATGGTTCTTGAAAGAGCTCACAGTCTCGCTATTGTATTTCTAATACTTCTAAAACAGCCTACTTAAATGTCAATTGCTAATCCTAGTATTTACTGCCCCCCCACCCCACACACGCACACCCTTATTAGTAAATCTTTTCTAAATGGGCTAATTGGCAATCTCAGTACAGTTGTGAAGTCTGCTTTTTTAAAAAGTGATTTGTAATTAGGTCAAGGATGAGAATTCTTTGGGATCTGCCTTAAAGTGTGAATCACTCTGTATCACAAGGTCATGTTCCATTCCTAAAGGAAGCTTCTAATTGCAGATAACGACAGGGCAGTTTATAATATTAGGTTTAAGCTCCTATATTAGTCAGGATTCTTTTGGTTGCAAATGATGGCAACCCAGCACCAACTGGTTAAATACAAAGAGAATTCATCAGTGAATGTGAGAGGTCAAGACTTCAGGCATGACCAGATCCAAGGGGTCATACAACGTCCCCCCTTTTTGGCTTGCCCTCTCATCACTCTTAGATGGTTCCTCTTCAGGCTCTTGCCTCAGAGTGGCAAACTGGCTGCCAGCAATTTTTGGCTTATATCCTGTCCTCTTAGAAACTTCAATGCCAAGAGAATGCCTCTTTCCTGGTTGCTCTGGTGAAAGCCCTGAGACTCAGTCTCATTAGACCAACTCACATGACCACCCTCTAACCGATCATTGTGGCCATGGGGATGTGATGCTTGATTGTCCAGCCTGAATCACAGGCTAACCACAATAGGAAGGATAGCCTCCAGAGAACATCATAGTGCTGTCACCAAAAGAAGGTTAACATGGGTATCAGGCAAGCAGAGATCACAGAGACTCTCTCAACACATGTAAGCTCCTCATAGTGAGGGAGCAGGCCTAATAATGTCTATTTTATCCCCTAGGCCAATTGCAAGGGTAGTGTTTCACCTTGGGAATTCTAAGGGCTATTCTAGACTAATAATAGCATGCGACTCTCATGCCACCACTAACTGGGTGTGTGATCATGAAGAGGTACATATATGTATACCTGCCAGGTTTCTGGCTCCCCGCGTAGTCACTGGGAATAAAGAATGTGACCTCTTCACCTTTAACTCATGAATGGATAGAATCTTGAACGGAGACATAAAATAGGTGATGTTTGGGGAAGTCCCTGAAAATAGATGATCTGAAGTGCCAGTTATTCACAGGGAGAAACCAATTGTTGGATGACAGGCAGTAGCCACCTTTGTCACTCAGCAGTGTCATGTGAAACCGCCTACCCCCATCGGGCCTCACTCCCCACTTGTAAGAGTTGCCTCTTCAGGAAGAAAAGCACAGCCACAACCCTCACGGTGTTCCTGTTCCTTCCTCTTCAAAAAGATGCCTCAAATGGCAAGTGTAAGCAGACAATGGTGACAAATGTATGCATTTCCTGAGGGAGCTGAGGGGAGCCTCTCAACATGCTATGCCCTGGGCCTGGAATGTTCTGTGTAGGATTGGCATGTGGCTGGCTCTATTTAGGTCTCAGGTGAACTGTCCCCCTCTCTATCCTATCTAAAGTTGCCCCCGTTTTAGCCATCCTCTGTCACATCTTCTTTTTCTTTTTTTATTTTCTTAAGTTTATTTATTTTGAGAGAAAGAAAGAGAGAGAGCATGAATGGGGGGAGGGGCAGAGAGAGAGAGGGAGAGAGAGAATCCCAAGCAGGCTATGTAATTAGTGCAGAGCCCAATGCAGGGCTCGAACTCACAAACCACAAGATCATGACTTGAGCTGAAACCAAAAGTTGGACACTTAAATGACTGAGCCACCCAGGCACCTGCATATTATTTTTCTTAATAGCACTTACCACCCTCTGAAATATTGTGAATTGTCTGTCTCCCTCATTAGAATGTAAGCTCCAGGAGAGCAGGGCCATGTCTGTCTTGCTCACCGTGGATCCTTATCATCTTCCACAGTGCCTGGCACATGGTAGGCATTTGGTAAATATTGGATGGATGGATGGATGGATGGATGGATAAGCTCCAAACTGCCTCTTGGTTTACGGCTCCTCAGGCCAGAAAGGAATCCACTGGGGGGAAGGTAGAAAAGAAAATCTATCAGTATTTACAGTATTAAGTGGCCCATTAGCCACAGGATTTACTAACACATCGTGAAATCCTGCCTGTGAAATCAGAAAGATTAAAAAGAACAGCAGGCTAGCTGAGTCAACAGTCAACAAAAGCAAGTTTGTTCTCCAGCATTTGCTGTCCTGGAGGGTCAGGTCAAGGGAGAGTCCCCGGCCTTGCCATCAGCAGCATTTTAGATGAGGTTGTAGTGTTGCAATTGATTATAGTTACCGAGTTTCCATTAGAAGAGTATTTACAATTCAGCCAAATGCTTATAGCATCTGGGAAAACAGGAACAAAAACAGAAACAATCTTTTATTCCACTATTCCTATGGCCTCTGATGGTCGGAGAGCAAATAGCATGAATTCTGAGATCTGCAAGGCAAATCCAAACCCTTCATTGGTTGCCTGTAGTTTGGATCAGTGGAGAATTCCATCTGTCAGGGCATTTGCTGCATCATAACAGTTGTTGGATTTTCTTCAGGCAACAGATGAAGAACTCTGTCTACCGAAGCCGGCAGTCTCTGAATAGCCCGAGTCCTGGGGAAACGGAGATGGACCTTCTGGTGACTCGGGAGCGACCCCGGCGTGGAATCCGTAACAGCGGATACGATGTAAGTGTCTGCTGGGCCAAGGTGATTATAGGCTTTGCTTTCCCATAAGAGCAGCGGAGATAGAACACCCCAAAATGTTTCACTTCACTATATATTTGTGGAATTTAAAAGTGCACTAAAATGTTTTCTCTTTCATTATTCGTTACTACCTCTTTTGCAAGTAAGACTACTTGGAATGTGTCAGAGTAACAAATTATGGCTAAAAGGATTCTGATTTCTGAATCCAACCATTTTATGAATAGTACAGTATTGATCTTAAGTCAATAGTGTTTCTAAATGTTCTAAATGTTCTTAATTTTTTCCCCTCTGTCCTTAAAACTCAGTAGGAACCACGGCTGTGAGTTAGAATTCATTTGAACACAGGCTTCTTTTAATCCATAGCAGTGTTGAGAAGTTGGATTGGTTCCTGATTTCATAACTCCTCAATATGCCATGGAAACCATGAGATGTCCAACGGAGTGATTTGGTGATTTCATATGATGAAGCCCATGCTTATGTTCAGTGATGTCTCCAAACTGAAAAAATTGTTCTAACCCCATCGAACTTCCCAGATGAGAGTTACAGTGTGGTGCCTCACATCCAGTCGCTCACATACTGTTAACGTAGTTGTACCCCTGAGCATACATGAATGCGACTCTGGTGGAGGCATTCCGGAATGCTTCACCCTACCCCAGGATTTCAGATGGCCTTAAATCTACTCTTAGGTTTTATGAAAAAGGTTTCTTTCCCATTCTCCTAAAATATTTCTCTAATTACAAATGAGGGTTTTTTTTGTATCAAGAGTTATGATTCAAAAATGTCTGGATACAGTTTTGTTATCGTCTGTGAGATTGTGATTTGCAAATGACACTCGATTTCTTAAATATACCATGCTGATTTGAATACCAAAAGATTTTTCCCCCCTCAGGTTTGGCCATTGTTTGCCACAAAATCTTTAAGTGGGATTTTAGTGATTCCATTAAAAACAAATATTCTGCCTAATATGAATTTCTGGTTACCTTACATTCAAACTTGACATTTGTGTTAGTGGTAATAATCTTTTATTTCTGTTTTTCTTTTTTGTATAAAACAAATTGATAGTTAATTTTATAAAATTCCAGATGCTTTGGGCAAATCTTTTCTTTTCCTCCAGGTGAAAATTTTCAACATTGATTTTTCTCCTCATAAAAATATTTTTTATTCCAAACTCGACCAACAATTTGATAATCAGTCAGTGGTTAAAAATCAGGTATTTGAGTTTTCCAGCTAATCTCTCCCTACGAACAGTGAATATCTTTCCTACATGCTTATAGTTTCAGGGACTCCTTTTGCTCAGGCATTCCTGAGGTATGATAGGATTCTTAAACATATTTCAAGATTGGAAATAAATAGGCATCTTGTGAGAGTCTAGGCACAGACATTTTTACAGTTTGGGGAAATAGGGCAGAGATTTGCCTATTAGTCTTGAAAAGAGGACCGTGCAGTTGTTGTTGTTGTTTAACTGCTATATGCCATGACTTGCCGTGCTGACTTCATACTTTTAGACCGCCACGTTAGTACATGACCTACAACGACAGAAGGAGGGAGATGATATTTAAAAAGAGGTTGCTCACCCCTCACACTTGTATAAATATTCCAATTATAGATTGCTTTCAGGGAAGCCCTCTTCATTCTCATCGATTTTTCTTAAATATACATGTCTTGAGAATTGCATATCATCTCAAAAGCATAAGCAAAGATAAGTTTCCTTAAGACAAAACGATCACCAAGGGACCAATTTTAAGAATTTAGACTGTTGTCTATAGGAATGCAGCTTGCTTCCTGTTTCTCCTCCTGTGCCTTTTGCTCTGATCACATGAAAAGCACCTCTCATTTATTGACTGCACACAATAGACCAGCCTCTATTCTAGTCTTTTTATGTGAATTATCTAATTGAATTTGCACAGACGCCAGTGAGGTAGGAACCCTCCCTGCACCCATTGTACAGATGAGGAAACCCCGGCACAGAACAGTTGCATCATTTGTCTCCCCAACTCCCAGAGCCCATCCTCTTAACCACTGTGCAGTAGGACTTCCATATAAACCCACCACACTATCTATCTGCCTTCACATGATGTAATACATATCCTGTGTCTCTGATCTCACCAAGAGGCTGGATGTCAGGTTTCATAAGAATCTTTGCATGGATAACTCATACCAGCAAACAATAGACCGGCAGATAAAGTAGGAAAAGAAGACAGTCATAGCTTTTCTCAACTTGATTTTCCAAAACTGCCAGGGCACTCCTGACAAAAGAACCCATTAGCCCAGCAGTGAACAGGTCATTCGGTTGGAAGCATGTCCTTCTTCCTACTGGGTCTGGGGATCTTGAAGCCAGGCCAAGATTTCCAGTCATTTCTGCCAGATTAGGGAACACCAGGGGGACTGGCTCCTTGACATGATAGAAACAGAAGCAGTGGGAGATTGATTTAATTTTTCCAAAGCTGACTACATTAGAATCCCAACAAGAAAGCCTGGGTGTAAAAATAAATTGGTAAATAAATAAATAAGCAAACACACACACTCGCAACACAGGCAAATCTGAGCCCTGGGACTGATGGCAGCCTGGATTGTTTCAAAATGTTTCCATAGAGCAGGATGTGTTGGGGCCTGCACAAGAGACAATCAGCTCCGAGGGCTTTGGGAATCTCTATGTTTTGCAGCAACAATTCTTAACCTCTTTGTCCCCACTAACAGCTAAGGGATGCAACACACTCCTGGCAGTCACTGTGGCTCACTTGGGTAGTAATTTTCTAAACCCCATTAGACAAAATGCATAATTTTAGAAAGATGTCCCAAACTGATCACTGCTAAAAGGCCAGACCATATCTTTAAACTAACTTTGGCATTGAAATGAATTCCTCCCAGTGCATAAAGCAGGTAGAAAAAAAATGTCACCTTAATATTTAAAAGCAAAAATGCATCTGTTTCAAAGTATTTTTCTAAATGTTATTTTCTGAATGCAAGTCATGGAGAAAATAACAAGGTGATGAGGAGGGAAAAGAAAATGCCCCAAATGTGAATGATCAGGTAGAATAAAGACCCAAGTGATTTTCCCTATGTCAGCCAAATTAGCAATCCCTTTATGTGGTTGAGGAATCAACCTTTGCTTCCAAAGGACAAGGAATAATCATATTGTTCCCCCTGGCATAAAAATACACATCCTCAACCTTGATTTGTGTTTGGAGTTTTAAAAAATGTGACAGAAATGGGGTCAGGTATACATGTGCCTTGGCAATGAGGGAGACTCTGGAACAGAACGTTTGAACTATAACTTTGAAAATGAATGCCCACCTCTCAGAAGCAGAGACCTTTACAGGCTCCTTCTCCTCAGGTTTCTCTCCAGCACCTTGCCCAAGCTCCACACCCTGGTGGTCCTCAGAGAGCCTTCATGGTAAACCCTAAAATGTGGCTGAAGGGTTTGAAAATGTTGAGGATGACTGGTCCACTGATGCCTCTCAGAAGAGGTGGTGTTGAAGGTTCTGCTGTCGGGGCACAGCCACCAGTCATTCCAGGGGTGTTCTTCAAGGAAATGTGTGGAAATGTTAGTGACAGCCAGATGGCTTTGCAATTGAGAAGTAGATGTAAATCTATAATAAGAGGTACAATATCAGGCAAGATTCTGCTGCAGAAAACAGAAAACATCAAGCCATTGGAATAGGCCAAAAATGACTGTGTGGAGTTAGGCGCTCACAAAACCTTTGGAGGGCTGGTAGTGTGTTCTGGGAGAGACTGAGAACAGAACCCCAGGGCTGGCCCTGACCAGGGCCAGCTGCCTCTGCCCCCAGCAGGACGGTGGGGAGGTAGTCTGCCCTGGGACAACCAGGGAGCAGAAAGACGGGCTCTGGCTCATTTCCTGGGCCCAGCCTGCACATCAGTGCACCTCACTGACAGAACCCCGTGTCCTGCATAGCCACCGCCGCGGAGAGGGCCCCAAGCGAGCATGGGCCTGTCAGCCTTGGCACTGGAGGAGTACCCGCGGCAAGGAGGTTGTGGAATGCTGGCCGCCATCCCCACAAGTGAGAGATGCAATGAGAATTACCAGCCAGAGCAATATTTGGGGAGCGGTGGGGAGACTAGTGGAGGCACGTTTGGCCAAGGGGAAGATGAAAGCATCACTCAGAGCTTAGTCCCCAGCCTCTGGCTGAAGGCGTGGGTGTGCTGTGTTGGGTGTAATAGGGCTTTTATTTGCTTACGTCTCTCAGCTCACAGGGCAACCAGCTCTCTTTGTGTCAGGTGAACGGTGGTTACTAGAAAGAAAGGAGGCCAAAGGATCAGAGCAGTTGTTTTGATGGGTTCCATCTGCAGAGGAATGAAATATGATCTGGAAAGCCCCGACTGCCTGTAACAGCTCGTAGCAAGTCTGAGGCCTTCTAGGGAAATTTGTCAATCCTATATTATTAATGGAAGCCTCTCCTCCTCACTCCCCAGCACATTGCCAGCATCTTATGGCTTTGGGATCATGGTCAGAAACCAAGGAGACTAGTGCTGTTTCGTGTTCCCAGTTAAGGGGTGGCCAACTCTTGGTTTCATCGGGAGGCAGATGGGTGGATTTGAGCATTTTGTTTGTTATGCTCTGAACCGGGTGCTCTCGTGTCGACCTCACCCTCACCGCCATCACCCTCTCCGCATCCAAGCCGGGACTGTCTTACCTGTGTCCTCCCAAATCAGCCTTTAATCTCTTTCTCCTACCTCTGCCAGCTAGCTTAAGCTGTTAATAAGCCTGGCTTGATACATTGTCTCAAGTTAATTTATGCCATATTATATTTTATCGGGGGGGGGGGGGGCTTTTGATCCTAAGGATAATAAGAAACCAGTCCCCCAGAGGGTGCTTAGGCAGCTCAATTGGTTGCGCATCTGACTCTTGATTTTGGCTCAGGTCACCATCCCAGGGTTGTGGGATCGAGGCCTGCATTGGGCTCCATGCTGAGTGTGGAACGTGCTTAAGATATTCTCTCTCTCTCTCTCTCAATCTCTCCTTCTGCCCCTCTTCCCTGCCCACGCTGTCTCGTGCTCACTCTCTCTCTCAAATTAAAAAAATAGAAAAAGAAAATCAGTCTCCCTGATTGAGCCCAAGGCAAAGTAGTGGAGGTGTTTGGTGGTGAAGGGGGCGTTTTGCTGTAGTCCAGATCTCACCGGGCTGGTGGCTGTCCAGATACTTGCTAACCCCACAAAAATGGAGGCCACTTTGCAAGTGGGGAGCACGAAGTAGATTCTCGTTGGCAGCTTTGGAAAGGACTGGGCCAGGTTTCAGGATGGCCCTGTGACCTCACTTGGAGCCAGGCCCCCCTCCAGGCCCAGGACTTCCCTACCATGCAGGCAGTTTCCCGCTGGGCAGGAGACAGGCAACTTCCTCTCTGTTGTAAGCACGCAGGTGCCATCTGCTTGCTCATTGTCTCTGATTCCCTGAGCTCCGAGCACTACTGCTGCTGCTCCTGATGCCCACCTGCCCATCCCGCTGCTCCTGGACTCTGAGACCTCATAGTCTCTTATGGCAGGCCAGGGTCCCCAGTGTGCTCTAGGTATGGACACCCGTAAGGAAAAGGAATGAAGCAGGATTAGGCAGAGGTAAAAGTCGGGCTGTGGTACAGATGCTACAAGGCCTCAGCTAACCTCACACGGCCCCGCAGAGTTGTTCCAAGTGCGGATGAAGCACCTGGGCTCTTGTACTCTGGCACTGACCAGCCATTGGGTGTCCGTGGATGAGGCAGCTCTCTTTAGCCAAAGATAATTCCTAATGAGAGAATTGGCCTTGCTGATTCCCACCGATGCCCAGGGAGAGCAAAGGCAGTTCCGAGTTGACAGCTGAAGGCTGGCCCAGCAGCTGGAGGAAAAGTCCTACTGTCCTAGCAGCATAGGACACCAACCACTCCACCCCAGATCCTCCCAGCGCTGTGTGCTCCTCAGCTCACCTGTGCTCCCAAATCCTTCCAGGAGCTGGAGACCAGCAGACTAATGAGAATCCTGTTCAGTTCTTCTAGCAAACATTTACCAAGTGCTGTGGCAACCATGGCATCGTACGTGCATTGAACATCAGGGAGACTGATTTTCTTTTTCTTTTTTTTTAATTTGAGAGAGAGAGAGCACGAGAGAGCATGGGCAGGGAAGAGGGGCAGAGGGAGAGATTGAGAGAGAGAGAGAGAGAGAGAGAGAGAGAGAGAGAGAAAATCTTAAGCAGGCTCCACACTCAGCATGGAGCCCAATGCAGACTCCATGTTGTGAATGCAGCATGTTGTGAATTCAACAATGTAGACCCTGAAAGACAAAGGGGAAAATTTAAACATTGGCCCCGAATTAGCTTTTGCATATATTCTGTTTGTACATTAGAGATTATATATTTCTTTTCACACATAACTCTATAGTATTGTATACACAGGCCATGTGTGCTGTACCACGTGGACAATTAAAGGGCCTTTCAAAGGTTTTACTTTCTTTGATTTTTTTTTAACATTTATTTATTTTTGAGACAGAGAGAGACAGAGCATGAACAGGGGAGGGGCAGAGAGAGAGGGAGACACAGAATCGGAAGCAGGCTCCAGGCTCTGTGTCATCAGCCCAGAGCCCGACGCGGGGCTCGAACTCACAGGCCGGGAGATCGTGACCTGAGCTGAAGTCGGACGCTCAACTGACTGAGCCACCCAGGCGCCCCTGATTTTTTTTTTAACCTTCTCTGATTTCTACTTTCTCTGCTGGCATTAGCATGTAAGCCCCACAGGTGATTCCACCATACTCCCCGTGTGGGGGTCTCTGGAGAAGAGAAAGATGGATTAACTCGAGCCTTTGCCCCAGGTGCTTTCACACACTAGCAGAGCAGACAGGTGGAAGCACGTGCAATAGGGCTGTGGCTGTGACTTTGGATGGGAAGAGGTCCGTTTCTGTCTGTGCCACGGCTTCTGCAGATCCAGACCCAGACAGCAGTACCTAAGCCACCAAATAGCTGGCGGAAGAGTCCTTCTAAAACACATGCTCTCATTTGTTTTTAAGTTTTTCTTAGTGTTTATATTTTGAGAGAGAGACAGAGACAGAAGATAAGCGTGGGAGTGGCAGAGAGAGAGGGAGACACAGAATCTGAAACAGGCTCCAGGCTCCGAGCTGTCAGCACAGAGCCCGACGTGGGGCTTGAACCCACAAACCTCGAGATCGTGGCCTGAGCCAAAGTCGGACGCTTAACTGACTGAGCCACCTGGGTGCCCCAAACACACACCCTTATTTCAAGTTCTTTAGTAGTTTCCCACAGCTCTAGGGGTAAGGTTAGACCCTCAGCTTCTGGCTCAGGACTCATCTGCTCTGAGCATGCCCTTCTATCTGATGCTCTCCACTCCCTAATCCATCCTTAGCTCCGGGCCCTCTACACCCTTCCCACATTTGTCATGTGGACTCACTTCTCTGTGTCTTTGCCTGTGATTATCTCTCTGCTCAAAACATCTCTTCCCACCTACTTCATGCAGCCAAAGTTTCACAGTCTCAGCCCTACTGAATTTGGGGACTGGGTAACTCTTTGTCTGGAGGGCTGTCCTGTGCATTGTGGGATGTTTAACGGCATCGCTGGTCTCTACCCACTAGTTACCATAGCACCTCCCAGTTGTGACAACCAAAAATGTTTCCAAAAAATTGTACCCTCGGGGCAGACCCACTAAGGATTGAGAACCAGTGATTCGGGCAATGCTTGCAGAACTTAGAACATTTTCTCCCCCAAAATCTTTTCCTTGACCCCATACCTATAGGTCTGACTTAGGTGTCTGTCCTCTGTGTTCCAGAAGCACCTGGGACTCACCTTCATCAAAGCCCTTATTCCTTGTCTTCCGTCTGTCGATTTACTTGTGTTGTTTCCTCCATTTGACTCCTCAAGGACAGGAATCATGTTTTATTCATCCTGGAAACCTCAGCACTCAGAATAGGGACAAGCTCATAGTAAATGCAGTGCCTCTATTTGTTGAGCAAATGAACAAACAATTGTGTCAACCCGAGGTGGTGACTCCCGAGCTGAGACTTGAAAATATGGGGCAGATTTATAACTCTGAGTCATATAAACATTTGATTCGACTGGCTTATCAAAAGTGTAGATGAATGTATGTTACTGTTTGAAGTTCAGTGTAAATAGTGGTTATCAGTTAGGATGCTTTGGCTAAAATGACAGAAAACCCGACTTGAATCAAATGGTGTTAAATCATGAAGGGAATGTACTGAGTACAATAAATCCAGGCTTGGTCTGATTGGGGCTCCAGTTGTATTTCTTCACATTATGCTGCGCTGTCCTCCTTATGTGTTGGATTCATCCATAGGTTGGCTCTACTAGAAAGTGGCTACAGCAGCCTTGGCCCCATAGCTACATACTCTGTTGACCATTGAAAGAGAGAATTTCTTTTTTCCAGCCATGAAACAAGGTGGGTTTTACTATAACTGAGCCTCTGAAGGTCAAGTGCCCACCCCCGTATCCATGGGAGACTTAACGCTGATTGATTTAACTCAGTCAGACCTTACCATAGGACCTGGGGTAGGCTAGTCCTCCCCTCCCCCAGACCACTTGGCTGAGACATGGGGAGAGGAGTGGATGGGTGCTGAGGCCATCGCAGTATCTGCTACTTGAGGAACATTGGTAATTGGGCCTCTTAAGGAGCAACACCAGTGTCACCCTCCACATCACCGGTCCCTCTAGTCTCAATCTTCTCTTCTTCGGTAGGCCCTCCATAAAGAGAAAGATGAGAGCAGTGAAAAGCCAATGGCCACTGTTCCTCATGGGCTCAGGAAGTCTTAGCTATGGCAAGAAGTTGTGTTTTAGGGGCAGAGAAGGAGAAAGGGGGATTTTTTTGGATCCTGTCTGGCTTTTTCAAGACAGACCCGAAAGGAGAAAGAGCAGATCTGTGTGGGCGGTGGGAGCGCCTGTTTTGTCATGGGATGGTGTGGACTTTCAAAACTGATCTACTGTCTCCTCGCTGCCTGCAGCACCAGCTCCACTAGGAAGATGAGGAAAAACAGGTGATGGCTCCCCTCAAAAGTGCACAGTGAAATAGCTCCCATGAGAGAAGCCATTCTTAAGTGTTCTCATCAATAAAACGGGGATACGAATGGCACCTGCCTTACAGAGCTGTTGTAAGAATTAAATGAGTTAATGCAGATAAAGCACATAGAAAACATACAGTGAACATTGGCTGTTCTAACTATGGCTAACACAGTCCAGGAGAGAGAGACGGAGACTATGTTTTGGTTCTTTTCCATTCTAGCACTTTGGACATCTCAGGACTGCTATGAATTTTATCACACATTGTGATATTGTGACTTATGATAAGAAATATATGTTTGGTTTTCGTCCACTATTCCTGGCACAGAGCTCCAAAAACCCTTGGGATTTCCCAAGTGATGAGAAGATTAAGGTGTCTTTTGTTATGTTAATGATGCGACTTGGAAAGCACCTAAGGATGGGGGCTGGTTGTCTGCAGAGCCAACCTTGTGATTAAGGGGGTTGGAACTTTCAGTGAAATTTGCAGTTTTGCTGAGACTTTTAAAAATTCCATTTGTAGGCACCTGGGTGGCTCAGTGGGTTGAGCATCCAACTCTTTTTTTTTTTTAATGTTTATTTTTTTTATTATTTATTTAGAGAGAGAGTGAGAAGCAGGGGAGGGGCAGAGAGAGAGGGACAGAGAATCTCAAGCAGGCTTCACTCTGTCAGCACAGAGCTCAGTGTGGGGCTTGATTCTGCAAACATTGAGATCATGACCTGAGTCAAAATCAAGAGTCGAACACTTAACCGACTGAGCTACCCATCTGCCTCTTGATTTCAGCTTGGGTCATGATTCCAGAGTCATGGGATCAAGCCCCACGTGAGGCTCAGCACTGAGCATGGAGCCTGCTTAAGATTCGCTCTCTCCCCCTCTACCCTTTCCCCACTCATACACGCTTGTGCACATGCACTCTCTCTCTCTCTCTCTCTCTGTCACTCTCTTTCAAAAAAAAAATTCCACTTGCATGCCTATTGTGCAAAAGAAGTCACCAAACCCTTAATCTGAGCCCTCCTACCTGTTCTGAAAGGTACCAATGTCCCTTTATTGTCAGAGAAGTTTTTGATTTTCAGCTCAGCACTAATCACAGCTCCACCCAGTAAGGAGAACAGACTGAACAAATTCTGCACCTTCAGCAGAAGGCAGGCTCAGGAGGCAGCTGCTGCCTCCACCTGTGCCCTCTAGCTTTTGTCCCCACAAGGTGAAGTGAAAACCCCTGGACTCTGGTTTCTAGAAGCAATATTGTGAATATGTGTCTGCTTCCTCAGTGGCAGGCAGCGCTTGCAATGGGGCCGTTCTGGCCAGGGCAGGCAATAGATGGAGAGAAGCAGTATTTTGTGTTGCCCAAGGGACCCTGTTTGGTGGAGAGAAAAACGGACATGGAGCCAGATCAAGTCATCATGGCCACCTAGCCCAGAAATGGATCCTGCTGAACGCTCCACTTGGTCTCTGGGACCTTGCTGTGAAGGTGCAGAATTTGTTCAGTCTGTTTTCCTTACTGGGTGGAGCTGTGATTAGCACTGAGCTGAAAATCAGAGCCTTGGGGCAAATTCTTGCCTGGGTGAGGCAAAGCGATGTTGCACATACTTGTGTGTCCTAGGAAATATGGCCTTCTAAAGACGTCTATCCACTTTGGGGCTCAAAACTCAAGGAATTCTGGAATAAATGGCCTCAAGAGCCCTTCGTCCCTCCTCTTCAACTCTATTCTGGATAAGGATGTCTCATGTGGTGTCTAAATGACGTGTCTCTTGATCCGATGGGGGCCCCCAAATGTGTGGGGATGATCAATAATCCGGTAGAAGCTGATGGCGTGGGTGGTGAAAGAATCCACCTGAGGCAGAGCAAAAGAAACGGAAGTCTACTGAATACACTGCAAGGGAGTGGTGGGCAGGGCAGCAAAGGAGAGCCTGTCTGCCATGAGGCAGCCCATGGGAGCTGTTTTTAAAGGGGGAAGATGAGCAAGTATGGCAACTTATGGAATTTTCCCTTTTTTGGTAACTGGGCCTCGTTGTAAGTAGCCCATTGGTTAGTTAGCATCTATGGATATTTTGAGGTCACCTGATGGGCCTGTCTGTAGTCAGCCAGGTGGTCGCTGTGGGCCCTTTCTACATTCCATTGCTCAAGCCCATTTGCCTAAAAGTGGCCTCTATATCTAATTCATTTTAGACACTTGGAAATGTCTTTTACTGGTAAAGGCTTTTGAGCAGAGAACCTCCAGGCTCTTTTTAAGATGAATTTCCACTTATTCATTCAACAAGTATGTATTAAAGTCCTACTATTTGCCATTCTGGGATGTAACAGGACACACCACAAAGTCCCTGCCCTCACGGAGCTTCTGTTCCAGTAGGAAGGACAGGTAATAAACATCTGATCACACAGATGTTCAGCACAACGTCAGAAATGCTGTGGAGGAACATAAAGCCGGGCAACACAATGGAGGAAAACAGGAGGCACTCTTTATAGGTTGGCTGGGGTGAGGCTGTCTGGGGAAGTGACTTCTGAGCAGAGACCTGAAATGAGGGAGCTAGCCAGGTTGGCCCCTTGGGGAAGAGCATTTGGGCAGAAGGAATAGCAACTGGGAGGGCACAGAGGAAGATGCATGCTTGGGGAGCTCAGACAACATCAAGGACACTCATATAACAGGGTACTCCTTCTTGATAAAAGGTCTCAATTTCGACTCCTTCCTTCATTTCATCCTCAGATCTCATCCCCAGCAAGTCCTGTCAGCTCTCTTTCAAAACATTTCTCGAGCTCATCCACGTCTTCTTTGTACATGACCACCCTAATTCAAGCCCTTGCCATTTCTCCTTACCTGGATTCTGCAAGAGCCTTCTAACTTGCCTTCCATAAATTCCAATCACGCTTCTCTCTTGCTTAAAATTCCTCAAGAGTTTCCCATTGCCCTTTGAAAACACTCCAGCCTTCTTACCACGGCCTTCAAGACTCTACGTGATCTGGCTCCTACCTGCCTTTCTAGCCCCATCTCCTCTGACAGTTGGGGCTCCAGCCACATGGTCCATGTATTGGTCAGCTCAGGCAGTCCTAAGTACCACAGACCTGGTGACTTGAAACAACTGCAATGTATTTTCTCACAGTTCTGGGGGCTAGACATCTAAGATCCAGGTGTTGGCAAGGTCGGTTCCTTCTGGGGGTTGTGTGGGGAAGGATCTTGAGGCCTCTCTTCTTGGATTCTAGATGGTTGTCTTTTCCCTGTCTTCATACTGTCTTCCCTCTTTACATGCCTGCGTCTAAATATCCTCTTTTATAAGAACACCAGGCATTTTGAACAATGGCCTCATTTTAACTTAATTACCTCTGCAAAGACCCTATCTCCAAATACAGTTTCATTCCCAGGTCCTGAGATTAGGACTTCAACATATGAATTTGGGGGTTCACAATTTAGCCCATAACAGTCCACCTTACTTTTTCCCAAATACTACAAGCTCTTTCCCATCTCAGGACTTTTTCATAAGCTTCCCCTATGATCTTCCCATGGCTAACCCCTTCTTCAGGTCTTCAAAAATGTCACCTCTTCAGAGAGGCCTTCCCTGACCATCCCCATAGAATTAATGATGTTGGCCAAGCCTTTTTGTTTTGTTGTAACTAAGGCAAATTTTATGATAAAATGTATAGGTCTTTAGTACAAGTGGATGAGCATTGACACATGTGTGTACCCTTATAACCACCAGTCCACTCAAAATATAGGACATTTTTATCACCTCCTGAAAGTTACCCCATTCCTCATGGCATTCAGTCTGCACCACACCCCACTCTGGCAACCACATTCCTGATATCTACCTTCATTGTTTTACCTGTTCTTGGACTTCGTATAAATGACACCCATCATTCAGCATGTACTTGTTTGTGTCTGACTTCTTTTGCTTAGAATTCACCTATGTTATGGTATGCATCTGTCATTTATTTACTTTTTTTATTCCTGAGAACTTATTGTGTCGTATAAATAGACCACTAATTGTTTGTCTGTCATTCTGTTGTTGGACATTTGGGTCGTTTCCAGTTTGGAGCTACCAGAAAGCACTGCCATAAATATTTTCACGTACATATTTTGCGAACATATGTGCTATGGTCTGAATGTTTGCATCCCCCCAAAATTTGTATGTTCCAATCCTAATCTCCAGTGTGTTGGTATTAGGAGGCAGGGTCTTTGGGAAGTGACGAGGTCATGAGTGTGGAGTCCTCATGAATAGGATTCGTGCCCTTGTAAAAAAGACCCCAGACAGCTCCCTTACCCCTTGCTCCATGTGAGGAGTGAGTCCTTGTGAGGGGGAGTCTTCCATGTAAGGATATAGTGAGTCCTTCTGGGTCACAGACCCGGAAGAGGACCTTCACCCAGCCAAGCTAGCATCCTCCGACTTCCAGCCTCCAGAACGGTGAGAAATACATTTCTATTGTTTATAAGCTACTTGGGCTGTGGTATTTTGTTCTGGGAACCCGAATGGACCAAGACAACCTTTTCCTTTATCTTGGATAAATATATGTAGGAGTGGAATTTCTGAGTCATAAGGTATATGTTCAACTTTTAAGAAACTACAAACATGTTTACAAAGCACGTGTACTATTTTATCTGCCAGCAATGTGACAGTTCTAATTTTACTCCTCAACCTCACCAACATTTGTCGTTATTAATCTCCTTCATTTTAGCCATTCCAGTGAAAGTGAAATGATAGAATTTCCTAATTGCTAATGATGTCGAGCATGTCCTCATGTGTTTATTGGACATGTTATGTATCTTCTTTAACTGACATGTCTATTCCAGCCTTTTGCCAAATCTCTGAATTGAGTTGTCCTTTTGTTCTTCATTTGTAGGAATTCCATGTATATTCTGGATACAAATCCTAATATTTTCTCCTGGTCCATGGCTAGTCCTTTAATTAGGTGTCTGATAGAAAACCAGTTTTTAATTTTGATGAAGTCTTCGAGCTATAGAATATGCTCTGGGACCAGGCAGTAGGACTGAGCTGTGTCCTAAGCTGTGTCCCATGTTGAAATACTTTCTAGAAAGAAGGTACTCGGGGGTCCCAGCAGGGCTGCCATTTCCTTCAAGTTTGTTCTACGGTATTTCAAAGAGAAGCTGAAGTAACATGGATACTTAGCCCCTGTGTGGGCTGTCCTAGGACAACACTGAAAGGATCACAGATTCTCACTCTCTCCAGTAGGCACCAGGAGTCAAGCCTAGGGGGTTCATGTATTCAGGTGTGGAGAAGAAATGGCCTTAATTTCTTCTAAATATCTATGGCCTTTGCTGCCGAGTGATGATATGCCATAAGAATCCAAGATCTTCAATATGTATATATGCTCTGACCCCATAATTCTACTTCTAGGGGTTTAACCCAGGGCTGAATCCATGGTTTATGCACAGTGTTAATCACAAGTATACGTATTTCAGCTTTGTTTCTATAGTAAGATGTTAGGACACCATCTAAAATAGTGGACTATTGCATATAGGCTGAAAACTCCATATAGCAGAATGCTATGACATCATTTAAAGGTATTCCCTATAATACATATATTTACTGGCAGAGACATGTCACAATGTTGTTGTATAAAAAAGGTTTTAAAATGTTATATATAATCCCATTTTATAAAAAACCTTATATATGTATATATACGTGTGTGTGTGTGTGTTCTATTTATAAAACCATGACCCAGATGGCTCAGTCTGAGAGAGTGTCTGTGTTAACAAAAGTAATTTTTAAATACTTCTACTCCTTCACTCATATTTTTCATATACATGAAGGCTATTATATCATGCCCAGCAATACTTTTTAAATTTCCTCAGTTCCTCTCCCAGTCACATGTCATAGCTGCTTCTGCACCTCTCTCCAAAATCCCACTTAAAAATCCTGCAGCCCACACCCCTTCTGCCTGTTCTTTCTTTTCCACCTCATATTTTCCATCATGAAAGCTGGAGAATATGTGTGTCCAATGCTGCGCCCTCCTTGGAAGGGGGGAGGGGAGAAACTGAGCATTCTTCCTACTTGCCCAGGATGGGGTAGTGAGAATTGGGGAGAGAGGGTTGTTGGCAATGCTCCCGCACTGGTAATCTTTCTCCCATTTCATATGCATAGGAAGCATCTAGAAGGACATGCACAAAGGCCAAAATGTTAACAGTACTTATTTCTGGTGGTAGGATTAGAGTGGATTTTAATTTTCTTCTTCTTGCTTATCTGTGTTTTCTAATTTCCTGTCATGAACAGACATTCCCTGATTAATTTCTTAGAATTTTTATTGAAGTACATCTTGATTCATTTATAAAATAGTTTTTTTTAAGAAAAATAGTTCCCCAGGGCTTCACAAGAGTGTGAGGTTGGAGAAGCAAGTACTGTGAACTTCAAGTTAAAAAGCTTTAAAAATATATTATCTGTCCCAGATGCAGCTCCCAACATTGTACCCAAGCCAAGCATCTGTCAACACTGGGAGGCTTGTCTTTGCTCCTGTATCCCCCTTTTTGTCAAATAAAAGCAAAAGATATTTTCAGAAATGTGCAAGTCAGGGAGAATGGCTTGGGACAAGTTAAGCCAGTAGACATGATTATGCCTTATCTGGAAAATAGGTACAACCATATGGTCCTCAGGGATGGGTGAGATAACATGCTTGGAAAACCCAGTACAAGACTGGCCCATTACTGGTCCTCAAGTACATTTGAGCACGTGCTATGTTAAGTTCTTTCACTCAGAAGGCAATTCCTGGTTCCGGCTTTGGGGTAGGCCCTGGGATGGAGGCTGTGGACATAAGGATGAGATGTGGGCTCAACCCTGTAGGCACTCCCAATCTATGGGATGAAGAAATAACAATAATGATAGAAGCTAATAATTATGAAATGCTGATGTGCCAGACACTCTTAGAAGAGCTTTATATCTATATAATGGTGTTTTCCATCTTTCTAGTAATCTATGAGATAATTATTGTGTAGTCTCGGTAATTATTGTATAGTCTGTCTTCCTGGTCACAGAAGTCTGTTTGTCCCTCTCTCAGAGCCCATTTCTGTGGTAAGGTAATGGATCTATTTAGATATGTACAAAGGGTAATCTGCCAGTTATAGGCAACATATTGAATGATCTATTTCTTCATCTGTAAAATAAGGAGAATCACAGTTGCTACCTCATAGATTACTGAAAGAAAAAATGAATATATATAAAGCACTTAAAACAGTGTCTGGCACATAAGCTGTGAATAACTGTTAGCTGCTATTTTTGTTGTCGTTGTCCTTGTTATTTGTCTCCTCCTATACACTGGGAACTCCTTGAGGGCTAGGTCACTATCTTATTAATTGCTGTATCCACAACTCTCAACCCAGGACCTAGGTGAAATAATAATTGTCTGTTAAGTAAAAGAGCAAATTTATCACTGCTCACATATTTCAAGGTGGGGAAGGAGGTTGGCAGGGTATTCCCTTCATGAGTAGACATCGGATTCCCCCCAGAATGATGACAGTAGGAGGAACCCAGGCCCTCCACAAGGCCTGTGAGAACCACAAGGTCCTTCACAGATTAAAGATCAACTCCCCCATTTTATAGATGAGGAGACTGAGGCTTAGGGATTTCATGTGACTTGCCTGTGGTCATACAGCTCATCAGCACTCGAATGAATGTGTTAGGAATGTGGGCTCTTTAACGTAACCTCAAGTTATACCCCATGGGCAGTTAGACAGGATTTCATATTGGTTTAATTTCACAAAGCTTTTTTGGGTACTCCAAGTATCTGATGCTAAGCTCCTAAGAGACAGAGGTGAGTGGGCTCAGGGAGTGTCCAGACTTGGACAAGACAGACATTAAATAAGCAAATACAAGTGTGATGAGGGAGCATCCCAGGGTATAATGAGAGTTTGTCTTGTTTCCATTGGTAGATGTCAAGAGACTGAAAAACCAAGTGAGAAGAGTGGGAAAATAGGAGGCTGGAACAAACGTGTCGAAGTTACTTGGGTTATAACTGTGGGCCCTCCCGTTAAAGGGAAGCCCTGTCCCATATGAAATGCAAACCCTGGGGTGGGAAGCAGAGGCTGACTTCTGTTGCAGTACTGTGGGGTGGATGCAGTGGGAGCGTGGAGAAAGTGTCTCCACTTCCTCAGCCAAGGTTATCTCTCCCCAACAGTATTACTCAGAGAACCAACCTGCCAAGCCAGCACAGCTCCCCCGCCCCCCCCCCCCCCCGCCCCGGGGCTCCTGGGAGAGCCTCAGAGTGGAGAGTTGTTGCTAAGAAGTGTATTTTTGTCCTACTTAAGGCACAACTATAAATTCACATAATAGATCTACCAATATGACTGAAAATGCATAGCACAACTCAGGGGTGGGAAAAATCATAGCTCACCCCAGTGCCATTAATCTTCCACCTGGGAGTAGTTTAGCATTAAGCATCCATTATTTATTAGGGAGACGGGGATGCAGGGAGGAAGGGCAATGTGTGGGTAGCAACCAGTATTGACAGGGAAATGTGAGAGACAATGCGGTACAGCAGGATGTGCAAGGGCCAGGAGCTGAGAGGACAAGGCTCTGCCATTGCCCACCTGGGTGACTTTGGATAAGTCACTTAAACACTCTGGCCTTGATTACCTCATCTGTAAAATAGGGTTTGATTTAAATGGTCTCCTCAAGTCCTTCCAGGGTCTGAAATTCTATCCAGAATGTTCTATGCATTGTGAAGAAAATTTTTGTCAGAAGTTGCATTCACTACCCTGGAAGGAATCCCCAAGCCTTCGGGGAGCACATTTCCGGGAAAGCAATCTCAAACCTCTTCCTAAAGATCCCCAATTTATAAGAGCCCCACGGGGGCATGCACCCAGGTATGAAGTGTCTAGGAGTTTGTTTATTATGGCAAAAGTAATTTTGCCTTCTACTCCAGAACCTATTTTGACCTGTGTTCATATCAAAATAGTATTCTCAATTCATACTATAGATGGTTGTTGATAAATCTAGAATTGAAGGTTGACAGAGAACCTCATCTTTTGATCTTGAACTAGGGCTAAGCCTTAACTCTGGGTGATACAATTAGAGGAAATGTCTCCTTTTTTGTGTTTTCTGTAATTTCTATTTTTTCTCTAATGCACTTATATTAATTTAAGACTAAAGGAAAGTAAATAACATTTTTAAAATAGGAAAAATAGGGACGCCTGGGTGGCTCAGTCAGTTAAGCATCCGACTTCAGCTCAGGTCATGATCTCATGGTTCATGGGTTCAAGCCCTGAGTTGGGCTGTGTGCTGACAGCTTGGAACCTGGAGCCTGCTTCAGATTCTGTGTCTCCCTCTCTCTCTGCCCCTCCCCCACTCGTGCTGTGTGTGTGTGTGTGTGTGTGTGTGTCTCTCTCTCTCTCTCAAAAACAAACAAACATTAAAATATATATAAATAGGAAAAATAACAAATTGCTGACCTTCCATATGTAGATTTTAAGGAGGGAAAGACTTCCCTTTATGAACAAGTTCCCTGGTGACCTTTTCTTATGCTCTATCTCATGTATCCAGTTTATGCATAGTAATTACATGAGAAACAGGTGCAGGTGAATATATAAAAGTAATAATAATGACAATTATGGTGATGACGGTGGCTACTATTCCTGTGTTTCACCATACGCTACTGTTCTAAACTTTGTGTGTATCATTGTGTTTAATCCTTGTAAGACCCCTGGAGGTAGACGCTATTATCCTCATTTTACAGATGAGGAAATTGAAGCAACAGGAAGTTAAGTAACTTTGCAGGTTGGAAAATCTTTCATGCCCTGTCTTTTATCTTCTCAGCACACTGTTTAGATCTGGCCTGGCTGCAGCCTCTACCCTACCCAGCAATAACTTGACCATGTCACCTTAGCGATCCCTTGGCTTTTGCTTCTGCCCTGAGGCTTCTCCATCTCTGTTCCGTGGGACACCCATGGGAGCCCATTGCACCGATCTGGCACCTGCACAGATCTCAGAGTACAAGGACACTTTCTAGAGGAACTCTTGACTGATGGGGGCTGAGGACTGGTAGACAAAATTTTGTTCTACAATCTTAAAGCATATTCTGCTTGGTTCTTGGGAGCGTCCTGGTGGGATTAAGCTTCAATTGCCCACAGCAATCATGAATTTAGTGCCCACCCTTAATTGGCTTTTTTTCCTTCCCTCAATTTACTCATCCCAGGCCCCAACTCCTATTTCCTGGAATTGTTTTCCAAAATAAATAATCTGCATATAAAATAAGTCTCAGGTCCTGCCTTTTGGAGGAACCTAAGCTAAGACATTGCCAATGGTCACACAGCTGTTAAATTGTGGCATGCAGGTAGGAGAATGTTCATTCCACGTAAAATAATAATAAATACCCAGAACTAGGGTATAAATACATACATCTTTTTAAATGGGTATGTGTGTATGGAGAAGTTCACATGCACACCCGGATAGATTTAGGAGTAGAACAAGTACACCAAAGGTTAATGGATTTTTAGATTTTTTCCCCCTCTTACTTATCTGTATTGTCTGATTTTGCTAAAGTGACAATGTGTCACTTATGTCGCGGATGGACAGCAGAATGGTAAACTGATCTGTGCTGATTTATTCTCCCAGAACGCTCGAGTCTTTTAGAAGACAATAGTAGCCACGGACACGCTTGAAGTGAACGTGGATTAACTACTCTCCTACAGCCTTACTTTCAGGGTGTCACAAAAATAAGTCTCAGACCAAGAGACCAAAGACACAGGCAGATTCATTGAATAAGCATTCATCTGCAGGTGAGCATAAGACAGTCCATGCAGCCTGCTCTGGAAGCTCATGACGCCCCAGCCTCTGCCCACTTAGGTACTGCGGCCACTCCCTAAATGGAAGGTTCACAGGAAGAAGGTGGGGGAACATTCCAGATCAGTCGGTCTCAAACTTGAGGAGGCATGAGAATCTCCTAGAGGGCTTGCTAAAGCACAGGTTGCTGGACCCTGCTCCAGAGTGTGCACCACACTTTGAGATCAGTGATCTAGAGGCAGGATTTTGTTGCTTTCTCTGATAATCGGTATCAGGCAACCGGCAGTCCCCTACATGGCTGGACACGCGACCCTTTAGAGTTTAGTCTAGAGCACCAACACTTAGACTGCCAGACGCTCTAGATTCTTTTACCTAAAATGCATGAGGGTGGAGAATCTCTCTACAAGGTTTTAGAGATTATCACTAATGTTGTCAATGAAAAGCCATTTCTCATCATCCTTATGACAGTTAGCAAAGCCTGCTGCATCGCTCGAGCTATGGGAAAGTGAGGTATGCATGGATAGCTGGAGTGTGACCTCACTAACATAATGCTAGCTGACCCACCCTGTGTGTGAGTTCCAGATGGGCAGCTAGGAGATAACATAAATGAACACTTCACCTAATATCACATGTCCAAGCTGAACATTTTAGAGTAAGTACAGACAACATTAATGGGAAGGACAGTTCATTAACAAATCCACGGGCGTGTGTTTGATCCCACAGACTGAGCCTGAGATCATAGAGGAAACCAACATCGACAGAGTGAATGAGCCCCGGGGCTATGCCCGATCAAGGCAGATGAAAGGTCACTCGGAGACCTCCACACTGAGCTCCCAGCCCTCCATCGATGAGGTCAGGCAGCAGATGCACATGCTACTGGAGGAGGCCTTCAGCCTGGCATCTGCAGGCCACGCGGGCCAGAGCCGGCACCAGGAGGCTTACGGCTCAGCACAGCACCTGCCCTACTCGGAGGTTGTAACCAGCGCTCCAGGGACCATGACGCGGCCCAGGGCAGGGGTGCAGTGGGTACCCACCTATCGCCCAGAAATGTACCAGTACAGTCTGCCTCGACCGGTAAGTCCTACGTCCCATCCGCCTGCCACCATCGGGTCAGCTCTGCCCAGGGTGTTATGACAGCGGTCTCAGAGTGGGAGCTTCTAGTGGTAAATCACCTTGGGATTTTGAGACATACTTTTCTGGACCCTCATCCCATCCTTCACCCATGATCCAAGCCTAAGCCTGTGGGCACAAGCACACAGACAGCCCTTACATCAAACCACAGTACATTTTAGAATGAATTTCCTTTTCTACTGTCCCTCCTGTAATGGGTTGACCTCATTCTTCATGCACTGGTGGTTTCCTGCATTTCCAAGTGTGAGGAAATGTCAGAACACATTGCAAAGCTGCATGTTAGGGGCCATGCGCCTGGTGGTTCGGAGCAGAGGCTCAGGGGGCAGGTGGTTTGACTTCGAATCCCTGCCCGACCACTCACTAGCCTTGGAGACATCATTTAAATTCTCTACCGCTGAAATGAACAAGATAACCAACTTCCTAGGGTTGTTGTAAAGATTAAGCGAGGTGATATATCTGAGGCACTTATAAGAATGCCAGGCACAGATGCTGCAACGGTGTCACTCGTGATTATTTCATTTAGTGGTAACTGCACTTCCGTATCTGAGAAAGCACCCAGTGACTAAAAGCTTCCATAATTTAAACAACAATTTTAATTAGGATGCGTCTCATTCATTACCATAGCATCTACAGATATCTTTTTTAAAAGATGGATAAGCCACAGACCATAATAAACAATGCAATGTGCATGTACAGATTCCATCCTTGTAATAGTTCATGACCCATCCCCAAGGGTTACTCATTAATAGAGCTTTATAAATTGTCATTGTGATATGTAATTACATAACAAAAGCCAACATTTTTTGAGTGTTTTAGTCATTAGGTATTGATCATATGTATGTTAGCTCATTTATTTAGTCCTTACTACAACAAGCCACTGAGGTGGGTACTTGTTTTGTCCCTATTTTACAGATGAGGAAACTGAGGTTACACACTTGCTCAAGTCACACAGACAGGAAGGGGCACAGCTGGGACCCAAAGCCAGCTGTGTCCGGCTCCAGAGCCCATGTGCTTAACCGGCATGCTGTTCTCCCTTGTGCTATGTTGCATTGCCTCTTTCATTTGCAGTAGACTATTTGGGACATCTGTGGGCCTGTGGAGCCTTGTGATGATTTCACACCCTTACCCTCCACGGTCCACACCACACAGGCACTTAATAAATTGCTGTTACGCTACATAACTACATAGCCTGCACACTAGTGTGAATTTCTTTATTGTTCTCCTTTGCTCCAGATTTCTCCTCTCCTCCAAGTCACTGAGATGTCTCCCCTTGACACTGCTCCTCATACCTTCTGTCCTTGAATGTCTGTGTCTAGCCTTACCTTTCCTGTTGGCTGAGTTGAACAGGACAGACTGAAGATCTGGGGTGGGGCAGCTGTGTTTGCTTGGGGCTATCATCACTGCAAGGCTTTGTCCTTAGGTTGGGAAGTGCAGAATTTCTGTTTCTATTCACTTCACAGTGACCAGCCCCTGGGAATTTGACTCAAACGCCGATTACACTCACAATAACTGATTTGTTATTAAGGATTCGAACTTACAAACCTGCAGTGAGAAGCTGGGTGACCACAGAGGCCAGAATACTTCCATTTGCTGGTCAGTGTGGTCTTTCGATAAGTAAAAATCAGTCTAAGGAAAGTAAGACATTGTCAGGAGAGTTGGTTATTATTGGAGCCGTCTTCTCAGTCTCTGATACACAAATCTGGAGAGTACAGGCAATAAAGGACATAGGTAAACACCAGCCATCTTTTTTATATCCCATTTTCTGAGATATGGGTAGAATACGATGCAAAATTCTTCAAGTAATTTTTAAGCTAAAATAGAAGACTTTGGGGCAATGACCAGATCTTAAGAATATGAGTTAGCCTCCGCCGTCAGGGAGGTTTCCTGGGTATGCCTTCCGGAAGTGTGTCAACAACTCTGGAGCCACATGCTCTCCTCAGTTGAAGTCCAAACATCCTTTTTTTTCCAGAAAGAGTCAGAATAATTCTCACTGAGCCTTACAAATCCATCAACTTTAAAACACTTCCCTTTGGGGGTGCCTGGATGGCTCAGTTGGTCAAGCGTCCAACTTTGGCTCAGGTCATGATCTCGCAGTCCGTGGATACGAGCCTTGTGTTGGGCTCTGTGCTGAGAGCTTAGAGCCTGAAGGCTGCTTTGGATTCCATGTCTCCCTCTCTTTCTCTCTCTGCCTTCCCACACTCACGTTCTGTCTCTCTCTCTTTCTCAAAAATAAATAAACATTAAAAAAAATAAATAAATACTTCCCTTTGGCCATCATGTTACTGTTTGCACAATTAGAACTTTCTGATTGTCCACTAAATTGGTACCCACCCTTATGGGGGAAAGAAGAGATTTTTCTCACTGAGATTGAGAAAACACCCTGATCTCACCACATTTATAAGCAGCTCTTCAGTGTCTGTCCCCTGGGAAAATCACCTGTCTCTGTTCTGTATTGATTCACACTGACCTCAGTTTTGTTGGTTCATCCTTCTTGATCTCCATACACGGACCCCGTGCCTGGATTTTCCCTCAGTCCAGAGTAGAATGGCACACACCAGCTAAATGACCTTAGCCTGGGGCTACAGCTCTGAGCCTCAGATGCCTCAGCCATGAAATAGTGGTGATGAGAGGGCCACGGTAAGGATGAAGTGAGCATTCATGTAAAATGCTTGGCACGGTCCTGCACCTGGTGAGCACCCACTGCTTGTTTGCTGATGTTTGTCAGAGGGCTTTCAGATGATGCCTAGCACCTCAAATTGCTTGAGAGATGGTAGTCATTATAATAAAAATATCCTGTCCTTTTCACAGAATTCCACTAGTTATATCCCTTTTCCTGACTGTGCTGACACTACTTCTTTTCCTCCTCCTGCTCTATTAAATTCCTTTAAGAGCATGCTCCGGATGCCCCACCCAAGGGTCCCAGAGAAGCCCCACTTCTGGTTAAAGACGATTCTCAAGAACAGCTGGAGAATCTGGCTCTGGGTTGGAGGCTAGCTTCTGGGGATCCATAAAGAGGTCTGGTTTCAGAGAGAAAAAACATCCAGGATGAGTCTTCCAACTGCTGACGGAATCCACATCCATGATGCCTCAGTTTAACAAAACCATCAAAAAATTTCTTATTTTTAGCACATATGAAGACCTAGATCGTTCTGTTTGTTATGATTTGGGGTTGGCAGTTGTGCCAAGAAGGGCAAAAACATCAGCATTATACTCTTGAAAAATCAGGCCACCGAAAACTGGAAAAGAACTGAGAACACAGCAGAGAGATGGGCCATCAAACTGGAACAATATGAAAGGCAGTTCTTTTGTTATTAAGGCTTCCGCCTTTTTTTTTTCTTTCTTTCTTTTTTTTTTTTTTTTTGCCAACACACATGGTCCCTATTTTCATGAGAGGAGAAAATCACTAACAATACACAGTAGAAATAATGAGTCTCAACCCAAGTTCTTGCCGAGCCCCCTTGTGCTATGATAATGTGGAAATCAATAGAAAAGGTGGCAATTTAGGATGATAACTATGATTACTTTTCAGCTTCCCCAAAAGGAAGCACTGGGAGCTCGGCCGGAGGATAATTGGAAGCTGGTGGTTTTCAATGTGCTGGGCCAGCCTGATGTCATTTATGTCATGGAAAAGGTTACTGCTGGCAGCTTGGGACTCCTGCACCGCAGTCCTGAACATATTTCACCCCTTGAATCTGTGAAGAGATTGGACTTGACACCTAATGTCCCATCCAGTTTTGCCAGCAGCCCTAATGGGTCTGCACCAAGTGGAATGAAAACATCCTAAAGCCTTCCTGTGGGTGTCAGAGTAAGGGATCTGGAGAAAGGCAGCAGGGTTAAAACATCCTCCCCACTAGAGGCTTTCCAGAGCAATGAACGGTAATAATTATAACAACGTCAACAGCTGCCATCTGTTGAGCTCTCATTGCATATACCGGACACAAAGCTAAGTGCTGTGTAGACATCACCTCTTCTCATCTAACAAGCATCCTGTGCAGTCAATGTTATTATTATCCACGTGTACCCGGTGAGGAAACTGAGGCTCGGAGAAGTAAAGAAACATGCCCAAGGTCACACAGCTATCAAGGGCAGACACAAAGTGAGAACCTAGAGCTGATTTCAAAGACCACATGTTTTCCTCCCTTTGGCCCAGTGAGCCCAGGGGTGTCCTGCAGACCCTGAGGAGACTCAAATCTCCAGAACTTCAGAGTGTGATCGTCTCATAAGGAAGCTGGCCCAGTTTGAGAGGGTTTTGTCCAACACTATCATTGCCGCTTATGAAGGAGACAACTCTATTAAAATGAAAATGAGAATCTTACAGCTTTTTTTCCTCCTCTCCCCTCAAAAACAAAACAAAAAACCTTTGTTGATGAGATAGGCAGACATGTCAGGTATAAGTTTACATCCACCACAACATTTGGGTTCAAGAGATGATTATGTTTCTTCTATTTCTGTAAACCTGATTTGAATCTGTTCTGAGCTCCCATCTGGCCAGGTGGGTCAGAAATTCAATGTTTTTATTGGGTTCCCTCCACCTCTCATTGCTCAAAAGTCACTGGCGGTTTGAGGCAGTTGGACCACAGGGAGAGGGTCCATCCCGGCTCTGTTGATGGGGCATTGTCCAACTCTTGGGAGTCCTTGAAGGCAGGTCATGCTGTTATACCTAGGCTAGCCTTGGCATTGGGGATCTTTGCCTCTGGACTACCCTGAGAAAGCCTCCTTGAAAACCATCTGAGTACCCAACATCCAGCAAAGGCTCCAGGGGAAGGGAGAAAGGGAGGTAGGAGATGAAGTCTAGAGAATACTTAGCCCACAAAACTCAGAGGTGCAAGACATGTACTTTGATTTTTCGCTTATCTTCTCCATGTGCCAAAAGCTCAATTTCAGTTCAGGGTCTCCTTCTCTCCTCCTGGGTTAAGCTATTGAGGGGGCCTACGTGATGCAAAGCATGGCGAGGGGGTGGGAAGAATCTGGTTCCAGTTTGTCCTCATCTAACTCCTCTGGCTGGCATCCCTGATAAGTCCTTGATTCCATCTAGTCTCCAGGTGTTGGTCCAGGTAGAGCACAGCTGTATCCTGGTCCTCTTGCTTGTAAGCAACTTCCAGACTCTCCCCCCCTTCCTTCCATGCTTCAGTATACTCATTCCCCCTCTTTGTCTCTCCCCTGGTGTCTCTGTCTCTCTCCCCCTCTGACACACACACACACACACACACACACACACACATCTATCCTTTCACCCTTTCTAGCATCTTCCTCATATTATCCTTTTCCCCCCTGTCTCCCCCCAGAGTGAGGTAGAACATAGAGCCCCCTTTCCAGACCCATCAGCATCCAAGCTCTCTGGCTTGCCTCCCACTCCCTCCCTTTCTTAACCCAAGGGTGTTTACCTCACCTAGGGGCAATAATCTAAACATACCTCACTTCTTCCAAATCTCTTCTTTTGGCATCAACTTTAGGTCTTGAGTGCTTTAGAGCTTAAGTTTTTGATATTTAAAATCCTAAACTCTTAGGGGGGCACCTGACTGGTTCAATTGGTTGAGCATATGACTGTTGATCTTGGGGTCATGAGTTAGACCCCCATGTTGGGTGTAGAGATTACTTTTAAAATAATAAAATAAAATTTAAATTAAAAAAATAAAATAAAATCCTAAACTTTTGCAATTCAATAGTTTTGACCATCAAAACTCCAATGAGGACTGGCTCTCACGCCTTCTTCATGGCCATCACCTTCCTTCCCTGGGGCAGGAAGGTAGGATGCCCTTGTTGCTTGGGGCAGGGGAAGGGCCCTGGACTTCAGGAATTGTGAGGTGAAAAAAGTCTTGATTACTACAGTTATTGTATCAAAATATTATCCTGTCTCAAAGGAAGAGAGTATTACTATAGAGGACCCAATGTGTGACAGATGTTACATTAACATATAAAATGAGTTTTTCAAACAGCCTTTAAAATGGGGGTATAATACTGTTAACCTCCATCACTAGTGAGAAAGCAGGCACAGGCAAGGTAAGTTGCTTGAGATCAAGCAGCTGGTAAGGATCAAGCCAGGATTCAACCCCAGTTTTGTCTGATTTCAAACCCATCCCCTCTGTACCACGATACCCCTAGCTCAGAATTGCAAGACAGTGCCCTTAACTGGCTGTGTGTTTTTAGACAAGTCAGTTTACCTCTCTGGCCTTTAGTATCCTCCTTGGTTAAGGTAAAGTATATGGTCTCAATGTCTCCTGCTCTCTTTCCAGTTCAAACCTTTTATGATTCCAGAGGCCTTGGAAGCCTTAGATATTGCTCTATCAGTAGCTCCTGGTAAACTAACAGATCAAGATAGGCACTGGATTTTTACTACAGGGTTAGTCTTCAATTACCAAGTCCTCTGTTTTCAACTAAATAGGAACTATCCTTCTGGAAGATTTTACCTCCTCCACCAGGATAAGAAGTTACAGCCACATGTAGACTTAGGTAGATACCTATTTAGCCTGGAAGTGGTATTGTCAGCATCAGCAGAATATACTCGAAGGGACACCATTCAGTGCAACCCAGCATGGTTAGCAGGTATGGAAAGACTCATGCATCCATTCTGACCTGGGGCTGGCCTCCAATGAGGGTGGGTTGACTTTGACCTGTCAGTCCTCCTTCCACCACCCATGCAAAGCCTGAGACCCCTGACCTGTTGCTGTAGGCACAAGCTGCCCTCTTGGACCTATCATGCCTATAGTGCTACCCTTCAGGTTGATCCTGATCACCTTCCTCCTTCTGGATGGGTGCACCTGCACAAGAAGGGACCAGCACCCAGTGGGTTTCACCTGGGTTCACTCTCTACTGGGGTTACTAGAGAGGATGACCTTGACCCAACCCCATCACCTCCCACCCAAGAACATTACAACTGAACCTTTGAGTAGACTATGTAGTCCCCTTTTCCCCTTCTACTTTTACAACCAAACTTCTGAGCCCAAAGACTGGCCAGCCTACTCTAGTTACTCCCAGGCTCCTTCCACCTCAGAGACTTCAGACCTGTTTACAAAAACTACCTTCAATTCTGAGTCTTGGATCTCCTTTCTAGCCAGAGGCAGGGATCCCAAAAGATGGTGCCAGGCTGGGCACATTATGGCCACTGTCATGGAACTGGAAACTTGAAATCAGGCAACAGTTTTGAGGAATAGCTTCCAGTGAAATCCTAATCACAAAGCAGTCATCAGGAAGTCAAGGTTCCAGATACGTATCAAGAGAAATCAGAATGTGAAGCCAGGAGGGCTTAGAACTATGGGAAACCTGCACAGGGGGGAGGGGGGAGGTAGGAAGACACTGTGGGTGGGGACTCTCTCAGCCCCCAAGCACAGGGCACAAGTTCTGCTTTTTTATGTGGCCCCTGTGGCTACCCCAGGGCCCTGTAGATACAGCCCAAAGGAGACTGTGTGATCTCCTGCTCAGTCTTGCTTGTAACTGGCAAAATCTTCCGAAGAAGACAATTCCCTTGGTACTTATCAAAAGTTCAGAATTTTTAATCAATTCTTTGGTAAATCAATTTACCATTGATTAAATCAAGAATTTAATCAGTTCTTTGGCTACAGGACAGACGCAGGCATAGAAGGGCTTTTTCTTGGCTGGAAAACTATGTTGAGCAAAGAATAAGCCTTCCAGGAACCAGGGATAAAAATAAGTTGTCTGTCTCTCTACTGAGTATTGTGAGAGGCCAGAAGAGAGAGGAGGGGCTCTAAACCCCTTTCTCTATTTTGGGAAAGGCATGTTCTTACTTGATGGTTTCTTGATAATAATGGAGTATAAGCTGGAAGGATGTCCCAAGACAATGATTTTCAAACTCTCTGCAAAACCTTAGAGTTCAGGGAGGTCCCAGGTTATCATCATGCAGGTAAGTGAAGGGCCAAATTCACCAGGGCACCGCCCCTCTCCCCAACTTCAACCAGAGAAGCCCTGCTTTGATCTAGTTATGTATTCAAGTTGTGTCAAAGCTATTTCATGGCTATAGAAGAGTTTGTTTGGAAGCCTGTGAGTTACTCCAATGCCTTATTTCACAAGGAAAATGAAAAACATCAACAAAAATGAGGTGCAGAGAGACTGTCTACAGAAAGTGAATGGCTGAATCAAGATGAGAATTTGGTCTCTTGGGTTTGGTTCACTCAACATTCATTGAGCAAATACTTATTTAGCACCATTCTGTGCAAAGCATTTTGCTTTGTAAGGTAGGGGTAGCATGGTTGCTGAACCCCATCCTAGCTTAGGATCTAGTAGAGCTTCAGATTTTGGTTCCCAGAATCCTACCTTAGCGTACATAGTTTATTGATGCTTTAAAGAAAAAAAGGAAATGCAACACGGTAATGTAGCTTTCCATATTGACTCAGCCAGTACCTCTAAACCTGGGCAAATGTTTTCTTTCATTCTTGTCCTAGAAAATTATTATTGCTATTACACTCCTAGGCTAACAGTTTCTTTGAGCACTTTGCATTCATTCCATGGTCTTTTGGATGACATTGAGAAGTCCCCATATTGTAGATAATATGCCTTTTCTCTCTGGCTGCTTTAAAGATGTTCTCTATGTCTCTGGTACTCTACAATTTCATTATGATGTATCTACATGTGTTTTATTTGTCCTGCTTGGGATCATCGTACTTCCTGAACTTATTAATCTACTGATTTTATCCATTCTGGAAAATTCTTAGTCATTGCTTCTTTGAATATTGCCTCTCTTCCTCTCTGGGACTTTGGGACTTTTAGACCTTCTTACTCTGTCCTCCATATATATTTTTTTTTACTTCTCTTTTATATATCCTATCTCCTTATGTCTTTGTGCTTCATTCTTAGTAATTTCCTCAATTCCGTTTTCTAGTTTATTAATATTCTCTTCATCTGTGGCACATGATTACTTAATTCCCCTATGTTGAGTGTTTTCTTTCAGTAATTACACTTCACTCCTAAAAGTTCTAATTGTTCTTTCTCAAATCTGCCAGATCATTCCTGATAGTTTCTCTGTCTGGTCTTTTTTTTTTTTTTTTTTTACATTTTTTACCTTTCTGTTTTCTGTTTTGTATCTGGAAATTTTTAACTCTTAAGTCCTTAAAGCTCTAAATATGTCGTTTGTTTGTTTGTTTGTTTGTTTGTTTGTTTGTTTTTCTCCTGACTCTCAACTATGTTTTCTGGTCTTTGATGATGAGCTATTATTTGCTCATCTTAATCTATGCCGATCCTGAGAGCCTGGTTTAGGGAAATCTCCTCCAAACAGGACTTAGAATTGCTCCTGCCTGAGTGCTACCAGCCTCCCTCTGTGGAAGGGACCAATGTCAGCTCCTTCCAGGTTGATTGTGAGTGTCTCAGTTCCACCTGTCCCATCCCTTGCCCTGTCCTGAAGCTTGCTCTCTTAATCATTTGCCAACATGCACTTGTCTTCCAGGCAACACCCCTCACCTTTCATATTTGCTTACTACTCACTATTTCTACCTCTGGTTTCAGCACATGGTTTTGTTTTAGTTGGCTGAGGTGTGTGCTGGGGCAGGGGTACGGGTAGTGGGTAGGGTCCTTGAGCTTTCCCTTACATCTTGCAATTCCCACAGTGCATCAAGAAGCATGTTTCATCTAGGATCTAAGCCCTTAAAAGTATGTAGTCTGCCATAACGCTGGGAAGAAGACCTCATTCAGTTCAAAGAACCCTATTTATGGATTCCCTCTGCTGCTGCTTTTTGTCCTGAAGCCTTCAGGCTTAAAGTCTTGTCAGCTTGTTCCTCAAGAGATCTAGCAGGCATGATACCTAAAGAAAAAGATGAATGAGAAGCACAAGTTAAGCTTTGTCTTGCCAGAGAGCATTTCTAGATTTTCTCTCGCTAAAGGAGGCTGTGGCCTGGCTCTCTGATCCTGTCTATCCTCTGACTGTTTTCATTTTATCCCCTCACGTGTTGATTAAAGTCTTCACTTTCGTGACAGTTCCAATCCTTTATCTTTGAATAGTGCTTTATAGATTGTGAAATACTTAAACATACACCGACTTGCCTGATCTTCTTAGCAGCCCTCTGAGCAAGGCATCCTTGTCCCCACTTTGGAAGAGGACAGCAAGGCCCAGAGAGGTCACCCAACTTGCTTAGGGACATACAGTCTATTTGTCAGCAAACTAGGACCTCCACCCATACTTCCTGATTCTAAAGCCATCCCTTCCCCCCCAACTAAATCTGCTTTCCATGAGTGACAAAGTAAAACGCAGTGATTCATTCATTCCTTCATTCATTCATTTATTCATTTATTTATTGATCATACATGATCTACCAGGCACTGTTGCAGCCATGAGGATATAGCTGACAGCAAAGCCCTTCCCACATTACAGTCCAGCTGGTGGCAGGAAATACCTAAACAAGCAATGATATAATACCACAGGGTGACAATTGCTATGGCAAAAAATAAAGCAGAATATGGAGAGAGAGTAAATGGGGCTCTAGGGGAACATGGGGCTGGCTGAATGAGATGAAGGAAGGAACCATGGGAAGGATTAGGAGAAAAGCGTCCCAGGGGGAAGAAGCAGCACATACAAAAGCTGGAGGCAGGAAAGAACTTGGCTTATTCTAAGATCAATCGAAGGACTCCATGACTACAATGGCCCAAGCAAAGGGGAGCCTGGCTGGAGATGAGATGGAAGAGGGGACTGGGGAACATAAGGAAGATTAGGGGAGATTTTGAGGAAGGCAGGAAAACCTGACCTGGGAGTCTGCTTTTCTTTTCAGTAAGAAGAACCTGTGTGTTGATGGACACTGCATTTTAACAGATCTTCCTCTACTGCTCATCTATTTCACAGGCATACAGGTTTTCCCAGCTTCCTGAAATGGTCATGGGCTCTCCCCCTCCACCTGTACCTCCCCGGACTGGCCCTGTGGCTGTTGCTTCTCTCAGGCGGTAACACATTCCTTTCTTTGCTTTGCTTGGAATGTTTGGAGATTTGTTCCTGTGTACCCTGACCTGACACATCTCCTTCATGGCCGTCCCACTGAGGGTGCAATCACCTGTACAAACAACCTCGTGCCTGGGGTGCTCCAAGTACCATGAAGGAAGTGGGAGCACAGAGAGGGTTCACCAACTTTCTTATCATTTGACACGGGAAGTCCTTTAGAACCCACAACTGAAGAAACTCAAGGTCAACCAACCCATACCATAGAAGCCCCATACCCTTATCTTCAACATCTAAAAATTATTCCAGCTCAGGCCACTCCAACGGTTGCCTCCAGTCTGGGCCCCTCCTGGCACGTGTGTGTACCCAGAAGTCCCTTTGTAGTTTAGGGGTGGTGGCTAAGAGGCCAGGGAGCAGCATGTCTGGGCACCCAGCCTAACTCATGACTTCCAAGATGGGAGGCTGAGAGCACATGAACTCAGATATGTATAAACGTATTAACTCAGATATAAAGATATAACTCAGATATGATAAAGATATTGTCTTTGTGATCTTATAAAAAGCACATGTTTTAAATAAAGATAGGCAAGAAACACAAAATCCATGAGTGCTGGGAGATGCTGGAATAGGCATCAGGTCCAGGGTTAAAGAAACAACTGTGCCCTGGGATAGGTATGATCCCCTGCCCTGGCCCTCCTACCCTAGCCTCCCCCAACATGCTAGCCACACCTTATCTGTGGACCACAGGTCTGAACTTTGTGAAAATGGTGAAGAAAAATGAGTTTTTCCTCCAAAATGTCCCTGCCCTCATTTCCCGCAGTTTAGAATGCCAGGCTGTGGGTAGACACCAGCCCTTGACTCCAGTCGAGCTCAGAGTGGGTTGGGAAGCAGCACACCAGGGTTCTATCCTAACCCTGTATAAAACCCTGGGCAAGTTGCCTCAACTCTCTGGCCCCTGTTTCCTTACTGTAAAATGAGGGAGACGACCTAACTGATCGCAGAGATTCTAGGATTCCTCCAAGGGGGCTAAGTGTATGGGGCAGAACATGGGAGTTTTCCTCGGAAGGGTTTTCTAAACTAGTAGCAGATGCCTGGAATAGTATCTGGGAAGTCAGGGCTGTGGGAGAGATCAACCAAGAGAAAGATGGAGGGATCAAGAAAGGAAGGGAGACCCCACATTACTGAGCCTCCAGCAGCCACCCTGATGTAGGGTCAAATCATCACAGCCTCTGTGTTTAACCCTCCCTGGGCAATACTGGGAAGCCTCAATTACTCCTGATGGTTCTGAATGCCAGGAACTTCACATCAGTCATTTGTGGCCCATTTGCTGAAGGCCAGTATCTGTTTCTTATTTCTTACCCACCAGTCTCTTCCCCTGCCCTTCCACCCTGTCTACCATCTTGCCAAATATCAGCAGGTCACTGCTTTCCATATAGACCCAGACGATTAGACCACGGAGGAGCCTCGGAGAGGGGGTCATCCACCCCTTTTGTTTCACAGACCAGGAAACTGAGGCTGAGTGAGGGGAGGTAGCTAGAACCCACACCCCCGCCTCCTGGTCTGGCTGCGGTGCTGTGGCTCTGTTCTGCTATTACAGTGACAGACACTTGGCTGCTCAGAGCTGGCAGCCTGCCACCTGCTGTGGCTGTCTTTGCCTCCTTCCATTTTAATTTTAGGAGCCTGAAATCCCTCTGTGAAGAGGAGGTTAGAGACTGGCTAAAGCACCCTTTATTAGAGGGGAGAAGCTGGCACCCGTGGAGCCCAGGCAGCCCTCTTCTCACTGGCATTCTGAGCACTAAGTGGAAATATGATGTGTTTAATGGGCCGGATTCTCTGCTCGCCTGTGGGATCGGGGGACAAAAAGTGTTCTGTCATTCATAACGCCTAGAAAGTGCTAGGCTCCTGCTTCCGGGAGCAGTCCAAGCTTCTCAGAGCCTTGGGCTTCTTGCTACCACCAGCAGCAGGAAACTGTGGTCCTCTGGCCCTCGCAGGTCACCAGCCCTGGTGTCTGGAGGGGGAGCGACCAGGCACTCCAGACGGAGCCTTCTCATTGGCTGCTGATGATGTCATCCCCCCAGGTCGACCATCCCCAGCTAATACCCAGCGCTAATTGTCTGGCTTATTTTATGTGGAAATTAAGTGTGCTACTCCCCAGAGACACAAGAGCCACCCTCGGGGGAGCACTGACCTTGAATATCTAAAAATGACTTAAGTTCGGGCCACCACAACCGCTGCTCCAACTCCAGACGCGCTTGGCCTTCTTTGTTATTCAGGGGAGGGGGGGCGGCACATCCAGGCCTGAGGACCCCCACCCTCGTGGGGCTTGGAGACCGCCAAGGTCCCCTGAGGCGACCCCCAGAGGTGCAAGCGGTGGGAACCTCGCCTTGGGTGGGAGCGGCTAACGCAGCCCCTCTGCACCCCCCAGGTCCACCTCGGACGTGGGCAGCAAGACCAGGATGGCCGAGTCCGCAGGGCCCGAACCGGCCCAGCTGCACGACAGCCCCTCCTTCGCGCAGGTGTCCAGAGGCCCCGTGTCCGTGGCGCAGTTGGACCAGTCGGCTTTAAATTACTCAGGTGGGCAAGAGGAGAAACGCTGAAAAAGGCCAGTGCTGTACCCCAGCCCCACCCCGGTGCCATGCTCTTTGCACTCCCGCACCCCCCAAATCCACACAAGCCATCTGCTCCCTGTCATCCTTAGCAATCCAGGCAACTGTGTGTCTGACTTCAGTAGCTCTGGTTGGAAGAGCTACTGTTCTATTTCTTTAAAAAATCTGAAATATGACAAAATATTAAGGTATGCTACAGTAAGGGTATATGCTAACATTTGCCAGACTTCAGGGTTTCTTTTTAAAATTTTTTTTTCAACGTTTTTTATTTATTTTTGGGACAGAGAGAGACAGAGCATGAACGGGGGAGGGGCAGAGAGAGAGGGAGACACAGAATCGGAAACAGGTTCCAGGCTCCGAGCCATCAGCCCAGAGCCTGACGCGGGGCTCGAACTCACGGACCGCGAGATCGTGACCTGGCTGAAGTCGGACGCTTAACCGACTGCGCCACCCAGGCGCCCCAAGGGTTTCTTTTTAAATTATTATGTATCTTTAAAGCATTGCAGACAGAACCCTCCAGCTCTATCTCATTCCCCGTCTTCCCAGACGTAATCCCAGTTCTTAAATTGAGGGTGCTTTTTGCTACATATGTGTGCATATCCAATAGTGCATATTAAATGCTTTTGTTATTTTACATGTATACGAGTGATATCAAACCATACATTTCCTTCTGCATTTGTTTTCTTGACTCAGCATTGTTTTCAGGATGGGTACATGTTGGTCTAGTTGATTTGTTTAAACTGCCACATGGTATTGAATGATATGACATGCCAGTTTAACCTTTCCCCTAATGAGGGACATATTGGTTGTTTCCAGTCTTTTGCTATTAGAAACAATGCTGAAATTAACCCCAAGGTTTTTTCATGCCCTGATTGCTTTTTTCGTCTATTCAAAGCATGCCTTTTAGACTAAAACTGAGAACACTTAATCGTCAACACTTAACTAAAGAATTCACCGTGTCCGGAAATTCCATCAGTGGAATCCATTCCTTTTGGTTCCTTTTCTGGGATTTTTTTAAAACACCCATTCTCCCTGGAGAAACGTGTCTGGACACTAAGGTGTCCCTTCTTCTTGCCAGTAGGTCAGGGGTGTTGGGATGGGGATGGGGGAGTTGGTGAGGGTTCAGTGAGGGGAGTTGGGCCATCATTTCTCTAGAAAACCAGGTCTGAGTCATAGCAGATGACTGGGCAGGTGGGCAAGGCTAGGGCTGCAGGTAGAGGTCTGCTCCACACCTCATTTTCCCCTCCCCCCATGCCAGAGTTCGCCGTTTGCCAGCTTCCCCCAGCTTTGTGCGAATGTCAGCCGGGTAGGTGGGATGCTGGCCTAATCCTCCCCATCCATCTCCTCCATGCCAGGTAATACGGTGCCGGCAGTGTTCGCCATCCCAGCTGCCAACAGACCTGGCTTCACCGGCTATTTCATCCCAACGCCTCCCTCGTCCTACAGAAACCAGGCCTGGATGTCCTATGCAGGAGAGAATGAGCTCCCAAGCCAGTGGGCCGATTCGGTGAGAGCCTCGCTGATTCCCTCACAGCCTTACCTGCTGGACACACTTTAGGGAGAAAACAGATGAGAGGTTGAGACAGCGTTTTGTTATCTCTGCCCCCTTCCCACCAACCAGATGGCTGACATCAAGCATTTTAGTGGAGACAGTGTAGTCAAGTGGGATGTCTTTTGAGAGAAAACTTGAGACCCACCTTCCGGTCTGGATTCCACCTCATTCTAGCAGGGCTTTCTTAGTCAAATAAATTTTCATTGTAACCATCATTTTTTGAGTATTTTCTATGTGCCAGACATCATGTTAGATGTTTTATTTATATTATCTTATTCTTCACAACAATCCTATCCGGTAGGTATTATTATTCCCATGATGTGTCCCATTTTGCAAATGAAGAAACTGAGGCCTAGTCAGGTGACATGACTGTCTAAAGCCACACAGCTTTAAACCAATAATAATAATAATAATAAAAATAAAGCCACACAGCTTTCATAAGGTGCTAAGGCCAAAATTCAAACCTTCATTGGTCTGGCTCCAAAGCCTTTATTAAATTTGTTCCTTTTAGTTTTAAAATTCTGTAAAAAATTTTAGATGGAGTATCAGAAGATATAGTTTTAGAAACTCAAGATTGAATTACTTTGCACATAGATCCTAAGGCATCCTGCCTGACTTCCAGCAAAGGGTTGTGTTGTTGTGACCCCCTGGTTCCATGCTCTATCATAAGTAGGAGCATATGACACAGTGGACCTGGCCCGGCCTAGACCAAAGAGGGCAGCAGCCAGATGAACCTGGATAGTCACACCCAGACCTGTCTCGGAGTCACCTGTCAAGGGCTGCTAAGTGAGAAAACCAAGCAAATGAAAACAGCACAATGCTGGCCTCTGGTGTGGGTTGCCCCAACCCCTCTGTGTTGTCATCCATCATGGATAAGAAAGACAGGCTGTCTCCCAGACTTAACTTGAGGGCCACCTGGGGATGAGTGTCATTTTAGGGTTTGGTCTCAACATTTGAAATATATCCTAGATTTATCAAACATCTAGCCCAAGGCCTGGGTCATCTTTTCTCTCTGTCTAAAACCCTGAGGTTCATACCTTCTACCCCTACGGGTTCAACTCAGCCTCAGCATTGGTGTCTATTCTTAGGGTAGTGATGCCACGTCTAAACAACATCATTGGGGTAAAACTATCCTACATATATTAATTTTCCTGATGATCAAAGCTTATCCCTTTAATTTTCAAAATATTTAAAAATGCATACTATCTTGCATTAAAAAATTCTGGGGGCGCCTGGGTGGCTCAGTCGGTTGAGCGTCCGACTTCAGCTCAGGTCACGATCTCGCGGTCCGCGAGTTCGAGCCCCACGTCGGGCTCTGGGCTGATGGCTCAGAGCCTGGAGCTTGCTTCTGATTCTGTGTCTCCCTCTCTCTCTGCCCCTCCCCCGTTCATGCTGTGTCTCTCTCTGTCTCAAAAATAAATAAACGTTAAAAAAAAAAAAAAAAAAAAAATTCTGGAATGAATTATATCTCCCCTCCCCTCCTTTAAAAGAGGAATGTAATTTGAATTGTCTTTAAAAAATGATTCAGCATCATTAGGATGCCTTACTATACTAAAATGACATTTGCAAGATGAGCTCTGATGGTAGGATTATCGCCCCTACATCAGACATCTCCAAAATACTATAATTTTTGGAGTTATTACAACATTCAATATGATTTTTCTTTCTTTGACCTTGCTCCCAACCAGAGCTTATATTGCTGTCAGTGTCCCCACTTCCACAGATATACTCACCTTAAATATGCTTTTCCTAATGGGCTATTTTCTGCAAATGGGGCATGTCTGAGCTCATTAGAATTATTTGTCAAATTGGAGTAAATAAGCTTTAAGAGTAACTTGTAAGGATTCCCTATTGTTAAGTCTACAAATCTTTTTTTATTTTTTTTTAATGTTTATTTGAGAAAGAGAGTGAGAGAGTTGGGGAGGGGCAGAGAGAGAAGGAGACACAGAATCCAAAGCAGGCTCCAGGCTCTGAGCTGTCAGCACAGAGCCAAAAACAGGGCTTGAACTCACGAACCGTGAGATCATGAGCTGAGCTGAAGTCGGATGCTTAACCACCTGAACCACCCAGGTGCCCCAAGTCTACAAATCTTAATGTGAGACTTTATGGCATCTGGTTTGGTTGTTTGTGGGCTTTTTTTTCTTCCTTTGTCGTGCTCAGCTGTTTTAAATAGCTAAAATCACTGGGTATGAGTTGATCAATTCAGAGCTTACTTGACTCCATAATTCCACTTACAGTCTAAACATAATGTGTGCTTTTCAGAAAGTAGATGATACTTAACTTGTGCTAATTAAACAGTAAATCTACAGCTTTGTCGTTTCACCCTCTGTATGGAAAGTTCCAGTGGGTACTCTGGAGGAGTCAACAGAAGTGTTTTCCAAAACCTCTTGCTCTCAAGACACAGATGATAGCTTAGCTGGGCTAATGGTGACTTCCAGATGCCTTTGGGTTCATATTGCCTTAAAGATGAAGGAACAGGAACCCAGCAAATCAAAACCTAACCTTCCTAATGGGATGATCTGATCATTCTGGGCCCATCCTCTCAGTGTTAGGGAGAGTTAGTTTTCTATTAGTTGTTTTTAAGAGGAATGTGATCACCACAACCTAAATGGGTCTTTGCTGGGACCCAGTTACCACCTGCAGTTAAGCAGAGAGGTTGTGCCCATGCAGGAACCACACCGGGGAGGAGAACAAGTGATTTCTCACATGTGAAAGAAAGTGCAGGAAGCTCAGAGAGACTGAGCTTGTCAGCTTGAGAAATTGGGACAGGGATGGTGTCCGCTTCCACATCCATCTGAGAAGGAGAAAGGTCCCACCATCATTTGGGTGTCTGGCCTTCCCGATCCCAGGTCTCCAGACTTCAGGAGCAAGCTCAGATAAAATCACCTCAACCTGGCTTGACAAATAGGTTTCATCCTTGGAGCTGGATGGAGAAGGATTGGGAGGGGTGTGCTGTGATCAACAGGTGATGCCTGCCATGGGCACTGCCTAGGAAAGGGGCGGTTTTTGCCAGTCCTGAATTTTGGCCAGCAAGATGTGATGGCTCCAGCCTGAATCTACTGTAAGAGAGGAAGAGCTTCTCGTCTCTTCGTCTTCTCTGCTTCTGGCTATTACCCTGAGGGCACTCCAGTGGAGTCAGGTATCCCTTGCCTGTCCCAGCCATTGGTACCAAGATGCTTGATGCTGTAGAACTGAGGGATCTCAAGAGTTGGACGCTCACTCTAAGCTCCAGCTAAATTTGGAATGCAGAGAAAGGAGATATGACAGCTTCCCTCACAAACATATGGCACCAGCGGGTCATCCTCCAGTGATTTTCCAACTGTGTTCCTCACAACCCCGAGTTCTATGAGACTCCCTGCTGTGTACCATGCATAATTCTGGGCACTGGTACACAGTGATAAGCAAGCAAGACACAGTTTTGCCTTGACGAAGTTGGTGGCCTGAGACAGGTGTTGGCATCTTGGGTGATGGCTGTTACTCTAGAGAAACTGCACGGAAGCACCTTACAGGGAGCCCTTGGCTAACGTAGGGCAGGGGAAGGTGTCCTGGAAGAACGAACGTTTGCGCTGAGACGTGATGGGCAAGTCCCCTATCCTGGCTTTGGATCTGCTTCCCTCCAGTCACCTCCTGCACATTCCTAGTGCTTGTGGCCCAAGGACATGGACAGCTCAACTCTGGTTTTCCTCTAAGGTGTAAGGGAAATATGCACAGCCCTCACCCACCATTAGTACGCATTTGCCACTTTGTCTTTCTTATCAGGTCTTGGGAAATTAAAGCCCCAAACTTTGGGACATCCATCCTATTACTTCTTCCCTCACTCCGGTCCCCATAGGCCCTCACCTAGGCCATTGACGTAGCCTCACATCTCTCCTCTTGACCTCCAGTGGGTCTACCTCAAGAGTGTCCTTTCTAGAATACAGGCCCCTCCTCTGCCCGATGCGCACTGGTGGCTCCCTGGCCAGGTGTCAGGCATCCATCTCAGAAAGCTGCCTTCCCAGGAGGGCTTGTCAGAACATCCCAGGCGGGGAGTAGAAGGAGGCCACTTTCCTGCTAAATATTCACCCATCCAAAATTTCTGACTCTTCACCCAACCCATCCTACTCCATCCTCACCAGAGCCCAGACAAGTATCTCTGTAAAGAATGGAAACATGCTGTATTCCTCAGAAGTGTGCCATAGAAAACTAGACTCTGTAACCTGGCACTTGGTGGCTTTCTGATCTGGCCCTGCCCATCTGTCTTTCCTGAGCTCCTTCCATACGCTGTACATCCTCTCTGGTCAGACGAAACTCCCAAAGCATCCCTGCATCCCCGTGCACACCCAACCTTTGCCTTTGCTTTTCCTCTGCTAGGAAGCCCCTCCCAACTTGTTTTCCTGGCAAGGGCCTATTCATCTTCCAGACACAGCTAAGCTGCTGCTCCCCAAAAGCCGTCTGACTCCCCACACGTGTCCATTCCTCACAGCACCCTGTGCCTACGTTGTCCACAGGCATTCATCCCACAGGCTTCCAACTAGCATTATGGGATATAAAGGCCTTTTGTGGGTTGCCCTTGAACAGCATCCCCATGTGTGGCACTGTTTCTGTGGGAAAGTTGATCCTGAATTGCAGATCACTGACTTGTCCTTATTACTAGATATGTCCATATATTTAAGCACAGAAGTATGTGTCTTCCACTTTTTTTTTAATTTTTCTTTTTAACGTTTATTTTATTTTTGAGACAGAGAGAGACAGAGCATGAACGGGGGAGGGTCAGAGAGAGAGGGAGACACAGAATCTGAAACAGGCTCCAGGCTCTGAGCAGTCAGCACAGAGCCCGACGCAGGGCTCGAACTCACAGACCGCGAGATCATGACCTGAGCCGAAGTCGGACGCTTAACCGACTGAGCCGCCCAGGTGCCCCTGTGTCTTCCACTTTTAATGAAAAGAAGAAATTTTTCAAGAAACCAAGATCATATCCCAGACCCGAGACAGTACAGTGATTAACTCCCAGCCCTTGGCATCAGACAGACCTGCTCAAAGCATGTCTGAGTGGCTTGTTAACCATGTCACCTGAGACCGTGACACTCTTTCCTTCAGTGTCCTCTTCTGTAAAACAAGGATAACAACATCTACCTCCTAGGTTGTTGCTTTGAGAATTAAGTGAGATAATGTGTGGAAAGCCCTAAGCATAGGACTCCTTCAGTGTTAGCGGTTATCGTTGGGAATAAATCCCTGAGTCCTTTGAGGTCCATAAAGAACAGTACTTCTGTTTGCTGGATTGTGCTTATGTTAAAAAGGTAGGCAGATAGATTCAGGTGGAGACTCGGGCATGTTCCAGCTGTTTATAGCAACCTTCAAAACACCTACTTAATTCATCCAACCAGCATATCCAGCGAGTCCAAATTACCTATTTTCTAAACAGACTCCAGGTTTTTTATGTGCACGGTGGTCTCCCATTTTCTTCTGGATCTCTTTCGTTGCCTTCAGTCCCCTCCTGCGTCCAGTATCAAGCGTGTCCTGTGACTTGAACCCCTTCCTAATCCCGGGCCCTTGTCTTCTCTCCCGACACCCTCTGCAGGTCCCCCTCCCAGGGTACATCGAGGCTTACCCCCGGTCACGTTATCAGCAAAACTCTCCCTCCAGGCTCCCTCGCCAGTACAGCCAGCCAGCAGGCATGCACCCCAGCCTGGAGCAGGCCCCGGTGCCATCCGCGGCGGCCTCGCAGCAGAGCCTCACCGAGAACGACCCGTCTGACACGCCCCTGACCAACATCTCCACGGCGGCCCTCGTGAAGGCCATCCGGGAAGAGGTGGCCAAGCTGGCCAAGAAACAGACAGACATGTTTGAGTTCCAGGTCTAATGCCTTAGCCCCGTGGGACTTCCAGACTCTGAGGAAGCCGTCTTCTGCTTTCTCAGCCTAACGTGTTGGGACTTGAGGCATAGACCATGTGTGAGTCTTTCTCACCCTCAGTCTCTGAACAGGTGAACAGTGGGGCTTCTGGGCAACAGAGGAGACTCTTGAACAACTTGATTCTTGGCTTATTCAACTGATTGTATGTCAAGAAGTCCCTGTGTGGGACCATATGTTTGATAATCTGTGAAGTTAAATGTTTGAACTGTGGGTGTATTTCCCTTTGGAGCCTTAGTCACAAGAGACACTAACTAATCTGCAGATCCCTATCCAATGCCACATTTTAATAAATCACCAGAAGGGGGAGAACATTGCTCTGTCTTCGGTGAGTTCTGCATGTTAACTCTGTTTCTGTGTTAAAGGCAATGCAGGCATCTGATTAAGCACCAGACTGTACTCTCTCTCATTCAGCCATGACTGTAATTGTTAAAATCTCCTCCGCTCTGTAAAGGAGGCACGGACTCCAGCCAAGAAACTTCAGTCCTTTTCTTTCAAAGGTTCATATTCGGATGAAGTGGATCAAAATCAGGACTGTCGATGACTGTACCTATAAATAGTCCTGACTCTTTTGTCTTTCCATTAACTAAACAAAGGCTGAGAAAGAGAGCAGATGAGAGGGAATGGCGGATTCGTGTTGACAAGTTTCTGAAGAGGTGTTGTTGTTTTGGAACTTGAACACCCCGCACATTGGGATCTCACTGAAAGAGAATTGGTGCTAAGAGCTTTTAAGATCCTACAAAAGAAAAACAGTCATTTGTGGAGGTTTTTCTTTGCCTTGCAATGAAGGTGGCCTGAGAACAAGCTTCTCTCTTTTTTGAGATAATGGATACATGGACTTTGACAGGAAAACCTCTGTCTCTTCAACAGCGATGTCCAGCATGTGCTGCTGAGGGATACAGAAGGAAGTAGCAATTGATGCCTGTTTGAAGCAGAAAGAGTGGACTCCTCGGTCTCCCCAGGCTGCAGCCTCTGTTTATAGGAGCTTCTGAATGTAGAAAATCTGTTGACTTACATTTAAATGTAAATAACATTTTTTTTAAGTGTATGGAGTTTGCCAGTTCCCTCCCTCCACGCCCCTGTAGTTAATGGATGCAGGAGGACATTTGCTGAAAGGACAGGGCTGCTGACCTTGTGACCGTGATGTGGTAAATGACATTCCCTGGCATGGTGAGTCAGCTTCTAGAGCTCTGGGTGGACACTGCCTCACAGCCCTGGGGCATCGGCTGCTGACTGTCAGTGCAAAAGTAAAACTTCAGGTAGCCCAGGAGAGGGAACACTCTGGTTCCCTCACCAACTCTGCTGGGGCTTACCTGGTGTCTGTTGGAGAACAAGGTCCTGTCCTGCCTTCACCCATGACCCATCTAGCTTCAGCTGTGTCCATGCCTTCTTGAGCCCATCTTTCCATTTCCCTCATGAGTTTCTTTGGTCTTTACTGAGAGAAGGTAGAAATTTAAAAGTTGAGAGAAGAGTAGGAGTGGAACTGATTAGAATGGGAGATTCAAACTGTCAAAGCACAGACTTTTCAAAGAAGCTGTTTTTATTTCCCAATGGCAAATTGCCCTTTCTGGAAAGTTCCGGAGATGATGTGTCATGGTATCCCCAGACAAGTCTCTTGTTCAGATGATATTAGGTAGTGTCCTTTTGGTACGCTGGTTGATCTTTCATAGTGTTAGTTTTTTGTTACTTAAAAAAAAAATCAGCTATAAATAAAATGTATTTTTGTAATTTCCATGTGTATATATGGTATATTTCTACCAATGGCCAGTTGTTGTAGTCCAAAACCTAAATCAGCTTGCAAAACACTGTGGATGGTGCAAGATTTTATTGACAGATTAACACAATGCCTAAGTCTATCCAAATAGGTATTCAAAGCACTTGAATGAACAAAGAGCCAAAGAAACTCAGCCTTTTCATGCAAATGGTATGAGTCTGATAAAGTCAGCCACATTGTCCCGCCTTATCAATAATATTAATATTTCATCAGTGCAATGATATCAACCCAGTACTTTGTCTACTTGGTAAATGCCTGGAAATCCTGTATGTGACAATGAAGTTTCAAGACCTTAGTGTAATTAAAATATATGCTTCAAAGACAATGTCTGAGCTTTGGATGTTCCAGTGACTTACAGAGAATGAGCCTACAGTCTGCAGTGGTGTGGCCCCAGCTTGCTAAGAGGATGGAGAAACAAATCATTGCAGTCTTTGCAGAACCCCATGAAATATTGAGTTCATCAACTGAGACGACTAAAAATATAGCGTGCTAAATCAGACACTCTGATAAACTAGACACCACAGGTTTAAGAAAAGTATATGGAAGGAAAACCTTAAGTTGAAAAGAAATCAATCTGTTCGTGTTTTTTTCCACCAATGGGGAGACAGCTGCCATTGCTAGATTTTCTGTGATTAATATGTGGTCCCTTCTCTGAAGAGTCTCCTGGTGTCATGGAGGGGACAGACGCCTGGACAGCTGCCTCTGAGGAAAGGCAGAAGTGCCTCATGGAGGCAAAAATAGAGTCCCGTGAGAGCCCAGGGGCTCTATGTTCCTCATGACCCTCCAGACAGTTGAAGAAGCCACGGAGGACCTTGGCAATCTCGGAGAAGGAATCAGAAGTCCAGAAAAGTGGAGTGACCTCCTGGAGGATTCCACCCCAAGCCTGCTGATTCATGATTCAACTTGCTTTCCATTTCACCATGCTGCCTGCACGCTTGTCTGTGATGCGTTTCTTGAACTGTGCTAGGAAGTTTAAAAAGTAGACAAGGGTCATGTGAGGGACGCCCTATGTTCTTGTGAAGAAAAAAAAGATGATTGGATATGTGAAGGACTTCAGATAAAGTGTATAGAGGACGATGCATTTGTGGCATAATAAACACTTTTTGGAACTTGTTTTGATGTGAGTTTTCTGCCTTCATGAAAAGAAATGCATTTGGGCTTTTTCCAGAGAGTGCCATTGAGGAAACGGTGTTCTCAACTGCTGTTCAAGACTGCAGGGGAGCAGTCCTCTCTCAGTGCCATGTATCCAAACAAGCAGGCAGTGAGGCCATGACAGCTTGTCATTATGAGGTAGCAGATTCTATGCTATGCATTAGGAGAGGCAGTCCCATGGTGCAAGAACATGAAAGTCTATTGTGTGCCCTGGTACCTATGATCTGAGAGGGCAGTGGTTACCTATGCAACAGCAAGTTTCCTCTTTCAGGGTGTGCTGTTGTGCTATGGACTTAATGTTGTGTCTCAACCCCCACCCCACACCCCACCCCCACCTTCATATGTTGAAATCCTAATCCTGATGTGATGCTATTAGGAGGTGGGGGCCTTGGGGTTGAATAGGTCATAAAGGTGGAGTCCTCATGAATGGGATTAGTGCCCTTGTAAAAGGGATCTCAGAGAGCCCTCTTGCCTTCTTTTTTGCAATGTGAGGATACACTAAGAAGTCAACGGTCTTGCAACTCTGAAGAGGGTTCTCACCAGACCCTGATCCTGCTGGCACCCTGATCTTGGACTTCCAGCCTCCAAAAGTGTGAGAAATAAATTTCTGTTGTTTAAAAGCCACTCAGTCTGTCATACTTTGTTATGGCAGCCTGGGCTGACTGAGACAGAGTGGATTATATAAGCATCAGTTCTCTGGTCCTGGAAGTTATGTTGTGCACTTAATTTAAGAATTCAGCAGTAGAGGGGGCACCTGGGTGGCTCAGCCGGTTAAGCGGCCGACTTCGGCCCAGGTCATGATCTTGCAGTCCGTGAGTTCGAGCCCCGCGTCAGGCTCTGTGCTGACAGCTCAGAGCCTGGAGCCTGTTTCAGATTCTGTGTCTCCCTCTCTCTGACCCTCCCCCGTTCATGCTTTGTCTCTCTCTGTCTCAAAAATAAATAAACGTTAAAAAAAATTTTTTTTTAAAAAAGAATTCAGTAGTAGAACATATAATTTCTGAATAATCTTGATGGAAGAACGGATAGGAAAAATATATATCAGAGAACAGATGGAGAAAGACAGGAATTTAAATACCTGACCAAAAGAAGAAAGAAAGAAAGAAAAGAAAATTCTTCTAACAGAAATTAGAAGAGATGGAAATTAGAGAAAATGGATCAAAAGACTGAAATATTGATTATAGATAAATAAGCTTCTTTTTTGTACCTAGGCCACCTTTTTCTATGCATTCAATGTTTAATGAGTAAAATAACATATTATTTCTAAAGTTTGAGAAAATAATTTAAACTTGATCTGTTCCTTCTACCACACACCAGAAAATAGTTTGGACTTTGCTTACAAAATACAGCTAAACACTCTTAGGGAACTATAGTGATCCAGCTTAGAGTAGTAACTGACTCAGATCCATGCTTTAGAAATTAAATTCTCCCCTATAGTCAGTCCCACCTTGAAGGTATTCTAGTCAAAGACCTTTGCAGGGACAGTTCACACTTGCTCAGAAGTGTGGGGGTTGACCGAGAGAACACAGGGCCATTTCATAGAAACAAAACACAGCTCCCACATGGGACACTCTTGCGTTCTCTCACATCTTCTCTCTGTATGTGCTTTCATCTCTGTTTCTCTCTGTATATTCTGTGTATTTGCTCAGTTCTCTTGCTTCCCTTGGCCTTCTAGCATTCTCTGTTTTCTCTTTACTGTGTACACAGCCGAGAATCCATCCCAGGACCCACTCTGCACCACCTTTTCTTTCCTGTACCCACCCCTTTCTGGTACCATCTCTTCCCAAATATTGAGACTCTGAGCGGTCCAGTCCATCGGCCTGTGGAGGAGCCACCCTTGGGTCCTGTGCCTATGCAATCAGCTATAACCAAGGAGGTAGAATCCTGTAAGACAAGCGTGGCCTCCTGGACTGACTCTTTCAGTAAGAGCCTTTGTTGGGGGCTAGTTCCCAGACCAGAGGAGGAGCGTGGGTGGGCAGAACCTTCAAAAGGAACCTCCTCGGCACTGGAATTGATCAGCACTCCAGACAGCAAGTGAGTGATCCCTGTGGAAACTGCCACAGAGAGGACTGTCCCCCTTGACTTGCGCATCAGGTGGAAATGCATGCATTTGAAACCCTGGTGGACTGGCCGGCCTTGCCCCAACCACGTGCCATCCCAGCAGCAGTGCTACTGATACGACTTCTGGGTCTAAGAATGATTTGTGGTCAAGCCCCAGGTAGCACCACATCTTGCTCAGCAGATAATAAATACTTGTAAATTGAATTGCATGATCTTAGCTCAGGTGCCATTAAATGTAGCTCACCACCACACACCTGCATGGATGAGGAAATTGATGAGTCTCTTTATAGAGTCTTTTGAAGCAAAGTTAGTGTCAAGTGGAATTGATATTATTGTGGCTCTGCCCTTCCAAAGATAATAAGTTAGTGTCCTGAGAATTGAAAGGTCTCTTGATTTCGCAAGGTGAATGGTTACAGATTAGAGTCCTAGCCTGTGGTAAGTACTAAAATGTAGGGGGCTTCTGGAAGGAAAATTTAGGAAATAGAATAGTGCCAGAAACAAATCCTTTTAGACAATGTTAAGTTGCTTTGACTATGCAGGTTTCAAAAACAGGGACATTTGTAAGGTGGCAGAATTTGTCTCCATATGTCAAATCCATACTTTAGTGAAAGCCATTACATAATGAAATCTAGAAATTGATTATTTTCATTCTCTGACCTTGGCCAGACTTTTATAAATTATGGAGGGAGGCTGTCAATGTATATTACATAAATTAACTGTGACCTCACCTTATTTCCCCCATCTCTTGCTTATATTTAAATTCACCCCACCCACATACTAACTGAGAGAAGGTTTGTACCAAACAGAATCAGAATATATCATTCATTGGTCTGGAAATCTTGAAGAAGCCATGAATAGTCAAGACCTTAGACAACTCACTCTAAACCATTTTCTGACTTCTTATCTCTAAATTGAGTATAATGGGGTGCCTGGGTGGCTCAGTCGGTTAAGTGTCCGACTTCGGCTCAGGTCATGATCTTGCGGTTCATGGGTTTGAGCCCCGCATCGGGCTCTGTGCTGACAGCTCAGAGCCTGGGGCCTGCTTCTGATTCTGTGTCTCCCCTTCTCTGCCCCTGCCCAACCCATACTGTGTCTCCCTCTTTTTCAAAAATAAATAAACATAAAAAATTTTTTTGAAACAGTAAGTATAACACATCCTACCTCCCATGATGTTTGTGAGGAGCATATGGCATATTGTATCTGAAAATGATTTGAGAAGTATATTTGAAGGCATTCTTACTAAAGTATTAGCTTCATAATTCTGTCTTGTGTGGTGAAATATTTTAGCTCCTTCTATCTACTGAACTAATTGGTCACAAATTCTATAAAATAAAATAATATATATTCTATAAAATAAAAAAATGAAAATGTTCCCAACTCTGGAACTGCCCACAAAAGCTAGCCTCATGTGGAGCTGTATTTTGCTGTTGCTGTTGTCACTGTTTACATTTCAGAGGCAATACAAGCACTTGTACCTGTGCTTTCACTCAGGGTGGAAAACCTAGGCTGGCGATTCCCACCAACCACATTAGATACACATGAGGCAAAGATAAGTACTGAACAGGAACTTGGACTCTAGCTGTTGTCACTTCATGCTTTGCTTTCTGATTAACTTCGTACATCTTTGGCCTGTGCAGGAACAGAGTGTTCATATGCTGGTAGAATTTTTTATTTTAAAATAAAAGGTATAAGCTTTTATTCCCCCAAACCTGCCTACTTTCTCATTCTATTTCCTCTATATGGTGAGGTGGAATCCCCTTCACAATCCAACTGCACAGTGAGTTATCGGACAAGAGCACCTATTGTGGTCTCAGAAGCCATCCCAGCCTGAGGCATGAGCTCCTTGGCCAAAAAGAACTCACCCCTGGCCATCCAGTCAACACACCCATGACTGTGATCTTGGAGCCAATGACTTCCCAGGGCACCCAGGGCAGAATAAGCCAATGTCTTGTCATATGCCCTTCTCAGAGCATAAAGAAGTCCCATCCAGGTCAGTGGCTCCCAAGGAGTCCAGGATGACATTGGTGTGGGACACAAACTTCCAAGACCACCTACCTTTCCCTGCCTTTGCTAGTCCCAGCAATCATGATGTCTGCCTTACGTTCAGCCCTATTTGTGTGTTGTATCAATGCCCTGCCCTCTGATGTAAGCTGATTGAACAGGAGACCCTTCTGACCCAGGAGCCACAAATTCATAGGCTGACCAGCCACAAGAAATGTAGCTCAGCACATGGGGCCAAGCCAACTGGATTCTCTCTGTAGGAAATACCAAGACACAGAGTCTATTAGCAACAGATGCTGAAACTCAATGGTCAAGCCTCAGAGGCCATGATGGGCTGTATTCAGAGCAAAGGTCTAAGAAAACAGAATATTGAGTAAGAAGTAGCCTTGAGGCCAAGGACACTTAAAATATAGGTAAGTAAAACTATCTCCTGTAACAAAAATAGACAAATGAAAACCAACTCTGAGTGTTTTGGAGGAGTCCCTATGTCCTAACGGAGAGCCACAACCCGGGGGCTTTTGTGGCTCCATTCAGACTCAGCTTGGACAGTAACTGCATGTTGTTTCTCACTGGAGCCTAGTCTGAAGCTCTCTGCAAGTACTCAGAAGTACTTAGAGACTGAAGAAGCAACTTTTACCCCTCTCTCTGCCCCTCTGTAAAGAGGGCTCACATGTGCACAAAAAACACTCCCAAAGCCACTGTCTTGCTGTGGTGATGGGGACTAAACCTGGAGCCTCCACAAAATTTTATGGTGCTCACTCACCATTGCAGAGAATAGGGCCAGTGTGCCCAGGAACAGAGGGGTTCCCTCTGCCTCCATTTTCTTTTTCTTCCCTCCTGGACCCTGGCTGCTCTGAACCTTCAGGACAAATGGAATGATCAAATATAGGGAAGTGCCATTCATCCCAGGAATGGCAGACAGACACAGACGCAGGGAGCTGGAAAAGACACATGGCAATCCCAGCCTTTCCCTACTGCGGTCCCATCAGAAAAAGGAGAGCAAACTTATTCCAAAGGATGATCTCTAGACTTCTGTGAGTCACTGTCATGCATCCAGTTCGTGAGCTCTGCTGGCCACTGGAAGCTGGAAAGAATGCACCTAAGGAAGGGTGTGGAACCACATAATGGAAACATTAGTGAGGGAGTGGTCAATGGTCAATTACCTGTAAAATGTACACAGACAGTTAGCAGGAAACATAATTGCTTGGAGTCTCTCTATGATGTCTTGCAGGTGTGGTTGTGGCAAAATACTGGTTTGCACAGTTGGGTGCTTCATTTTAACCTTGCAGTGTTCCTGTTTTCACATAAACATATAACTCATATTTAAAGAGAGTCCATCTGACTCCTTAGAACTGAAATAAAGTTTTATTAGCCTAACAGTTTCACCACCAACCCCTCCTCCAAACCAAAGAATTCTAGCAAAGTCTTGAAGGTAAAGGCCCTCCAGGTTGCCTGGTCTCTAAATGGGCTATATGAGCTTGCTCTGGACTCTGATGGACTTTCACTGAACATATAAAAGAGTTTGCATTTGGGGCGCCTGGGTGGCGCAGTCGGTTAAGCGTCCGACTTCAGCCAGGTCACGATCTCGCGGTCCGTGAGTTCGAGCCCCGCGTCACGCTCTGGGCTGATGGCTCGGAGCCTGGAGCCTGTTTCCAATTCTGTGTCTCCCTCTCTCTCTGCCCCTCCCCCGTTCATGCTCTGTCTCTCTCTGTCCCAAAAATAAATTAAAAAAAAACGTTGAAAAAAAAAAAATTAAAAAAAAAAAAAAAAAAGAGTTTGCATTTGCCCCTGGTGCCAACTCCATCACAGTTGGTAGCTACAGCCTTTGGGAGACCCAAAGGGCCTGTGGAGGCCACACCTCTTGAGGCCATATCTCTAGTGACACCAACACAACCTAATGAAAAATCAGGCTACCACCCAGATAGATCTGTCTTGCCCACAGGATATTTGGAAACAGTTGGATTTGGGGCACAGAGTCTACAAGTAAGCCAGATGTTGGATTAGCTTATTCCTGCTTCACCTTACGCTGCTAGGATTTGTGATGGCAAAGTCAAAAGCTATTTGCATCCTCCTGGAGAAGACCCATTTTCTAGATTAAAATTGGTAATGTCAAAAGAAAGGGCCTGGAAAGTCTTAAGACTGTGAAAACACAGAGCTGCCAAGTTGTATGAATTGCTTCATATATTAATATCCAGGTGCTTTGGAAACTAAGAGTTTACTTCTCCTTAAGATTTTGTCACCAAAACTGGTAGGTCCTATACTAGCCTTCAGTGTTTGGGGGACCAATTCCTTAGAATGGGCCCAGGTAAGAGAACCAAAGACTAGGACCAGAAATCAGATGCCACAACTGAGCAGAAATGAGGGCTGAAGAAAGGCTCCAGGGCTGCCTTTCTGCCAGGACCATGCATTATGGGCACAGTTTTATCCTATGGATCATTAATCTTTCATCTCATTGGAACTATACAGGAAGCACTGATAGAACCTTCCACATAGCCATCCAGCCAGCTCTTCATTGGCTGAGCAAACATTTCCTAAGTACCTACTCTGCAGCAGACTCCACGCTAAGTGATGAGGATTCAACAGTGAACAGGACACAGCGCTGCCCCTCGCAGAGCTTACGATCAAGAAAGATTGATCCTTGAGACACAGAGCCCAACATGTGAAGGACCACCTTTCATTCAGTGCATTTTCCAGCTTGTAAGAGGTAGATGAAATAAAAAACAAATGCATCCAAATGAAAGCCAAAGTCCCCTTCCTTCTGGAAACATTTAGGTTTAGAAAGGACAGAGTCTACAGTTGCATCTTCTAATGATGTTACACAGTTTTCCTTATCAGTGATCTTTAACTAGTGAGGAGGATGCCCACGATATCTCCTTGGGGACAGAGAGCAAATTGCCATCTTCCAAGAATCAACAAATGTTATAAACCCAAATTTCAGAGCTGTCAAATGAAATCAGGCACCCAAATTGTAAGAAAAGGAATAACCGATGTGGGGACAATCCAATCCAATTGGGAACAATTGGACCGATTGGGGACAATTGCAATCCAAATGAAAATTTCAGGAACCGCATATTTTACAAATGAAACCACAGTACGCCGAATACTTTCATTTTACATTGTTCATGTCAATAAAGTGCCATTCAGAATGCACCGGGTTATTAATGAATGGGTTTTGGTTTTTATTCAGCCTCTGAAATATAGTGCTCGATGGAGCGAATCTAGGTGAATCAGGTAGAGCTTTGCAAGGATACCATTTCTTTGCTGCATTTGTCTGTTGAGCTTAGTTGAAATTGAGTTTGTTTTTTTTCTTGGCAAAATTTGCATTTGAAATAAAGCACGTTGTCTTAGTGATAACTTTCTTTCCAAGGTGTTAGAGGCGATTCTGCTCACATCTTGTCTTTTCTGTCACTTAAAATTAATTTCTCCATTCCCCATAAGAAAAAGATTTTAACAAGCATTTGCAAATTCTCAGAATATTAGAAATCGCCGTGTGATGAAAGGATGTATCTTGTTTTTTTTTCTGAAATTATACAATCCCAGACTTACTGAGTTGGAAGAGAATTTAGTGGGGAAATTACCTGGCTCTGTACCCTGCAATCAATACAGGATAAACCTCATACCTTGTATACATGATGTTGGCTTACCCGGCCAAAGATTAAGCAGAATTAGGGCTTCAGCAAGGCAGGTACTCAAAATGAGGGGGAGGGAAATGAATGGGAGGTTGGGGGGAAGATGGAGAATGTTAAAATATCATTTGATATTTAGGGCAAAAAAAGTAATGTAGTCGCCATGGGGAGGAAGTGGGGGAATTGTCTTCATTTTAAGCTACATATGGAGTAAGAGGACACTAAAAGCTTTTTTAAAGGTTTTACTGTAGCTCTGAATCTATGCCATGACCATTGTTACCACATGGGTATAGGGATCCCCATTTTAGGATTTGCAATCATTCAGACCTGGATTTGAACCTCACTTTTACCTCACTCTAGTTACTTTGGACAAGTCATGTCCCCTCTTTGAGCCTTATCTGTGAAATGAAGAGAAGATCTAGTTTATGATGTGACTATAGAGCTGAAAGGAGAAAGTGCCTGGCTTATACCTGCATGACACCCTACGAGCATGATGGATTATTATCTATTTATATATCTCTGTCTAGATCTGAGCTGTCCAACACAGTAGCCAGTAACCCATGTGGCTATTTAAACTGAAATATAATGGGGCACCTGGGTGGCTCAGTTGGTTGAATGTCCGACTCTTGATTTCAGTCAAGTCATGATCCCAGGGTCATCGGATCGAGCCCCTCATTGGACTCAGCACTGAGCATGGAGCCTGCTTAAGATTCTCTCTCTCCTTCTACCCCTCTCCCCGGCTCATTCTCTCTCTGAAATAAAATAATAAAAAATAAAATATACAGAAATATGATAATTAGAATGAAATAAAATTTAAAATCCAGTTCCTCGATTGCGTTAGCCACATATCAAGTCTCAACAGCCACATGTGGCTAATGGCTTCTATATTAAACAGCACAGACTCAGAACATTTCTATCATTGCAGAAAGTTCTATTAGACAGCATAGGTCTAGACCATCCATCCATTCATGGATAACAATAATAACAGATAATAGACAGATAGACAACAGCCAAGAGATAAATATCTGTATTTTTATATATTTATGTTTGTTTATTTATATGTAAGTAGAGAGAGAGATATGTACTTACTTAGGGACTGTTGTCTATCTGCCTATTTATTTATTATTGTCATCCATTAATGGTTGGATGGTGTATATATATATATATATATGTATATATATGACTAATAGGAACTAGGTAGATAAATGACAGGAGGGAGGAATAACTAGGAATACACTGTAGATGATGCTACAGACTGACTTGTGCCAACCCCCCCCCCCTCCCGCCCCCCCATCGTCCCAAACCTGTATGTTAATCCCCGATGTGCTGGTACATGGAGAGGGAGACTTTGGGAGGTAATTATATTTGGATGAGATCATGAGGGTGGGGTCCCCAAGATAGGATCAGTGTGCTTATAAGAAGGGGACGAGACACCAGAACTCTCTCTGCCATGTAAGGACACAGCAAGAAGGCAGCCAACGGCAAGCCAGGACGAGAGCTCTCACCAGGAACAAGAACTGGCCTGCACCTTGGGCTTGGGCTTCCCAGCCTACAGAACTGTGAGAAGTAAACATCTCTTGCTTAAGCCCCACAGTCTGCAGAATTTGGGTATAGCAGCCCTGGCAGACCAACACAGACAATAAGTGTTAATGAGTTTTCAGTCTAGCTTCTTCTATTCATGTGAACCGGACTTTTCACCTTGCAACTGGTTCTGAAAAGAGATCCCCACCCCCACCCCCACCCCACACGAGTAAAATGTGCCTCTCAGCCGACAGCCGCCTGCAGCGTCTCAGAAAGGCCCCGGCCTGCACCTGTGTTTATTTTTGCAGTGAATGGCCGAATGTCTCCTCCTCCTCACAGGTTTCGAAACTAGATTTTTTCCTGTATACTAATGAACAAGCTGATACATGTCAGCTCTGGATGGGAGAGGACTAGAAAGCAAAGGGGGGTGGGGGGCGGGGGGTCTTTTCCCTCCCACTTCTAAGTTCGGGCTGCCACCTAGTGGGTCCCACCAAGAGAGAAACAGGAGGGTTTTGTGTTAAGGACCAGAAACCCGGGTGCAAAATGTGCCCAGCAAACCCTACCAAGCAAAATGGTGGTGTCAGGTCGTGAGCTGAGCGCTTTACACACGTTATCTCACTTCATTTGAAACAACCCCAAGCAGGGGGTATTATCATGCACGTTTTCCAGATGAGAAAAGAGGCTCAGAGAAAGTGAAGAACCTGCTTCATTGGAAGAACGCTTGGATGAATAAATGAACAAAGGAGTAAAATGAATGCAGGCTTAATTTATATGCAGTGTTCAGAGTTACAGAACCAGCTGCATTCAGATCAACTCTGAGATGAGATTAATAATCCTCGGTGAGTCTGTGAATGGACAGATGGAATCGCTGATACTGATTGATTCCTCCCTCCGGAGGAATCCTCCTTCCGGACCCTGCTGACTGTGTGACCTTCGCCGCTCTGGCTCCCCTCTCCCCCAGCTTGTGACATAACTCCTAGGAACTGGGACTAGGAAACTGTTTGCTGTGGGTTGTGAATAGGAACCCCAGTGTGGCTGTGTGAGTCACTGGGGAGTTACTTTACGAGGAGGCAGGAATGTGGAGCAAGAGATAAGAGGCCACGCACCAATCAGCATGAGGCCCATGAGGGACATGTGGTGTCTTTGAACGCAGCTTGTCCCCCCACTCTGAGTGCTTGAGGGGGCTGCCGTCACAGGAGCCTGGCCACCCCTCCCTCCCCAACATGGACAGAGATGGACTTGGAGCCGGGGTGGAGCCCCAACCACATTTCCTCTCTGAGGATGGAAAGTTTCAGTGCAGCCTTCCACTGGCAGCACTGCATTCCTTTCCTTCTAGAGACCTGGATGCCTCCTTTCTTAACATTTCTCTCATGTTAGTTTCTATTGCTTGCAACCAGAGAACCTCCCTGTCAGCCCCTCTTGTTACTTAAGCTAGTTAGAGCCACTCTGTTCCCCCCACACCCCCTACCCCACAACCAAAAGAAACCCTGAGATAGGTGGATTCTCAGCTCAGGGATTCATTTTTCGGGTTGCCCTCTAGTTCTGTTTCCTCCAGGCGCTGCGCACGCCTCTTTTGTGTGAGCTGACTCCCTGGTGTGGAAGGTGAAGGCGCCGGGTGGTGGGTGGCCACAGCCCTCCCTCAGAGGACCCACCTGCAGAGAGGCTGAGCCCTTGGCTTGTCCACTGTGGGCGATGGGGTGCTGCCTGGAAGAAATGTGGTCGGCCCTCTCAAGAAAAAAGACTCACCTTCCTCCCAACTGGGGGCAGCTTCACATCTGTCACCTTATTTCTTGACCCCCACCAACTATCCTGTGAGAGCAACGTCTCTATTTTACAGATGAGGAAACAGGTTCAGAGGGGTTGGGTGACTTTCTCAAGGCCACAGATCTGGTTGGCGACAAAATCAAGACACTGTTGAAAAGGCGGGTGTGCCAGGAGGCACCCATGTTCGCTTCCCGCGAAAACAAAGCGGTGATAGGCTCTCTCTTCCTTCTCTTCCTAGAAGTCAGGCTCTTGCGGGCCCAGATCCTGCCTGACTCCTTTGGCCGTAGAGTGGGGAACAAATCACTTGCATAAAGAAGTGGGAGGTTTTCCCATTACACTTAAATTTTGTATTTCCCTCAGGACTAACAGATCTGTGATGAAGGGGGTGCGGTATATACAGCTGGTTTCATGTTCAATAAAGTTCCATGTTCTATCTTGCTCAAAACAGTTACCACTGGAGAGGAGGGACTTCAGTCCCCCACCTGCAGGGTATTTTACCTCGAGATTCCCTGTACCCTAATTACCAGAAAGTAGAAGTCACTAATCTGATTGACCAGAGTCCAGAACATTCCTTGGGCCCCATGTTACCAGAGGGTAGGCTTACTAGATCTTAGGTCAGCACATACGTGCTCCATGAAAGCCTATTTATTTCAGGGTACAGCCTTTGTGGCCAGGCCTGACCAGGAGCTTCTTTCCTGCCTCTGTCATGTTTACAACGGAGTGGGCCAATCAGGCCAGAGGAAGAAGGAAGCCTCGTTTATACCTTCAGCCCAACTTCAAATGCTTCAGAGCAGCTTTCTCTTTATTTAGCTCAGTTATGAACAAAGTGGTACTTCTGTTTCTTATCTGGTGGTGTGCTAGTAAATGTTCAACAACCAACACTTTGGGGGAGTGGAGATGGGTAGGAACAAACCTGATTTCTACATTCACCAGTTTCCACAGTGTAAAAACTCTCATGATGGCCAATATCAAAATACCAACATGACATTATCAGGAAGTAATGCACATTATTACACCGTTATAGAGTATTTCCACCAACTATAGTGGTGCAAATAGATATAACCTGAAGAACATAGCTAGTTGTAAAATGTAGCAAAATAATTAGGAAGTGATGGATTTTGAATCTCTATTAAACTTAGTTGTAAATATAGTTTGTGAGTTGAAACAGTTTAATTTTTTTAATGTTCATTTGTTTATTTTGCGAGAGACAGAATCCCAAGCAGGCTCCGCACTGTCAGCATACAGCCCGACACGGGGCTCGATCTCAAGAACCATGAGATCATGACCTGACTGGAAATCAAGAGCTGGACGCTTAACCGCCTGAGCCACCCAGGCGCCCTGATGCAGTTTACTTTTTAATAACGGATGTCTTTAACAACCAGCTTACAAAATTCCTGAATTTTAACAATTGGCTCTCACAAGCTTTTCAAGCTGGCTGCAGCACGCCACCGCCTTCGTCTATTATTCCTTGCATATGCTGTCCTCTCAATCAGGACTCCTGTCCTTTTCATCTGCCAATATCCTCTTCTTTGGCGAACGGTCTCTTCCATTCCATTTTATTCTGGAGGAGCCTCTCTTCCCTCACTTATAAAACACGGCCAAGTGTCGTGCCTACTCCACAAGGCGATGGTGAGGATTGAATTGTTCATGTCAATTGTCTCTCTGTGCTTGGCACATGGTATGCAATTAATAAATAGGTGGCCAATCTTATGAGCGTGGTGGGGAAGGAGGTGAGTGGTTAGGGGTCCTCAGGGGGCGAGAGCTACTGGGATGGGGGAGGGGATGGGAAACAGGCCCCCACTAGATACATTGCCCTTGGTTTTCCCCACCCTCTCATTAAAATTCTCCAGCCCTTCTCACTGGCTTTGCCAGCCTGAATTTTTCCAGGGTGAACAAGGGAGCTTCTCCAGCAACAACCGGCTTGGGGCAATAGAAATCTGCCTTCTTCCCGGGGAGGGGAGTAGGGCCTGGAATCCCTGCCCAGGGTTAAGAGGACTCCTACCGGTGGATCAGAGCTTACAAACTGCGGGACCCACCAGCCTTTGTTCGGCTGCAACTGCGTTTTCGAACCATTTCAATTCGCTGTTAAGATTTAGAAGCCAGGAACTTTCACCTGACACGGTGCTCAGCTCTTGCCTGGGCAACACGCCGCTGGAACTCGGGATCGGCTGCCCGGCACGCACCGCGGCTGGCTTGTCTCCACGGGGCTCCCTGCACGCTCTTCCACGGTTCCCAGCTGGGCCTTGCAGGCATGCGCATTTGCGTCCTCAGACACTTGGTCACTGCTGGAACATTTGGGCCTGTGTATGCAGCTTCCTGGCTCCTACCAGCCATTTCCCCATCTCCCCGCATCTGCATCCTCACACCACAGACCGGACCTGGTGTGATTCCCGATGAACCATCTCTGCTCCACGTACAGAAATAGGTCCCACCTATCTGTCCACTCCAGGCACAATTCCAGCAATTCCTCGTCTCCTCCATCATCACTTTTTCTCCCTCCCGACCACAGGCAGTCACTTCTCCCGTCTTTATAAAGAAAGCCTTCTCCACTCCGCTTGCCCTGCCAGTTTCTGCTCTAGTTCTCTGCTCTCCATGGCAGCTAACGACCTCGGAAGAGTCTCCTCTACCTATGGTCTCCAATTCATCTCCCCCGCTTCTCTCTTAAACCAACTCGAGTCGGGCGTTAAACCCCTATCACTCAACGGAAACTGCTCTTGACAAGATCACCAACACTAAATCCTTGTTGCCAAGTCCAAGAGTGAATCTCAGGCTCAGGGCTATTGGTCAAGAGCTGGCCACGCCCCCTCCTCGACACTTCCTTCACTTGATTCTAAGATGCCTTTCTTTGCGCAAAGCCCAAACGTCACAAATATTTGGCTATGTTCCACGGCGGCTGCAGGCATAGTGAGGGCACAAGGAAATCCAGATGCCAAGCATCAAAATGTTACACTCGATGAAGACTTGTTTCCTAAAATATTCTTTATTTGTGGGCTTGTGTCGCTGAGCTCTCGCTCCTCCTTGCCTTAAGACAGCACCTGGCCTCACGGGTGGTGCCACAAGCCATAGACACCTCTGCCCTAGCAGCGGGGAAAGGACAGGTGGGGCGGGGCCACACTGTGCTGCACCATCACTTCTTGCTTAGTTGGATTATTATGACAGCCTTCTTCCTGCTTTCCCTGCTTCTTTCCTTAGTCTACTCTTACAAGCACAAGTCAGACACTATCACTTGGCTGAAAAACCTCTACTGCATCCTCCACTGGGAGTAAAACCAGAGTCATTGCCATGGCTGCAAAGTCCCATGTGGAAGGACCCTCTGCACTCAACCCTACCATGCTCCCTTCAGTCCTCCCGCTCCAGCCATCTGGGCTCTTTGCTGACCCTAAAACATCCCAGTATGCCCCCAGCCTCAGCCTTTGCACTGGCCCTTGTGCCTGGAACATTCCCCCACGTGCCACATGGCTATCACCCTCAACTTCCTTCACACCTTATTTAAATGTTACCTCTTCTAGAAACCTTATTTGAAATGCCACCCTGTTTTCTTCTGACCCTCCTGACCAACCTTGCCCTACTATTTTTGTTTCCCCCTTAGCAGGTTATCTGTGATACCATATTGTGATATTTATTGTCTGTGTCTCCCCAGCTCCCAATCCCAAGAGTCTAGGAGGGTACCTGGTACATAATAAGCACGTGAATTTCTAGGAAGGACCATGGCTTTGATCAGATCATCAAAGAGTGTTGTGGTCCAAAAGCTATCCAACAAAACACTTCCCAGGACTAAAGCTGTTTGAACACCAACTATCTGTTCCAGTCCTCAAAGAGCCTTTCTGAGTAGGGGCACCGCAACCAAATATATATTGCCCTTGGCTTTCCCAATTCCCTCCACTTGGAGGTGTTGGGGTGGGGGTCCCCTGAATGCCAGCTGGGCAGCAGCTTCCAGACCCTGTGAGAGAGCTCCCCCAGCAGCAGCACAGAGAGCAAACCAAGAGATTTACCACACAAGTGGGCACTGTATATGGAGTACATGCTGGGAGCAATGGGAACAGCAGTAAATACAGAACAGAAAATAATGATCTTTGACACGACAACAAATGGGACACATTATCTAAGCACTAACACCTAAGGAGGCAGCTGCCCTAGCTCTGGGATGCAGATCCTCAGGAGAGAGAGGCTGACTTCTTTCCAGGCTGCCTTGTCTTCAGTCCTTGTAACTTTTCATCTTTCAGTGCCTTCAAGAATTTATCTGCAGGAGAGCAAAACACACATGGCTGTAGTAAAGATAAGGGCTCTTCTAACACTTCCAAAGTAAGCTTGTGGGACGCAATTGTGTGCTCCCTGCATGAACCCAGAACCCAACATGGGTAGGAAAAAACCCCTAACAGCCAAAACATGTTTAAGTGGAGAAAATGTAGTAAAGAGGTCCAAGACTCAGCCTGTTTTCTAGGGATTTTTTCCATGCCTTTGGGGAAGAGGACCTTACAGGGTGCCTGACGAGTTGGGGACCATTCTCATGGCCACATTAACCTAAACATTTAGGTTATTTCATACTCCCCTTCCGTGTGTGGCAGGGGAGCCAACTTAACCTGTGTGGTTGTTTATAATAGCGGGGATAGTCCTTCTAGAACAATCTTCCCTCCTCCAGTGTTGAACTGCAAGCCTTAGCCGGAACACGTGATAGAAAGACAGTCTGCAGAACAGCCTATGGCTAATGAATATTCTACAGTGTGAGAGGTCCTCGTGCCGAGTAGAATCAAATTTAACTTTACCCTTCAAGGAGAACAATCAGTCAGCTTGCATGCTAGAGGAATCCTGCCCACATCAGAGCACACCTGGTCTGCCCTCGTCCAGAGCCCTAAGACTTTAGATCTAACATCTAGAGTCCAAAACCCTGGTGAGAGGACTACCAGAGCCAGGGCTAGGGTTCACAGGGAGGTTACCTTCCAGCATTAAGAAGTGGAGGGCCCCAGAGGCCCTCAGTGAACTGTCCTTGGGCTTTCTGGGTCTTGCACAATTCCCACCTCTACTTACGGACACTCCAACTGCTATTCGCTTCCCCCTCCTCACATGGAGGACCACAGTTGGAGGTAAACACTAAAGCTCAGGTCTCTAAAGGAAGGGGTTTGTGTGTGGCGGGTGATGGTAATATTACTACCACAGGGGACGGGACAGTCATGGTGCAGGGGGTGTCAAGTGCAGGATGGGGTGGTGGTGGATGGAGGTTTGGAGGCTGAGAGTCCAGATTACCAAAAGGGCTCAGGATGGAGGGAGGGTGAAGTTTGGGACAAGAGTGTTCACGAAATCCTGACAGTGATGAGGGAGGGCGTCGGTTGAAATCCAGGAGGAGTGAATCTGGGTGCTGGGGGCGGGGATTGTCGATCTGGGATCTGGACTGAAGTCTTAGCCGGTGGCCACATTGTCGGGGAGGGGATTTTGGGAGGCATGGAGCCAAGGGGGGAGCGAGTCAAGGCCGGCCAAGGAGGTCACGCACAGCGCTGGGAGTCGAAGCCGTCCCCAGTGATGGTGAGTAGTTCCAGCTCCTTAATCCGGATCTCCAGCTCGCATAACTCCTCGGGGTGGGAGGCGGAGGCGAGCCGGGGAGTCGCGGGGCAGGGAGCAAGGGGCGAGGCAGCCACCTCGGGCCCTGGCGGTGGCGAGTAGAAGAAGCGCAGAGGCTCGTAGGGTATGGAGGCCAGGCCGGAAGGCCAGGGCGGGGGCCAGGGGCGCTCGCCCGGGGGCCCCAGGCCGGGTGGCGGCGGCAGGGGCGCCTGAGGGAGGGACCGTCCCCCCGGCGCCGCCCCGCCAGGTTTCAGCGGCACGAAAAGCTTCTTCCAGATGTTGAAGTCGCTGAGCGGAGACGAGGAGACGCCGCGATCGTAGAGGGACGGGAAGTAGAGGGGCGGAGCAGGCCGCTGGCTCATGGTGGGGCTCTCGCCGCCTCGCCGCCCCTTCGGCATCTTTTGAATGGGAGGCTGCGTGGGAGGAACCCCGCGCCTGGAGACGCGCGCCCCAACCCCGAGTAGTCGGGTTCTGAGGTTCCACAGGCCACGCCCCGGCGGAGCGCGGCCCCACCCCTTCGACCAGCCCCGCCCCCGAATAGGCGGGGTTCTGCGGGAAGGCTGGCCACGCCCCAGAACGTGCCCCGCCCACTGAGGACTGGCCTCGCCCCTGGAGCAGGAGTGGGTTGACTAGCAGCGGTGACCGGCAGGCGCGCCTTAATCCGCCGCCCTACCGTCCCCTGGTTTCCGCTGCGCCCCGCGGCCACCAGACGCCAGCCAATTTTTTCGCCCCCTCCGGTTCCGCCCCTCGACTCTTCCCACTGCCCCTACGTTCCGCAAACCTGGCTTTGCCGCTATTGCGGCCCTGGCTCCAGCTCCCATCTCACATGTCATCAGAAACTCAGACAAAAACAGGAAGCAGGGAGCTGGCCAGAACTGCAAGAGAATACATTTTTCAGTCTTCTCCTTTCATAGGGAGAAAAATAATATTTCCTAGAAACCTGCCCGCTGCGACAGCAGACTTCCCTTACCACCCTCTCTGCAAAGTATCTGGGGAAATGAGTTGACATCTATCCTACGGGAGGCAAAGGAGAAGATGGTTGACTGGGAATGGCTGTTAAAACCAACCGATGTTTCTGCCAAACTTCCCAGGGTTGTGGAAGATTCTGGAAAAGGGGACTCTGGTATGGACTTGTAATAGAGTGGCAGTAGGTCTTCAATGAAATGCAGTTTACTTTAGTTCTTTTCCAGACACATTACCAGACGCTAACAGGAAGCAAACTGCCCATAGGAAATCCCACCTCAAATAGCTCACTCTCTTTAAGAGTGACCTGTAGGGGTGCCTGAGTGGCTGAGTGGGTTAAGTGCCTGACTTCAGCTCAGGTCATTATCTCACGGTTCTTGAGTTTGAGTCCGTGTCAGGGTCTGTGCTGACAGTTCAGAGCCTGGAGCCTGCGTCGGATTCTGTGTCTCCCTCTTTCTCTGCTCCTCCCCCATTCACCCTCTGTCTCCCTCTCTCAAAAATAAATAAACATTTAAAAAAGATAATAATTAAAAAAAAAAGTGACCTGTACTGTCCAAGGGACTTGTCCAGCTCATTTACATACATGAGTAACTTGTATTAGCCATAGACTGGGCGGGGGGGGGGGGGGGGGGGATAAATTTCCTTCAAAGCCTCCACCTAATGATTATTGGTATGTAGAGGCCAGTTTAGATTGGCTAGTCAGTACCAGCTCCATTAGCAAAAATGGCTATATACAGATGCTGTATATAGGTGTGTGTGTGTGTGTGTGGTGTGTGTGTGTGTGTGTGTGTGTAGCAGAACAGTGGAGACAGATGTCCAGGCTGGAGATCTTTGGGTAAGTTGCTTGACTTCTAAGACAGTTTTCTGTAAAACAGAAATAAGAGAACCAGGCTGCCTCACTTGCTTGTGGCAATCCGACAGAAGACAGAATGGTGTGTGTGAAGCACTTGTAAGCTTAGAAACTGTCCAAGTGTAAGGAGCAGCTGTCCCCACTGAGAGACCTATCTGAAGCTGAAAGCTTTGTCTTCCTATACTTAGTGTAAACTCCTTGAGGGCAAGAATCCAGCCTTATAATACTGAACATATAATAGACTTAATAAATACTTGAGAACTTTTGAAACAGTGTTATATGTTTGGGAAACTGAAGGGGACCAGAATATAGCACCCTAAAACATGCCACTTTGGCATAAGGATTATTGTGAACTGAAGACAATTGAGGAACAGCAGACACAGGGGAAGCTCTGTACTCTCCCTTTCTGCCTAAAAGCAGGGTATAAATTTCCCTTTGTGAAGGTATCCTCCTCCCCTTTCCCATATCAGGAAGAAGAGATGATTCTTATCACTGGAGATGGCACGGACTTGAGCCTGCATAAACAAATCTTACTACACAACCCTTACCTTTGATAAACTTCCCCCATATATCTACCTTCCTACAATTTATGACTTCTAGAAGCCCAATCCCCTTTTCCTTTGTCTTGTCTCTTGTCCACAATTTGTCACCCTTTGTTAAAATGGCTTATAAGCTCTCAAGCCTAAATGTTTCTTTGGGTTTTCACATCTTTTCTGTGAGGCCCCATGTGCATGCATAATAAATCTTTTCTGTTAATCTGTTTTTTCCCAGTTTAATTCACACGGTCCAACTACTGAACCTAAGAGAATAGAGGAAACTTCCTCCCCGCCCCCCCCCCCCCCACCTCTACAGAACCATAGTAGTGGTGAGAACCAGAGTTTTGGACTCAGACCTGGGACCAAGCCCTGGACCTACTGTGTACTCAGCTGTGTGGATGAACTTTTCTGAACCTCAGTTTTTTATCTATGTAATGGGAATAATAATGGTACCAGATGAAGGAGCATAAGGCAAGCTGACAGCCACTAACACCGCCACACCCCCTTCCCTGACCCCCACCCCAGGTGGAATATGTGTGATATTTCTCGGGCACTCCTGGCTGCCCAAAAACCAAGGAAAGGGGGAAAACAAATTGTTAACTGATAGAGATCATAATCCTGCAGGACCTAAATCTCCATCACCCCTCCTATTGATGTGGGGGACAAAGGCAGAAGGAAATGGCAGATAGAACTAAATTACCTTATAACCTGCAGCCCATTGACAAATACTTGAAACTGGCAGAGTAAAATGTTTCTCCAGGAACTCCCTATGGTCTTAATGCTAATGCTTTGCTAGAGGGAAAACCACCTTAGTTTGACAATAGCTAGGCCTCCACTATCTTGGGAGTCTTCTTTAACCTATGAAAATCTCACTGGAAACTTCCCCTGGATTTTACCTCCCCCAGCCCCATAGTATATAACCAGTCTCTCCTCATGTCCCTGGGCAACTCTTTCTGCCCATGGTTCCTGTCCTCGTGGTTTAATAAAGTCACGGTTTTTGCACCAAAGATGTCCTTGGCTCTGGACCCCATGAGCCCCGCTATCACCCCTAAAACCTCATCAATACCTACTCCTTGAATTGGTAAGATTAAATGAGACAATCCAAGTACTCTGCCATAGAACATGTTCAGTAATGTTAACTCTTTTATTCTATGTTGAAGATCCTTAGATTTTGCATTATGTTCTTTAAATGATGCAATGCAATCACATTTTTACTCCTATGTATCCATTCAAAGAGAAAAAGCTTACAGATTTTAACTCCATGGTAATCTAAACAGATTTTATACTGGGTGGCTTAATTATAAGAAAATCATAACATTACAAATGGTAGGTTAAAAGAAAGGTGGTTTCCTCTAACAACCACACAACAAGAAAACTCAGATGCCACAGTGAACAAACACTGAGATAAATCCCAGCGAAGTCTATATGGGGTAATAACCTCAGTAGTTACGGCAAAACCCCACAAATTGTTCCTGCAAACATCTGGGAAAGTCAAGTTGGTGATGAAAAAACAGAACAGGTTTATGTTTATTTTAAAAACATTTTTTTATGTTTATTTTTGAGAGAGAGCGAGCGGGGGAGGGGCAGAGAGAGAGGGAGACACAATCTGAAGCAGGCTCCAGGCTTTGAGCTGTCAGCACAGAACCCAGCATGGGGCTCAAACCCAGGAACTGTGAGATCCTGACCCGAGCTGAAGTCAGATGCTTAACTGAGTCACCCAGGTGCCCCTAGATACCCCTAGTTACCTCATCTATTTTAAACAGAACATTCCCCTCCCTGGGCTCTGAAGCTCTAGTGTCACCTGTCTTGCCTTTCAAATTCCCCATTAAGAACCATCCTGTTGGGGCTTGAGGGATTCCATCTCTTTCTTTTTTTTTTTTTTTTTCTTTTTGGATTTGTTTATTTTTTGAGAGAGAGAGAGAGATTGAGAGAGTGAGAGGGGAAGGGGCATAGAAAGAGGGAGAAGAGTCCTAAGGAGGCTCTGTGCTGGCAGTGTGGAGCCTGATGTGGGGCTCGAATTCATGAAATGTAAGATCATGACCTGAGCCGAAATCAAGAATCAGATGCTTAACTGACTGAGCAACCCAGGTACCCCTGAGGGATTCAATTGCTAAGACCCAAGCTCCCTGCCTGCACTTGGAACCAGTGAGAGAGATGCTCACACGGGTTCCTCTTTGCTACTAAAGGTCTTTTGGAGGACACGGCTTGAGGTCTGGAAGCCAGGTGGGATTACTAGAACTATATCCCTCAGCTGAGCTCACCTACCCGGTGCAAGGCCCTGTGGGAAAGGGCCTTGTCCGCAGAGAAAGAGCCTTTACTGGCACAGCGAAGAGCAGGCCAAAGACAGACCTGGTCCGTTCTCCAAACTCACCCAAAAGGGCAGTTCTTCTTCCACTCTCAGGAGAAGGAGGCACACGAGTGTCACCCTTAAGACACGTGACACAGGATGCCTGGGTGGCTCAGTCCGTTAAGGCTCTTGGTTTCAGCTCAGGTCATGACCTCACGGTTCGTGAGTTCGAGCCCCACATCGGGCTCTGTGCTGACCGCTCAGAACCTGGAACCTGCTTTGGATTCTGTGTCTCCCTCTCTCTCTGTCCCTCCCCTGCTCCCTCCATCTCTCTCTCTCTCTCTTAAACTTAAAAAAAAAACACACACACACACATGGCACAGTGGGGTGAGGGTTCCTCCCAACACTCTGATTTAAACTCTCTAACGAGTCGGGGGTTATGATTTCCCATCGCCAAAGCCCTCTTCAGCCAGGAGCTGCCGGGACTACGCGGGTTACTGTTTGCCTCATTTCCTCAGCCATGGCCTGCCGGAGGAGTAAGACAGCTCAGCACCTCAGCTCTGCATCTAGACACGCTGCTGGTGATCACAGCCTCCCCAGGTTCCCAGGCTCGTGAAGGGCACATCGTGATTTGCCATGTCTGCCTTGGCTCCAGATGGCTTTTAGGGCCATGTAGTGCTTGTGGTTTGGAATATAACAGAGAGGTTGTGGAGTGAATGTTTGTGGTCACCCCCCCACCACCAAATTTATATGTTAAAATCCTAACCCCCAATATGAGGCCATTAGGAGGTGGGGCCTTTGGGAAGCGATTAGGTCAGGAGGTGGAGCCCTTGTGAATGGGATTAGTGCCCTTAGAAAAGAGAGCTCAGGGGGCCTGGGTGGCTCAGTTAAGCATCCGACTTCCGCTCAGGTCATTGTTAGGGTCAGGTGTAAGGCAGGGTAAAGATAGGAGTCAGAGGCTAAAAAATTTTAGCAGTCAAAGGCTTTATTTGGGAACTAAGGTCTCTGGTGAGGTTCCGTGACTCAGGGAGAGAGAGAGAGAGAGAGAGAGAGAGAGAGAGAGAGAGAGAGAGAGAGAGAAGTCAGGGAAGTCTCACCCAGGTGTGGTGGGGTGGGGTTTTTAAGCTGCAGTGGTTCCAGGTTTAGGTCCAGGTGGGCCTTTTTCGCATCAGGTCGTGCTGTGGCTTGGTGATTGGTTGACCTCCAACTGGTTCTGGCACCCTACTAGGGGCTTTTCGTTGGGTTGCACTGGCAGGATGGCCGTCCCCTCTACTGTGGTTCCAAGGACATCCTAACATTCCAACCTCTTATTGGTGATAATGGGCGACAGATCTGATCTGGCTGCTTCCTGCAGGTGTAAGGGCGACGTCATGGTATGTGGGGTCTGAGGTTGGAATGCGGGAATATGGCCGGACCACCATCTGGCGAAATGCAACCTGGGAAACTTCATAAATTTGTTTTTGTACGAAACGGAGAAAACAAGGTAAGAGCATAAGTATTATACAGATAGCAACTAGTGGGGTGACTATGGTGAGGAGCCAAGTTAGGAGGGGTGATTGCCACCAGGAGGTTAGGGGGTGTGAGGATCCTGGGCGGGCGGATAGAGTTTTTTGGATTTCCTTTAGGTGTTCTATATTGGTTTCAACTAAGCCTGACTCATTGAGGTAGTAGCAACATTCTTCCCTCAGGAACAGGCATGTTCCCCCTTTTTTGCTGTCAGGAGATGTAGGGCTCGTCGGTTTTGTAGAGTGACCTGTGCTAGGGAGTTGATCTGCCTCTGTAAGGCGGATAGGGAGGTTGCTGAGGCTTCTAGTTTATTGAGGATGTCTTGGCCCAACAAGGGGACGGGGCAGGAGGGGATGACTAGGAAGGAGTGGGAGAAGTGGAAGCCATCCAGGCAGCAGGTGAGTACCGGTGTGCATGGGGGAATGGAGGGGGTGCCATTTATGCCCATGACCGAAACGGAGGACGGCGTGGTAGGGCCGGAATAGCTCGGCAGGACAGAATAGGTAGCCTCCGTGTCCAACAGAAAGGAGATGGACGTACCCGCTACCTGGAGTTTTACCCTGGGCTCAGTGTGGGTCACCGGAGTTACTGAGTCTGGACCTTGTCAGTCGTCATCCTCCATCTCCAGCAGTTGGAAGGCAGAGTCCAATCGGGGTGAAACCTCGCCATGTGGGGGCGTTGCGAGTCTGTCCTCCCCTGGGTTAGGACAATCGGATTCCCAATGGCCCATTTGCTGGCACAATGGGCATGGACTGGTAGGCTTTTTGGGATGGGGACACTGACGAGACCAATGGCCTTCTTGGCCACATTTAAAGCATGGCCCCGGAGGGGGCCATGGCCCAGAGGGCTTTATTGTGGCTAGCCTCAGGGCAGCTACCAAGGCTGGGGTCTGTAATTGTACCGTTTGTTGGAGACGGGCCTATCGCCGTTGTTCTTGAGCTTCCTCTCGGCCATTAAAAACTTTAAAAGCCATCTTTCCCAGGTTGGCCATAGGGGTTTGAGGACCATCTTCGGCCTTTTTTAGTTTTTTTTTGAATATCAGGGGCTGATTGGGAAATAAAGTAGGTGGCCAATACTGTGGCCCCAGCGGGGTTGGTAGGGTCTAGTCTGGTATACTGGGTAAGTGCCTCTGTGAGCTGGCTAAGGAAGGCTGCGGGGTTTTCATTGGGGTCCTGTATTATTTCTTGAAGTTTGTTAAAATTTACTGATTTGAGGTTGCCCTCATGCCTGCTAGTAGGCACTGGATCATCTGGTCCCGGCACCGGTGACCATTGCCTGCATGTTGGTAGTTCCAGTTGGGGTCGGCCGCCAGGACAGCATCGGCCCCTACAGACAGGCATAGTGGGGTCGGTCATGTGGGTTTGGTCTGCATATTCCCTGGCTGTGGCCTGGATGCGCTCCCTCTCCTCAGGGGTGAGGGTAGAGGTGAGGATTACATGGATGTCATGCCATGTGAGACTGTAGGCTTGGGCAAGGTATTGGAATTCCTTAATGTATTGGGTGGGGGTCAGCCGAGAATGACCCTAGCCACTTTTCAATGGCGGATAAGTCTTGGAGGGAGAAGGGGACGTGAACGCGAACCAGGCCTTCAGGTCCTGCCACCTCATGGAGAGGTAAGATGGCCACTGGGTTCTGTTCGCTGGGAGGGGCCTGAGCACAGTTGGGGATGATATGGGAGGTGAGGGCGGGACGGCTGGGGGTTGGGAGTATGGAGTGGGGGTGAGAGCCGGTGGGCGGCGTGGCTAGATCCTCTAACGGGTCGGAGATGGGGGAAGTTGGTGAGGTGGGGTCGTCGGGGGATTGTGGGCAGGCAAGGAGCATACATGCAGAGGGGCAGGAGGAACATTGGTTGGGGCGAGACCTGAGGTCCCAAAAGGCCATGACGTAGGGTATTTCTCCCTGTTTTCCCAGCCAATGGCAGAAATTGCCCAGATCGGTTAAGATTTGGTATTGTAAAGACCCCTCGGGTGGCCGAGGATCATTATCTAATTTGTACTGAGGCCAGACTACAGCGCGAAGGCAGATGAGTCGGTTACACGAAGTTCGCCTTGTAAGCCCAGGAGCCGGAAGCTTTAACAGACATTGGAGGGGGGTAAGAGATCGAGGCGGTTTAGACTCGGTACTCCCCATTGGCATGGCAGGGCGAGGCGTCCCTCATGCTGCAATAAGGGGCCTATTGGCGTGCGGGCCTTGCGGCTTGTGGAGGAAAGGAGGCTGACTTGCGAGACGTCTCTCGTAGGTGTCAGCCGTAGTTGGAGGAGGGAAGGAGGGGTCTGTCCTACTTACCGGCTCCTGTAGGCGCTTTTGAGTAGGTGGTTGGCCTCTGGCTTGGCAAGGAGGGAGCTCAGCCAAGGGAGGCGAGCTACTACCTCCCCCGGGTTTCGGCACCAAATATTAGGGTCAGGCGTAAGGCAGGGTAAAGATAGGAGTCAGAGGCTAAAAAATTTTAGCAGTCAAAGGCTTTATTTGGGAACTAAGGTCTCCGGCGAGGTTCTGTGACTCAGGGAGGGAGAGGGAGAGTCGCACCCACGTGTGGTGGGGGTGGGGTGGGGTTTTTAAGCTGCAGTGGTTCAGGGTTTAGGTCCAGGTGGGCCTTTTTCGCATCAGGTCGTGCTGTCGCTTGGTGATTGGTTGACTTCCAACTGGTTCTGGCACGCTACTAGGGGCTTTTCGTTGGGTTGCACTGGCAAGATGGCCATCCCCTCTACTGTGGTTCCAAGGACATCCTAACAGTCATGATCTCAGGGTTCCTGAGTTCCAGCCCCGCATTGGGCTCTATGCTGACAACTCGGAGCCTGGAGCCTGCTTTGGATTCTATGTCTCCCTCTCTCTCTGCCCCTCCCCTGCTCATGCTCTGTCTCTCTCTCTCTCTCACAAATAAACATTAATAGAAGAAGAAGAAGAAAAGAGAGGTCAGAGAGCTCCTTTGCCCTTTCCACCATGTGAGGAAACAGCCAGATGATGGATACCTGTGAGCCAGGAAGGGGTTTTCACCAGACACAAGATATGCCAGAGTCTTGCTCTTGTACTTTCCAGCTTCCACGTCTGTGAGAAATAAATGTTTGTTGCTTAAGCCACCTAGTCTGTGGCATTTTGTTATAGTAGCCTGAATGCACGTTTGAACCCAGGAGTCTGCGACTTGGGGAAAATCGCATCACCTCTCTGAACTTCAATCTTCTATAAAATGAAGACAATATCTACTTCACAGGGTTGATGTAGTTGATGAAAATATGTACAAGCAGTACCTGGGACACACAGTGGGTGCTCAATAAAGTGTGACTGTGATGATTATACAGTCTTAGGTGGATTCTTTAGTCCACCATGAAGCCCTAGTGAGTTGACTAGGAAAATGGAGTGGGGAAGGGGGGGGGGCGTGTCACTTCTAGAAAACCAAACCCACTCCAGATAATTTAGCAAGCCCTATACCCTGGAAACTGCTTCCTTGCTGTAGTGCTGAGGACAGTGATAGTAAACACGTGAAGAGAGGCTACCTACCGTGTGCCACGCACTTGTCTTAACTCCGCTAATCTTCCTAACAACCCTGGTCTCGGGTGGTGTTATCCAAATTTTCCAGATGAGAAAACTGAGGCACGTGAAGTGAAGCAATTGCCCGAGGTCCTGTGACTGGTTAGCGTCAGAGCTGGCATTCCTAACAGGTGGATGAGCTCCACCGCCCCTCCTCCGGCCCCCCCACAGGCCCCCCATCCCTCAGGGCAGGCCCACAGCTGGGCACTTGGCCTCCTGTCCTCTTCCCGGCAGGGGGCTGGCTCTACTTGGAAGTTGTTTGTGCCCAGCTATTCTGGGAACAGCCTTTTTCTTGATCACTCATCTGAATTAACCATTGTGTTGGTCTGGATCTAGGGGACCAGATCCAGGGGACGTTCACACTTCACAACACCCTCCATTTATAAAAGTTTCTGAGAAGTACAGTTCAGTCCTTATCTCATTTCCCTCAGTGGGTGTTCCTCTGTACTGGCAGGGTCAGCAAATCCTTTAATAAATGGAAGCCTGAGAGGCAGTTGAGCGCAATGGAGCGAACAGGCCTTGGAAGATCCACCGGCATCAGCCAGCTGTACGGCCTTTGGGTAAAAATAATTGCAGCGAGCACCTCCTGACGGCTTACGATTGTGCATTCTCATGTTATCTGGATAGCAACGCTCACAGTGTATACATCTGTCAGAATTTTCTGGGCACAAGCAACAGAAATTGATACTGAGAATTTACACAGAGGGCTAGGAGACAGCTCATAGGTGTGAAAGCTTAAGAGTTAGGTGGAGGAGGTACGAAAACCGGAGTAGCTTCAGGATCCAGGTAGCAGGAAGGAGTCAATAACCTGTTCAGTTCCGTCCCGGGGGTGGTAGCCAGCTGTTGGTTGGCCGGCTATTCTTTCTTTCTTTCTTTCTTTTTTTTTTTTTAATGTTTATTTATTCTTGAGACAGAGACAGAGCATGAGGGGGGAGGGACAGAGAGAGAGGGAGACACAGAATCTGAAACAGGCTCCAGGCTCCGAGCTGTCAGCACAGAGCCTGACGTGGGGCTGGAACCCATGAACTGTGAGATCATGACCTGAGCCGAAGCCGGCCGCTCAACCGACTGAGCCACCCAGGCGCCTCATTGGCTGGCTATTCTTAATGACTATTCCCTTATCCTTTTACCCTTGCCACCTTCCCCTTACAGATGTTGGAAAAATTAAATACTAGCTTTGCCAGTCCCCCTTTAAGGTAGGGGTGGCCATGGGACACAGTTGCGGTCAGAAGATATGACCAGAGGATAGCTGGGAATTTCTGGGAAAGATTATACTTTCCTGATAAGAGTGATGAAAACTGAAGCTTTCCCTTCATCTCTTTCTGCCTTAAAACTTGCAATGCTGGAACTTCTGCAGTCCCTTTGTGATCAGGAGGGAAAGACCAAGACTATCACCAACAGACACACCAGCCCAGACATTGTGGAGCAGTTGAACCAATGCCAGCGGCTGCATACCTGCAGAGTGTTTATGCGAGAAAATCAGACTTTGTCTGATTAAGCTACTCTGAGTTGGGTTGTCTGTTACTTGCAGGCTTCCTGAGAGGCTCACACCTTCAACCAAAACCGTTCCCCCCCCCCAGTCCTTGCAGAACTCCACCGAAGACTTAAATTCTGGGGAAGAACACGCCCAACTTTCTCGGCTGGAGGAGGGTAGGCCACCTTCGTTAACGGTTCCGCCGATATGGCACTTAAAGGGTGGGGTGGGGGGGTTCCTCAAAAGGTGAGTATGCTCTCGTTGCCAGAGGTGGGGGGAACAGAGGCCAAGAGGCTGAGAGTCAAATGTCCGTTAAGATGGGTGTCACGGTTACAGCCGTGAGGCTCACGCAGAGTCTCAGGGTGGCGACATAGTATGCCCGAAGCCTCTGCGGCATGGGCACGTACGGGGCCTGGCATTTTACCTTGCTGCAAATGTATTGCATTTAAGTGAAGGATTGCTGGCGTGGGATTTCATTGTAAACCCAAATCTTAAAAAAAAATTCTCAAAGCTACATTATTCATATCATATACACGTTATTTCCATCCCAATCTTGAGTGTTCTTTAACTGCTTCCCATAGCTCGGGAAGGAGGTGGTTTAGTTAGCAACTGTCAGTTAACCCTTTTCACTAGATGTCTTGGTTAGAGATATTTGGTTGCAAAGAACACAACCTTTCTCACTCATTCAAGCACCAGGAAAGGGCAGGAGGAGTTACAGTATGATTAGACCTGACTGAATCCAAGGGCAGAAATGGACAGGAAACTAATTTGTAAGCACTCTGATGGATTTGGGTATAGATGATAAATACTATTCATGATTACTGAGAAAAATTAAGTGGACCCCTACATTTATAGTGTTTGGAATAGTGCCTGGCACATGGTAAGCCCTCAAGTTGGGACCAGTATACTCCAGGGTTTAACATTCAGGGTCAGGCCCCATTTTGTCTACATCAGGAGAGTTTATGAACTGAAACACTAAGTTCCAGTTCTGGCCATAACACCATGTCACGAAAACACATGAGAAGGTAAACAACGCTGTTTACATTCCCGTAAGGCCTCCATCTTATCCGCATCAAAGTTTTGCCTGATTTTTATAAAACTGACAGCCAGACGGGGTGGTGTTAACTGAGCCAGCGTGGGCACGGATTGTATATAGGAGTGACACGGTGTGGTTGGCTGGTTTGCATGGAGCCAACAATAGTGAGGCTGGAGAGAGAAGCACCCTTAGGGAAGCCCATCACGGAAATGAAGGTCCTCACTCCACAGTGTAGGACTTGTTTCCCAGTTCAGTGCCCTTGCCCCCTGCAGGGTGTGTGGTGTCTCACCACTTCGCCTCCCAGAGGCTGTGGACCTACATGACTGCTGGGGAAAAGGAGGACAGACAGACATCCTTACTTACGACAGAGCCTTGCAGGCACCCATCTACTCCAAAATAATGCATATATAAACAGGAAGTTTTAGCCCAAGTAAAAATCTTGTGGTGAACAATCCCATAATAGGCAATATGAATAGGAGATCTCTGGTCAATTTCTACAAAGCCAATGGAGTGAATACAATGTGTTTCACTGTCGATTCTCTGATCCCTTTAGTTTTAACAACCCTGGACTCTGTGTAACCTGCGTCTTCATTACAGCCCACTTCTTATCTGCCAGACACTTTACAAATGTGAGGCCACAAGCCTCATACAATTTTTCTTGAGGTAGGTGCAGGAAGCTGGAGTTCAGACAGGGCCAGAAAACTTGTCTAGAGACATAGCCAATTAGTGGAAGAGACAGGATCTGAACCCAGGCCCCCAACTACCAAATCCATGCACTCAACTGCTGTTATCCTGAAATGAAATAATTATGAGAGGCAGTGGGCCTTGGAAACAGACTGTGGCAAACAGTGTTTTGAAATTATATCATGTTTCCTAAAAGTCCTAAGTGGGTTCTACAAAGCTCACCCGGTTGGATAACCTAAACTTTCAGTGAAAAAACAACTGTACTTAATGTTTTTATTTCTAAAAAGAGGCAGGAATCAATTTCTTCAAAGCAAAAAAGCACCCGGATCTCCTCCAGGTTTTGTCCCAAAGTCAAATTGGCATGCATTAAAGGCAGGTGCAAAGGACATAAGGCAGCACAGTGGCCGACTGGGCAGCTGAGTGTGAACCCTAGACTTGACAATATATTAACCTTGGTGACAGTCAGCAATTCAAATTTCTTCAAACGTAGTTTTCTTCTTAATCCAGTGAGATGATAGTACAGAAAAAAATACATGTAAAACAGAGCACAGAACCCCGCACCATCAAGTTCCCCTCATTAGAGGGGATATCAGGTAAGTACTGCTTCCAGCCAGTGCTGTGCCTTCTCAGCACAAGAATCTCTTAGAAATGTTAGCATTAGTTCAGACTGTTTGCAAGGAAAAGAAACCCAATGTAAGCTAGCAGATGTTGAACACTGATGAGGAACTTACAATGTGCAAGATGAATCATCTGGCCCCAGAGGACTCAAACATATAAAGCATGGTTCATGCTCAGGGAGTTCCAAGTCCAAAAATGTGGGTGAGGCAGGCTCTTATCTTATCAGGACACACCCTACATGTTAAGTCATGGGGCCCAAGGGGAATATACTCATATCTTGAGGCTCAGGACTTTCAGGACTAAGTTGGACAATGGGTCAGCGTCCTTTGGGATATACTAGGAGTTCCACTATCTACGCAATGGGTATATCTTGCATCCATAGCTCACTCCCCAAGAGAGAGGATCCAATGGGGTTATCACCCCCCAATATTAAACCCAGTATGGAAATTCCTATAAAAACCATGCAAAGGCTATTGACTCTCCACTCACCTGGCCTATTGCCTTTGGGTCAAGACGCCCCATGCTCCAGTCCATGGTGTGAGTCGGAACTTTTTGCAGAAAAAAACCCCAAAGCTTAAGGCCGTTTATTATGGCCCTTGGTCATTTCAACTCCCAGGAGCCCTCTCCCCATCTCCCTATTTAGCAGCACTCAGAGTCTGCTTTAGACAATTATCCCTTTCTCGACGCACTCTGGCCCCAAAGTGGGCACGTGACCCAAGACAGCAGTCAGACAGTCACACGCTAGAATCTGAATCTTTAGAGAGAACATTTTGGAACTGCCCAAATCCTGGCTTTTTGTAGTCTGGTTGAATTCTCCCTCCAAAGTTCCCCTAGATTAATTTTCTACGTAAGTGAGTCAAAATTGGTTCTGTTTCCTAAAGGCCTGTGTGAAAGGAACTGCTTTTTGCTCAGCCAGCAGCTGTGCGCACTTCAGTACTTCTTTGGGCGGGAAAGATCCTAGTGAGGAAAGAGGTACACGTAGTATTTTGTCTTGGACAAGGGAATTAAAGACGCTGTAAGGAAAAACACTGAGCCAGTAAGTAACCCAGACCACCAAGGCAATGCTAGGTTTTGTTGAGGAAGGTCCTAGTCGTCTCTGTTCAAGTAAGGGCATCAACACGAGACAGCTGACACTGGTCACGCTCTTCTCTTTCAGTTGCTACCACTGGGTGTCCTGCATGTTGTTTTCCTTCCGGGCCAATAACCACGCTCGTGCATTTGGTTAAATTTTATTTTTGGAAGGGCATTCCTCCCAGTTTGTTGAGATTACATAATCAAGGGGTCTTAAAAAAATGTTAATCATGAAAGCCTAGCATCATCTGCAAAAATCAGGCTATGCTGCTAAGTACAATCAAGATTATAAGAACACAAATGTCCTTAAGTCTACCGGATCTTAAGAATTATTCACCATCACCCACTAGAAAAAGGCAAAACGTTGCCCTCTTGAAAAGGTGGATCACTTTTCAGGAAACCAGAAGAGCTTCCCAAAGCCTTAACAATTGTGATTATGTTAATAACCCTTACACATGCATGTTACGCAATCTGTGCTAAGTCAGCTAGGCCGGAAGTTGGCAGGCAAATCACACCCTTGCTGTTGCTGCTGTTCGTGAGGACACTTGGAGGTCCCCACCTGCAACTCAGAGGCTCTTCCCATCGTGTTCATACAGTATAAGTACACGTATGAAGAGACTTGCTACCAGTACTATGCAAAACAAGCACACTTAATACCGCAAGTCATTTTTAACACAGGATGTCCAAATGTTCAGACTTTTAACTATGTGTGACAAAGCCAAGATATCCCACCATTCCAATAAAAAAGTGGGAGGGGTAGTTTTAACATATCATTAATATGTCCTATTAAGTTTTTCTAGGGAAGACAGAGTAGCCCATACACAATCTAGGGACAGAGGAAAACTCAGATCTCGGAAGACCTGGGGTTTCCGTGCCCCGCCATGTGGAGGGCTTACCTTCTTCCTTGCCAGACACCTGCTAGTTGCGAAGACCAAGGTCATTCCCATTGCTCTGCATTAGGAATTTCACTGCCCCTGACAGCCCACACGTGGAAGGTTCTTTGTGCCTGCGTGGCAGCACAGGGCACGTAAAGGGAGAGGATGAAAGCATTCCCCGAGAGACTGCTGAAAAGAACCCCCTGCCCCGGTCTGCCCCCAAAAGCACTCATGATACTCTTTAACTACATTCAAGGAATGAGAGGGGAAAGAACGGAGACATGCAGAGTCTAATGTACTCCAGCGGCCACCGCAAAGCTGGTCTTGCAACAAGCAGAGGGACAAGCACGTGACCTAGCTCAAATCGCCCGCGTCTCCCTCTTCAGTTTCTTCCCTCCGACGGGTCTTTGCTGCCAACACGACCGGTCTTCAAAGGCGCTGAGTCTCTCTTTTTACCAAGTGGCTCAAGCTACTTTTAATCCTTCCCAATAGGATCCAGGTGAAAATAGCCTTGGGAATGCAGCAGCAGAGGAAACAAGGAATATACAGAAACAAAGTTTAGGAGAAGGGCCTCCCAGTGTTGAGTTAGAGACAAAGGTTCCAGGCTGCTGCCAGCAGCGGGGTCACCAGCAGAGCCATCTTCCCAGAGACAGTGGTGCCAAAGCTCCTGTTACACAGGTCCTGCTGGCAGCAGCGGTACCGGAGCTTCTGAAACCCGAAGGAAGCTGAGATGTGCTCGAAACTGCAGCCCGCCAACTTCCAGCACTGGTAGTAATAGGATTTGGGCTCTGTGGGGGAGACACACACACAAGGGTGAGGAAGTGGGCAATGTTCTGTGCCTGCCTTCGAACTCCTCATCCTACTTCTTAGAACCTAGCTCCGAAGGGAAGTAGAGACATCCGGGCAAGAATACGTATCCTAGTCGGGCTATAAAGGGGAACGATTGAGCGACTGATGATGCGGCTCGAAAAGGAACTTTTCGCTAAAACCAAAGTCTCATGAGAACCTGCACAGCTGTGTGTGGTGGGAGCCCACAGGGGATCGTACTGAGGTTTTAGGGGTTTACTAAGATTTTAAACACATACTCCCATTGATCCAACAACCTTACTTCTAGAATTTGCTCTATGAAGTTCCTTGTGAAAAAGATTAGGAGAGATCCTCAAGAATGGTTACTGCAGGGGGCGCCTGGGTGGCTCAGTGGGTTAAGCATCCGACTTCAGCTCAGGTCATGATCTCACGGTTCGTGGGTTCGAGCCCCGCGTCGGGCTCTGTGCTGACAGCCCAGAGCCTGGAGCCTGTTTCAGATTCTGTGTCTCCCTCTCTGCCCCTTCCCTGCTCGTACTTTGTCTCTCTCAAAAATAAACATTTAAAAAAATACCTAAGAAGTGGAAACCCACATGTCCATTAATTGGTGAATAAACAAAATGTGGTCTATCCATACACTGGAATATTATTCAGCCATAAAAATGAATGGAAGTATTGATAACGTGCGATAACACGGGTGAACCTTAAACACATTATGCTTGGTGAAAGAAACCAGTCACAAAGGCCACAAATACTGTAGGATTCCGTTTATATGAAATGTCCATAACAGGCAAATCCAGGGGGACAGCAGGTAGATTAGTAACTTCTGGGTTATGTGGCAGGGAGGAATGGGAAGTGACTACTTAATGGGTAAGGATTTTCTTTTCGGGATAAAAATATTCTGCAGTTAGTGATGACAGACGTGCAACCTTGTGAATACACTAAAAGTCACTGCATTGTATTATTTTAAATTGTATGTGAATTGTATCTCAATAGAATGGATGCAGGACAGTATGTAGAATGAGAGCCATCTGTGTAAATAAAGTGTATGTGTGGAGGTAAATGCATTAATTTTTTTCTGGAAAAATCCCCAAGGAATTTAACAGTGTTACCTTCATGGAAGACTATCCCTCATTTATATATCGCTTATGGCCTGAGATTTTTTTTTTTTAAGTCATTGGATACTTTTTAAAATATTTTAAACTTCATTTAAAAATCATTAGACTATTCAGTAATATAGGAAGAGTTTCCAAGAAAACATGCCACTATGGTCCCAATCTTTGCACACATAGAAAAAGAAAAGCCAAAAGCATATATGCCAACTATCCCATGGTTTTTTTAATATTCAGAAAAATTAAGGGAAAAGCAATGTGTTAGTTGAGAGGAATTATGGTAGATTTTCCTCTCCAAAATAACCGTCTATGTGCCAAGACTGTGTGCTACAAACTGGGGATATACAGACATAGAAGGTATGGTCCTTGCCCTGGAATCACTTTCTTATCTTCTGTGCTGGGAAAAAAGAAAAAAAAAATGCAGATACCTATTTCCTTATTAAAGGCTTGTAACTAAATTTCATTCGTAGCTGGGAACAAAACTACATTTTTTAAAAAGTTTTATTTATTTTGAGAGAGAAAGGGAGAACAGGCGCACAGAAGCAGGGGAGGGTCAGGGAGAAAGGGAGAGAGAGAATCCCATGCAGGCTCCGCACCATCAGCGCAGAGCCCAACTTGGGGCTTGATCTCACGACCTTGAGATCATGACCTGAGCCAAAATCAAGAGTCGGACATTTAACTGACTCAGCCACCCAGGCGCCCTCAAAACTACATTCATAATTGCAAATGTAACTGTCCCACCTCCCCCTCAGAGGGAATGTGTGTTTGGACTGAATTTTAATGAAGTTTGGTCAAGTGGCAGAGGCCAGACAGAGTGTTCTAGTGACTTTACTTTCTTGGTCATTGGTATTTAAGAAGATGCCTCCAATAGAGGATGCTGTAGAATAGGGCAAGTTACTGCTTTCCATAATACTAACCAGGCAGTGGAACTGGAAAAACATTAAAGCTACCAGAATTTTAATTAGGGGAACCTAACAGCCTGGAGAGAGCAGATAGCAATTTATTAATAATTGCTACCAATTAATCATTTACTATGTGTCCTGCAGTGAGCCAAGCATCTGCTTCAATGATCTTTTTAATTTTTTTTAATGTTTATTTTTGAAGGAAAGAGAGACAGAGCATGAGCAGGGGAGGGGCAAGGAGAGAGAGGGAGACAGAATCTGAAGCAGGTTCCAGGCTCTGAGCCGTCAGTACGGAGCCTGACACCAGGCTCAAACTCATGAACTGTGAGATCACGACCTGAGCTGAGGTCGGATGCTTAACCAACTGAACCACCCAGGCGCCCCTCTACTTCAATGATCTTATTTGCATAACAACCTCTGATGTGGTGAGCTCACCAAAGCCTCCGTCAGAACCACCCAAATAAAGCGGATTATATCAGAGTCACTGGGATGTTAGAGGTTCTCTCTCTGCTTGACGCATCATCCCAGCTCTCTTTGAAGATTTAGTTTGCGTCTAACGTCACCAAGCAACAGTCCCTAATTGTCCTCGGCACCTCTAAGTGTGCCCCTTGTTCAGAAGGTCATAACGGCAATGATGGCTTGGCGCAGTCACGAGGCTTCTGCCAGAGTCTAAGCACGTGGTTTGTAATGCTGGAACATGGCCAGGATGCCAGGAAGTATCAGCTGAATTCACACTCAACGCCTACTTCTCTTCTAGACTCACTCTGTGCAGCACCATCATGTGCGTTTTCTCTTCAAACTGCCCCCCTGACCCCAGAAGAGAAGTATGCCCACTTTCTAGTTGGGGAAATGTGGCTAGAGTAGTTGAATGATCTCTCCAATGAGTACCTGACCTTTGACTCATGTTTTTGACAGTGTGCCCTGCCTCTCCCAGGAGACGTCAATCCGAGCTGCAGGGGGATTTAGGTGCTCTGTTAGTATCTGTCTTACCGCAAGGTCAAAACAGCTCTAGTTCAAGAACTGCTATTACATGTCTGGCCGAATTTGGGGACTTCTGTACATAAGAAGAAAAATATTTAAGATTCATGTTATCCCTTTTTAAAAAACAGATTTTATTCTTTAGAGGACCTTTAGATTCACAGCAAAATTGGGCAGATGTAGAGTTCTCAGCCCCCTGACACCTCTGTGCCCACCCTAAAGAACCTCCCCTTTATCAGCATCTCCCCCACGGCCCCCCCCCCCCAGTGGTACACTTGTTACAACTGAGGAACCCACATGGATTTATCATTACCATCCAAAATCCATCATTTACGTTTCGGTTCGCTCTGGGTGTTGCATGCAGTTTGACATACACGTGGCACATGTCCACCAATATAGTATCACACAGAGTAGTTTTGTTGCCCTAAAATCCTGTGCTCCACCTTTTCATCCCTCCCTCCTTCTTGCTAACCCCTGGCAACCAATGACCTCTTTATGGTCTCCTTTTGCCTTTTCCAAAATGTCCTACCATGGAATGATACATTACGTAGCCTTTTCGTATTGGCTTGTTTCCCTCAGTAATAGGCATTTAATTTTCCTTCATGTCTTTTCATGGCTTGATAGCTCATTTCTTTTTAGTCCATTGTCTGGATGTACTACAATGCACAGTTCATTTACCCATTCACTTACTGAAGGGCATCTGGTTGCTTCCAAATCTTGGCAACCATGAATAAAGCTGCTAGAAACATCTGTGTGCAGGTTTTTGTGTGGACAGAAGTTTTCAACCCCTTTGGGTATATATTCAGTGAGTGCTGAATCACACAGTGAGAGCATATTTAGCTTATTTAAGAAACTGCCAAGCCGCACCATTTTGCATTCCCACGAGCAGCGAACGACAGTTCCTTTTGCTCTGAACCCTTGTCAGCATTTGGTGTTGTCAGCATTTTGGATTTTGGCCACTATTAATAGGTGGGTTTTGTTATTTATATGAACCACTTTTTCTTCCCCAAAGTTTATTTTTATTTATTTTAAGAGAGAGACAGACAGAGAGAGAGAGCAAGAGGGGGAGGGGCAGAGAGAGGAGGAGACAGAATCCCAAGCAGGCTCCATCCTGTCAGAGCAGAGCTGGATGTGGGGCTCGAACTCACAAACAGTGAGATCATGACCTAAGCTGAAGTCGAGAGTCGGATGTTTAACTCACTGAACCACCCAGGCGCCCCTACACAAACCACTTTTAAAAGTGGAACAATCCATTATAAGATAAGTTTTGGATGTCTCACGTATAGCATGGTGAGAATAGTTACTAATACTGTATTGTATGCTTGAAATTTGCTAAGAGGATAGATCTTAGTGTTCTCATCACACACAAAAAAGGCAACTGTGTGAGGTGCTGGATGTGTTAATTAGATCACTGTGGTAATCATTTCACAATGCATACAAATATCAAATCATTACACTGTGTACCTCAAGCATACACGATTTTTCTCTATCAATTATTGTTCAGTAAAGTGTTAAACAATGGGATTTGAGAGCTGGAAAGAAGATATGGCTCTACTTCCCTCCTTCCCTCTCCTCTTCACCTCTACCATCCAATACACATATTACATTTCATAAATGAAAAAACACAGGCAGAAGGAGCTTACTGGATGGAGGCAGGACAGAGATGGGAGATGGGAGCTCCTAACTGCTAATCTAATTCTTACTCTACACATAATATTGCCTTTATTCTGTTAGTATCCAAAATCTATAAAGAACTTCTCAAACTCAACACCCAAAAAACAAATAATCCACTGAAGAAATGGGCAAAAGACATGAATAGACACTTCTCCAAAGAAGACATCCAGATGGCCACCCGACACATGAAAAAATGCTCAACATCACTCATCATCATTTGAAATACAAATCAAAACCATAAGGAGATATCACCTTACACCTGTCAGAATGGCTTACATTAACAACTCAGGCAACAACAGATGTTGGCGAGGATGCGGAGAAAGAGGAACCCTTTTGCATTGTTGGTGGCAATGCAAGCTGGTGCAGCCACTCTGGAAAACAGTATGGAGGTTCCTGGAAAAACTAAAAATAGAACTACCCTACGACCCAGCAATTGCACTACTAGGCATTTATCCACGGGATACAGGTGTGCTGTTTTGAAGGGACACATGCACCCCCAAGTTTATAGCAGCACTATCAACAATAGCCAAAGTATGGAAAGAGCCCAAATGTCCATCGATAGATGAATGGATAAAGAAAATGTGGTGTGTATGTATGTATATATATACATATATATATATATATATGTATGTATATAATGGAGTATTACTCGGCAATCAAAAAGAATGAAATCTTGCCATTTACAACTATGTGGATGGAACTGGAGGGTATTCTGCTAAGTGAAATTAGTCAGAGAAAGACAAAAATCATGACTTCACTCATATGAAGACTTTAAGAGACAAAACAGATTAACATAAGGAAAGGGAAACAAAAATAATATAAAAACAGAGAGGGGGACAAAACAACAGAGACTCAGAAATATGGAGAACAAACTGAGGGTTACTGGAGGGGTTGTGGGAGGTGGGGATGGGCTAAATGGGTAAAGGGAATTAAGGAATCTACTCCTGAAATCATTGTTTCACTATATGCTAACTAATTTGGATACAAATTTTAAAAAATAAAAAATTAAATTAAATATAAAAAAAATATTGCCTCTCTTCTCTTATTTGGAAATGATACTTTTTGTGGAGGGAGGTGGGAGAGATGTGGTTGAAGAGACACAGATGATCCAGGTTAACTTGATGCATGTGCTCATACATAACTGTGTTCAAATATTCGTGGAGTGAGTGGCTATGTTCTCTCCAGGGGCCTTATTGTGCTTTCTACATTAACAATGAATTATTATGGGCCTCTCTATCGAGGTAGAGGACCTGTCCTACACAATCAAGGACCTTGCATTGTAGGGCTTGGAATTTTAGCCACATTCCAGGAATTTATATCAAAATTATCAGACACTCCAGTCAGACAGGATAATTCTGATTTGTGCTTACTTATTGAAGGATTTCTTATTTCTAGGCAAATTAATCTTCTTCTCCTTTCTATTGCGTTTTTCTGAACCTGTGGGTCTCCCGAGCCTTTTAGGAGTTCACCTGATATGTTCAGTATTCTTTGTTGCTGACTCTGGAAAGGCTTTGTGGTAGAGTACAGAAGAAGAGAATAACCTTGAAGGGTGGTTTTTTTTGTTTTTTTTTTATTTTTGGGACAGAGAGAGACAGAGCATGAACGGGGGAGGGGCAGAGAGAGAGGGAGACACAGAATCGGAAGCAGGCTCCAGGCTCCGAGCCATCAGCCCAGAGCCTGACGTGGGGCTCAAACTCACGGACCACGAGATCGTGACCTGGCTGAAGTCGGACGCTTAACCGACTGCGCCACCCAGGCGCCCCTTGAAGGGTGTTTTTATTTTTCTCTCTTAGATGACAGTTACTGCTTGTTGAATACAAGCCTGATGAGAATTAATGTGACGCTCATTTTCTCCCAGGCCCTCCTCATCCCCTTACAGTTAGGAGGCAGGGAAGGGGCAGGCTCTTACCGGCTTCAACGTAGAGACACGAGTCAAAATTCGATGAACAAACGGAGGTCTTAGTGCAGTTACCACTCACTGGTGCCACACAGCTGTAGCATGTCAGGCTATGACCTAGAATCAGAAAGAAACCCGTCAGGACTTGTTAGAGCAGCACTAACTTGCCATCCTGGCAGAAGGAGGCCCACCATCTGCACTCGATGGGACGGGGGCTCGCAGCTCACAGCGCGCTTCCATTCCCACACAGATCCGTAGCAGATCTATTTTTCCAACCTCAAACTGCAGTCCCAGCAGCAATTTTTGGACCCTGATACAAGTACAAAAAGAATTTCCATGTGTCAAAATCCCTAGAACTGTGCAAATGAGAAGCTTCCTCTTACCCTCAACTAGAAGTGATTTTTAAAAAGTGATTAATTTGCAGCGATGTATTAAAAGGTAACTATCAAGAGAATAAACTAACAGAATTCTATAAATGCCTTCCAGGCAACGAATACTCTCTGACCACATTCTCATAGATCGATAATCAGTTATGTGGCAGTATCTGTCTGTGTGAAAGGACATTTTTGAAAATGAAATATGTAAAATCTCATAGAAGAATGTCATGGTGAAACCCAGACCAAGTGTGGGTTTTAGAACCCAAGAGCTAACTTGCAGTTCTAAGGCCAAAGCAAATATCCATCCCCGGGGGGGGGGGGGGGGGAGGGAATTTTCCAGAAGGCCAGAAGAAAGTGGCTCCTCACTATCTGAGCATATAGGAGCCAAGCTCTCTAGAGCATCTTAAATGGCCATGTTCGCCTTCCCTGGTGTGAAATCCCACCTAGCAGACGACTCTCCATCTGTGAAGGTTCCAGATTAACCTTTGAAAGGTCAGCCCAAATAACTCCCTCCTACCACTTTGTTTGCAGATGATGAGACAGATGCCTGGAGCCAGGCGCCCCCCCATAGGGTGAAGGTGGTGGTGGGGGGGTGGTTAGCCCACTCTGCCTCTTCCTTCCTGAGGGCGTTGGTTGCCCCTGTGTGGGAGGGGAGCCTCAATCGGAAGGGACAGAGACGCAATGTTTCTGCAGTCCCCTCCCTGTTCCGGATGCGTGTACACACGTATGAGAGGGGAGAATGTAAGAGGGAGGGTGTGTTCTAGCTCGGATCCTGGAGACGGCCGTTTGAAAGGTTGTTCCTAGGACTGAATCTTCTCCTGGCTAGAGCCAGAGTTCACTTGGTTTCTTCTTCTTCTCTTTTTTAAATGTTTATTTATTTATTTTTGAGAGAGGAAGAGATAAAGCAGTGAGCAGGGGAGGGGCGGGGGGGGGGGGGAGACAGAGAATCCCAAGTAGACTCCCCGCTCCCAGCGCGGAGCCCGACACAGGGCTCAAACCCGTGAACCATGAGGTCCTGACCTGAGCGGCAGAGTCAGATGCCCAACCACGTCACCCACGGGCCCCTTCATGTGGCTTCTTGACAAACCTTTAAACAGTTCACCAAAGTTCACCTTTGGAAATTCTGTTGGGCAGAAATATTCATAGCTACCATGTTCATTCAGTGTGCAAATATCCACGTACCCACATGCTAAGCATTGGGTCAGTCTTGCTGAGGTCGAAGAAAAAGTGAGCGCATGACCTCACAGTTCAGATCCATGTCCCCGGGGACCGCTCACCTGAATGGCAGAGGACAGCCAGGATGAGCAGGAGCACCAGCAGGATGAATACTTGGCTTCCCATCGTGATCATCCACAGACTCTGCAAGGAAGGGACACAAAGGGTGGTCACAAACCAACAAATGGGTGCTGGTTATCTCAGAGACCAACAGCTGGAGGGCCCGGAGCCTTCAGGAAGCATGGGGAAGGAGTTAGCGGATCGAGAAATGGTCTAGAAATGGTCTGGGGTGCCGCGAACCAAGGTGCTCTCCTGGTCCCTCCTCTTGCCCCCAAACCTCAGGTTACTAAAAAAACGCTGCCGGTCCTGGGAGAAGGGTGGCTGTGGGAGTCAAAGTGCACCTGGCCAAGAGTCAGCAGTGCCCGGGCCCCAACCCCAGCTCTCACCTACAGTGGCCGTGAATAAACGTCCACTCCAAGCCACAGTCGTCATGATCATGCAGTGGGGATAGCACTCTCTTCCCCATAAGTGGTGTTTAGTCAAACAGGAATACGAGAAAAATACTTAATTCAGCAACTACAATTCCCACTCTGCTGGCCCCACCCAAAACTGCTGGCTGAGCCGGGGCCTAGCAAGGGTCACCTTTCCAGGCCATGCCACTAAGTGTGTCAGACCAGACAGGTGACACTGGTGCCCTCCAGATGCCGGTGCCTCCTGTGGCAGAACAGGAGGCAAAGGTTTAGCATGCACAGAAGCTCCCCACCTTAGCAAGTGTGATGGAGACACCGCCTTGTTCACCTCCTCCCCTCTGGGGAGGTAAAGAGGGGTCTGGGTGACTTTGACGACCAGTCCCACTACAGTAATGCCTACGTGGGTACAGTGAGCATCAGGGGAGGAGAGGGAAGGGTTGAGATAGCTCAAACCCTTTTCACCCGATAAGGAAGGCAAAGCACAGAGAATTTCTAACTGAGTAAGTATAAGTCATCTCTAAGAAGTCTCCCAATCCCACTCCTACCTTCCCGACCCCCTCCTGAAACAAGGAGGCAACAGTGCCTCTAAACCAAGATGCCCCACAATCTAGGCCCCTCAGCCCCACAGGTCAGGACTTCTGCCTGACAGGCCCAGGGTCTCTTGGTAGGTGAGCCCCCACCCCTCTTTAAGTTAGGAACAGCATCTCCACACCTCTGAAGGTCATCCTCTGCTCAGGAATGGGCTGAAGATGGTCAGGGGAGGGTTGAGAACCAGAAAGAACAGATTCTGGCATTGCTCAAAGAAAACACTGAGTAAGTCATGCCTGGATCAAAGAGACACGTTGCTTTCCTGATGTGTGGGGAACTAGGAAGAAAACCAAACAGGGCCTGGCCTTTCTTTACAAGTTGAATAACCTCTACTTCCTTCTGGCCTCTTCAAAATCTGCAACAACCTACTAATGGCCACCCCCCCCCCCCATGCTGAGCCTCCTGGGGGTTAGCTACCCACAGCAACCCCATACAGTGAGGATTGGAGGTGCCCAAGGGCAGAGGTTAGAGCTCAGATATCGGAGTGGCAGAGATCTGGATGTAGGGCAGATTATGCGGCTGCAACCAGGCCTCACTCACTTCATCTACAACAAGCAGCGGGTACAGAGGTGCGATCCAACACCGTGAGGATTTATGGAGGTAAAACAAGTTAAATGAGTATGTGCTTGACACAGCCAGGCACACACAAGTGGTGGATGTGTGGATGCACACAGACCTCTTGCCCTAACTCAGACAGGCTTGTCTACTACACCTCCTGTTCTGAGTACCTGAGTCCGCGCATCTTTCTTCCTGGCCCCTCCCCTGAGAGGTGGGGGCCCTGAGGGCTCCGTACTCTAAGCGATGAGGAAGAGGCCTCGGCCCCTCCTGCTGGCATCCTGACTGCCCTGCAATGCCCTCTGCCTGGAGCCAGAAGAGTGAGAACCCCTTCTACTCTCCCCTTGCTAGTGAGTGACCTGGGCCTGGGCACACTGCCAGCTCCCCGCCTGGCTTCTCACGTTCACCAGTTTCTGGGCAGAAAGGATAGCTGACACGTTCAAGTTAGACAGGGCTCAGGTCTGTGAAGAACAAGGAGAGGAAGGTATTAATCTGAGGTCCCTCACAGCAGGGCAGGGGCTACAAAATAAGAACGGCTGCCACATCAGGTGTCCCCCCTGGAGGAGGAGGAGGGAGGGAGCTCCAGGCCAGGGTCAGGAACTGGGAAGATGTCAGGCTGGCAGGAACTTCCAGGCTTCCCCTGGAATGGTAACAGCATCCTGACAAACGGGGCCATACACAGAGGTGTCCCCTGATGAAGTGCATTGGAAAGAACCTGCCTACTAAGAAACACTCATCTCTTAACAAAAGCAGGGAAGAAACAATGAGCTGCTTAAGGGACAGGCTTTCCTGTCTGGTCTGGAGGGTCTGAACAAGGCCTTGAACAGTTCTGGCTCTGCCACCTACGTGCTGTGAACTCAACCTCTGAACTCCTCTCTCCATTCATCAGCATGGGGATAAATACACATACTGCATGGTACAACACCCAGCACTCAAGAAGGCACTCCAAAAGCAGTTGCCACTATAGTATTACTGAAGAGTTGTGAGGTTACCAGGAGGAAGAAACGGGGGAGGGAGGGGGTGGTGGGAGGGAGGGGTGTGGAGGGTAGACAGAAGGTAGCGCTAGGTGAGGAAGCCAGACAAATGCCCTGGAATGGATGAGCCGGGGGCACCGAGGGCACCAAACGTTAAGGCAGCCCCCAGATTTTGGGGTTGGAGAGTGTCAAGTCTTGGTTTTGACACATCACACATCACTTTGCTGGCTGGTAGTCACTGTGGCTGCTTCCGTGACATGGCTGTGGGAGGGGAGGGCAAAGACGGCAGAGGAAGAAGTGGCCAGTGTGCTGATACCAAGGTTAAGCTGTTCAAATCGAAATGAGACCAAGTCTTCATTAACCACTACTAAAATATCAATTTCCAAGGGCAAAATGTTGTCATGGCAGGAGAGGGAGGAAAGAAAATACCTGATTGCTTTAAAGCTATTTTATAAATGCCCCCAACATGTTGACAGTAGTTAATGCTAAGACGGATTATTTATGATTTCTTATTTCTCTTCCTGACCCTTTACTTTTTGCCATACTTTCCCCAGCTATTCTATAATGGACCAGGTGTTACTTTTATAATCAGAGATATTGGGAAAATCCACACATAACAAATGTTTCCCTTTTGGTGGTCACATATCACCCATCTTTTGGCAAATCTTTCTTCAGACTTAAAACAAAAACAAACAAACTGAACCTCATAATTTCAAACTCTTACCCCCTAGTCTAAAACACCCTCTGCTTTAAACTTTAAAATGATGCCCATAAGTTAAGTGTACATCAGATGCTCTGCCATGACTTTCCCACTCCACCCAAGCCAAACACTTCCATGCAAAATGCACCCAGAGGGCCCCAACACTCTTCTTTGCTAAACACATTAACTCATTTAAACAGTGGATTTAAGGGGCACCTGGGTGGCTCAGTTGGTTAAGCGTCCAACTTCGGCTCAGGTCACAATCTCACGGTTCCAGGGTTTGAGCCCCACGTCAGACTCTGTGCTGACAACTCAGAGCCTAGAGCCTGCTTCAGATTCTGCGTCTCCCTCTCTCCCTGCCTCTCCCCCACTCACGCTCTGTGTGTGTGTGTGTGTGTGTGTGTGTGTGTGTGTGTATGTCTTTCTCTCTCTCAAAAATAAAAAAACAAATTAAAAAATTAAAAAAAAAATTTAAACCGTGGATTTAATTATTGGAAACAGACTAAAGTCATTCTGAATAAAGTCCAAAGACTAAAGATGGGTGAGCCTCCTGGAAAATACCATTTTGGAGCTGTAATACACACTTGAAGCCAGTCTTAGGAAGTATGGACAGGTTTTTCTGGATGACTCTGAACCTGATTCCTTCAGGGGTGCTCCAAATAGGCTTTTCATCCGCAGGAATAAGTAAACACTAGAAGATAGATAAGCACTGTCTAAAACAGTAAACATTTGGCAACATACATGGCTATGAGTAAATTAGGATACAATTCTATGGTGGGGAACTGCACAGCCATGAAGAGGGACAAACAGGGAAGGCTGTTCACAATGTATTAAGGAAAAAGCCAGTTTAAAAATAGCTATAATCTTATTACTTTTTGTTGAAAGTGACGCTTGGAATACTATATCAACTTTCCTGAACATTTTTGGAACATGTGGTTGATAGAACAGTAGAATTATGAGCAGCTTGTTCATGCTTAAATATATTTTCTTAACAATAAACATTTTTATAGAAAGAGTTCTGAACGTGATAGCAGGATATGTTAATGTACTTACAAATCATTTTACTTGCAGCTTAAGTTTTTTTTCTACTACTCAACCTGATTAGGTATAAAAATATATACCACTTTTCAAAATTGGCTTGAGGTAAAAAAATGTTTTGTGTACATATCCTCTCCTATGTCTATCTGGTGACAATTATTTTAGTCACACTCTGTATTGGTAAAATATGAGGCTTGGGTGATTCTCTTGCAGTCCTGCAAGAGAGAGCTATATTCTAATCCCACTTTGCTGCCGATTCATAGAACCTTAAAGCAGTCAAATGAGAACTGACATGTTCCTCCATTTGTGAAGGGGTAAGGATTATTCTATATAATGAAAAAAATATAAGATTAATATGTGAGGGTTTTAAAGCTTAATATGGACTAAAAAGTAGCAGTTTAAGGAACAAACAAGCAGACAAACGTACATGCAATCCTGGAGTTACTCTGTCTTGGGCTCAGTCAGACCCGACCTAGAAATAGTATTTTTACTTCTTAGCGGCCAATTTCTGAATTCTTTCCCATTTATCAGGATAGTAAAATAAACAGGTGTAGAACCCAGGAGAAATAGTTGAAGGAAGAAACCAGGACTCTTCTATTTGAAAAAATATAGTCAGAGACAATTACTGTCTTCAGATATGCTGAGGGTCACTGAGAAAGGGAGGGAGAGGTTATCCTGTGTAATTTCCAAAAGCAGCATCAGGACTTCCTAAGGAACAACTATTTGCCTCCACCCCATCCCTCCTACCTTCCTGCTGTGTGTGAGGCAATGCGCAGAGTATCAGCACATCTGGAAAGCAATTCCCTTGGTAAAATGTAAAAAAACCTCTCATCACTTGACAATGCTCAAGCAGAGAGCAGAGATCAAGGATCACAGACATTGCAGAAAAGGTTCCTGCAGAAGGCAGCAAGGGGTTAAAACCAAAGTTCTCAGAAGTACAAAAGATTCATTTTACAATAAAACCAACCTGATAATTATTTATTCATTTGCATCCACCTGAGATGGAAGAGGAAGCTGAAACGCTGCAAGGTGATTTACAAATACAGACATCCCTGATCAAGTTCCTGAAAATGCTTTAGGTAGCAAATTTATGGATAGTGTGAGCCCACATTCCACCCCCCCCCCATATTCCATTATTTTAAAAGGAAAACAAAGGGATGTTACTGTCCATCCAGAAACTCCAACCAGTCCTTCCAAATAACTATCTAAACAATCCATAGAACTTGAACATGAAGCATTTAACACATCGCTATTTAATGACACAGCTTAAGCAAATGAAAGGAATTCACTGGTGAGTGGGCATATTTACTGCCATTAAGTAGGTTCACTCTCAACACCTACACCCCATTCATCCCACAACAATTATTTATGAGCCCCCTGTGGGCAGGTACTGTGCTAGGCGCTGTGTTAGTGACCAGTGAACCAGGCAAGGCCCCGCCTAGAACTTTATAATCTAGTGGAGGTAGACATCACCTAGTGCTAAAGACTAGAAAGAAAACAAAATAAGGAAACAGCACCAGTTCTGAAACACAAGTGGCATAAGAGTCACCTGGAAGGCCATTAAGCACAGATGCAGAGCCCCATCTCTAGAGGTTCTGGGTCTTGGGTCTGGGGTGTGGGGGACAAGAATTTGCACTTCTAACCAGGAACACACTGAAAACCACTGGGTTAGAGGGTGACCAGGGACAAGGGTGAGGCTAGCTTAGATAGGGCTGGAAGCGTCTCTCCCAACAATGTTGTGAGAGAAGCTGTTGGTTCTAATTAAATAATTAAAGGCTTCTTCTCCTTTTAAGGGCCTGTGTGATTACACTGGGTCCAATGTCACTGAATGCATTAACTGTATTTAATCCTCACACAATGTTGTAAAGTAAATTCAATCTGCCTCCATTTATCAAAAGAGGAACCTGGATCAAGGAGGGGAATGAATTTAGGCAACTGTGGTAGGCAGAATAAATAACCCTCTCTTCCCCAAAGGTGTCCGCGTCCTAATTCCCAGTACCTGTGAATACTGGCAACCTTAGATGGCAAGTGACTTTGTAGATGAGATTAAGGTTACAACCTGTTCTGGATTATCCATAATCGTGTGGGTGATTACACTGAAGAGGACAGGAAGGCAGTAGGATCTGTCAGAGATGTGAAAACAGAAGCGGGACGCCTGGGTGGCTCAGTTGGTTAAGTGTCCAACTTCAGCTCAGGTCCTGATATCAGTTCGGGAGTTCGAGCCCCACATCGGGCTCTCTTCGGATCTTCTCTCTCTCTTTCTTTCTGCCCTTCCCCCACTCATTCCTTCTCTCTCTCCCCCCACCTCAAAAATAAATAAACATAAAAAAAAAAGAAAAGAAAATGAAGCAAGTGGGGGAGCCTCATTGACAGCTGGTAGAGCATGTGACTCTTGATATCAGGGTCCTAAGTCTGAGCCCCACGTTACAGACCTACTTAAAAATAAAATCTTAAAAAAAAAAAAAAAACAGGAAGAAGAAGAGGCAAGAGATTCAAGGAGGATGATGGAGCTCTCTTACTACTGCTGATTTTGTGAACTGATGAAGCGGGGTGGGGGGGCCACAGATGAGGCATACAGGTGGCCTCCAGAATAGTCCTCAACTGACACTTGACCAGGAAACGGGACCTCAGTCCTCTAACCAAATGGACTCTATTGTGCCAATAACCTGAATGAGCAAGGAATGGCTTTTCCCACAGAGCCTCCAGAAAGGAACACAGTGCTACCAACACATTGACATGAACCTGGTGATGCCCACAGCAAGATTTCTGACATACGGAACCACAGATTTAATTAATCTGTGTTGTGTTAAGCCCCTAAACTTGTGATGATCTGTTTCAGCAGCAATAGAAAACGGATGCACCAACCCCAGAACTGGTAAATAGTTAAAGCAGCATTTAAACTCAGCTCTGAGCTTTTACCCACAGTTAAACTCTCTGGAGAGGAGACTTCTCGTGAATTCAGCTTCTGAAGTAAATTATTAAGCTGAGGCCACCAGAGAAGAGACTTTTATATCGATGCTGGTTCCAAGAGATTCACAGATACCCATCAGTTTAGTTTCTGCCCCTGGGAGCGTGGCACCTCAGAGGCTGATGAACTTTAAGGCCAGAAGTGTCCTCAAAAATGAAATCTAGGGTTCTCATGTTCTAGAAAATTACTGGAACCCCAGGGAATGAAGTTACCTGTCCCGAGGCAACACGTTAGTTGCAGAGCCACACTGGGTGGGTCCTGCTTCCATTCACCAGGGGCTGGTAACTCACAAGTGGCTTAGTGTCAGAGGCTTGGAGCTTTGCCTCCTTATCACCTCGGGACACATACAGTGCCTGCTGCAACCACGTATACAGAGACACCTAGATAAAAATCAGTTACTCAGTTCACAGAAGTAATTACATCAGAAGGTAGAGACAACCAGAAAGCCACCATCATAATGAACAGCCCCTCCCAGCCACCTGGGAGGTCCCACTGCCAGGGACAACCATCCCAAAACTCTCTAAACCACATAAATCTGCAGCTTTCCCTACAAGGGCCTTCTCTGCCATTTGTTCCAGGACTGCAAGAGCTAGAGGTCTCCGAAGAGGGCCTCTTATTAGAGAGCCAACTCATGGCCCTGCCCTTTGAGGTTATACATGCACAGCCAATGGTTTAGTGAAGATATTTCACAAAGATACAGCGCTTAGATAAAAAGTACATATTCCCCTTGAGGAAAACCTCAAGCACCTCTGGGCTTGGTTTTGTTTTTTGGCATTCTGGCCGAAGTTTGAGAGCTGACCCAGAATTTTTAATGTGCTTCTTTTCAGGAGCTTGTACCTGCAGCTGTCAAGGTGAATTCCATTACACAGCTGCTCTCCTCATTGTAAAACCCACTTTATTTGGGCTTTGGTTTTCCAAATCACTCAGTAATAATGGGCTGTTTTCCTTATATCAAGGTTCAGCAAAAGGTTTCCTGTTTCTGCTTTAAAAATACAGAAGTGACAAGTTGTAGGCATTTTTGGTTCTCCGTGAGGCAAGTCTTTATCTTCCTTGGGGTTACAAATCTACCGCCAGAGTAAATAACCACATTAAAAAAAATGTTTTTTAATGTTTATTTTTGAGGGAGAAAGAGAGAGAATATGAGCAGGGGAGGGGCAGAGAGAATGGGAGAGAGAGAATCCAAAGCGGGCTCCAAGGTATCAGCAGAGAGCCTGCTCGAGGCTCCAACTCAGGAACCATGAGATCATGACCTGAGCTGATGTCAGATCGTTAGCCAACTGAGCCACCCAGGCGCCCCATAAATAACCACATTTTGAGAAATGTTAACACCCCTAACAATGAACATTCTGAGCTGTATGTATCTTCCTTGGAGAAGTGGGTATAAAATGCCCTTATGGGGAACAGGAACAATTGCTGTGGGGACACCCAAAATACTAATAGCCACCATTTGTGCCTCACAAACAGGTGCCAAACTGATTTCCACGAATTACCTCAGTCCTTTTAACACCCTATGAAGTAAGGCCTATTATTTTACTGATAATAATGTGAGGTTAAACAGCTCGCTCAAGATTACCCAGCCAGTAAACAGCAGAGCCAAGATTCAAACCCGGGTGTGCTGCCCAGGCCCTTGACCGCTACACCGTGACACATGAACTTGGTGGTTGTGAATTCACCATTTCTATTCATGCACACCAAGCTTCAAACTCTACCTGATTCCAGGTGGATTCCAGAGCCATGGTCACCGAGAGACAGATTAAGCTAGGTAAGGTAGGGCAAAAGTGGTAGAAAAGAGGTGTTTTCCTGAGAATTGAACACAGAGTCATCTCTGGGTTAAGTCTCCTACGTTTGAAGACTTTACCTCCATTTCACAAATTGTTTATTATCACAAGCTAACCTTGACAGGGGCCCTATGTAGGTTATGTCTCTAAATCTATAAAATGTACGGGCTAATTTGTTTAGAATTAAGTAGAAGTATTGCAGTTGAGAGAGGTGGGCAGCCAGGTCTCCACTGGGGCCCCTTAACCTCTTGAAGAAAGTCACCACCAAGTAAGAACATGATTTTTAAAAGCACCAGCTGGTGGGTGCTTGGGTGACTCAGTGGGTAAGCATTTGATTTTGGCTCAGGTCATGATCTCATGTGGACTGAGTCCCAGATCGGCTCCTGGCTAAGCCTGCTAGGGGTCCTCTCTCTCCCTTTCTCTCTGCCCTGTCTCCGCTCATGCGCGTGCTCTCTCGCTCTCAAAATAAATAACATTAAAAAAAAAAAAGGCATCAGCTGGTCACAACAGGAGGTACCATGGCCACAGGCGGTTATAGAGAGTAGGAAAGCACCGTCAAAAGGAAAGCATGAGAAAGTCTCTGGGCTAGTGCCTTCACAAGGTGCAAGATGAACGCACTATTTCACAACCCGGGCCTGCCCAGGACAGAAGCAGGAAACCTGATCTCAGAAGTCTCTGCCAAGGTGAGTCACTAACTCCAGCTCCTCTCATTGTGGGTGCGTTCCAGGCTAGCTTCCAGAAGCCATTTCCATTGCCCGGCCGCCGCCCACGTGTGTTAGTTAGCTAGCCGAGAGATGGCATATGTGACGCGGCGCATTTCCAGGATCCATGGAGAGCCTGCTTCTCGTTAAATAACAACACAAACCTCGATTTAACATTACTTTGCAAGTCCGCTGCCAGACTCCAGGAAGGGGGTAGCCCCCTCAAAACAAAACGTCTACGTTTCGGCCCCGCCCTTTTTCCAATTCCAAATTTGTACAGCTAGAGAAGGTCTGTTACCACCTGGCACGGAGCGGGTTTAACCTCCTTTCGAGGCATGATTTCTCTTCCCTAAGGTGCAAGAGCTTCCCTTCAGAGCGAGGCGAGGGCAGGTGGTCGGGGTTCCAGGAAGATATTCCCTAGGCAACGGAGGGCACAGCGCGCAGGATTTGGGCTGTTTCAGAAAGGGCGCCCACTCCTCCCCCCCTTCTCTTCTTTTTGTTAACAAAAAGAAGAGAAGGGGGGGCAGGAGTTGTGCAGGGCTCTCCTGGGCAGCCCCAGGCAGGCCACCAGGGGCCTCCGGTGCCGGGAAGCCTCGGGCCGCGGGCAGAAGGGCCTGGGGAGGATGCCGAGAGTCGCCACTCCTCCTGGGGTCTCCGCCCGCCCCGATCCCGCCGCAGGTGAGGGCACGCGCCGAATCTAGCTCACTGCGGCCTCAGGTTCCGGGTGCGGCTCGGACCCAGCCCAGCCCAGCCTCGGGCCTTACCTGCCAGCAACCAGGGTGTCTGTTCCAGCGCCGCGCGGCCCGTGTGCTCTGGCCCCGCAGGTCTTTTCAGCCTGGGTCGCTGAAAGCCCGGAAGCTCCGCCCCCTGCCGCTGGCCCTACCCCCGCGGCCGCTAGGTCTGGCACTCGCGCGCCGCAGTCTGGGAGCCCAAGGTCACCCAGGTCCTAGAGCGATCTGTAGACCCTTGGAGCTCACCGCGCGCGCCCAGACCACCTGAGCGACGGCCGCGCAACCAGCCCTGGCCAGGCAACGGGGCAGCCACTGCGCGCAGGGTGACTCAGGCTACCCGCCCAGATTCAGAAAAAAGACCGTGGCCACGAATAGATTAAGATCTTTAAAACCCCAGAAACGGAAAGTTTATGTCCTCCTCTGATTTGTTTTAGGAAACAAATATATGAAAAGTCCATGACTTCAGATTTTCCGTTCGTTAAAAAAAAATAAAATGTTTCAAAAAACTTTATTGGGCCCATGCCAAGCCCCCACTTGGCCTGGCTGTCAGGTTCTCCAACCCTGCTGCAGCCTGAGTCTCCTTCTTTTTCGTAAATGCATGAGATACCATTTAAGTAGGGAAATCATATAACTGATTATGACATGTGCTTTCTACCACGATCCTGATGGCTTTTGGATGTCAGGGAATGAGTTTCAGTTGGTGGTGCCCAAATCTTGGTTTTCCTCTCTAGAAATGGGAGTATCAAACCAAGACTTACTTTGATATTTAAAATGTGTCTGCTGAAAACAGCAAATACAGGGGCGCCTGAGTGGCTCAGTCAAATGGCTGACATCAGCTAGGGTTTGATCTCGCGGTTTGTGAGTTTGGGCCCCGGTCCAGCTCTGTGCTGACAGCTCAGAACCTGGAGCCTGCTTCGGATTCTGAGTCTCTCTCTGTGTCTCTCTCTTTCTCTGCCCCTCCCCCCCCCCCCTTGCACTCTCTTTCAAAATAAATAAATAACTTAAAAAAAAAACAGCAAATACATGTATTTCCTTGTTTACTAAACTCTTTCACATGCATTATCTCATAGGCATCCTATTAGCTATTGCCTCCTTGTAACTCTTGGATTCTGAGATCCCACCCTCTCCTGGTTTTGCTTCCAGTTTCTCGATCTTCCAGGCTTTTTTTTTTTTTTCAAACATTTATTTATTTATTTTGAGAGAGAGAATGAGTGGGGGAGAGGCAGGGAGAGAGAATCCCAAGCAGGCTCTTCTCTTCACTGTCACACAGGGCCCAATGCGGGGCTCAGTCTCACAAACTGTGACATCATGACCTGAGCAGAAATCAAGAGTCAGAAACTTTACCCATTGAGCCATCCAGGCACCCCATCCTTTCAGTCTTGAGCCTTTTCCACTACCTCTCATAAATCTGGTGTTGCCAGGTTGGACTGAGAACCACTGCTCTGTGCTCCTTGGGCGAGAACACTGCATCTGCTTGGTTTTACCTTGGGGATGTGTGTTTGCAGGTAATTTGCAAATCTATATTCTCCATTCCTGACCACTCTCCCTCAGTTTTCATATTCATACCTGACTGCTGAAACTAGTGTGTCCTACAGGCTTCTTGAATTCAAAATGTGTCCAAATTTCATCTCCAGTGTCCAACTGCATTTCCTGCAAACTTTGTTTTTCATAAATGAAGCCAGAAACCTGGGAATCAACTTTGATTTCTTCCACTCTTTCACATCTAATCACCAACTCCTACATAATCATGTAGATATCGGTTTTGTCTTTTCAGTCCACTCCCACCGCTAATGTTCTAATTTAAGCCGGTAGCATGTCTTACTTGGAGTATTACAAGTCCTTCACACTAGGTCTCCATGCTGCCCATGTTAATTTCTGCATCACTGTCCTTACGTGTACCCCCCCCCCCACACACACACTTTTCTACCTGTTCTCCACAGGACTGTTGGAAACCTCGTTGGCTTACCTCTCCAGCCTTATGTTTGACTTTACTTTCCATTTAATTGGTCCCTTTTCTCATCATCCTTCCTGGGTTATAATAGGACTGCAGCTGCCATCTTGCAACCACGAGGTGACCTTTATGATTAAAGCCTTGTGCAAAGGATGGCAGAACAGAAACCTGGAAGGAATCTGCAAATGATGACACCACTGGGCCACTGTATCAGTCCTCAACTAGTCACCCTTGACTTTTCACAAAAGAAAAATAACCCCTAAACCATTTGCTGCTGTTCATTTAGGTATCTGTCTCATCCTAATTGATACATCAAGCTTTAGACAAATGAGTGAAAGATAGTGGTCTCAAGGGACCTCCACCTTCACTATACCTGGGCTTCGCTCTACAAAAGCTTAGGCTGGCCAACCATTAGATCCCTTTTATGTGTGAATACACATTCTTGCCAATGAAATACAACACTTGAGCATGTTGTCAACCAATCAATCATACCTTGGTATGAATGAGAGGTCATTCATTCAACACGCTAAGAGAAAGTGAATTTAAATGAGAGGATAAATAAGCCTGAAGTATTCTGAGAAGCAAGAATTGAATGGGGTTGCAGGGGAGATGTGGGGCATCCTGAGTATTCTGTGAATAGAGGGGAGAGGTCAGCCAGAAAAGACAAAGAAGCAAAAATGGCAAGGGATGCTGGGACCAGCTTTAACTTTCCACGTTAACTAGTTTTAAATTATTGCTTTACTAGGAAACTTTCTCTTTTTAAAGCTCAGTAGGTTGGCTTTTTTTTTTTTTTTTTTTTTTTTTTTTTAAGGGAGAGATAGGCATAATAGAAGGATTTGGTAGACTGATGATAAAATTAAAAAATAAGCAGGAAAAACTACTTACTCCATTTCAGAACATTTTGACACGAGACAATATGAAAGGGTCTTCATAGTCCCTGGGGGCAGCTGCTTAACCCGGCATATACTTCCCTCTTCCTACAGTTTTCCCTACAAAAGAACTATTCTTGCAGAAAACAGAAAGTAGAGCATATGACAGGGTATAGTCAAAGCCAGGAAATGACTTTGAATGGGCCTCTGGCAACAGGACAATGGATTTCAATTTCATTTCCCATCTTAAGATGGAAAGGTGCAAAGGCTGATTAATATTAGTTTATGGAAAATAGGCAATTACACAAAATACGGGATCAGAACCAAAATTTGTTTTTAAAATGTGAGTTTTTGCCACTTGGAGGATGTCATTCCAAACTCTTAATTGTATAATTACAAAAAAATTCATGTTTATACTTAACATAAAATTCATGTCACTTATCACAAAGTTAGACAGTCAAGTGTATAAAGGAGAAACAAAACAGAAGCAGTATTTACAGATTTAGACTACATGAGACATCGTGAAGATTCGTCTGTTAATAAACAACACAACACATAGTTTTACACACATTTCGAAAACGATGCATCTGTGAACACTATGAAAAAAGGTCATTGCACTAAAGACTTTAAATTAAATTCAAGGTTGTCATGTTGAAGGTTTTAAATTAAATTCAAGGTTGGTAGAGTTTAAGACTGAATGCAAGGCCAAGGTCATAGTGATAAAGACTTTAAGTTCGAGGTTGTAGTGATGAAAACTTTAAATTCAAGGACAGATTGTCTAAGAAAGGACAAACAACTAGCATTCAAACTATTAGGTCAATTAGTTCCCCGGGAGTACAAAATATATAGGAATCACTAAATGGATTAGCCTAATTACAAATTCTGTTCATTTCTAAATAATTCACAACTGCAAGAAGTCTTTTCACAGAATCATTCAGTCACATAGTTTCTCTCTATCCCTGTGTAGGTATTTCTGCTACATTTAAAAATCCTCATTCAAAACAGTTCCCTCTCATTTCCCTATCTGTAGAAGTATAAAATCTTTTAAAGCAAAGCAATGTCGGTTCTTTAGCTAGAGAACTATTCACCCATGGACTTCTAGAAGAGGGGGAAAAAAAGAAGAAAAAAAAAAGATTCCCATTTCCTCCTCTACCTCAGAAACACAAAGCAAACCAAAACAATCCAATTCCTAATGCAGTGTCGCAGAGAACCCAGGGCCTGGAACAACATTTCATGCTAGTTTTCCTGCTATGTGCTGAGAACAATTTAGTTATTTACATTATTGAGAAATCTACTTAACAAACTGGATTCATGCCAGTGCTTCCCGCCTGCAGAGCCTTGCTAGAAAAGGCGAGAGCAGCGGCGCCTGCGAATGGGAACATCAAAGACTCTCCTTCGTCTCTCTTCCTCGTCATCTTCATCAGATTCGTCCATATCTGCCGAATCGTCATCGTCTTCCTCCTCCTCCTCTTCTTCTTCCTCTTCCATCTCTTCATATTCGTCAGGACCCATTTCCTTGAAAGAGAAGACAATCTTTTGATAAGAACTTCCATCAGTTTTTTATACTTATTTTATGTAAGTTCTCACTTATCTATAAACAACTGGACACGCCATATATGAATTTCTATAGACTTGAACAATGTATTTTCATAATGCATATGCTGATGCAAGAATATATATGTTATCTATATATCTATATATCTATATATCTATATATCTATATCTATCTATATATATATATACAAACACACACGTTTTAGAATGCTCAATGTGGTTTTAATGGTAGATATATTTCATTAATACAGTATTTATTTTTTACCTGGTAGTTGATAATTTGTACAAGGTAGCCAACAGACCACTCCTAACAACCCAAGATAAAATTTTACTGAATTTATTTCAGTGGATTAAGTAACAATTCTTTATTAATCTATATGCTTGTAGAAAAGAGGATGCAAAAATATTAATAAGGTATGACCTCTACTGGTAACTTTTATGTACTGTCACGAGGTTTACTAGATTTCTATGGAGCTCCTACTATAAAGACACATCGATTCAATCCAACCACCATGGGTAGCCTCTACTTTGAAATTAACTCATTGAAGGCTCTCTGAATAGGGCAATAGTGAGGTTGAACACGCAATATCCGATCATCTCATGGAAACTTCGTGTCTCTAATCAGGTCTTGATTTACTCTGCTGTCAGTTTTTCTCTTTCATACATTTGAAGACTCAATGAGAGGAGTTGCTATATGGGACAGAGTTCTGAACAGCAGGGAGTACCTAGGTGGTGATGTAGGAAGTACTGGGAAACGTGAGATGTGATGTCAGCAAAAGCCCTTCCCCCGAGGCCTTTATGGCATTTCATATCCAGCACTCACTACCCCTCTGATCTCATCTCTGACCACTCTCCCCCAGTCACTGCACTCCAGCTACATCGGCCTTCTTGCAATTCTTCAAACATACCAAGCATTAGTATTATGTTTATGTAACATGAGTGCTTCAGGGCCTTTGCACTTGCTGTTCTTTTGTGTGGAACACCATTCTCCCTCTACTTCTTTCAAGTCTCAAATCAAATGTCACCGAGGCATTCCCCAACATATCTTTATATGAGAACAACCCAACAGACACTCCTTATATCCTTTACTCTGATTTTTCTCCAGAGCACTTTTTACTACTTGGTATAACTAGATAGTGTTTATTTGCTACCCTTGTCTCTTCCAGCTAGAATGTAAATTCCAAGGCAGAGGTTTTTTTTGTTTTGTTTTGTTTTTAATTTCCTCAACTTTCTTTTTTTTTTTTATTGAGGTATAATTGACATACAACATTACATTAGTTCCAGGTGTACAACATAATGAGTTGATATTTGTATATATTACAAAATGATCACCACAGTAAGTCTAGTTAACATCCGTCACCATACATAGTTACAGAATGTTTTCTTGTGATGAGAACTTTTAAGATTTATTCTCTTAGCAACTTTCAAATAGGCAATACAGTATTAACTATGGTCACCGTGCTGTACATTACATCCCCGAAGGCAGATTTTGGCTGTGTTGTTCACCGCATTTCCCCCAGCACCTAGCAGGTACTCAATAATATTTGTTGAGCAAGCAAATTAATTAATGTGGGAGAAAGAAATTGTTCTTTAGGAGCTGTCAAAGGATTGTCACTTAGGATTTATTATAACACTAATAACAACAACATTAACAGCAATCAGAGAAAATATACATAAATATGACATGATATTCCATTATTTTTATTTTTTTTTATTTTCTCAATCTAGGGAATGAAGACTTTAAAATTCAGTAGAAGGTTCCAAAGGGGCGACGGGGAAGGCTTAGGAAATTCTAAAACATTAAATTCAGGTAGCATGATCATCAGTCATCTTAATGAAGAAGAGAACAGAAAAAACTGTTAAAGAAATCAACGCGGCTAAAGAGGGAGATTGCTGATGGTCTCTGATAAAAGTGTACACACAGAAGCAGCAGACGGAAAGAGGCGCACAGGGGTAAGATGGAAATAAATAAGCAGCGGGAACCTCTCAAGTGTCCAAAAGCAAACAACAAACCCACCTAGAGCAAGAAAAGGCTTAAGATCAACCAAAAGTATATTTTATAGTGACATTCAAAGTATAAAGCAAAAGCCAAGTATTAAGTACAATAATTATCATACGGTCAGGGCACAAAAAAGGAGAACAATTCCATTCATTTCCATATCAAGAAAACAAGTATTTCCACAGGGAAGGTACAATACAAGTACAACACAATACAAATACAATCCCCACTGCCTCTTTCATGTTGATTAGAAGTAAGTCCAGAATTCTCATTTCTTTTATTGATTTCTCATCCTTGAGAGAGAGAAACATTTTCCACAAGGCATGTCAAAATTTTATATGCTTATTTGTGGTTGGGAGGAAATTAAAACTCTAAATAAGTAAGAACATGGTTAAGAGGGTTGAACATGTAATGAGTTTATTATTATAATTTAAAATTAGAAATTTAAAAATTGTAAACTTTAAAAAAAGAGTATGTAAATATTATAAAACTTCTCAGTTTTCATTTCTAACATGATAAATATTGATATAACCCATATAAACAAGAGTTCTTTGAAGTCCTCAATAATTTTTAAAAGTTTAAGGGAGCCATGAGACCGAAAAGTTTGAGAACTACTGTCCTAAATTAAAGACTACTTTATACCCCACCCTAACAAACATTAAAAACAAGTCTCAACAGGAGCAAGCTGACCCCACAGTAACTTAACTGCCTGCCCAAACAAACCTCAACATTCTTTTACACTTTACGTCTGGAATATTAGCAACTTTAGGACAAGAAATATTATCAGAGACAGAGAGAGAGATTTCATAATAATAAAAGAAAGCACTTCATTAAAAAAACATAAGAATCCCAAGCATATTTGCATATAATTATAGAGCTTCAAAATACGTGAAGCATATCTGATAGAATTAAAAAGAGAAATGGACGAAACTAATTGTGGTTGGAGATTTCAACAATCATCTTTCAGAGAACAAGGACAAAAAAAAATCAGTTAATATATAGAATATTTGAAAAACAGTCAACCAATCTAAACTATCATTTATAGCATAATATTCCCACGAACAGCAGAATATACATTCTTTTCAAATACACAGGGATTAGTTACCAAAATAGACCATAATGCTGGGACATAAAACATTTAAAAGGGTTGAAACTACACACAGTGAGTTCTCTAACCATAACAAAATTAGAAATTATTAAACAAGAGTTAACTGGAAAACCTCCAAATGTTTGAAAATTAACACATTTTTAGAAAAGTTACAGACCAAAATTAAATTACAAGGGAAATTTGAGAATATTTCGAATTAAATGTTATTGAAAACAAAATATCGAAATTTATGAAACACAGCCAAAACAGTGCTTTAGCGAAAAGAAAGGCCTAAAGTCAATAATCTAAACTTCTACCTTAAGAAGCTGGTAAAAAAACAAACGAACCCCAAAGTGGTAGGAGGAGATAAATAAATATAATTGCAGAAATCAATGAAATAGAAAATGAGCAAACAATAGAGAAAACCAGTGAAACCCAAAGTTGTTCTTTCAAATGACCAGTAAAAGGGATAACCCCTTAGGTGAACTGATCAACAAAAGATATAAATTACCAATATTAAGAGCAAAAAAGGGCATAGGACTACAGTTCTTGCGGCCATTAAAAGGATATCAAGGGAATATTGTAAATAATTTTATGCCAGTAAGTTCAACATTTAGACAAAACGGACAAATTCCTTGAAAGACACAAATTACCAAGAGTGAAACAAGAAGCAATAGAAAATACATTATAGAAATTAAATTCCTATTTCAAACTTTCCCACCAAGAGAACTCTAGTGCCAGATGGCTTCACTAATGAGCTGTATCAAACATTCATAGGTGATACCAATCTCATACAGAAACTGGACTGGTCAAAAACAGGAGAATGTTATAGGAAGTAACAAATTCCTGGTGCTGGAAATATACAGTAGAAAGCATTCTTCCACTGGGAGGGAAGCTAAACTTCACTTCCAAACCCAGACTGTAGATCCTTTTCACCAGACATGCAAGCGTAATGGCCTACAGTCTCAACATTATCCTTCTCTTTCCAAACGGGGAATGTGTCAGCTCTAGGCCTGATTAATATCATGTCCATCTTCCCACACTTATCTTGGACTCGCCCATCAGGGTCATCCCAGGAGCCGGAGGGCCCTCTCTGAACATTCAGCACCTATGACTCAGTTACATTCTGGGTATACAAGTCATATTATATTTTATTTTATTCCTATTATATAGCTGGAGCCTCATAATTCTCTTTAATCCATAATCTTTTATAACCCATAAGATTGGGGTACTGCCACGATCATAAGGTAATCCTAAAGATGAGATTTCAAAATTATACCTAGTTGATTTAGGAAACGATCCCAAAGAGAGACGACTACAAAGAGGGTTTAATGGGTAGACTTGTACTTTTAGTCGTCTCTCTATAGGATATTTGTATTACTTTACAAAATTGAGATTTTTAGCAAAAACACTGCAAGAAATTGTTTTCCTAATCTTAATGAAATAAAATAAAGCCTGTTCTAACTGGTCTAGTGTGGTGCTTCTCATTAGGCCACAGAATTGTTTTTGGAAACAGTGGAAAAGAGACTGAACCTTTAAAACCAGTAACTATTTTACATGATACTATGATGGTGGATACGTGTCATTATACATTTGTCCAAACCCACAGAATATCTAACACCAAGAGTGAACCCGAATGTAGACTATGGATTTTGGGTGATTTTGATATGCTAATGTAGGTTCATCAACTGTTAACAAAAATACCACTCTGGTGGGAGCTACTGATAATGGGGAAGTCTGTGCATGCATGGGGGCAGGGGGTATTTGGGAAATTTCTGTACCTTCTGCTCAATTTTCTATGAATCTAAAACTGCTCAAAAAAAGTGACGTCTATGAAAAACAAAAAACAAAACAAACAAACAGCTAACAGTAGAGTTACTCTGATTGAAGTGTATGCAGTCTAGCTTACTTATTATCCACCACCCCTACATATTCACATGGCCCCCCCATGATATTTCCTCAGAATCTCTAGGGTTCTCTGGGAACACCATTTGTAAACCATTTGTCTGGCTAATCAACAAAATCCCTCTGTGGAGTTAATTCTACAAAGTCACATAAATCAGTCCCAGAGGAAAATTTAACTCACCAATCGGGCTATAGACACCCTGAATGTTGGACAAGCCATATGGAATCGGGGAATAGCAACATTAAAGATCTTGTCTTTAAAGTAAAGAAAATGGAAGGTATAATATCCTTCCATATATCCTGATGTTGTAGAAAATGTGGTACAACTTGTGTATTCATATACCCGACCTGGGCTGATGATTGGAAATTCACCTGCAGAGAAGACAGTAATAAGAAACCAAGGTATGTTTCCGATTCTGTGTCTCCCTCTCTCTCTGCCCCTCCCCCGTTCATGCTCTGTCTCTCTCTGTCCCAAAAATAAATAAAAAACGTTGAAAAAAAAAAAAAAAAAAAAAAAAGAAACCAAGGTATAAAATTCAGTTCTTCATCACAGCAAATAAGATAATGCCCTCTGTGGGATTATGCAAACTATGTTAAAGTAAATGCACGATTAGGAAAAAAAAAACAACTAAAAGGAAACATAGCAAAATGTTAACAGTGATGGTATTAGGGTTCAGAAACTTATGATAATCATAATCTTTTAAAAAGCTGAATGTCAATGACAATCAGAGCTAAAGATGATTGAAATCCACAAACAAAAATCTGAGTTACTGATTTTAACATTTCCCCCAAATTTCAAAGAGATGACCAATATGAAATTTATTTTCTCCTTCTGCTCTATGCCCAGTAACCACAGACTATGATAACAAATAATTATCCCACCGGAAAAAAAAATAAATAAAGAACTTAAGAAGCAAATAAAGAACTCGGGTGATCTACAGAACAGAAAATCAATCCCTGAATAATTGTTTGCTATAATTTTAGAAAAGTTCATGTTTAAGGTACTAATCTAATAGAATAATGATCTTTACACATTATATTTATGAAGCAAATATTGGAGTCAAAGAAAGCCCAAAATCTATGATATCTTTCACATTGTAAACACAGCTATTAAAAGATCAGTCTTATCCACTGACTACATCATGCATTTTCCAAGCTGTATGCAACATAGATGCTCTCCAAAATGTCTTAGAGGCAACTGATATGTAAACCCAAATCTTGAGTTACATACCAACTACTCCAGGTCCTTGAACTTCTTCTACATCACCTTTAGCATTCGTTATTCTCCAATAGCGACTGTCCAACTGACAAGCCTTCTCAGGAAGTGCATCCTTTGACATTTCAATCCTGGAGAAGGGAATGGGGTGGTAGAGACACAAATCTGGCCTGATTTTGTTTCTTTTGTTTAAGAGCTATAATATTTGGACTAAGACTATGAAAAAGTTCCCAAAGGAAATTAAGAAACCCAACCCAACGTCTGTGTTAACCATCTATTTCTATAAGCTCTCAAAGATAATGGCTTGATTAGCTTGACTCTCCCACAGAAATGCTTTCACTCAATTTGCTCACTTGACTTTCCGTAAGAATCAACAATAGAAAGGGCAACATAAAAATTTATAAACACACTGGGTGATAATAATCTTTTGCTGTTCAAGTAAAGATGAATGTATGAAATGCTTACTAGAATTTAGTGCAATGAAAACTTTCTGTTTCTTTTTCACAGGACATTTCCCTTTTGCTTCTAGAAAGCTCAAAGCAAAATGTCACTAGTCAGTTACTAGGATTATACCTTGACTGTTTCCCAATACTATTATTTCCCCCTTTTCTCTAGGAATCTGCTGTCCCTTATTTTGAGTACCCTATAAGCAAGTGTCGGTATTATTATTTTAAGCATGTTTCAAGCCTAGGCAGGATTTGAATTAAACAATTAAAATAACAAACATCAGGGCGCCTGGGTGGCTCAGTCAGTTAAGCATCCAACTTTTGATTTCAGCTCAGGTCATGATCCCATAGTCCTTGAGATTGAGCCCCACATTGGACTCTATGCTGACAGTGCGGAGCCTGCTTGGGATGCTCTCTCCTCTCTCTCTGCCCCTCTCTTCCTCACACGTGCAGGCTCTCTCTCAAAGATAAATAAACTTAAAAAAAAATCCAAAACACAAACATCTGCACCTATGTAACTGGATATATCAAAGGCTGCATATAATACCAAAATCCTATGATGCTCCCTGGTTAGTATATGGCAGCAAAAATATTTCCAGTGTGTATATATGCACGTATATGTACTTTTAAAATATATATAACACATCATAAAAAATAAATATAAAAATAAATCTATAAACAAAGTATCCTTAATCCCTTAAAGCAATGAGCTATCTTTATGTCACAGCACAGAGTACTTCTAATTAAAGCGAATTTAATATTTGTTTTTTATTTAACCAAATCCAGTGCTTAACACCGTGTCTGATACTAGGCAGCACCTAATAAATATTTGATTTTTAACTGAATATAGGCAAGCTAACTGAAATTTAAAATGCACGGTTTCATCCTGGGCAATTTGATAGCTTCTGGAATGCATTACAACTCTCCCAGAGAGCTTTCATGATGATTACAACTTAGTGTCCACCTCAAGGAACCTGGCACAATTCTTTAAACACAGTACATCTGCAAGAAATAACTTAAGTAACTTGGAGGTTACTGTAAACTCAAGTCCCTTACGGACACTAGCTTATAAAAAATTTTGTTATCCACGTTCCTCCACACCTCAGCAAGAAGCTGTCTTTCAAAATGCGTTTCATGTATCGTGTCAAAGGGGAGAGAACAACACAACCACAGGATATAGCCCACCATTAACTGAAAGGCGACCCCACTTACAGTTCTCACCTGATTCGGTATGTGAAGAAGTAGTGGGGTGGATGTACAGAGCTAAGTTCTGGCAGAAACGACGTGGAAACTGACACTGTAATGTCCCCAGTTGTTGCTACACACTCTGGATCGTGAACATATCTAGATAATTTTAAAACATTAAACATTTTTTAATCAACTAACTTCAAGTCTCTAAGATGAAAGATCTCAAGATCTTTCTTGTGTGAAATGGCTTTTACTTCATTTTAGGATCAAAAATTTAAACCATATTTGGGAACGTAAAGGTATAGTCCCTTTAAGCTGAGAAGAAAACTAGAAATTATGAACTAGAAAACCTTGAAGACTTTAGATCTGTAAGGACAGCAGCCAAGGCTCAATGAGCAGTGGTTCCAGTAATGATTCACTGATTAAACTGGAAACTGAAAAGAGCTTATCTCAGTTTTCAGAGCCAGGAAACTTTTGGGACACCTGAAAGTCCTATCAACAGTGGCTCTGACAATAAAATGTGTTAGCAAGTTATTCTAGAGACCTCTAATTTCTAACTAATTTGTCATTTCTGCCAACCAGGCTACTGTGAACCAATATTACCTCTACACTATCTGTCACACCTGGAGGGTTCATTTAGAGACAATAAATAGTATTTGCCAGGAGTTAGTAGTTACTGACTTCCTATTCAAAATAAATCCATTAACTGGCAAACAGCTTCCCCCACCCCAAAGGAAACTATGTATAAAAAGAAACTATACTATAAAGCCCTAACTTCTAAATCAAAATCAGTTTTTTCTCTAGATCCTTCAAGAGAAGAAAAATATTGCCTCTCCAAGTGTCTGAATGTGGCTTTAAAGTGAGAATAAAGTAGTGGCGTTTAAGAAAACGAGAGGTTCTATTATCAACCTTCTTCCAAACTTCATCTCAAGATCTGTAACTAACGTTTTCTTCTCATTTACAAATATTTTTATTCGAAAAGTCTTGAGTGAAATACCTGAAAATCTGGTCTCTGATGATAGGGAAGCCACCCGATACAACATTGTTGACATAAGAAGTAAACCAGTCAGTAAAAGTAGCACCTATAAACCAGGAAGGGGTGGGGAGGAAGAAAAGGACAAATAAGTTTTGCAAAATCTGTACAGGAAACAAGTAAACAATGATAATTTCTCTCTGCTTAAGATATGAGGTCAAAACTAGAAACACAGATACACTTGTACTTACCATTCATAGATCAATTTCCATTCTCAATTCTCATCTCATTCTCAACTACCCTGCTAGGGAATCTTCCATCTACCTTCAAACTATTTTTATGCTTATAATTCAATAATAAATTTTTAAACTTTATTTTGTGCTGGTACAAGAATAAAAAGCCTTCTTCTGTCTATCATTTCTAGAACATATGGAACAAAAGAGATATAGCTATGTTTAGAAGAAACTACAGGAAAAATATCAGCACCTATCCTCAGATGATCAGGGTATACCCTTGGCCCAGGTACGTCCTGACTCATGCACGTCCCTAGACCCTAGGGACTAGGGACTGCATTACAGTCCTCCATATTCAACGACCTCCATTTTCTTGTCCAGACCGGACTACACATCCGTGATCTACTGAGCGGATCAATGACAAGTATTTACATGAATTATGTTTGCCCCTTCTAGGTAATATAACATAACTTTCTAAGACCCCCATTATCTATTATTAATACAACTCAGTGCCTGGCAATATTAGTCCCTTAATCAATGTTTTTCTGTTATTTCTCTGTAATCTTGTTTCTAGTAACCCAGTTCTTACATTCTGCCATGCTGAACACTGGAGCTAAATTTATAGCATTTACTTACTATTCTACTATTCCGAGAATAATAGAACATACAATTTAAGCTTGGGTCTTGTGTCTAGCTTTAAAATTTTAAGGGCATCAACCGAGAGAAGGGAAACCACAATAGTAGGCTCTTTTCTCAGTGTCTACTAATGAATGACCTATTCTGACCCTTTATTTATTGAATGTTACTGTATTCAAATGATCACCTACCATCTATCCACTCTGAACAAGATATTAAGGAGCCACATGAATAATGTCATTAAAATTCAAAGAAGTTACAATTTTGTTTTTAGAACTAGTAATTTCCCTGTAAAGTTTAAAACATCATTTTGTATAATTCATGGAATAAAGTGTTACGGTGAGAAAACCTCAAATTGTTCATGGTTTACCTAAAAAAGAAATTGGTGTTGTACTTTAATATATCTTAATTTATTACAATACACACCCAAGTGTATTCTTTAAAATAAGGACAAAATTTCCTAGGTAGTCTTCATTACTCAACTCATCTGAACAGCTTCTCGTTTTCTTAAATATCAGTTAATAATTTACCAAACACCAGGAGATTCCATCTTGTGTTTTACCAAAAATTCCAAGAAAGTCAAACTTAGTTGAATCAAGATGTAATTTATATATTCCAAGGTAGTTTACTTTTTAAAGTAAGCCTATATCTTGGCATCTCTTTGATAGCACTGGGGTTTTATCAAGGCAGCTTAAAGGAAGCCACTTTCTTATCTCTCCTCCCAGCACTAACTTCTCACCCCATCTGTCCTCCCTCATCTCAAATCTTTTGCTTTGCTGCTCTCTTATTCCGGGAGACATCCCAGCTACTAGAATACTATTCATCAGACCTTAGTACTCTGCTGTAGCGGTGGGGCCTTCCACACCATGTCAGACCAGCACCAAACTAAGAATAAGAAACTCACAGAGCTCAGCCGGTAGCTTACCTTAGAGTTCAGGAAGCCTTTAGTTTATAAATTAGTAGCACCACTGTCCTAGAGCCATGGTGATCACCTCTGAAGGTATGTGCTATGCAAAGATGCCAAAGAGGGCAGTGAGAAGGGGCATACTCCCCAGAGGGCACTTAACTTGGAAACAACCGACTACAGGAATCAGGGGGAACTAAAAGCTAGAGGCTAAGTTAAATAGTTTTTTTGTAACTTACCACGTAGGGGTGACAGTTTCTTGATATTGTGAAGCATATACCACAAATCCGTAATGTGTCACAGTGTGGAACAAATGGAGACTAATACTCTGTCTGAGGTTCCAATTAGGAGATATAATTAAATGCAGACACCTTAGCCTCCAAGGCCCCTTTACTATTAATATATGGGGATGTGTAATATGTGCCTTTAAAAAGCAGAGTGGATAGTCAGGAAGCATCTCTTAAGGGAGGAAAATCTAAGCAAAACAAGATTGGATGAATAGCAAAGAGGTGAGCCGCAACTGCATACAAACTGTATTGTTCTCAAAATCCTGTGAGAAATACCTTTGAAGGCCAAGAAAAACTAGTTGCGGCAAGGAGTTCATCGAGCAGAGTTTACATTGGTTTCTGAAGACTGCTGTTGGGAGATCTCTAGTGTGATTCACCAGTATTTTACTGTAATTGGCCCCACAGACTTTATAGGTATAAAGTTGTTTTATCTATCGATACCTCTAATTATGTATTAATATGATTGATGGAAAGTGCATGCGTGTATACATACACACATACTCATAGTAATTCTATTCATTTCACTGTACTACAGCAGAGTCCCAGGAGTACAAGATTATACAGGGCATGGCTTTTTCCCAAATAGAAAAGAAATTCAAAGTACAAGGGCTACTCGAATGAGAGCCTAGATGCAGTACTTTCTAAACCAGCAAGCTGTAAGAAGGACAAGTGTAAACTGTCAGCTGATCAAGTAATTGGAAAAGTTTTTACCAACTTCATTTTTTTGACAAGGAAGGAGAAAGGAAAAGGAAGACTGTTTTTTGTCCTACCTATGATAAACATGTCAATAGCAGCTGGATTCCGAGCCATTTGGTCCTAGGCAAGAAAAAGAATATTATAATCAAGAAAAATATATTTTACTTAATTTCTCATTGTTTGTCACCTGCATCTTTCCCTGGAGACAAGGCAAAATTGATAAAAATAACAAGTGCTCTAACCAACACTCGGACATTCCTTACACTTTTCAGTCCTGCTCTTATTAGGATTTCTATATTTAGGCCCTTTCTAGAAAGTCCTTAAAAGAGTGCCAGGCACTTCTCAATAACAGTGAAACCACTTATGTACTGCTATTACTGTTACAGTGAACTAAAAAAATTATCCTTTAAGTTAAGAAGTTAAGGTAAGAAGATATACAGCCTATTAAGACGGGGCTCTGGATTCAGAGTCAAGAGACCTGAACAATTCTAGACTGGTCACTTCTCTCAGTAAATGGAGAGACCAAGCCATCATCCTACAACCTTACAGAGGTAGCAAGTCAAAAACGAGATAAAAGACATGAAAATGCTTAGGAAGAAATAAAAGCTATGAAAGCTCTTTAAATATTTTAAATGTTATATGGAGTCACGTCTCTGAGATACCTATGATTTTCTACTTTAAATTCTTCTTTTAAGTTAAAAGTTCACATCTTGGCAAAAATGAAGCCAGAAGATCTACAACTACAAAATTACAAAGAACTGAAGAAGTAAGAATGAAACCAAATACCACACTGTCTGTGTTTACACTAAAATCATAACAAAAGCCTCCCAAAAAAAGTCATTATTTTTCAACAACTCAGCTATCTAATGAAGTGTTTAAAAAGTTTCTATTGCACTCAGAACTTGAATCCATTGATGTTCAAAAGCTAAATTTTTTAAGTTGGAAATGTATATTACAATTACTTCAACAAAATCTCATTCGTTTTCCTCAAATTTGAATTACCTTAACACATATCACAGCCCTCCCTCTGTGTGCACAGTGGTTTGCATTGTTTATCCAATGTCTTCTGGCATTTCATTATGTCAGAATATTACAGCCAGATATTAGCCCTCTAATTAGATGGGTCTATAATTAAGTTGTATAATGCTCTATACCATTCTACAGTCCTGAAAATTCCTAAGGCACACATTTATACACTTATCAGAACACATCTTACAGCCATATTTAAAAACACTCTCTACTTACTGGACATTGGTAGAAAACTTCATTTTTGTTTCGGCCCTCGGCAGCTTCCACTGCTATGTACTGACTCAAACCAGTATGTATGCAAAAAGTTAAAGGGAGACAGTATTTCAGTCCCTGTCTCTGCTGGAAGCCTCCAGCAGCCGTATCGACGTCTAACAAATCCTCAGAACGATAGTGATTGGACAGCGCCATACTTCCCAACAACCTAAGAACAGAGACTCAAAAATGTAATCAATTGCAGTGCCAAACAAACAGCTGTGCTTCATCCTTTTGATGGACGATGTTTACATCAACAGCTTTATTAGAACTGATGAATATGTCCATTCTAAAGCGGGAACACCAAAAACACCGCAATTTCTTTACATTCAAACACTTGAGTGGAAAGATTCTGATCTAAATTAAAAGCTTAAGTGTCTAAAACGTCTTAAAGACCTTTTTAAAAGAAAAATCATTTTATTGCTTTCAAGACTATCTTGCCATAATATACTGATTTGCTAGTGTTTTGCTATATATGCGTGTATGACTATTTTAATGTTTGAAGGTGTAAATTCTGATAGTTTTATCTTACTACAACCTTTAGCTTACCCTAACCTACCAGACAATATCAATGTAAACCAACCTAAGCCTTGACCAAATTTTCATAAACTTTGGATGCATGGGGTCTAAACTGATCTCACTGCATATACATGAGAACATAGGTATTGGTCCTTGATGGAACCTTGATGGAAGGAATCCTTGATGATAGGATTCCTATCCTAAGTTTCACTATTTGTACTGAGGATAGATATAAATCCCTGTGTAGAAATTATGACCTGTTTGTCGTGTCAATTCTGGGAAACTCTTTTATTAAAGCTCTCTCCTATTTGCTCTTAAATTATGACAATTTTTAAATTTTTGTCAAGTTTCGGTTCAGTAGGGAAAAAAGACTAGGAAAAAACCAGCCAGTAATTTACACTTAATTTAGTCCTAATTGCCCAATATTTGATTTCTGAATACTACCTTGTAATCTCAGTATGATCACCCTGTACTCACTCAACCCTGATCAAAATGGTAACAGCGTCTCATGATTCTTCATACACAAAGACACATCACCTTCCACTAAGAACAATGTAAAGTTCTCCCTAAACTCTTAGGAGCATTTCATTAAATGCAACGTCTCTCAAATAGCTTAATTTTCACAAAAGAACAAAAAGATTAGACCCAAAGTATATACTTTTTAATACTGTGAATGAATTCGACAGCTACTACTACATGGCCTGCTTTTGCCAAAGGTTCCATAATGAATACTTCCTCTTAAAAATAGGCCGTTTAATTATAGGCTATGCCTGAAATAGGACAAAACTATACTTTCTTTGGTGTATGTAGCTCTGAACCAATTATTGCGTTTTATATATATGGTACTCAGAATTTATATCAAGCTCTTCAAAACAATTTACCTGGGACAAAGACTTTAAGGGTTCTGAACAGTTTTAGTTAAAATATACTCACACACACACACATCCACCCTATGTACTACAGTACCCACCCCAACCCCAATCAGACTTTGTTTTAGAAGCATAAAGATGCATTGATAGAAATATTGCTTGCATGAGACATATTTACTTTAGTAAAATCAAATTCAAGCTATAGGGTTTTTTTTTTTAAGATTTTTTTTAAGGTTTATTTATTTTTGAGAGAGAGAGCATGTGTCTGTGAGCGAGACACAGAATCTGAAGCAAGCTCTGGGCTCTGAGCTGTCAGCACAGACCTGGACTTGGGGCTCGAACCCACGAATTGTGAGATCATGACCTGAACTGAAGTCGGATGCTTAACCGACCGAGCCACCCAGACACCCTGAGATTTTGTCTTTTGGATTCTTACAAAGAAGAGGGAATTCCTGTACACCTTTAATCTGTTAAGAGTAAGTACAAATTGTTTTTATTTTCATTCTGGGAAATCATTTGTGTCATTAAAAATAATCCAAATGGAAAACATCTTACCCAGGAACCACTAACTTCTGACCATTGTGGATACGATATGAACATCGATAATCATCAGGAAGCTTGCAACCAATCTGAGCTTCCACTGCATCCAGGTCTTCCTCTCGAGCGCCCTCTGCAAATACACAAAAAAGCAAATTATGAAGAAACAATAATCCTTATATCTAAGGGCAAATACAACCTTCCGCTAGCCAGTGGGACAATCGTAGAGCAAGTGAATTCTGTCCAAATTGTACTGCTGAAATATAGGGAAATTAGATGGAAAATTCAGAGCAACAATATAACACTTTGGATTGACTCTGACATTTGAAGCACTGAGAAAGAAACTCCTCAGTTTCCTCTCAACAGGGAAAACACTGGTGCTCAGTAAAATATGGAAAGGTAGGCAGCAGGGGGATCCACAGTAATTTTTTTGCATTATGCTGCAAACTTTAGGATATATCTCACTTTTCTTAATCTAACACACTCACACTTCTCTACTAAAAAAAGCCTCTCCAGTTCTCCAAACTGATGCTGTTCAAGAGTCTTAACATAGTCTCTCAATGAGAAATACAGGGCATAGGTGGGTATAAGTTCATGCTGTGGGGAAGCCATTAACTTAAACCCAATATTGCATGTTTGTAAGCTTGCCATATATTCCAGCTTCAAAAAGCCGGAAGTGATTACAAATACCAAGAGAAGGGATTCACTTCCAGCAATGGCTCACCAGGTTGTTGGAGCAAACTTCTTGCTGAGAACCAGGAAAATGCAACCGAAAATTGGTTTCAAGGCTTTTGCAGAACCTCAAAGACAGTGAGGACAGGGGGAGAGGAGATCAGAAGAACAGGGAAACTGAGAGCTCAGCAGGGCCGTTGGAGCAACCTTGTCTTAGAGGCAAGTGCCAAGTCTAAAAGCAAACATGTGGCTGAGAAGCTGAGCAAGGCTTTTGGCAGCAACACTGAGAGAATTTTCCAAAATTGATGAAAACACCAAACCACAGATTCAAAAAGCACTTTAGCCAGTGGAGAACAGTTATAAAGAAAATCATATCTAGACTCATTATTGGGAAACTGCTGAAAATCAGAGACAAAGAGAAATCTTAAAAAGCAGCCAAAGGGGGAAAGTCAGGCAGTCCCCTTCAAAGGTATAACAATCAGACTGACCGCTACATTCTCAACAGAAACAATAGAAGCCAGAAGAATGGTATCTTCAAAGTGCTGAAAAAAATAACTGTTGACTAAAATTCTATACCCACTGAATATATATATTTCAAATGTGTAGGTGAGAGAAATACATTTTTAGATGAAAAACAATCTGAAAAATTCAGGAGTAGGGGTCTCTCCTTTAAAAAATTACTAAAAATGGGGTGCCTGAATGGCTCAGTCCGTTGGGCATCTGACTTTGGCTCAGGTCACGATCTTACAATTGGTCAGTTCATGAGTTTGAGCCCTGGAGCTGATAGCTCAGCATAGAGCTGTGCCTCCCTCTCTCTCTGCCCCTCCCCCATTCATGCTCCGTGGCTCTCTCTCTCAAAAATAAAAAAATATTAAAATAAATAAACAGAAATTTTTAAAAATTAAAACAAAACACTTAAAGGAATTCTTCCGGTAGAAGAAAAATGATCCCAAATGAAAGCATGAAGATGCAGGAAGAAATGAAGAGCAATGAGAAAAGGTAGATATGGAGGTAAGTCTAAAATGAAATTGAACTGAATATATAAAATAATAATAATAATCTTTCCAGGGATAGAAAATATGTTCAAAATTAAAATCACAAAAACTGTAACACAAGAGGCAGGAGGGAGATAACTGGAGTTAAAGTAGTCTAAGGTTCTTGTATTGTCCAGGAAGAGGTAAAAATACTAATTTACAATAGATTTTAATTAAATCAGAGGTGCATACTTTAATCTCTAGGGTAATTGCTAAAAAAGTTATATAAGAAAAGGAGGTACAGAATAAAACACAATTAAGAAGAATAGAAAAAAAGGAACATCTGTTCAGGAGCACAAATAAAAAACAATTAGGAACATGGCATATATATAAATCCAAATACAGTAATAATTACATTAAATATAAATAAACTAAATAACCTAATAAATAAAAGAATGACAGAAACAAAACAAAACACAATCATATACAAGAGAAACATCTTAAGAGATGTAGATACAGAAAAGAAAGTTAAAATAACTCTACCAAAATCACACAAAATAGACTTTCAGGCACACAGCATTATCAGAAGTAAAGAAGGCTTTTTGTAATGGCAAAAAGGTTAAATTGACTACACAAATATTATAATGCTAATTTTGTGTAACTAATAACACAGCTTCAAAATGTTTTGTTTTTTTTTTTTTAACGTTTATTTATTTTTGAGACAGAGAGAGACAGAGCATGAATGGGGGAGGGTCAGAGAGAGAGGGAGACACAGAATCTGAAACAGGCTCCAGGCTCTGAGCCGTCAGCACAGAGCCCGACGCGGGGCTCGAACCCACAGGCCGCGAGATCATGAACTGAGCCGAAGTCGGCCGCTTAACCGACTGAGCCACCCAGGCGCCCCTCAAAATGTATTTTTTAAAATAACAGAACTAAAATTGAAAAAAGATACATCCACAACCACAGTTATTAGTTTTCTATTGCTGTGCTATTAGCAGCTGAAACCGCATTCATTTACTGTCCCACAATTTCTGTAGGTAAGAAGTCTGGGCATGACTGAATTGGATCCTCCGCACAGGTCCCACTGGCTGAAATCACTGTGTCAACTCCGGCTGCTATGCATCTTAGGTTATGCATCTTATGCTTGAAGTCCTCTTCCAACTTCACTGGTTATGGTTAGAATTCATTTCCTTGCAGTTGCAGGACTGTGGCCCTCAGCTCCCAGAAGCCACCTGCCATTCCCTATTACATGGCCCTCATCACAACATGCTGGTTTACTTATTCAAAGCCAATACGAAATACCCATGCTTCAAATCTCTCTGCCTTCTGGAAGGGCCCGGTTCCTTTCAAGGGCTCACCTGATTAGGTAAGGCCTGCTCCGGATAATTTTAATTTTGATTAACAATTAACTCAAATTCAACTAATTTGGGACCTTAATTAAATCTGCAAAGCCCATTCACCTTTGTCACATATTACCTAAAAACAGGACTGAAATCAATTATCTCCAGCACCACTCACACTCAAAGGGAGGCTATTATCATACCAGGCATGTACAGCAGGGGTGAATCTTTGGAGCTCTCTCAGAATTCTGCCTACCACACTGAGAAATTTTAACATACCCCTCTCAGTAACTAATAGAACAAGTAGACAAAAAGAAAAAAGAAAATAAAATCAGTAAGAGTGCAAAAGATTTAAACAAAATTAACAATTTTTGCCTAATTATATATACAGTACTGAATCCAACAATCGCAAAATATACATTCTTTTCAAGAGTACATGGAACATTTACCAAGACAGAGTATATGCTGGACCAGAGAACAAAGCACAACAAATTTCAAATGACTGAAATCATAGTATATTCTCTGATCCAGTGGAATTAAAATATAAATTATATTAAGAAGATTACTTTAAAAAAAAACTCAAACATCTGGAAACCAAGCAATACATTTCTATATAATCTGTGGCTCAAAGAAGAAATCAAAAGAAATCAGAAAATATTTTGAATCTCACGTAAATTAAAATACAACATATTAAAACTTATGAGATGAAGCTAAAGCCATGCTTAAAGGGAAATCTGTAGCAAATGCATCTGAAGAAAACAAGAAAGCCTAAAAATTTATGATCTAATCACCTCAGGTAAAGGAAAAAGCCACAGTAAACTCAGAAAGAAATCAGAGAAATTAATGAAATAATAGAAAATGAATATAGAGAGGATTGACAAAGGCTAAAGTCAGTTCTTTGAAAAAACTATTAAGGTTAACTCTGATCAAGAATAACAGGGGCGCCTGGGTGGCGCAGTCGGTTAAGCGTCCGACTTCAGCCAGGTCACGATCTCACGGTCCGTGAGTTCGAGCCCTGCGTCAGGCTCTGGGCTGATGGCTCGGAGCCTGGAGCCTGTTTCCGATTCTGAGTCTCCCTCTCTCTCTGCCCCTCCCCCGTTCATGCTCTGTCTCTCTCTGTCCCAAAAATAAATAAAAAACGTTGAAAAAAAAAAAAAGAATAACAGAAAAAGCACAAATAATATCAGAAAACGGAAAGGTGAAATCACTACAGATACAACAGCAAGCATCATACAGGTAAAAGGATATTATAAAAACCTTTACAGCAGTAAATTAGAACATGTAAATGAAGTGGACAATTTCCTAGAAATATACACAAAACTGACATAAGAATAAGTAGAAAATCTGAATAGTACTCTATCTAATAAAGAAATTGCATCTGTAACTTAAAACCTTCCCACAGTGAAAACTCCAGGACTGAATGGCTTCGCTGGTACATTCCACTAACAATTTAAGCAAGACAGACTACCAAGCTTATATAAACTTTTCCAGAGAACAGAAAAAGAAGCAACACTTTCCAACTTGGCTGGCCTTTTATAAGGCCAGCATCATCTTGATACCAAAACCTGACAAGAACATTGCAAGAAGGAAAAATTACAGGCCACAGTCTCTCTTGAACATGGATGTAAAAACCCCAATCAAATACTAGCAAATCAAATCCAACATATGAAAAGGATATTACAGCCAAAGTATGTTTATTCCAGAAATACAAAGTTGGTTTAATATTCAGAAAATCAATGAATATAATTCAGCATATTAACAGAATGAAATAGGAAAATCATGTGATAATCAGAAGGCTGGAAAGTCATTTGACAAAAACTCAAGTATCCACACAAAGACAGGGGGGCCTGGGTTGGTTAAGCAGCTGCCTTTGGCTCAGGTCATGATCTCACAGTTCGTGGGTTTGAGCCCCACATGGGGCTCTGTGCTGAGAGCTCAGAGCCTGCAGCCAGCTTGGTATTCTGTGTGTGTCTCTCTCTCTGCCTCTCCCCCGCTCATCCTCTGTCTGTCTGTCTGTCTGTCTCTCTCTCAAAAATGAATAAACATTAAAAAAAATTTTTAAGCAGGAAGACAAAAATAGGGGCGCCCAGGTGGCTCATTTGGTTAAGCATCTGACCCTTCATTTTGGTTCAAGTCATGATCTCAAGATTTGTGAGTTCAAGCCCCATGTCAGGATCTACACTGACAGTGTGGAGTCTGCTTGGGATTCTCTGTCTCCCTCTTTCTTTCTCTCAAAAATAAATAAACATTAAAAATGTTTATTTATTTTTGAGAGGGAGAGAGAGACAGAGTGAGAGTGGGGGAAGGACAGACAGAGAGGAAGACACAGAATCCCAAGCAGGCTCCAGGCTCTGAGCTGTCAGCACAGAGCCCATTGTGGGGCTTGAACTCACAAACCGTGAGATCATGACCTGAGCTGAAGTCAGACACTTAACCAACTGAGCCACCCAGGCACCCCTCAAAAACAAATAAACTTTAAAATGAAACACAAAGACAAAAGTAAAAAAAAAAAAAAAATCTCTCCACAAACTAGGATCAGAAGAGACTTTCTTCAATGTGATAAAGAATAGCCACAAAAAACCTACAGCAAACATCATCTTTAAAGGAGAAATGTTGAAAGCTTTCCCTCTGTGATCAGAAAGATAAGGATGCTCACTCTCAGCATTTCTATCCAACATCACACCGAAGGCCTTAGCCAGTGCAGTAAAACAGGAAAAAGAAATGAATGACGTGAAGACTGGAAAGCTAGAAGTAAAAGTGTCATTATTCAATATCCTTAGGGAAATGTAAATTAAAATCACCACTACATACCCACTAGAAAGGCAAAAAAAAAAAAAAAAAAGAATGACAATGTTAAAGTGCTGGTAGGACTGTAAAGTTTTAGAACCACTTTGGAAAATTAATAGTATCTTCTAAAGTTTAACATAAGCATACTCCACAAGCCATGAAACTCAATCCTCGATATTTACTTGATAGAAATATGCTCATATGTACACCAAAAATTATCTGTAACATTATTTATAATAGCAACATACTAGAAATAACCCAATATCCATCGACAGTAGAATGAATCTATAAATTAGAGCCTACCCATGTAATGGCAGACTATAGTGCAACAAAAATGAACAAGCTACTGTTACACACAATACAGTTGAATCACACAGACAAAATAGAAATAACTCACATAAAATATAGACTTAATCATGCAATTTATATAAAGTTCAAAAAGAGAAAACTATTCAGTGGTGCTAGCAATCAGGATAGCAATTACCTCTGAGAAAGATGGGGTGGGGGCGGGGCTCTAGGTACAGAAAATCATTCTACTTCTTGACCTGGAAGGTGTTACAATGGTCATGTTTATGTTGTGATAATTTATCAAGTTGTACACTTATGATCCACACGCATTTCTGTATGTTAGTTAACATTACCAGTGATGGCGTGTGGATGATAATCTTTCTAAACACCCATTACCCCAATCTAATCATAAGTAATTCTTCAGACAAAGCTGTTTTGAGAAACATTCTACAAAATACCTGACCAATACTCCTTCAGACTATCAAGATCATGAAAGACAAGGAAAGACAGAGAAATTGCCACAGACCAGAAGACACTAAGGAGACATGACAATTAGAGGCAATGTGGTATTCTGGATTGAATTCCAGAATCAAATTCCATATTAATGGAAACTGTGGTGAAATCCGAATGAAACCTGGAGTTTAGTTAATAGTTACATACCAATGAAGACTTTAGTTTTGACAAATGTCCCGTAGGGAGATACACTAGGGGAAACTGAAACTGGGTGAAGTGTGTACAAGAACTCTCTGTACTAGCTTTGCAACTTACTGCAATCTACAATTATTCCAAAATAAAAAGTTTATTAAAAAAAAAAAAAAGTTTAGTACAAAAGAAAACATGAATAGTTGCCTGAACCAGAAATTGAGAGGAAGGAAACTAATATTGGTATAGTTAGTGCTACATGTTGGACATTTAACATATAACCTTAAGAAAATAAGAATTTCTTGAAGAAGAGATAGCTGGACGGAAAAAAGTAAAACAATGACAACAAGAGAGAAAAATAAGGAAATACATGTTTACAATATAGTAAAATCAAGGTTGAGAGGGACATCTTCCTATGGTAGAATTTGGGCCACAACCAGACCAGGCTCAAATCTCAGCTCTACCACCCACGAGCTGTGTGATCTCTGGCAAGTAATTTCACCTCTTTAATCCATTTCATCTGCCAAATGGGGAATAATACTACCTGCCTGAGAGAATTATAGTGAGGATTAAATAAGCTTCCTGTGTTTAATATAGTGCTTTCCTGGCACTCAATAAATGTTCATGTACTTCCGTTGCTCCTTAGACTACTTGTGTGAAAAAGCAGGGAAAAGGTTACTGGAAGCCAAGAAACCTCCACTGAAATTCTACCTCTGTCACTTACTAGTTATGGGACCTTGTGTAAATCACCTAAACTCTCTGAGCCTGTCCCTGCACCTGTAAAACAAGGGAACTGGTATAAATCGGGGACTGACAAATTACAACCTGCAGCCCAAATCCCAGCCTGCAGCCTGTTTCTGTAAATGAAGTTTTCTTGGAACACTGCCTCGCCCCTTTGTCTATGTATTATCTATGGCTGCTTCCCCACAATAACAGTAGAGTTGAATAGTTGTGACAGAGACCATCTATCTCTCAAAGACTAAAATATTTACTATCTGGTCATTTAAAGAAAAAGTTTGCCAACCTCTGGTCTAAATGGTCTCAAAGGCCGCTTTCAAATCTGAAGTTCTAAGCCCACATGTAAGGTAAATATGGAATCTGAAGACACATGTTATATACCATTAGATAGATTGGTACAAGATATATTAATATACCATAATTTCAAGGTACTCTGTAAAACTTTCCCCAAGCCCGATGCCTATTTGCTTTCCAAGTTTCCTTTCTATCTGCCATCTCCATAACCTTGAGATTGAGTCAGGGACTGTCGCTGCTGAGGTGAGTAGCTAGTTCCCGATTCAGCCCTACAACTCATAGGCCTGGCACCCCTAGAATCCCCAGCATTCCAGATATCAAACAGCTTTTACCCCATTCCTCAGGGCAAAACCCCAGACAACTGTCACCTGGGAGTGAAACAGGGGCCATCAAGGAAGTCTCTGACAACCTCACCTCTAACCATTAGGTACAGAACAGTGAGCAGCGAACCTGGGAATGCCAAATGGGAGTCCTCCCAACCCCCCAAAAAAAGGAGGAAAAAAAAAGAAAAACAAAAAAAGAAGCTGCTCTGTATCTTTAGTTTCTTCATTTCTTGGTAGCTCTGTGACTAAAAGGAGAACCATGCTTATATTCTCATGTTCCGAACATGCTAGTATTGGACTTGCTCTCTAAGAGTCCTAAGACACTCTGGACAAAATAGGATAGGTCCTCTCTCCCATCAGTTATTGAGACCATGGCTCTGGGGTCAGCTCTATATATTCAAATCCTGGCTCTGCGGCCTTTTGTTTTGTGACAGCAAACAACTTACTTGGCTTTTTATATCTTAGGTAGTTCACCTATATAATAATTATCTATCTCATAAGATTTGGATAATATGGAATAATATAAAACAATTAGCTTAGTGCCTTGATTTGTGTTTAATACAAAATAATAGCTATTACAAACCCTTACCTATTTTACTTATATTCTGAAATACCTATTTTCAGAATGACCTTCCTCTTGAAATTATTTAACCCCACATACCAAGTAGATATTGGTCATATTGTTCTTTTCTTCCAAGACAAAAAAGCCACTGAAGATATTAATCAAGGATACTTTCCTTCAAAGCTCTACTCTCCCTGCCAAATCAATCTTTCCTCTAGCTCCTAGCAACTCAGTTTGAAGTACCTGGTCATACAATCATGGTTTGTACGAAATTCATGTTTGCATGGGAAGTTACAGTGAAAATACGGAATGTAAAAGGAAGGCTGTTTCAAAGAGACCTAGGTTCAAAAGGAATACATGTGAGAAGAACTGATTCCAATTACAGCTCAGCTCAGCAAAGCCAAAACATGTTTTATATTCCTTTTAGTGGAGAAATCTGAAAAAACTTGGGGACTAAGTAGCAATATATCTGCAACCTATTTATATACTTTCCTGGGCATAAATTAGCAAATCAAATGAATGGGAAAGAGCTTGTTAATATCTCTTCCCAGAGTTGGACAATAATAGAAAGAGCACAAATTCTGGGGTCAAATAGACCTCAGTTCAAATCTTAGTTTTAACTGTTCTGTAAATGTCAAAATAGGGATGAAAGGTTTCCTTATTTTAGTATGCTCCTCTCACACTCTTAAAGACCCAGGTCTTTAATACTTGATCTTTCTAAATCATTAGACTATCAAACAACAATTTACTTGCACTAAAAATAAGAAAGAGGGTTGATACAGCAGGCAGTTTTTCAATTAAAAAACAAATCCTTTGAAAGAAATCACAATAGTTATCCTCAAGCACTCTTCCTATTAGTGAGTTTATTATAAAATATAAGGATACAAGGAGTTCAGCTTTCCCTTCTAATAAATAATCACATGGGTCCCAAGGCACTCAAAAATGGGACAAGCAGTAAAGCAAGAGTCCTTTTAGTAATATAGGCTTCCTATTTTCTTGGCCAAATATGAATGGTGAATTACAGATAATGTTGGTGAATTACAGAGTAGCATAGATGATAAGAAAACCAAAGTTATTTAACCTATTTATACTACAGTTACTAGATGAAGAAGGGAGACCCTGCATTCCCAGTACCTTTCAGAGACAAAACCATCCGAGGACATCTGGGCTCCAAATATTTCTTGAGATCATCCCAGGCCTTTTTAATAGCAGCATAATGGTCAATGTATCTTCCTACATCAGAGTAAGTATCTATGAAGAGAGATTTCCAACACTGATTCTTCTGTGTTTTCTCTTCCCTAAACAGATTTTAAAAAATGAGATTAAAAATCTTTTGAAATGAAATTAAACACTTACCAATATACTTTATTGGGAATTTGTGCTTACCTCTCCCTTCCTTTTCATTTATTTTAGCTACAAATGAAGACTAGATGGCAAAAGTGATACATACATCAAAAATTCTACAGGAGTTATTGCTGGCAGGGTGGGATTATGAGTCACTTATTGTCTTATTTCTACTTATTCTTTCCCCTAAGTTTTCCCCTATGTCCTTAATGAAACACAATGTGAATAGTATATAAGGTATGAATTTCAACTTACTCCTTAAAACATCACAATTATAAAGTTTTAAAGCATATATGTAGTTGTTTTACTTTAGAAAACATTTAGAATTTAATGATATAACGATACTAATACAATTTATCTACACTGGGTTACCCAGAAAATCATGTAGCATTCAAAGTAATCACATGATTCAATCTCTCATTTGGTACAATTCCACATACATTTATTGAGTGTCTACTCAGCCATGGAGGACATTAAAAAATGAGGCTTGGGGCGCCTGGGTGGCGCAGTCGGTTAAGCATCCGACTTCAGCCAGGTCACGATCTCGCGGTCTGTGAGTTCGAGCCCCGCGTCAGGCTCTGGGCTGATGGCTCGGAGCCTGGAGCCTGTTTCCGATTCTGTGTCTCCCTCTCTCTCTGCCCCTCCCCCGTTCATGCTCTGTCTCTCTCTGTCCCAAAAATAAATAAAAAACGTTGAAAAAAAAATTTAAAAAAAAAAAAAATGAGGCTTATTTTCTGCCCTCAAATAATGTATATTCTAATCAGGGGGAAAGAATGAAGCGTAAACTTAAGAGTCAGAAGTGGCACAGGATAAGGCAGCGACAAAGGGCCTTCCGGTATCATGCTAACGAGGTTGGACCTTATCCTGTAGGGAACAGAGAGCTACTGAAGGGTTTTAACAGGGGAGCTGAAAGAGAGAATTGTGGTTGTGGTTTGGGAGGTGTGTAAACTAGAGGCCCAAGAGATGAGTCAGGAGGGTTGTGAGGAGTTCTGGTAAGAGATGATGAACTGACCTAAAACGGGTAGCTAGATGAAATGAGAAAAAAGATTCAAGAAATATAGAGAGGCTAAAATCAGAAAGGGCTTGGTAATTGAATGAATGTAGAGACAGAAAGAGAGGAGATCTAGGATGATGCCTGTTTCTGGCTTGGAAGGCCCAGGTGGATGGTACCACCATGAAGATGAGGAATGCAGGAGAATCGGGTTTAGGGATGGTGAAAACAACAATTCAGGTGTTGTTTGGGGGGTGGGGAGAGACAGGGGTTGGAAGGAAAATAATGTACATACATATTATCAAAACCATACAGTACCAACAAACTTATGAAAAACTAGTCTCCTATTCTAAGTCCAACCCTTCAAAGGAAACTTTAGTTATTTCTGGAAGTTATAAGTCTAAACATTTATGCCTCTAGTCTTGATCTATCGATTTTATATCTATCTACTGATACCCCAAAGAAAAAGATCAGTTCAGACAATACTTAAAATTTCCTCTTCCCCATTCTTCCTCCTCGCAGGGTTTGATAGCCTATTATTTTTAGTTCTACTGAGTAACTTGCAGCTTTAAATAATATACTTAGACCTTTACTTCTTGCTTTGCCAACTTGCCAGGACTTGATTCCCTCGATCTAAGAAAAAGATATTGACAACCCTACCTTTTCTTTTGTCTTTCCCAACGCCACCTACTGTCAACTACACTTTCATTCTGTCAAGTTTATTAACATTTACTGAACTCAGAAAACCCTGGTGGGTCATCCAATGGAAAAGGTCCAGCAGGCGGTTGTGATCTCTGTGGGGATGTCAGGGATGGACATTCAGGTTTGGGAGTTAGGAGCACACAGGCAGCCACTACAAACGGCAACATGCGTGCAGAATTCGTAGAGGGAGAAGAACAGTGGCCCAAGGATAGAAGCTTAGAGAACACCAGCATTTACTGGGAGGCACAAGGAGAACAATCAAAGGAGATAAAGAGAGAAGGGTTAGAGAGGAGGATGCAGACAGACTAGTGTTACAGAAGCCAAGGGACGGATTTCAGAAATACATATTTCCTGAATACTCACTCAGATATCAGCCAGTATTTTTTGCAATGTCTTCTCCACAGCGGATCATGACTTGATAGCTGGCTAAGCCTTCGACTGACATAGCAACAACTGGCAGTAACCAGATTCAAGGTTAGTATGAAAGAAAATAAGAAAACAGTTTAGAAATAAAGATAAAAATACTCAATTGTTGTTTGATTTTATTCCTTTTACGTTTCTTATTTCCCACTTTCCACCCTTGTAATTGCAAAACAGTATTTTCTAAAACCTGTTCAGCATGTTAGCTACTATAATTACCTTGTGAGTGGTGAAATCTTAACTATTTGAGTTCACGAATAAACCCCCCAAACCTCTACAACTATAGTTTTCGTATGAAAGTCTATAAGACACATAAACTTTTGGAGTTGTTAATTTCAAATCAAAGAGTTTTCATGCACTTATTATTGGGACAGTACTTCTACATACAGGAAGAAATGTTACTCAGATGTAAACAAAAAAGAAATGTTAAGATCTGCAAGACATTTGATATTAAATACATAAGCCTTTTGTCTTTTTTTGTTCCAATTTTTTCTTAAAGGAAAGAAATACTGCAGCCAAAACCAATTTTAATTATAGCAACTATTGGAAAGCCCATCTCTAAAATATGTCAGAATCATTATAGTTCTGATTCAGTATCCATAGTGATCCAAGTTAGTATCAGCTGCTCAAAAACATGGAATATTAGAGATAAATAATTTTCTTATTACATAGAGACTTCTAATACAATAGTGCTCCAGTCCTATAAAGCCTACCCTACTTAATTAATTTGCAAAAAGAATGAACCTAGGATTAGGAAAATGGATTTCGGTCCTTTCAGAAGATGTATCACAGGTTGTAGAAAAGCCGATATTCAAAGATCTCAGCTGCGCAATAGGTAATCAATTAAGGGAATCTTAAATTACATGGGGCTTGTCAAAGCCATGACTGGGGCATGTGAGAAACCAACTGATGGTAAATAATATAATAGCCTTTGTTCAATTTTCAGATTTTACACAAACATCATCCTGATCCTTTTCTTCCAAGCTCAGGAGGTGCCCAAACTAATATTTGCAAACATAGGAATCCCTCCAGTTTTGTGAATTTGGAGTTCATTCCTTCTTTTCTTGATCCTTCTCTCTCTACTGTCCCAAGAGGTAAACAACATAAAAGAATCTCTGGAATAAGCACCAAAGGTGATTTTGATGTACGTGAAGGATGAGAAATACTGTTCTAGACATTCTGACTCTGTTGGCTTGGGGTAAGATCTGTATCTCAAGCATGTGTATGTTTAAAAAGTGTCACATGTTGGGGCCCCTGGGTGGCTTAGTCCATTGAACATCAGACTCTTGATCTAGGCTCAGCTCATCATCTCACAGTACGTGAGATTAAGCCCGCATAGGAGCCTGCTTGGGATTCTCGCTCTCCCTATCTCTCTGCCCCTCCCCTGCTTGTTCTCTCTCTCTCTCTCTCTCTCTCTCTCTCTCTCAAAATAAATAAACTTAAAAAAAAGTGTCACATATAATTCTGAGACACAGTGAGGGTTAAGAATGAATAGTACACAGGGGCACCTGGGTGGCTCAGTCGGTTAAGCGGCCGACTTCGGCTCAGGTCATGATCTTGCAGTCCGTGAGTTCGAGCCCCGCGTCGGGCTCTGTGCTGACAGCTCAGAGCCTGGAGCCTGTTTCGGATTCTGTGTCTCCCTCTCTCTGACCCTCCCCCATTCATGCTCTGTCTCTCTCTGTCTCAAAAATAAATAAACGTTAAAAAAAAAATTAAAAAAAAAAAAAAGAATGAATAGTACACAATAAATCATTGGGAAGAGATCCACATTGTGCAGTTAATATTACACAATGATTCCAACAGACTACCCCAATCCAACACCATCCAGTTCAGTAAATATGTATCTAAAACTTTGGAGCTCAGCAATAGGCAAGACACTTAGCAAAGTGGGCTGTATAGTGCAGGAAAGAAGTTGTAGTACACTGGAAACTTTTTTGTAAATAAAATGTGATGTTTGTGACAGTTAACTTTATGTGTCAACTTGCCTGCGCCAAGGGATAGATACCCAGATAGCTGGTTAAACATTTCTGTGTGTGTGTGTATGTGTGTGTATAGATGTTTCTGGAAAGGATTAGCATTTGAAATGGTGGACAATGTGGGTGGGCATCATCTAATCCATTGAGGGCCTGAATAGAATAAAAAGGTTCTTCTCTAAAGCATTTAAAATAAAATCTGATCCCCTCATCTTGGCTCACAGGGTCCTGCATGATCTCACCAGTCTCTTCTCAAGCCATTCTGCCTGTGAGTCACTCCCTAACTCCCACAACACCATTCTAGCACCTCCAACAGGCTATGTTATTGTCCAATCAGCTTCTGAACACACTGTTCCCTCTGCCAGGACTGCTCTATGCCATCCTTCATATACGACAACTCCTTGCAATGTGAACTGATCATCCCTCCCTCCCATTCCTTTACAGAGGAGCTGGTTTATTTCCTTCATAGCAAACAGCATCTCTTGTAATTATGCACTTTGTTTTCCCATCTTGCCCACACAACTGTAAAACTTCGTAAGAGAGGCCTCTCTGTCTTGTTCACTGTTATATCCCCAACATTTAACTGGCTGGCACACAGCAGGCACTGAAAAAGAATCTACTGAATAAATGAAGAATACTAAGATAAACAAACAGTCTTTACCTTTTGAGAATTTTTAAAAATGTTTATTTATTTATTTTGAGGAGAGACAGTGAGAGAGAGAGAGAGAACATGAGGGAGGGGCAGAGAGGATCCCAAGCGGGCTTGGAGCTGTCAGCATAGAGCCTGACCCTGGGCTCAAACTCCACTGGAACTCACGGCTGTGAGATCATGACCTGCGTGGAAATCAAGAATCAGATGCTTAACTGACTGAGCTCCCCAGGCACCCCAAGACAGTCTTTACTTTTAAGAAGTGCACAGATCTAGGGGTGCCTGGGGGGCTCAGTGGGTTGAGGGTCCAACTCTTGATTTCGGCTCGGGTCATGCTCATGATCCCAGGGTTGTGGGATCGAGCCCCACGACAGGCTAGATCTATGCTGAGCATGGAGCCTGCTTGAGATTCTTTCTTTCTTCCCCTCTGGCCCTCCCCCCACTCATTCCCTCTTTCTAAAAAAAATAAAATTTAAATTAAAAAAAAAAAAAGCACACAATCTATCTGGTATGACAAATAAACTCTGCAAAAGAAAGAAGAAGGTAGAGGAATCAGGAGAGAGGGTCTTAAAGAAATTCCATCTTGCCAGGTTGAGAAAAGGCAAGCAAGGCTTCCAGGCAGGGTCAAGAGCTTAAGCCACTGAACAAAAAAACACAAGTGTGCAGTATGCTGGCAGAGGTCTGATTTGGCTAGAGTGGTCTGTGCCAAATTGATAAGGACCATAAATGCTCCCAGAAGTTTAGGTTATAGTCTGTAAATAAACAAGAAGTATCATAGGTTAAGGAGAATGACAGCCAGATCTGTCTTAGAAAAATCACTCTGGCAGCAATGTGTGTGTGTGTGTGTGTGTGTGTGTGTGTGTGTGTGTGTGTGTCTTAGATTTCTAAGAGGCTATATAGCAACAAAATATTGCAGATGAAAACAGTTTGCTCCTGGAACAGCCTTTTCCAAAGAAAAGACAAACGTTATTTCTTTGCTTTAAGTACCAGCCTGGGTAGAGAAAATTTATTTTCTTGAAAAACAAAGTTACAGGCACTAATATAGATAGCAGCCAGAAACTGGAGTTATCCCTCTCTCGCCACATAGGTAGGCAAGCCAACAATTATTAATAAATCCAAGAATGCTGTATTTCTAAAAGAATTTCTGTTAACACAGGGCACAATAATCAAATGGTTATAATCCAGTTGGTAATACAAAAAACAAATCAAAACAAAACAAAACGAATCTTGCCTACCCATCCTTAAGAGGGCGATTTTGCCTCCTCTGCAAATACATATGGTGGCACAAGAAAGCCAGAGCCATGCCACCAGCTGTCAAGGGTGTAAACAACGCCATTTCTTCCACCATCCCAGACAGTCCCGAGCGCAGAAGGAACTGGGCACTTAACCACCCTTACCAGCAACCGGTGTTTATTTTTGGAACGGATGCTGGTAATGTGGGAAACCCAAAGCGTACAGGGGAGAAGACGGTCACCTGTATCGCACCACCGGAAGTCACTACCAAAACACAAAATCCAACATGCAACCGTGAGGAGGAAAGCTGGCAGCAAAACAATTATCAAGCATAGATGTCCGAAAGTGAGCCCTGCTAGATATTATGGTACCACGGAAGTCGCACCTGGGGGCGGGTCAGAGGGTCGCCTGGCTCCTTCTTTCCGGCGCCCCACCTGCCCACTACTGCGTCCCAGTCCGCAGGCCCTGGTCCAAGCAGAAAAGAGCACTTGGCCTGGACAGGGGCTTTTCCAAAGCATCCAGGGCTGGGCCAGATCGGGCCGAAACCAGCGGGGCGGGAGGCGGGTACTGGGCACTGGGGTTGGCGGGGCAGCAGCGGGGAGAAATACCTCTCCGATCTTACAACTGGGCCTCGCCGAGGCCTGGGAGAGAGGACTCTCGTCGCTCCTCAGGCCTGGGCCCTGGACGGGAGGAAGATCTAAAGGCGGGGCCCTTTCCGCCCCCGTCTCGCCCAGGCCCTGGGGTGGCTCTGCAGGATCAGGGCTGCCCTGGCGTCACCTTCTGGCTGACGCGGGAGTCCAGGTCCGGTCGGCTGGCCGGGCCTCCGTCCCTCCTGCCTCACTGCCTTCCCCCGCCCCGTGACCCCACCCCTGCCATGCGCGTCGTCCCATTACTTGATTAGGTCCCGGTAGTCCAAGAAGGATAAGATGAGGAGCAGGGGATCGGTCGGCAGCGATTCTAGGGTCAGCGGTGCCGACTGGGTCTCCATCGCCGCCATCTTGCCTGGCCCGGTGCAGGCCTGGCCCCGCCCCGGTCCCGCCCAGGCCCCGCCCCCCGCCGCCACCGCCCGAGCCGCTCCCCAGCCGCTGGTACAGGTTTGTTATGTAACCGCCAGGACGGCCCCGCCCACAGGGCGGATCGAAGGGGCGGCTTCCGGCAAGGCTCCACCCCCGCCCCGTGGGCCCCAGGCCAGTGCAGTAGGACCCGCTGCTTCGCGGATCCCGGCTCCGCTACCGTGCGCGAGCTCTGCAGGCTGTCTCCTATTCCCCGTGACATCTCCCGCACTCTCTCCTCCCACTCCAGTCCCTAAACTTGCCCACCCCGGACCCCTTTCAGCCTTTGTTCCCAAAGACTTTTGTCTGCCTGGCTCTCTCTAGCCCTCCCGCCCCCGTATGTGAAATTTTACACCCGGTATCCTCGGAGACAGGCCCCAAATCTCACCCTAAGTCCTCTCCGCCCTTGACCCCCAAAGCCTTCGCTCCTCTTAGTCTTCCAACCTAGAAACCTTGTTTTTCCGGTCAGCCTCCCTCGCCCCGCGTGTCCTTAGCACACAACAGGGCGGCTCTGAGCCTTGTCCATTCAGTAGGCGCAGAGTTGAGAAATTAGCCAGAGGTGCCAGGCTCCTCCCGAATTGGGGAAATGATTTTTGAAGGAATTATTTTAACCACCTCCCCAAGTTAAAGATGCACAGGTACTGGATCTAAAGGTCAGACGCTTTCACTTAATTTGGTCGTCAAGGTTATTCAGCCTATTAGGGCAATGCAAAGTGTGTGCTAAATGGATTCCCCCCCCCAAGGTTTAATCTCAGCAATGTTAAGTATCCTGGGTGTGAAGGGATGAGCCAAAACCGCTAGTGGGCGTAACTGAGGCATGGCGGTTGCCCATTGTTAGCTTGGCCAAAGTGGTACAAAAGTGCTGGGGGGAGAAGTGAATATACACTTACCTGAATCCTCCTTTTCCCTTGCTTTTCCAAAGGCAGTATGGTGTAAGGGACTTCGAGGAGTCCAGTGAGACCTGGGGATCACGAATCTGTCATTTACTTTACTAGAATTGAGCTGGTGGACTAGCTAACCATGCCTAAATTCTGTGAGCTTCTGGACTCATCTCTAAAATCTATCCCTCCCCTAAAGTGGTTTATGGATGGAAATGAAGTTTTGTTTGTGTTAAGTGCCTGACTAGATAGTCAGTAAATGTTAATTTCCGAAGCCTATGCATACATCCATTACTAAGTTTTCCAAACTCTTCCATATCCTGGAGAAGGTTTCCTCCTAGCTGTATGGAAAAGTAGAAATAAGTCCACCATTCAACCCAAACCACTCCATTTCCTCAATTCACCATACCATTAATGTTTTATATTTGTGATTTTTCTAATATTTATAACTCCTCTCCCCCATCCACAGTGTATTAATCATGTTTTTGAATTTTCTGTATGTTATGATGTTTTGATCCTAAAAATCTTGCTGTCAGAGGACAGACTGTCCTCCTAGGGCTAGCTAGTTCTTACAGGGAGCAAATAACTTCGTTGGGAGCACACCTCTCATATGCAAACCAACCCCTCTTTTACCTAACTCTCACACACCAAGCCAATATTTCCCCTGCCCTAAATCATCCGAGGGCCAGGTACCAGGCAACTAGAGCCCAGGCCCACCATGTATTGTTCAGACTAGCCGGTCCTAAGCTGCTTACTCTTCCTTGCCCTGCCTTTCCTGGAAACCCCAATAAAGTCCCTGGCCTAACCTTTCCCCTTGCTCCTGCTTCTGCATCCCGAGTAAACCAGATGCTTCCACTGTGGCCCTACATGATGTGGTATGCCCCCTTCTCCAGTGAGATGTAGTAAAAATCTTTCAATGGCATTGGCCTTGCCATGTTGGCACTCACCTCCATACATTAAAATCCCACTGATACAAATGAGACCCTCACTTAGGAAGAAAACACAAAAACTAAAACAAAGGAAACTCTGCTCACCTCTCTGTACTTTCAAACTATTTATGCACACATTTAGGGCATTTCGAGAGTTGGATTCAGGCCGGCTGTTTCCTATTTGTCTCTCTTACCAGACTGTAAGCTCTCAGTCTTTCTCATCCTTGTAACTCCAGGGCCTAGCATGACATTCAACAAGCAGAAAGTTTAAATTTAGGTTGAGCAGATGAAGACAGCAATCATTGCTATTTGCCATGGAACCATACCTACGTGTGGATACAGGTACATGCTTATTTTGATTGGATTCTAATTCATGCTTGTCTCTATTTCTCCCTCGGATAAGCAATTTAACTTGTTTTAAGTCCAAAAGCTGGGGTGGGGAGTTTTAAGTGCAATGCATTTGCTTCTGCTACCCTATTGTATTTTCCTTTCCTTTCCTTTGGACTTGCTCCAGTTATGACCAAATGAGAAGACCAGAAGTATGATGTTACCTTACTACCATGGTCGGGATGAAGGTGAGATGAGACAGGTACTCACCTGGGAGACAAAATTTAAGGGAGTGCCAAAAAAAACCCCAAAACCTCAATAATCAAAATAAGTCATATTTTAATGCAGTATTTTTTTTTAAAAAAACCCAAAATGAATGCAAAACTCTATAATGAACAAAACAGCAAAATTTTAAGTAAAAACTGGATTCCCACAGTGCTGTTGGAGCGAAAGGCAAGGAAAAAATGTACAGCTAAATACATGTTTTCATGTCTTTTTTAAATGATTATTTTTCCCCCAGAAGGTCAGAAGGGGCGCTTAGGTGGAGGACCAGCTTCTCCCAGGTGGTGGGGTTCAGAACTCCTGCTATCTCCCCTAGACCCTCTATCTCAGGCTGCAGAGCTGTGCCACTGTCGCATCTTGGAGACTGCCATCAGGTTGCCGGCCCTCTTGTCCAACAGCCTATGCCTTCTGGGGAGGTGGTTTCAACCCGGGCCCCAATTTCCTCCCTGGCATGGTATGAAGTCAGAGGAGGTTGGGGGAGCAGTGGAGGTGCGCGAGGCCAGGAGAGCCTGTTCCTGGGCTGTGGCTTTCTGTTACCACCTCCCTCCCAAATACCTACAATAATGGTTGGAGAAGGGGTAGGAATAGGGAGGCAGGACTTGACTATTTGGGTCCCGTGGACTAAGACTGAGGGCAAGGGCTCCAGAGCCTGTGTGCCTGGGTGGGAGAAACAGTTCTTCCAAGTCTGCTAATTGTTTTGGATGCTATTCTTTAAAGGGCACAGAAGGATTTCACTAAAATAGTATTTGCTTGCCATTAATATTCCTGTGGTAAATCACAGAAAGCACAAGGTTCTGAAAAAAGAGTTCATATGTGGAAGTTTTTAAAAAAGGTTTCTCTGCTCTCTCAGGGAGTGATAATGCTTGAGAAATAAATACGCTTACGTGTTCTCTTGAGAACCCCAGTGTCACTTTGGCCTATGGTGTATGGTTTTTAGAGCACAACGCCTTACCTGTAGATAATTACGTTGTAGTATCATCAGCTTCCAGGTTCCCATCCGCTATTCCAGTAAGTCCCTCAGACGTTCATTCATATCTTATCACGATCAAGGGTCTGGGCTCTGGCCTGCAAGGAATTAAGATGAGCACAGTGCTGTTCCAGCTTTGATGCCACTACTCTTCAGAAGGTGAGAGATACACCCCCTCCTGTTTGGGGGACAATCCACATAGTCCCTTATTGTCATGGTTTAGCAACTAGCTGCCTCAGCAGATGTGAGTTTGCTGAGAGGCAGGACCGCAGTCACCAGATACTGAGTTCTAGAGGCTCCTGGTAAACGGGGCCTTACCCGTACCCTGCCCCCCATATATAAAACACCATAGTTTAGGGTCTCTATTAGCTCTCTATCGAACACTTTCTGGGATGTGTCTAGTCTTCCTTTGCCCAGCCTCATGTACCTCTCAGTGGGATAATGAAAGCTGAGAGCTGAGACAGGGAGAGGGATCCTGTGCTCTCTCCTCCCTCTCTGCTTGTACCCCTCCCCCCAACATTTTGCATTTATGCTGCCTGGCATTGGGGGGTGTGTGTGTCCTGGGCCCTTGAAAGACGGCTGCATGAAGGTCACACTCCACTTTGTCCCTTGCTAAGTGTTTTTGGGAATGGCCTCCTGGGGCAGGAAACATTCTCAGGTGATTCTCAGGGGGTCTTGTCAGGTAGCAGAGAAGGCCTGGGAGTGGACCCCGCCACCTCTGGGGTCAGCGCTCTTAGTTGTAGTGAGGCAGCCTGGGCATCTGGGAGTATAGGGGATGATGAGGCGGGAGGACCGGGTTGGAACTGCCAGACCCCTACTGCCTCACCTGAAACAAGTGCGTCACCTGAAAGAAAAACCTTGGACCAAAAGACAGCTGGTGATTGGTCAAAAGGAGGCCTGCCTCTGCAGAGCCCAGAAAAATTCAGGAATATGCTTATGCTTTACGGCTGAAAGCAGGGAGAAGGATAAAATTACAGATATGTGTGGAAATGAGAGGCCACCACTGCAGCTCGGAAAGGCAACCTGCCTGATGCGTTGATGCAAAAATCTGGAATGGATTTCTCTGCTCCTCTGGAGCAAAAACGCAAACCGATGGCTAATGAGAAGTCCGGAATGGTTGTAAGAGATTTAAAGGCACAATTCCAGAAGTCATATAAATTTGTTCTGGGACTGGTCACCCTTCCTCCTCCCTTAGGTGAGATTTTAAGTGTCCCTGAATTTGCTCAATAAATGTCTTTTGTTTTGTCTGGTACATGCTTCTTGTTTTCCTGCAGCCTGTGTACTTGATAGGAACCTTCTGGATGCATGGTGACTGAACCCTGCAGACTGGATACATTTGAAGTGCCCCCAACACTGGACTCTAAACTAGTGAACACTGAAGGTGCGACCAAGAATGGTTTGTAATCCCAAAGCTTGCCCAGAGTGCATCATTGAAACAATGTCTCCTATCAGGGGCGAAGAAAATGCAGTATTCTCACACAGTATGGGCCAGGGTGCCAAATAATACCATCCACCAATTTAATAGCTTGTGGGGCTGGGGAAGCCACTAGTAGCCACTAGAATTTGAGTCTTACTGTGACCTTTTGAGGCTTAACCAGGTCAGTTTATCCACTGTTGTTCCTGTAGTGCCTGACAGACATTATAAGAGAGGCTGAACCAGTATGCACTTGGTGGGCAGGCTTAGATGGGCTAGTGCTTTTTTTTTTTATTATTTTATTTTTTTAAATTTTTTAAATTTTTAATTTTTTTTGGTGGCGGGAGGATGTTCCCCAGGAAGAAGGGAAAAATCAGCCTCTGACCTAAGCTCTGTTCTATGTTCCTGGAGACTGATCTCTATGAACTTCTTCACCTGGGCTCCCTTGTCATCTGGCTTCTGGTTGGGTTCAGCCATTGGGAGGCATTGGTAGGAGACTGGGGAAGAGGGGAGAAAAGAGAAGGTAGGGCTATTTAATGTCCACCAGCTGGGGTTTTAGCAGTAGCTGTGTTTCTCTGTGAAGAACACTCCTTGTGGTGCCCTCTCTCAACTCTTCATACTGTCCAGTACCCCTGGTCCCTCCCATCGTTCTTTCAGGGTTGGAAACAGCTCTCCTCCATTTACTAATCTCTGGGCACCTCACCACCCTATATTTATTCCTCCATCCTGCTCATATCTCCGCAAGTAATCTCATTGAGTTCTGTTCAGTTATTTCATTTTGAAAAGTCTGTTTCCTTATAGGACCCTGCCTAACGTCATTTGACTTACCCCAGCAAGAGTACTGTAATAAGCTCCCCAGGAGAACCTTATCAGTGAGCTGAACGGTGCCAGAACAATGAGATCTGCTGCTTGGGGCCGAACATGCCAATATACTGATGGCACAGCACTGCACATACTACGTGCATTCTGTTGTGTCCCATCTTGGAGAAGCTGACCAAAGATGGATGGGCTTGGAAACTTTTGAAGGCTGTATAGATATGTTTGCTACCTTGATTGTGGGGATGGTATCACAAGAGTGTGTGTATATATCCAAATTCATCAAAACATATACATTAAATACATGCAATTTTTGTGTACCAGTTATGCCTCAATAAAGCTGTAAAAGAGAAAAATAAGAGAAGAAATGCTTCCGTTATTCATGGGACCCCTTGGGGGCTTCCTGTGCAGCTACCAGCTACTGATAGTAATGGAGGTCCAACCTCTGGTTGGCCTATTTTGGAAATAAGACTCTTCATTCCTAGGAATTTTACTACAGCCTTTATATACAAGCTAAGCATCCACATTTGAAAAGGGACCACCTTCTAAGGCAAGAAGCCTTGACAGCAATCCAGTCATACAGGAAAGCGAACCTCGTCCTGGAAATTCCTATCCCCTTCAGACTCACGGAATTACAGGTATCATCAGTGTTCAGTCTCACAGCAGATTGGAGAATTTGGAAACGAGATTTTCTTGTCAGCTAAGCCTACAAGGACTTCCTTCTGTGGCCAAGCCTGAACCTAGCCTGTTCTGGGAAAAGAGAATGTCACTGAAAGGAAGTGACTTTTCTTTTTGAATGACTGCCACCTGTCAGTCCCATCTTGCACTGAGTCCTCAACTGTCTGATAGCCCCAAGCTTCTGAAATTGAGCCAGTTAGTGACAGGCAGTACAAATCAGGATACTAGCTCACAATGTAATTGTTGAGCATGTTTTCTTTTTTTTTTAATTTTTTTTTCAACGTTTTTTATTTATTTTTGGGACAGAGAGAGACAGAGCATGAACGGGGGAGGGGCAGAGAGAGAGGGAGACACAGAATCGGAAACAGGCTCCAGGCTCCGAGCCATCAGCCCAGAGCCTGACGCGGGGCTCGAACTCACGGACCGCGAGATCGTGACCTGGCTGAAGTCGGACGCTTAACCGACTGCGCCACCCAGGCGCCCCGAGCATGTTTTCTTTTTAATAAATGTTCATTGGACAAAAGAACAAAACAAGTTGGGTGTGACCACTATAGAAACTGTTGCAATGTAAATGAAACAGATTGCAAATGCAAGGCCTTTTTCTTTCTTTCTTTCTTTCTTTCTTTCTTTCTTTCTTTCTTTCTTTAATGCAAGGACTTTTGTAAGCAAATTCTGCAAAACAAGAAAACATTAGGCAGGGCCAAATCACCAAGGAAATATAATTAAAGAAACAGGTAGGTAATTTATGTAGTTATAATTTATTTCAGATAAAGAATGAATAATTTTTTAGTATAAATATGTACCAGACATGGATCAGCCTTGAGGGAATTGTGCTAAATGAAATAATCCAGACAGAGAAAAACAAGTACTGCATGGTATCACTCGCATGTGGAATCTTAAAAAAAAAAAAAAAAAAAAAAAAGCTGAATTCATAGAACCAGAGTAGAATAGTGGCTGCCTGGGGATGGGGGGATGGGAAGAGCCTGGCAAAAGAGTACAAACTTTCAATTATAAAATGAATGGGTCTGAGGATCCAATGTATAACATGATAACTATAACTGATAATTCTGCATTATATACTTGGAATTTACTAAGACGGCCCCCACTTAAGTGGTCTCAGCCCCCACAAAAAGACAAATATGTGAGGTGACAGATGTGTTAATGAACTTGATTGTGAGAATCTTTGCACAATGTATATGTACATTAAATTGTCATGTTGGACACTTTAAATATATTACAATTCTATTTGTCAATTATAGCTCAATAAAGCTGAAAAAAAAATTGGGGCACATGGGTGGCTCAATCGATTAAGAGTCCAATTCTTGATCTTAGCCCAGGTCTTGATCTCAGGATCGTGAGTTCAAGCCCCACATTGGGCTGTGCGCTGGGCGTGAAGCTTACTTTAAAAATAAAATAATTAAACTAAAATCAGAGAGAGAATAAAAATAAATAAAATGCTAATACAACTTAAAAAGAAATGTATAAATATTTTTAAAAGGTTATGCTTATATTGTTGTATAACTGGTACTTTTTAAAGAATTTGTAAACTCTTTTTCTTCTTAGCAAATACTCAACTACATCATCATTATTGATGACTGCATGTGTGTTCCTTAATAGGAATACATCCATATTTTAGGTAATCAGTCTCCTATTGTGTGATATTTAGAAAATTTCCAATTTTATCACAATAAACAGCAGTGTGATAAATACCCATGTACATTCATTTTTGTGAATTGTTTCAGTCACATTGATAGAACAAATTTTAGGTGTGGAACTGCTGGGTCAAATTTGCAAACTTTTTTTTAGCTTGTCCCCTATTTCTAAATGGCTCTCAAAATAGGCTACAGATAAAACATTGAGTTCTAGGTATAGAAGTAGTACAGACCACATTCTCTGACCCAAATACGGTAAAATCACAAATGAATAATCATCTCAAAAGCCTGACCTCAAAAAGCAAATAAATAAAAGTGTTGTCTAAAAACCTGTTTGGTCAAAGAAGAAATGAACAATGATATTATGGAATTGTTTGACAGTAATACCAGTCAGAATGGCTTACAAAAAAAGTGTTTTATTTTTCTGCGAAAACTTTACCAAGAAGCAAATTTAAAACCTTAAACATTTTCTGTATTAAACGAGGAAGCCAAAAGACATATCAAACATTCTGCTCAAGTTCTAAAGAACAAATACACTTAGGGGATGCCAGATATATATAAATTAAGGGAAGACAATGGAAAGAATAGGGGATAGAAAATAGAAAATAGAATTGACAAATAAGTTCCCTGTCTTGCTTTCTGTGTGTGTGTAAGTCTGCATTTGTGTATGTGTGTGTATTCATGTGTGCTCAAAGGAGCAGGGACCACATGGAACCTTCCCACATTTTGCTGACGGTTGGGAGAAAAGACAAACTCAAACCCAACCAACATTCACAGTAGGATTAACTGGGATAATGTCAGAGTCAGTAGAGTGCCATGAAAGCACAAATGTGGAAATGACTAATTTAGTGGTGGGCGGGTCAGTGAAGGAAAGCATCCCACAGAATGTGACAGCTGAATTGAGCATCTTGCAATGGGTAGGATTTTGCCAAGTAAAATGCTCGTAGAGAGAAAGTGAAATTTAGGTATAGGGGATTGTTTTCAAGGCACTAGTATTTTTTTTTCTATGCCTAATCAGTTCTAGACATCTACGGGACTATTAACTATACAGTCTTATCATTTTTAATTGTGTGTTTTCTTTTAGAGCAGGATTCTTTTGATTCAGGTAGATTATTTTTAGATCCCGCCTTATATTATTAATAATTATGGCAGAAAATGAACTTCATAGAAATTAAATGTCTTATTTCTTTTCTGTAATTAGCTAATGATGTTAGTATGCAAAGATAAATTCCAAATCTACTTTATCCTATTGAAAGGATATGTGGCATGGATCTATGTGTGTTCAAGGAAAGGAGAGTCTGTAAAACCATATGAAAATCTTTTCATTAATTTTAAATTTTTAGAAGTGTATCTGTTGGATGTCCCGTGACTCAGTTATAGAATCTTATTTACTAAGTATGTAATAGGAAGAATGAGGCATGCAGAACTTCTTTTTCCAGAAAGGTTATTTCCAGAAACTTTTTATTGTCCTTGTTATTATGAGTATTTTCAAAATGCAAACTTCTGAATTTAGTATTATTCCTTTTGGGAGGGAAAGAATGTTAACGTGTGTGTGTGTGTGTGTGTGTGTGTGTGTGTGTGTGTGTGATGAGTGTTTGTTAAAGCATAGAGAAAGATGCGGAAAGATAGATACAGATATAGATATAGATATAGATATAGATATAGATATAGATATAGATATATAGATATATATAAAGTTTCTTTGGGGATGGAGAGGGGAATATTGTGGAAAAGGTGAGTGAGGGGAAAGAATGAAAGGAGATGATTAGTTTGTTCCTTTTTATTTATACATTTGTATTGTTTTGTTACAGCGACAACTCGTGTGCTGGTTAATTGTATGTATAAACTTGACTAGACCATGAAGTGCCCGGACATTTGGCTATTATTCTGAATGTGTCTGTTCAGTGTGTTTCTGGATAAGATTAACATTTGAACCACTAGACTGGGGTATCAATGAAAATCCCACAGCTAAAATCACACTTAATAGTGAATGACTGGAAGTTTTCATCTCTAGGATCAGGAACAAGACAAAGATAACTACTCTTATCACTGCTCTTCAATATTACAGTGGGGACTCCAGTCAGGGAAATTAAACAAGAAAAGGAGTAAAAGACATCTGGATTGGAGAAGAAGAAGCAAAACTATATTTGCACATGACATGCTCTTATATAGAGAAAATCCTAAGGAATCCAAACACCCCAAAATTAGAGCTAATAAACATGTTCAGTGAAGTGGTGGGATACGACAATATACAAAAATCTACTGTATTCCTATGCATTAGCGATGGACAACCCAAAAAGTGAAAAATAACAAAATAGTTCCATTTAAAGAGCATCAAAAATAATAAAAACACTTAGGAATAAATTTAACAGAAGTAGGGCATGATAGGTACCTTGAAAACTATAAAACATCATTGATAGATATTTTTAAAGATGTTATAAATGGAAAGGCATGCCATATTCATGAATTGGAAGATTTGTTGTTAAGATGACAACATTTCCCAAGCTGATCTACAGATTCAATTCAATTTCTGTCAAAAGCCTGGATAGTGCTTTTTGGAGCAATTGGCAGGATGATCCTAAAATTCATATGAAATGAAAGGGATCCAGAATACCAACACAATCTTGAAAAAGGAGAATAAAGTTGGAGGACTCCCATACCCTGATTTCAAAATTTACTAGAAAGTTACAGCAAAAAAGAAAGTGCAGTATTAGCAAGAGAATTATATAGATCAGTGGAATAAAATTGGGAGTCTAGAAATAAACTCATACATTTAATTCAATTGAGTTTTGACAAGGATGTTAAGACAGTTCAATGAAGAAAGAATAATGTTTTCAACAAACAGTGCTGGGACGGATGCAAAAAAAATGCAAAAAAAAAAAAAAAAGAAGAAGTTGGATCCTTACTTCACACCCTATATAAAAATTAATTCCGAATGGGTCAATGACTTAAATATTAGAGCTAAAACCATAAAACTTTTAGAAGAAAATGTACAGGTAAATCATCATGACTTTGGCAATGGATTCTCAGAGATGAAATCAAACCCATGGACAACAAAAGAAAACATAGATAAATTGGAGTTCATCAAAATTAAAAGCTTTTGTGTTTTAATGGATTCTATCCAGAAAGTGAAAAGACAACCCATATAATGGGAGAAAGTATTTGCAAAATATGTTATCTATCTATCTATCTGTCTATCATCTATGTATCTATCACTTAGCCAATAATAAAAAGACAGCCCAAGTAAAAACTGAGTAAAATATGTAAATAGACATTTTTCCAAAGAAGATATATAAGTGGTCAATTAGCACATTAAAAGGTGTTTAACATCATTAGGCATTAGGAAAATGCAAATCAAAAACAATGTCACGGGTTATCTGGCTCATTTGGAAGATCATGCAATTCTTGATTTCAGGATTGTGAGTTCAAATTCCACATTGGATGTAGAGATGACTTAAAAAAACCCAAAACATAATATCACTTTCCGTCCACTAGGATGCCTATGATCAAAAAGATAGATAATCACAAGTGTTGATGAATATGTGAAGAAATTGAAAACCCCATATATTGCTAGTGGGAATGTAAAATTGTTAGTCACTTTTTTGTGATGAAAGAAATTATTTAACCAAAACACGTGTTGACACTTAAGGCTTAACTAGAATAAATCTGTCCAAATTAAAATAGTGTTAAGGACCAAGCAGATAATCACTGGTTTATATGACATAGTAGCAAGAGTTCACTGCAGGAAAAAAAACAAAAACAAAAAAAGTGGATCCAACTTCCATTGTAAGACCTCTCAAACAGTTTGGCAATTCCTCCAAAAGTTAAATATGGAGTTATCATCTTGGTGTGACCCAGCGATTCCACTCCTAAGTATATACCCAAGAGAATTGAAAATCTATGTTCACACGAAAACGTACACCTGGATGTTCATAGTGCCATTATGCATAATAGCCAAAAGGTAGAAACAACCTAAATTTCCATCAACTGTTGGATAATAAAATGTGGCACATCCATACAATGGAATATTACTTAGCAAGAAAAAAAAAGAGAGAGAGAAAGAAAAGAGAAAAAGAAAAAAAAATGAAATGAAGGACTGTTCTGTAAGGTGGATGAACCTTTAAAACAATATGCTAAGTGAAAGATGCCAATCACAAAAGACCACATACTACAATGTCCACTATAGGCCACTGCTTCCACGGAGGCAGAAAGCAGATTAGTGATTGCCAGACAATGTGGGGAGGGAGGGAGTGGAGACCAATTGCTAACAAGTAGGTTTCTTTGGGGTTGATGAAAGTATTTTGGACTTATACTTTCTTACGCTTGCAAACGAATTATAATTATACAATTCTGTAACTATACTAAAAACCACTGAACTGTGCACTTTAAAAACAAAGTCATCATTTTCTCACATAATTGTCTTGAGAAAACAGTTGGATAATGCTTGAGAGATAATATGCTGCCACTCAGTATAATGAAAACTGCCTACCTCTGGATAATTACACAATATCTTCGTCTGTTTTACAGTCCACAGCGACTGCTCAGTGGTTCTTCAGAAGTGTCTCCCATTGTCCGTAAGTTTCTGTACTTGCTACTGTCACGGCTCGGTCAGGCTAGGACTACCAGGGATAAACCTGTAGTCTGACCAAAGTCAGGTTTATTGGTTCATTGCAATGAGAAAAACCACACAGTAGAGTTACTCTGGACCTTCTCCAAATAGGGAAAAGTAGAGTTATTGTAGAGTTTGGGGGAAGAATGGAATCTGGGTGAAATTCAAATGAAGTAGTGTTTCAATGCACTTTAGACAATGCAGGGTGAGTGTAAAAGGCTCATCACCAGGTCTGGACTGTGAAATGGGCACAAGGTCCTATTTCCTCAGAAACCACTAAGTTAAGGTAAATGTAGATTCTTGTGTCCAGACACCTTTATCTGAACCTCTGCACCTGGGTTCTATGTGAAGTTTTCTTCTCTGCTTCGGAGTGTCTTAGTTCCTTCAGGCAAGACTGGGATATTTCGTTCTTATGGAAATAATTTCAAATAGCGACGTTACTGATAGTCTGATTTTAGAAGACAAGTCTTCTGAGAGCAAGAAAGCGGTAGTCACTCTTAGAAGGCGGTCCTGTGGTACTTTTCAGCTGCAGTGTGTCCCTGGGAGAAGTAATGTTTGCTGTGAACTTTGTAGCTGTCTTTGCCTGTGTCTGTTACCCCAGTCCGATGAATGGCAGGTCTGGTGTTTTACTTCCTCAGCACTGAGGGGGTTACAAGGATTGACACAATGCTGCTTGTGCTCTTAAGTCCCTAGAGGTAAGAAAGGCAACACTTTAATTAAGGAGGAACCAACCAGGTTGACCTGAAGGTTCATGTCCTCTGCCTTTATTGCTTATTGGGGCCCTGGTTCAGCAGGTCTGAGTTAGCTCAGAGGAAGGACAGGCTGGAGTCTAGGGGTGCCTCTTTTCTAACAAGGCCATTTCTCCAGGCAAGAAACTGTGCTGTCATTGGCCTACTGCACGTCCCTTAGGGAGAGCACAGCACCGCCAATCTCCCACTGCCATGGCCAGGCCAGCTGTGCCCAGCTTAGACACATGCGCTGTTATGAGCTGAGGGGCGGGGAGGAGGTCCTGCCTCCACTGCTCCTAGGTGTCCTGGGAACCATATTTGTACTTGTGACTGGCCCCAGTGACATGTGGATCCTTGTCCTCTTGCATGACTATTCTGACCACAAAGGCACACTTTGTCTCTAATTTTTGGAAGTGGTCATTTCAAGCGGTGCCACCTTAGGGGTGGGAAATATTGCTTCTTAGGGGTTGTGCCGGGTCTTAGGAAGGGCTGAAGACTAGGCACCGGGGCCTCAGGTGTCTGCAAACCCAGGAGTGGGTGAGGTGGCCTCAGTTTAAAAATCTAGACTGCATGGGGTGTGCTCTGAGGTTTGGGAGGGAAGTGGAGGGTAGCAGGGACTCTGCCAGTCCCTGAAGCTCAAAAGCAAGCGTGCCATTTAAAAGAGAGATAGATTGACTACAGAGGCAAAACCCCAGTAGTGAGGCTGCTTATTGCTAGAAAAAAAAAGGAGGTGGTTATTGAAGCAGAGGATAGAAACACAGTGAGGTTGGAGGGGACAGACTGAGGGGGCGGTCAGACCTGCAGCCAGGCAGATGGACTGATAGAAAAACCTGGTGTGGATTTCACTCCTCCTCTGCAAACCACCCCCCCTTCCCAGACTTCCGGGTCAATGGGAAAACCTGGAATGGCTCTAGGAAAATTACAGAGATGACACCAGCAGGAACCAGGGCTAGGTCTGAGATTGACTCCCTGACCTCTCTCTCTCTCTCTTTCTCTCAAGAGAGGGCTCCAAATTTCCTGAATTTTGTAGAGACCAGAACTTATGAGGCTAATAATAGTGGTAATAATAGTGATCTGTTCTTTGTATAATTGTTATGTGTGATCTTGTGACCTTGAATGTCCCTGATAGTGACTCCTGTAGGTGACTTCTTTTTTTTCATATTTCCAAGTTCTTAAAATCTTTTTATTTTATTTTATTTTTTAAATTTACATCCAAATTAATTAGCATATAGTGCAACACTGATTTCAGGAGTAGATTCCTTAATGTCCCTTACCCATTTAGCCCATTCCCCCCCCCCCCCACAACCCCTCCAGTAACCCTCTGTTTGGTCTCTATATTTAAGAGTCTCCTATGTTTTGTCCCCTTCCCTGTTTTTTTTTTTAATTATTATTTTTGCTTCCCTTCCCTTATGTTCATCTGTTCTGTGTCTTAAAGTCCTCATATGAGTGAAGTCATATGATATTTGTCTTTCTCTGACTAATTTTGCTTAACATAATACCCTCTAGTTCCATCCACATAGTTGCAAATGGCAAGATTTCATTCTTTTTGATTGCCGAGTAATACTCCATTGTATATATACACCACATTTTCTTTATCCATTCATCCATTGATGGACATTTGGGCTCTTTCCATACTTTGGCTATTGTTGATAGTGCTGCTATAAACATGGGGGTGCAAGCGTCCCTTCGGAACAGCACACCTGTATCCCGTGGATAAATGCCTAGTAGTGCAGTTGCTGGGTCGTAGGGTAGTTCTATTTTAAATTTTTTGAGGAACCTCCATACTGTTTTCCAGAGTGGCTGCACCAGCTTGCATTGCCACCAACAATGCAAAAGAGATCCTCTTTCTTTGCATCCTGGCCAGTATCTGTTTTTGCCTGAGTTGTTAATGTTAGCCATTCTGACAGATGTGAGGTGGTATCTCATTGTGGTTTTGGTTTGTATTTCCCTGATGATGAGTGATGTTGAGCATTTTTCATGTGTCAGTTGGCCATCTGGATATCTTCTTTGGAGAAGTGTCTATTTATGTCTTTTATCTATTTCTTCAGTGGATTATTTGTTTTTTGGGTGTTGAGTTTGATAAGTTCTTTATAGATTTTGGATACCAACCCTTTATCTGATATGTCGTTTGCAAATATCTTCTTCCATTCTGTTGCTTGCCTTTTAGTTTTGCTGCTTGTTTCCATCTCTGTGCAGAAGGTTTTTATTTTGATGGGATCCCAGTAGTTCATTTTTGCTTTTGTTTCCCTTGCCTCCGGAGACGTGTTGAGTAAGAAGTTGCTGCAGCCAAGATCAAAGAGGTTTTTGCCTGCTTTCTCCTCGAGGACTTTGACGGCTTCCTGTCTTACGTTTAGGTCTTTCATCCATTTTGAGTTTATTTTTGTGTATGGTGTAAGAAAGTGGTCCAGGCTCATTCTTCTGCATGTTGCTGTCCAGTTTTCCCAGCACCGCTTGCTGAAGAGACTGTCTTTTTTTTCCATTGGATATTCTTTCCTGCTTTGTCAAAGATTAGTTGGTCATACGTTTGTGGGTCCATTTCTGAGTTCTCTATTCTGTTCCATTGATCTGAGTGTCTGTTCTTATGGCAGTAGCATACTGTCTTGATGATTACAGCTTTGTAATATAGCTTGAAGTCCGGGATTGTGATGCCTCCTGCTTTGGTATTATTTTCAAAATTGCTTTGGCTATTCAGGGTCTTTTCTGATTCCATACAAATTTTAGGATTATTTGTTCTAGCTCTGTGAAGAATGCTGGTGTTATTTTGATAGGGATTGCACTGAATATGTAGATTGCTTTGGGTAGTATCGACATTTTAACAATATTTTTCTTCCTATCCTGGAGCATGGAATCTTTTTATATATTTTTTTGTGTGTCTTCTTCAATTTATTTCATAAGCTTTCTATAGTTTTCAGTGTGTAGATTTTTCACCTCTTTGGTTAGATTTATTCCTAGGTATTTTATGGGTTTTGGTGCAATTGTAAATGGGATCAATTCCATGATTTCTGTTTCTGTGGCTTCATTGTTGGTGTATAGGAATGCAACCGCTTTCTGTCCGCTGATTTTATAACCTGAACTTTGCTGAATTCATGAATCAGTTCTAGCAGTTTTTTGGTGGAATCTTATGGGCTTTCCATGTAGAGTATCATGTCATCTGCGAAGAGTGAAAGTTTGACCTCCTCCTGGCTGATTTGGATGCCTTTTATTTCTCTGGTTGCAGAGGCTAAGACTTCCAATACTATGTTGAATAACAGTGGTGAGAGTGGACATCCCTGTCTTGTTCCTGACCTTAGGGGGAAAGCTCTCAGTTTTTCCCCGTTGAGGATGATATTAGCGTTGGGTCTTTTGTATATGGCTTTTATGATCTCGAGGTATGATTCTACTGTCCCTACTTTCTTGAGGGTTTTTATCAAGAAAAGATGCCGTATTTTGTCAAATGCTGTCTCGGCATCTATTGAGAGGATCATATGGTTCTTGCCCTTTCTTTTATTGATGTGATGAATCACATTGATTGTTTTGCAGATATTGAACCAGCCCTGCATCCCAGGTATAAATCCCACTTGGTTATGGTGAATAATTTTTTTAATGTATTGTTGGATCCAGTTGGCTAATATCTTGTTGAGGATTTTTGCATCCATGTTCATCAAGGGAAATTGGTCTATAGTTCTCCTTTTTAGTGGGGTCTCTGGTTTTGGAATCAAAGTAATGCTGGCTTCATAGAAAGAGTTTGGAAGTTTTCCTTCCATTTCTATTTTTTGGAACAGCTTCAAGAGAATAGGTGTTAACTCTTCCTTAAATGTTTGGTAGAATTCCCCTGGAAAGCCACCTGGCCCTGGACTCTTGTTTTTTGGGAGATTTTTTGATTACTAATTCGATTTCTTTACTGATTATGGGTCTGTTCAAATTTTCTATTTCTTCCTGTTTTAGTTTTGGTAGTGTATATGTTTCTAGGAATTTGTCCATTTCTTCCAGATTGCCCATTTTATTGGCGTATAATTGCTCATAATATTCTCTTATTATTGTTTTTATTTCTTCTGTATTGGTTGTGATCTCTCCTCTTTCATTCTTGATTTTATTTATTTGGGTCCTTTCCTTTTTCTTTTTGATCAAACTGGCTAGTGGTTTATCAATTTGGTTAATTCTTTCAAAGAACCGGCTTCTGGTTTTATTGATCTGTTCTACTGGTTTCTTTTTTTTTTTTTTTCTTTTTTTTGGTTTCCATAGCATTAATTTCTCCTCTAGTCTTTATTATTTCCTGTCTTCTGCTGTTTTGGGGTTTTATTTGCTGTTCTCTTTCCAGCTCTTTAAGGTGTAAGGTCAGGTTGTGTATCTGAGATCTTTCTTCCTTCTTTAGGAAGGCCTGGATTGCTATATACTTTCCTCTTATGACTGCCTTTCCTGTGTCCCAGAGGTTTTGGGTTGTGGTGTTATCATTTTCACTGGCTTCCAAGAAATTTTTAATTTCCTCTTTAACTTCTTGTTTAGCCCATTCATTCTTTAGTAGGATTTTATTTAGTCTCCAAGTATTTGTTACCTTTCCAAATTTTTTCTTGTGATTTCAAGTTTCATAGCTCTGTGATCTGAAAATATGCACGGTATGATCTTGATCTTTTTGTACTTGTTGAGGGCTGTTTTGTGTCCTAGTGTGTGGTCTATTCTGGAGAACGTTCCATGTGCACTGGAGAAAAATGTATATTCCACTGCTTTAGGATAAAATGTTCTGAATATATGTGTTAAGTCCATCTGGTCCAGAGTGTCATTCAAAGCTATTATTGCCTTGTTGATTTTTTGATTAGATGGTCTGTCCATTGCTGTGAGTGGGGTGTTGAAGTCTCCTATTATGGTATTACTATTAATGAGTTTCTTTATGTTTGTGATTAATTGATTTATATATTTGGGTGCTTTCAACATTTGGTGCGTAAATGTTTACAATTGTCATGTCTTCTTGGTGGATAGACCCCTTGATTATGATATAATGCCCTTCTGCATCTCTTGATACAGTCCTCATTTTAAAGTCTAGATTGTCTGATATAAGTATGGCTACTCTGGCTTTCTTTTGTTGACCACTGTAGGTGACTTCTAAAAGAAGTGAGCCAAGGGTACCACCAAGAATGACCTGTATTCCTAAAACTTGGCTAGGATGAATCATTAATTTTTTCCCATCTTATTAAAGGAAAAAAAAACCCCTCAATTTGTAGGAATCCTGTATTAGGAAAGTTCTGCAGTGCATGGCAACACCATCTTCTCTTAGGGGCATTATAATTTCTTCCTTTCCCCGGGAAGATCTGGCCCCTTAATTTTTGTATTACAACTGTCCGTACCTCAGTGCAGGGTTTGCTCTTATCTCTTGATAGCGCAGGGATCTTCTTGTTTTCCTCTTCCATCCCAGGAGACTGAATGCCCACTTTTGTCTTCTTATTTTCAAAGGTAGGGGCTAATCTTAGACTAGGCTTTCTTAAAATGAGGCTCAGGGAATCAAAGAAGGTCCAGTTATCACCCTTATGCATCAAGCACTAGTATTCATTCAAAATGTAGTGTGTCTGTGAATGTTTCTCTGTGGAGAGGGTCAATAACTTTCAAAGATTATCTCAAAATGGTCCACAAGCTTAGACTCAGTAACTGAGTCTCTCTCTCTCTCCAAATAAGTAAATAAACTTTTTAAAAAAAAGGGTGGAGGGGAGTGCCTGGGTGGCTCAATCGGTTAAGCGTCTGACTCTTCACTTCTGCTCATGTCATGATCTTGGGTTGGTCCGGTCTGTGCAGATAGCTCAGAGCCTTCTTGGGATTCTCTCTCCCTCCTTCTCTCTCTGCCCCACCCCTGCTCGTGCTCTCCCTTTCTCTCTCAAAACAAGTAAATACACTTAAAAAAAAAAAAAAAAAGACTCAGTGAGGAATGTTCCTCTGAAAAGGTTGGTTTTGCTGGTTAAAAAAAAATTTTTTTTAACGTTTTATTTTATTATTTTAAGCGACAAAGAGGGACAGAATGCAAGCAGGGGAGGAGCAGAGAGAGAGGGAGACACAGAATCCAAAGCAGGCTCCAGACTCCCAGCTGTCAGCACAGAGGCCGGTGCGGGGATCGAACCCACAAACTGCGAGAGCATGACCTGAGCCAAAGTTGGACGCTCAACTGACTGAGCCACCCAGGCGCCAGTTTGGCTCGCTTTTAGGTCCCTACTGGAGTCAATATCAGTGCAGCCCTATTCGGTATCCCACACTTGGGAACACTCGTTGTCTCCCTCCATGTCTGTCTCTTGCCCTTACCTCCAACATCCGTGTTGATGTATTAATATTGTATTATTGTATTGTTAGTTGTAGTATTTATTAGCGTTGTATTTGTATTGATTTTTTTTTCAGGAGAAAAATTTGAAAATCATTCTTGGTAATCCGACTAGAAGTGAGAAGACCAAGCAGCTACTTTATCATCTAGATAAAGTTCAGTGCTGGAGGGCAGAAGTTCAGAAGTGACTTTTTCCGCACCTCAGGAGAAGCAATTGGTATGGTAGATCCATGAGGACCTACGTGGATACTGGGAAAATCCTCAAAAATGGAGCAGGAGGCTTGGAACACCAACCACAATGGTAACGTGGAGATAATAGCAGTGGTGATGATAATTGCTGGCCTTTAGGTACCGTTGGCCACCTGCCAGGGGCCACTGAACCAGCAGTAGGGGGCGGGGCCACAATTGCCCTGGAGTTCTGTCTCACTCTGTATTACACACTCTTTCACTTAGGGTTTTGGCAGGTAGAAGGCTTCGATGGTAAAAATGAAATATCACGAGAAATCAAGCAATTTACATGGTAGGAGTTTTTTCTAGATTTCTTCCCTAGGACAGGCCTGAGCTACAATGAAAGACCATCCTCTCCCAAAGAGGCTATTTTTGAAGGATGTTGATCAGGTAGCTTTAGCACAGATCCTTAGACATAATTGCTATTCTTTTTTTATGTCTTCTAAATCATTGATTCCTATGTTTACATATTTCTACATTGTCCAACGCAAAGAGGGAGGGGGGAGAAAAGGAACTACAAAGCACGAGCTCCTGGCGAAGACTGAAACGCTAGCCATCAAAGTATTCGTGGACTGTGTCCCTTTGCTTTTTGCCTGTGATAGTGACATTTCTCTGGGAATTGCATAAACTGGGGCAAAATTCAAGGATAGCATTCCTTCTGAAAATATGTTTGGTGAAAAAAGACAATTATGTATAAATTCTAGACGTTGCCAATTTTCAAGTTATGTCTAAGGTAACCCTTCTTTCCCTTCTTTCTACAGGTTCCAAGAAATACTATTCACCCATTTCTGCCACCTTTCTTTTTTTTTTTTTAAGTTTTTTAATGTTTATTTATTTAAAAAAATTTTTTTTCAACGTTTTTTATTTATTTTTGGGACAGAGAGAGACAGAGCATGAACGGGGGAGGGGCAGAGAGAGAGGGAGACACAGAATCTGAAACGGGCTCCAGGCTCCGAGCCATCAGCCCAGAGCCTGACACGGGGCTCGAACTCACGGACCGCGAGATCGTGACCTGGCTGAAGTCGGACGCTTAACCGACTGCGCCACCCAGGCGCCCCTAATGTTTATTTATTTTTGAGAGAGAGAGAGAGATACAGTGCAAACGGGGGAGGGGCAAAGAGAGAGGGAGCCAAGAATCTGAGGCAGGCTCCAGACTCTGAGCTGTCAGCATAGAGCTCAGGACTCAAACTCACAACCCCGGAGATCATGACCCCCGAGCTGAAGTCGGTCGCTTAATCAACTAAGCCACCCAGGCGTCCATGACACCCTTCTTTTCTTCTCTTCCAAGTGAGAGAAAATGGTGATCCTCCATATTTTTATGTCTTTACCTTATGTATTAACTGTATACAACTCTAGTAATAACACTAATGGTGGCGGTAAGAGTAGTGCAAGATGAAGGGAATGATGTAAATTTGCCTCTATGCTGCCTAGTTAATTGTAGGTCACTCAGAAATATTTATTACGTTATAATCTGTTGCAAATCGTTCAACAAATACTTAGTGAGTACTAGTGAATACGTGATGTTATGAGATACTGGGTAAAGCGATAAGCAGACAGTCCCTGCCCTTAGGTGGTTTTAGTTTTCTGTTTTGTTGTCATTGCTCTTCTTGTGCCATAAAGAGAGGCATTATGTTTCACAAGCAGGCTGGTATAGATGGTAATAGCACTCGATTCCAAATCGGAAGACCCAGATGCTAATTGTTGCTTTGCTAGGAACAAGATGTTCCCGTGATCTCAGAGAAGTCATTCAAATGTCTTAGTATCATCTGAACGAATATGATAGTCAAACTCGATTTTTATACTTTAAAGAGTTCTGCCAACCGTAGAGCCTTGTTTGGTGTTCAGAGGACAATTAGCTTGACTGGGTATGAAAGGGTAGCCTTCATGTTCTGCCTATAAGTCTACGTTCCAGGATCCGTCTACAAAGTCTTTTTCACCTTCTTTAGTAGTGGTCAGATCTTCAGAAACCTGGCTTTTGACACCTAAGCTCATCTGAAAATGTTTTGTGGTGGTGGTTGTTTGTTTTTAAGATATTTTCTTTTTTTTAAGAAATCTCTACACCCAATATGGGGCTCGAACCTACAACCCTGAGATCAAGAGTTGCATGCTCTACCAGCTGAGCCAGCCAGGTGCTCCTGAAACTGTTAATTAAAAGAAACCCAGTTTAGTTATTTATCTTTTTCTCTAGAAGAGGAAACCATTAACAACAACCGTAAAAAATTCACATGGCCGGGGCAGGGGGCAGGGGGCAGGGAGAGGGGGGCAGGTGTGGTGCCTGGGTGTCTCAGTCGGTTAAGTGTCCAACTTCTGCTCCGGTTATGATCTCATGGTTCATGAGTTCGAGCCCTGCATCGGGCTCTCTGCTGTCTGAGCAGAGCCCACTTTGGATCCTCTGTCTCCCTCCTTCTCTCTCTCTCAAAAATAAATAAACATTAAAAAAATAATAAAAATGTTTTAAAAAAATTCACATGGCTTCTTGTGGAGGAAGGAATCAGAACGTCAAAAGTGGGCTGATTTCAGCCAGCAGCTCTCATCACATGAGAATCTCTTGTGAGCTGACTGGCCATGTAAGGAATGAATACTCATTTTCGTGGACCTGGAGAGTATGTTCGTGCTTACCCATCCTTATCCTCCATCTAGTTTCCCACGGCTTCATGTCATGTGTTAGCCAGACACATCAAGGCTTAAAGGTATTTTTTGCTGTGAAAGTTAAATTTCAATAGATAGTTAATTGATTTTTCTAGGAATGAGCCTCTAAACATGGCCACAGCTCAGGGACACTGACCGACCCAGTGTCTCTTTGCTGAGGCGATGTAAACACGAAGCAGATAAAGCGAAGTGAGTATCATCAGAAGAATAAGGCCAATGCAAGATTTGTAAGCAGTACGCTTTTGTTGGTCAAAATAGCTTGGAAAATTATTGACAAATTTTTTTAGCCTCTTCAGATTTAATTAAGATTTAATTTCTTGAAGAATTGTGGGAGAAAGTGTTTCGACACCCAGATCTGCGAGTAATCAGTGTTATTCAGAGGATCCATGAACTTTGAAGTTTGGTAATCCTGCAGCCAACAAGAGCAGTTCTCAAACTTTTATGTGAGTGTATTATCAGGGTAGCTTATTAAAACACATATTCTATTCTTTGGTTTGGGGAGAAAACAGATTCTGCATTTCTTTAAAAAAAATTTTTTTTTAATGTTTATTTTTGAGAGAGAGAGAGAGAGAGACAGAGTATATGAGCAGAGGAGGGGCAGTGAAAGGGAGACACAGAATCCGAAGCAGGCTCCAGGCTCTGAGCTATCAGCACAGAGCCCCACGCGGGCTTGAACTGGTGAACTGCGAGATCATGACCTGAGCCGAAGTCAGATGCTTAACCAACTGAGCCACCCAGGCGCCCCTGAGACTCTGCATTTCTGACAAGCTCTGAGGTGATGCCAATATTGCTGGTCTTGGGACCATATTTTGAGCAGCATGGTCCTGATAGTTACCCCACCTGTGGAAAGCAGATGAGCACAATTCTTACCTGCGATCCTGACCAGGAATGCCTATTGCCAGGCATTGGATGGTATGAGGTTAATTGCTGCCCTTGGCCTCTACATTGACTAGAGATCATTTTGTAGTGCTACTTTGGCACTGTAATTGAAGTGGTGGGGTATATGCATATATTTTCTCTTTTTTGTTGTTTATTTTATTTTTTATTTTGAGAGAGAGAGAGAGAGCATACGTGTGTGAGTCAGGGAGGAGCAGAGAGAGAAGGAGACAGAGAATCCGAAGCAGGCTCCTGAGCTGTCAGCACAGAGCCCACTGCAGGGCTCGATCCCATGAACCGTGAGATTGTGACTTGAGCTGAAATCAAGAGTCTGACCCTTGACCAACTGAGCCACCCAAGTGCCTCTATTTTCTCTTAGAAACAAAGCTGAACAGCAAATGGGCACATGGGCAACAAGAAGAAGGATGTTAGACTCAAGTGTTTCTAGAAAAAGGTGGAGATCAACGGCATGCTGAGGCATTAATTTTGTTACTATATCTAATGCATGAATAATCTGTTATTAATTTAGCCTAATAAATCAATGATTTCTTTTTTTAATTTTTTTTAACGTTTATTTATTTTTGAGACAGAGAGAGACAGAGCATGAACGGGGGTGGGTCAGAGAGAGGGAGACACAGAATCTGAAACAGGCTCCAGGCTCCGAGCCATCAGCCCAGAGCCTGACGCGGGGCTCGAACTCACGGACCGCGAGATCATGACCTGAGCCGAAGTCGGACGCTTAACCGACTGAATCACCCAGGTGCCCCAATGATTTCTTTTTAATATAAGTAAAAAGTGGCTATGCTGACCACGTTGAAATGAATTCCCTTGACCTGAATTAATGAGAGGAAAATTGGGGATGACAATGAGAAAAGAGCGTTGGTTTTCAGGATGGGATTCATTTGTTCATTCAATAATGTACTGAGCTCCTTGTGACGGGCCAGGTGCTGTGCTGGGTTCTCAGTCCCTCTGTGAAAATTTCACACTCATTGGGAGCATACTGACCCCAAACAGCTCATCTTAAAATGAACTAAAATCGTGATCCTTGAAGGACAAATAAAGCATGCTTTGAGAACGCTGAAAATTGGGGTATTTGACTTGGGGGTGTGAAGGAAGTCTGCCCTAAGAAGGTGAGGTTTGAGGTGAGAGCTGAAGCATGGATTGGAATGTACTAGGTGCAGGGGTTGGTGCTGGAAGGCACCAGAGGAGAGAAGGAGCTTGGCCCACATGTGAGGTCATCCACGTGTTGACGCGTAGCCTCCCACCCATCTGGGGCCTGCTGCTGATGAGAAGACCCCCAGGGCTTTCATATACATGCCCAGCCTAGTCTCATCCATAGCAACATACCCACCCCTGTGTGGTCCCGTGGGCTGCCACAAAATGGGGAGTTCTTCAGCCCACCCCTTTGCTTCCACTTCCCCTGAGCCTTATTAACCTGTAGGCTTCAAGACTACCAGATTTTAAAACTTCTTGGTTTTGTAAATAAAATGTAGATTGCACTGTGATGATAAAGTAATACTTGCAAGTGCTTTTATTTTATGGTAAAAAAAAAAAAAAAGAAAAGAAAACTTGGGTGCCTGGGTGGCTCAGTCGGTTAAGGGTCAAACTCTTGGTTTCAGCTCAGGTCATGATCTCGTAGTTTGTGAGTTTGAACTCCACGTTGGGCTCTGTGCTGACAGCTTGGAGCCTGCTTGGGATTCTCTTTCTCTTCCTATCACCCTGCCCCTCCCTGGATTGTTTTCTCTCTCTCTCTCTCTCAAAATAGATAGGTAGAAAGAAAGAAAGAAAGAACACTTAGCTAGTTTTTTCAGACTCACAAACCAGGTTTGGGAAGCCCTACCTCACATTAAATGGGCCTGGACTTTGGACAGTCTGGAGTCTATTAAAATTCCAGGGATCTTGACAGAATACTTTGTGAGCACGTTGGTGTTCAGAATAGTGCTGTGAGGTGGGCAGTCATCACCAAGGCTTGCCTGAAGTTACGGTGACCAGTAAATAACGATAGAGCTAACATCGAACCTGCCTCCTACATATAATCTCTTATCATCTCAAGTCTCCTGCTTGGCATTGCTGTCTCAGGAACTCCTTGAACCTTTCTCCTTCTGAATCCCCTTACACCCAGCCCCTGGACCTAGAGGGACAGGTTTCACACTAATGCAGATATGACTGTCTCCAGGACTCAGTCTCTGGGGGCACTTTGTTGTAGGGAAAAGCGGGGAGGGAAATGCCTGTGAATCTGTGTACCTCTGGGTCATGGAGACCTCTAGGTCTTTTTCTCCTCTCCTCTTACTGTTCTCCTCCTGAGTCACATTTTTCCTGCCCCAGGTTCAAAAACTTAGATGCTGTGGAAATCTGTCTGTAGTGAGAAATCTGGACACCAGGGGGCAGCACGAGACCATAGCTTTGTCCGAGGATTAACCATGTCCTTCTAATCAGCTGGCTCCCCAGCCAAACTCAGGATCTCGGGTTCCCAATCATGTCTGCACATGAGAATCATCTGATGAACTTTTATAAAATCCTGGGGGCCTGGGCTCCATCTCAAGCCAGTTGCGTCTTATATCCCTGGGAGAGGGGCACAGGTGTTGATAGACTTTGAGTTTCTCCAGTGATTCTGATATGCAAAGAGTTGACACCCAGGAATGGAGAACACTGAATCCTGAAAACTGCAAAGGCTTTTAGGAATCACTTAGCCCAGCCCCACAGTTCCATTTCACAGCTGTAGAAACTGAAGCCCAAAGATAGAAACAATAGCCTTAAGGCTCATTGGAGGACAGAACCCAGTGTTCTGACATTCTGCCTGTTCTGTTTCCTCTGCAGCACATAGTCCTCCATGTTTTGGTGAGGCATGGGCATGGCGGGGGGCGGGGGGCACCAAGGAACGCTCTTTCCCTCCTTTGTGATCTCAGGGCTGTGTGGTCCCTGGTTCAAGGAGCTCCTGTTGATGGAAGCATTCAGGACAGAGCTATAGAAATCAACTGGAGAGTAACCCCAACTCTGTGTGGGCTGAGGTTCAAAGCTTACGTGCTCCCAGAAACCAGGGGATTGAGAGAGAGGGAGTGAGGGCAGCTACCGTCAAGGAGGACTTTCTGCAGGTGAGGCACGAGTAGAGGACTGGCTGGATGTCGGTGACCCATGGATGGTAGGGGCCACATTTCAAACCAGAGGTCCAGGACAAATGATGGGCATTGCTGGGGCCAAATGAGCCCAGTATGAGTGAGGCAAAGGTGAGGCCTGCAGACCAGTGGGAGTTGACGCTATGAAACAGGATTGGAGGCACAGCTCACGGAGACAGCAACGTCCAGATAGAGGAACCAAGGAACCAAGGCTTTTCATGAAATGTTCTAGATTTCAATCTAGAAACATGGATGAAACTGTTTGAGCCCAAGAGGGTCACAGGTGAGCTGAGCCTCAGAAAGATGCCACTGGGGGCTGGATGGATAGAGGCTTTAAGATGGACGCAGGGGTTCCCTTAGTATCATCCTTTTCCAGGCCCTCAGAACTTAGACAAGATGGGACTTTTGGAAGATGTTCTGGCAGTATTTGCTGAATAGAATATAAATAGAAGAATGCCCTCAGCGATGGGTTGTGGCCGAGAACAGGGATGGCAGAGAAGATACAGAGTAAACAGAGAGTCATTTGGAGAGTAGCAGGGGTTCATGTCTAGGGGCTTTTCAGACAGTTATGGCAGTGTCAGAACTTCCATCACCCCAGGGGAGTAGGACAGTGGTGTTCAGGGTGAGGGGTGTCTCCCCTACTCTTTCTCTTCTAGTCAGGATATTCTTGGGGATCCCCAAAAACTCCACCTTGAGAAATCTGTAGAAGTCCAGCATTAACCTTCCACCCCACCCTCATACATCTTTAGAGCTTTATGATAGGAGGGCCCCTCTTTACCATAGTATTCCATGATGTATCCAGCCCAGTTCTGCCCAGCCTGGCCTACCTCTCTTGGGGATTCTGGGTTGTTCAGGAATCATGTACATTGCACTTCTCTGCTTGTCAGATTTCTCGCCAGTAAACCCTATTTTGTATTTATACCCTATGGCACTGGTGATATGCCCCCTTGTCCTTCTTCCATGACATCTGGTCACCACATAGGTACACACTCCATCTTTCCTGATGCTGGGTGTTTTGGGAAGAGACCTTGTTCAATTTGGCCTCCTTAGGGATAGGTGGGTACTATTTTGCTTCTCAGCCATCCATGTTTTTATATGGGGTTGGAGGTGGTGGGGAGGGGGAAGAAGAGGAATCAAATAATACTATCTTCTATTTGCAAAGCAATACAAACCTTTCAGGACATCATCCCTTTCACTGTTCACTGGAGCCTTCCAAAGTAAAGCATTTCCCAGGGAAACTGCTACCCAGGATGACCCCATCTGCACTGTTCAGCCAATCCAGTGCAGGGTGTCCCTTTTTCTAAAGAAGTGCCCAGAGGGTAAGCTGTTTCCTCATGTTGTGACCTGGACAGCAGTATGAGACAGGAACACCAAAACTATTAAATAGTTCCTTATTCCAATAAGGGTTTTAATAATTATATAGGTTTAAGGCTTTACTGATGCCGACATCTTTGGGAACTCTGGAATGCTGTAAACAATCAGTTGTACATTCATAGATTCCAGATTATTTCCCTTTGGTGTCTACTGTTCTATTAATTAGGGAGATTTGGCAGCTGTTGAAAAAATCACCTTCTCAAGATGGCATCATTGCTTCCTCCTTCCTTAAGGAAGATTTGGTCCCCTGGTCTTCCAAATTACACGTGTCTTCCACTTGGCTTGGGGCCCATTGCTGCCATCTTCATAGAAATGGGTACGGGCATCTGCCTGCGCTAGCCGGCAGTCGAGGGGTTTGGCGAGAAGTCTCAGTGGTTGACCTTGCCAAAGAAGACATCCAGATGGCTAACAGACACATGAAAAAATGCTCAACATCACTCACCATCAGGAAAATGCAAATCAAAACCACAGTGAGATACCACCTCACACCTGTCAGAATGGATAAAATTAACAACTCAGGCAACAACAGATGTTGGCGAGGATGTGGAGAAAGAGGATCTCTTTTGCATTGTTGGTGGGAATGCAAGCTGGTGCAGCCACTCTGGTAAACAGTATGGAGGTTCCCCAAAGAATTAAAGATAGAACTACCCTACAACCCCCAAATTGCACTAATAGGTATTTATCCAAAGGATACAGGTATGCTGTTTCGAAGGGGCACATGCACCCCAATGTTTATAGTAACATTATCGACAATAGCCAAAGTTTGGAAAGAGCCCAAAGGACTATTGACTGATGAATGGATAAAGAAGATGTGGTATAGGGGCGCCTGGGTGGCTCAGTTGGTTAAGCATCCAACTTCAGTTCAGGTCATGATCTCACCATCCGTGAGTTCGAACCCCGTGTCAGGCTCTGTGCCAACAGTTCAGAGCCTGGAGCCTCTTTCAGATTCTTTGTCTCCCTCTCTCTCTGCCCCTTCCCTGCTCGCACTGTCTCTCTCTCTCCCAAAAAAGAAAATAAAATAAAAACATTAAAAAAATGTTTAAAAGAGGTGATATATGTATGTATATATGTATGTATATATGTATGATATATATATGTATATATACACACACATATATATACACACACACATATATATACACACACACACATACATGCACACACACACACCCCATTACTTACATACAAGGGAACATTACTCAGTGATCAAAAAGAACGAAATCTTGCCATTTGCAATGATGTGGATGGAACTAGAGTGTATCATGCTAAATGAAATCAGTCAAAGAAAGACAAATATATGATTTCACTCATATGTGGAATGTAAAAAACAAAACAGATGAACAGATGATAAGGGAAGCAAAAGTAATATAAAATCAGAGAGGGAGTTGGGGCACCTGGGTGGCTCAGTCGGTTAAGCGCCAGACTTCAGTTGGGGTCATGATCTCATGGTTTGTGGGCTTGAGCCCCTCATTGGGCTCTGTGCTGACAGCTCAGAGCCTAGACCCTACTTCAGTTTCTGTGTCTCCCTCCCCTGCTCATGCTCTCTCTCTCTCTCAAAAATAAATAAACATAAAAAAAGAAAAAAACAGAGAGGGAGACAAACCATAAGAGACTCTTAAATACAGAGAACAAACTGAGAGTTGCTGGAGGGGTATCGGGGTGGGGGATGGGTTAAATAGGCAATGGCATTAAGAAGGGTACTTGTTGGGATGAGCACCGGGTGTTGTAAGTGATGAGTCACTAAATTCTATTCCTGAAATCATTACTACACCATATGTTAACGAACTTGGATTTAAATGAAATAAAAAAAAAGAGTTTCAGCTGTTGAGGGATCTCCTTCCTTTTCCATTTCTCTTGCAAACAGCTAAAAATCTTTTATCTTCCTCTTATTATAAGATGGGTCTGTGGAATCAAATAAATACACATATGGCCTCCAAGGGTGGGGGGTCAACCCAATGAAACTTATACAAAATTTTATATGCATGTGCATGCCTCACTGAGGGGAAATGATTAAGAACTTATGGCTGAGACTTGGCAACCATTGAATAATCCTCAGGAAAGGCTGGCTCTCCTCCATAGTAATGGAAACAAGGTGAAGACGTCTGGCGTCTCCAACTTTATCTAACATTGTGCTAGAGAGCTCAGCTAGTGCAAAGAGGCATACAGACTGGAGAGGAAGGACCAAAACTTTTTTTGCAGATGATCATGTATATAGAGAATCCTAAGGAAACATAAAAAATCAGCTACATTATTAAGTGAATTTAGCTAAGTCAAAACATACAGGGTCAATATACAAAAATCAATTCAACTTCTATACACTAGCAATGAACATGTAAAAATACCATTTATAATAGCACCTACAATATGATATATACTCAGGGAAATCTTTAATTGATTATATGGAAAACATGTACATGGAAAACTCTAAAAATGCAGAAAGAATATAAATGGAGATAAATACCAGGTTTATGGATGGGAGGCTCAATATTGTTAGATGGCATTTCTCCCCAAATTGAGTCACACATTTGATACAATCCCTATCAAAATCCCAGCAGGCTTAGTTTTATTTTGTTTTGTTTTTTTTTAGAAGTTGACAAGCTGAAACTTACAAATTCAAAGGTCATAGAATAGCCAAAAAAATTGTGGAAAAGAACAAAGCTGAGGGACATAATCTGCCTAATTTTAGGACTTACTGTAAATACATAGTAATCAAAGAGATTACTGTACATTTAAGTATAGAAAGAGAAACTAATAGAATCATCTAGAATTATATTGTATATATAATACATACATATCATACATGTAATACACACACAAAATTGATTTTCAGTTAAAATACCATTAAAATAAAATTAATTTAATGGGGGAAATGGTGTTTTCAGCAGATACTGCTGGCAAAATGGTGTATCTTCTTGGAAAAGTAAGTGAATATCAACTCTTAACTCACATCATACACAAAAGTTGACTCATGAGGAGTCACAGAACTAAATGTAAGGGTTAAAGCCATCAAGGTTCTAAAACATAGGAGAAAATACTGTAACTTTTGGGAAAGCAAAGATTCCTTGTGGAGGGATAAAAAGCATGAACTGTAAAAGTTGACAGTTGGACTTCATCAAAATTAAAAATTCCTGTTCTACCAAAAACACTAAGAAAATGAGAAGGCAAACTTAGGGGCTAGGAGAAAATATTTACAATATACATATCTACATAAGGCTCATACCCCAAATTTATAAAGTACTCACATAACTCAAAAAGGAGACAAACCAATTAAAAATGGGTGTGGTAAGGATTCTATGATGACCCCGATGACCAACCCATGCCCTTGTATAATTATCTCTCCTTGAGTATGAGTGGGATCTGTGAATATTATGGATGTCACTCCCATGATTAAGTTATATTATATGAAGGCATTTTGACAGATGTAATTCAAGCTAATCAAAGGAGAGATTCTCTCTGCCCCTCCCCCATTCATTCCTCTCTCTCTTCTCTTTCAAAAATCAAAATTTAAAATTTAAAAAGGGAGATAGATTATCCTGGGTGGGTCTGAGCTAATCAGGTGAATCTTTAAGTGAGGTTCGAGAGGCAGCAGCAAATTTTTCCTGCTGGCCTTGAAGCAAAGCACCATGAGTTCTATAGCTGCAGGGAAATGAATTCTGCCAACAAACACGTGTGCTTGGAAGGAGACCTGGGCCCCAGGTGGGACCCCAGCACTGCCCAACACCTTCCCCGCAGCCCATAGGACCGGAACAGAAGACTCAGCTCAGCTGTACCTGACCCACGGAAACTGTGAGACAATAAATGTGCTTTATTTTTCTAGTCTTATCTGACATATTTGTGGTGATATGTAGAAGGCTAATACAGTAGGCAAGTGAGCATACCCTTCACAAAAGATGTGTGAATAGCCAGCAGTTACATGAAAAGGTGGTCCACATCAGTAATTGTCAGAGAAAAGCACATTGCAAACAAAATGGACATACCTCTACACACACACACACACACACACACACACACACACAAACACACGAGCGGCTAAATTTTGAGGAACCCCCGCCCTCCTCCCCGGCAGTACTAAGTGTAGCATCTGGAACTTTCATGGCTTTGGGAATGTCAAATGGTACAACCATTGCAGAAAACAGTTTGGAAGTTTCTAATGAAACTAAATATACATTATCATATGGCCAGGCTATTTCACTTGATATTTACTCAAGAGAAGTGACAACATGTTTCCATGCAAAGACTTACACGTGAATGTTCACTGCACTTTTTATTCATAATAGCCAAAAAGTGGAAACAGCCCAATTGCACATCAACAGGCGAACACGTGAACAAATTGTACCGTGTCCATACAAGGGAATAGTGCTCAGCAAGGGGATCCTTTTTGGGGCGTGCTGATAGCAATCTTCTAGAACTTGACGGTGGTGGCGGTGGTTACACGGGTATATATATTTGTCAAAATTCACCTAACTTCACACTTAACAGTGGGTGAATTTTATCTCCAAATTATAATACCTCAATAGAGTAGATTTTTAAATGCTGACTCTCCCAGCATGATTTTATGTGCTTGAAAATGATCCCCCACAGAGGTGTAGGTGGATGGAGGTCAATTGCGGGAGGGATGTCCTTGACTAGGAAGTAGGGTAGGGTCCAGTGTTTAAGTAGAATTGCTGGCTACTGATAAAATCGGGGTAGTTCTCTGTTTTCTGGCTTAAATGGGAAGCAGTGTAGCAGCTGAGAGGGAGGGAAGGTGGGGCATTGGAGGTATGGGGAGCAACGAAAGGGTATAGAAGAAATTTCAGAGAGAAAATGGACCTCAGGCCTGCCTGCCACCCACACGCCCACCCCATTCACCTTGAGACTCCGTTCCCACATTCCTCTTCCCCATCATTGTCGTATTTGAACCTTGAAAGAGTGGAATTTCTGTTTGGAATCTTAAATTTGTTACCATCATTATGGAAACTCCAGGCCAGGCGGCCAGAGTGACACATTGTGGCAGGGGGGCCGGGAGTCTGCAGGGGGTGCTCCCCGACCCCCCTGCTCCTGCACAGTGCTCACAGCATCCAGAGAGCTCTGGGGCTCTGGGAAAGCAGCCTAGGGGTGGTGCTGGGGAAGCCCAAGAGAGAGGCTTCCGGGAACAGAGTGATGAGGAGTGGCCACGGGCAAGTGCGAGGATCCCCCCAAGACTAGAACTAAGAGACCGAAACTAAGAGGCAGGAAATCAGGCTCACAGGAACAGGACAGGAGGTCAAGCTGCCAGGGCCTGGGACCTAACAGGGAAGTCTTGGTGCCGAGGCGTGGCTCTCCCCCTGCTCCTTCTAGGCCTTTCTTCCTGGCACCTTCAACAATGACTCTGCAGAGGGGGCCCACTCTAACCTGGGTACTATTTCCTAGCTCTCAGAAACACAATTCAGGGCATAGTCCTTCTGCACATCTCTGCTTCTCTACCCACACCCACCCAGGCCTACCAGCTCCTGCACTAGAACCTTCCTGCCGACCCACCTGTGTGGCCTAGGGCCACCGAGCCTAGGGGGAGCCAGGAAATCTGACAGGTCCACTTCCAGCAAAACCCCCAGCCTAGTCTCCTTGTTAGAAGAATGCCGACTCCAGCCATTTGAACTGACTCCTCCACTGAGGGGACTTTATGGACTTCTGCCACTTCTTCAGTTGTGATTGCTGTTGTGTCTTACCCATAAGGGACTCCTCTTTGGGAGTCATATCGTCTGCATGGCCAGGTGTCTGTAGACACTCAACCTGCCAGAGTCAACTCTGAGATTTGTGGTTTTAAAAGACAGTATTGGCCACTAAAGAAGGTCACCTCAACTTCCAGCCCAAGAAGGAAATGCCTGTTTCCAGCAGCCATTTAGACAGTTACAAAGCTAGAATTAGGATTAGAAACAGAATGCTTTTAAATAATTTTTTTGCAATATGTTTCTTAAAGCTCCCTAAGTAATTACTGGCTCAAAGAGGCTTGTGAACCAAAGACACTGTGGCCCTGGGGCAGGGGCAGACTAGAGCCTAGTCAGACTCTTTCTGCTCTGTGACACGTGACAGAGTTGGGCCAGAGCCCTGAGGCTCTGAGAGGTTATCTTGCCCCAAAGACACATTTCTCCTTGGTTCCTGGTGCTCTTCAGGCAGAGGTGGTACGTGAGGCCCAGTGTGTTCTGGGAGATGCTGGAGTTTCAGTGAATCTCCCCACATGTCAGCTCAGCCCTCCCAGGTGAGATGCAGCCAGGCGAGAGCCTGCCTATACAGTTCCGATTTTCTCCCCTGTGAGGCACAGACAGACTGGTTCCGTCATGGTTCCCACATCCCTGAACATTCAGAGAAAAATGCAGTATTAACGGAACCTCTATTCAAAAACACCTTCTCTCCCGAGAGAATATTAAATATGTTAATTGGGGTCAATAGCAGCTATTGCCAAACCGTGGGGAATCTGCTTGTTTTGTGGATCTCTGGACAGGGCAGAGGAGGGGGCAGTGCAGGTAAAGGCCCAGCCCTTCGCTTACTCAGGGTGGGAGGGAGCCACGGTTCTGGAGCACAGCCCCTGCCTCAGTCTCCCACTGTCAACCAGGGAGCACGCCAAGGCCTTGGCTGCTCCCAGAAGGTGTGAGGTCAGAGAAGGAGGAGGTATGAAATAGTCATTCAGAAGAGTGGGTTAGACAGCACCCCCAGCCATGCCTACTTGAGGTTAAAGATCATAATAAGCTCCATCATCAGGGTGGGGAGGCTTTCCTCAGCTGCCCCCAGCTATGTTCCAGTAGGCAGGAGTCAGCTAGGAGGTGACCTTGACCAGGGGGTGGGTTGCCACTTGCCAGATAGGCCCAGGGAAGGGAACAACCATGGAACATCAGCTGGATGTCAAAAGACAAAAGGATGTGTTGCGATCGGATTCTATCACACACAAGCTGGGCGATCTTAGGGGAAAAAAAATCACTCAACTTCTCCGATCTGCTCTTTTCTCGTTCACAAAACCGGTATCAAAGCACCCCTTCCACGAGGTTGTGTGCATGAAGTGATGTGCTCTGTGGGCAAGTGTTCCCCGTCTGGAAGGAGCCCTGGATGGGGTGGGTATTGCTCAGGGGTATGACTGGTGTGTGAAGGGCGGTTTGTGGTCACAGGTATTGACTGAGCAGCCCCCAGGCAGCACCGGCTGGGGTGCGAAAGCTGAGCCAAGCACCTGGACATGAGCATCTCCTCCTCCTGGACATGAGCATCTCAGATGTCCTCACAAACAACCCCTCTCTTGCTGAGCTTGGCTGCTGCCCTGTGGGGATCCTCTAGGTAGCTTCCCGCTCTTCTAGTTGAAGGACCAGTGGTCAGAACCTGGCTTTGTTGCCCCTTAGGGGGAAGAAGTCTCTCCCAGGAGACTCCTTACACCCCCACGCAAGGGCTGCCCAAACCTCTCAGCCCCAGGTGCAGACGTCTGCTGGCTGCACTATCATTTCTGCAGCATATACCTCTCTGTCCATGCCTTTGGAATTCAGGGTGGAGGCTGTGGCCTGTCCTTTGTGTGGGGCCAGCCAAACCTCAGTTTCCTGTCCATTTCTTCCTCTGCGCCTAAGCCGCAGGGTCCTGTGGACAAAATCGGTCAAAGATCATCCTCTCCTGCCCAGGTGGAGTGTTGGTCTCCAACCCCAGCACAGCCCTCGGTGCCGACTGGGGCTTCCTCCCAAGTGTCTCTGCTCAATTCTCGCCCCTGGCCTTTAGAACAGCCATATCAACCTGTGTCCCTTTCCCTCAGACCTTCGGCCCCTGCCCCTTGCCCTCTCCTGCCCAGGGTGGATCCTGGCACTCGACACTCTACTCTGAACTTCTCAGCAACACCTGTCCGTTCCTGTTCCCTCTCTTCTTTGGGGATCCACCACCCCTGCTCAACTGGCTCCTTCCCACCCGGGTCGAAATTAGCTCACATCTCGTCCATCTTCAAACACAAAGCCAAACCTTGACCTCATTTCTCCCAGGCTGAGCCGTCTTCCTATTCCCACACACTGTACCCAGACTTGGGGTTTCATTTTAGTGCTGACAGCTCCCCAGCCATCACCTCCTTTCCAGAGCCCTTGTAAAGCACCGCTCCCCAACTGTGGCTCCTGCTGGACATGACCACACAGATGTCCCACATGTGCATCAAAACCCAGCTTCAAAACTGAACTCTCCCCCCTACCCCTGCCCCTCGCACAAACCCCATCCCTCCCCGCAACACGACCCTCACACTGAGGTGTAAGACATGGTCCTCACAATTGCCGAGACTCCTGGGTCCTTCCCTGGATGACTGCTTTAGCGTGCCGCTCTGCTTCCTGACACGGCCGGGTCATCTGTCCCCTGCAAGACCACCACAGTCTCCTGGTTTCCTGCCTTCAGTCATGCGTGCGCTCAATTCACATCCCACAGAGGAAGTAGAGGCAGCTTTCAAGATAAATTCCATCATGGCTGTCCCTGCTCAAGACATTAACGGCCCCATTAACCTCATTAAAAGAAAGTGCAAGGTGCTGCCGGGCCCTTAAGCTTCTCCCCACACCCACATACTCCAGCGGCTGTGAACTTCGGTTTCTGCGATGTGTTGTCTTCTCCTCCAACATTTGCCGAAGCTGATGCCCCAGTCTACAGCCTCTCACCTACGTCACCCCTCCCCACGCCCTTCCTTAGGCTCTTAGCTGAGAACTCATGTCAGCACTGCAGCCTCTGCCGAGGTGCCCACAGTACCCTGCACTTCACCAATTACAGCATCATCCCCCCGTCGGCCCCCCTGACAGATGAGCTGCCTGGGTGAAGACAGAATGTGTTGTTTTGTTAAATCTTGACCTTCTAGTAAGTTCTAACAATCTGTAAAAAGCCTACGCAGATGGGGATGTAGGTGGACAGACTGCAGGCTGGTCTGACACCCAGCTGGCTTTCTCTCCCCACAGGCCTCCCCGCTCCCCGCCCTGCTGAGCCCTTGCCTAAACGCTGAGGGTTCCAGTTGGGTGTGTCCTACCAGCTCACCAATGTCTCAGGGCTGATCTGCCTGTCCCCCCCACAGAGCAAGCACAGCACCACCTTTGACTCTTCTGGTCAATCAACTCCCTCTCTTCCTTTTTCCAAAACTAAGCTCCGTCAGCTGTGACCCTGATTTCAGCCCTTCCCACACCCTGAGGGGCCTTTCTCCATCAGTGACACCCCATAGCCTCTTCTGTACCTCCTAACCTGAAGATAAGTCCTATGTCCTTGCTCAGTGCTACATGACCCTCTCATGCCACCAGGCTGCAGCCCCACACACCTTGCTCCCTCCCCTCATGCTCAGCAGCTCCTCCAACATCTTCAATCTCCTTGCTCTCCTGGGGGCTCCTGAAGGGCATTGTGGGCACGTGGACTGTAGGGCTGCATAGACATGCTTTCACATCTCATCTCCACATCTGTCTTGCTCTGTGACCCTGTGCCACTCACTTCCTATCTATGAGCCTACTTCCTCATCTGTAAACTTGAGCTGATTAACGGTTCCTCATATGTTGCTGCATGAAAATTAATGCAATAACACACGCAGGTGCTCAATAGATGTTCCTTATTGGGGTCCTGACCCAATTCTCCTTAAAGCCTTCTACCCCCAGAACTTCAGTGATTTTGCACCACCTTAGGGCTGCCTACCATCGACTGAACCCTTACTATGTAACTTCACCAGTACACGTAGCTTTCACCGTAGGTACCCATTTAACAGATGGAGGTGTTAAAGCAAAGAGAAGACAACAGAGACCCAAGAAGACACAACCAACCAGGGGCAGAATCAGTATTCAAATCCAAGCTGTCTGGCTCCAGACCCCTTGCTTAAACCCCTCTGCCGTTCTGTGTCCAGTTCTCCGGGTAGTCTCGGCTGGGTCCTGGATGTCTCATTCCTCCTTGATCAATGCCCCCTTTCCCTGATTCATTTACTCACAAAGCTTTGCATCTCAGTCCCATCCTACCCCCCACCTCTGAGCTTGCGGGACACCTCCTCTGGATGGCCCGCCTTCATCTCAGGATCAGAGAGTCCCAGACTTACTTTCAACCCCCTCCTCTGGCATCCAGTGACCTGATTTTGCAGCTTTATTGGCAAATTCCTTTCACTCAGCCTTGCAGCCTAGTTTCTTGTGAGTGTGCCTGCCTCCTTCATGGGGCTGTGAGCTCCCAGAAGGCAGAACCCTGTCCTCATGGTGCCTCTCTCTGCCTCAAGTACAGTGAAGGCAGATGAAACTCTCTCTCAGATCATATCCTACCCTGATTTCCCTCTCTCTCTGCAGGGAACTATTCTTTATTCTTTCTTCCCACCTCTGAAATTTTTCCCTTGCCTCTGTCTCCCACATCCCTCTGCCCTGGTCAGGACTGCCTTCCAACTGTCTCAGATTCTCCATGGCCTTCTCATTCCAACCGCCCAACTGTCATCCAGCAACAGGCCTTCACCACCCTGCCTTTACCATGGTGCCCCTGCCCTTCCCTTTTTTTTAATGTTGCCTCTAATAACCTAAAACATGGTAATGGTTTTAAAAACAAACAAACAAAAAAACACACGTGCCCTGGATATAGCTGTGGGTCACCACAGTTTGCTACCAGAGGGCTACAGGTGATTGGCTGGAGGTGGGAGGAGACAGGTCTTGATAAAAAGGAGTGTTATGTTAGCCTCCAAGATGGCCCCCACAATCACCGCCTTCTGGTATCTATGCCTCTGTGTAGTTTCCTTCCACACTGTCTCAATGTTGGTCTGTGTGACTGGAGAATATGGCAGAAGTGATGGTATGTCACTTTCGAAGTTGGGTTACAAAAGCCGTTGGGGCTCCCTTCTCTCTCTTCTTGCTCGCTCCCTCATCTCATCTCATAACTTGCTCTGGACGAAGTAAGGACACTCAGACAACCCATGAGGCTAGGAAATGAGGCCTTCTGCCAAAAGCCACATTCTGTGAGTGATCCATTCTGTGAGTGATCCATCTTGGAAGCAAATCCTCCAGCCCCAGTCAAGCCTCCAGATGACTGCAGCACTGCTTGACTGCAGCCTCATGAGGCGCTCTGAGCCAGAATGACTCCCTAGGCTGCTCTCAGCTTTTGGCTCTCAGAAACTGTGTGAGATAATCAATGTTATTGTAAGCTCCTGGGTCTGGGGGCCATTTGTTACACAGCAGTAGATAACTAATACAGGAAATGAGATCCATTCATTCACTTCATCATTTAACATATTACTTTTGAGCTGCTACTACAGGTCAGGTACTATTCTGAGTACTGGGAATACAACAGTGAACAAAGTAGACAAAGTCTTTACTATCACAGAGCCTTTACTCTGATCAGGGGAGGGAGATAGCAAGGGGGAAGAGAGATATGCCCAATGTGATAAACACTATGGAGAAAAACCAGTGTAAGGATGGAATGAAGGGTATATATAGGCAGGATATTGATATCTTATACAGGTTGGTCAAAGGAGTCCTCTCTAAACAAGTGCTCTCTGAGCAGAGACCTTAGGAAGATGAGAAAACAAATATACAGGGAAAAGTACACAAGTCAAAGGGAACAGTAGATATGATGGCTCAGTACCCACTCACTTCTTACCATTCCTTTACTCATCCTCAGGACAGGCTACCTCATGTCTGGCCTAAATTGCTACATCAGCCTCTCAAGTACCTCCAACTTGTGCTTTACCCTACTGTGGTCTCTTCTCAACAAACCTGCCATAAAGCCTAAGTGAGAACAAGTCACTGCTCTATTTAAACTCTATAAGGATTCTTCATTTCATTCAGAATAAAAACTGAAATCTACAAGGTACCTGGGTGGCTTTGTTGATTAAGCGTCCAACTCTTGATCTTAGCTCAGGTCTTGATCTCAGGGTAATGGGTTCAAGCCCCACATTGGGCTCCAATGCTGGGTATGGAGCCTAAAAGACAAGACAAAATAAAAAAACCTGAAGTGTTCATCATGGCCTACAAGGGTCTACACACTCTGGCCCCTCAATGACATTTTGCTCCCTTCTCCTCCTAGTCCCTCAGTCCCTCAGGTATTCCATTCCAGCCACAATGGTCTCTTTGCTGTCCCTACAACTTGACAGCAAACTCCTGTCTTAGGGCCTTTGCTCTGGAGCCCCTTCTGCCTGGAATATTCTACTCTCTCCCTCACTTCTTTTAGTCTTTGTTCAGATCTCATCATCTCAGCAAGGCCTACCTTGAGCATATTATTGAATTCTGCAACCTGTCCCCTCCACGTCCAGGCCTGCTTTTTCTTTTTTCCTTCACACTTACCCCTTCTAATATTAAGTGATTTATACTTTTAGTCTATTATATGTTCCTGTCCACTAGAATAGAGGTGCAAAAAGATAGGAATGTCCTTCTTTTGATTCCCTGGGGTTTTCCAGGTAGCTGTGTTCCTGGCACACAGTTGACACTCTAAATATTTGTTAAATTAATTAATAAGTGATTGGATGAGGGTTCCTCTTTTTCCATTGACTGATCTGTGACTTTGAGCAAGAAAATTCTCTTCTTGGGGCATGCTCCTTCTTGATAAAAGAATGAGATTGTTCCTTCTAGGCTATTCTCAGTTGCACAGCATAGCCCACAAAATCCACCTGGACTGTGGACAAAAGACACGGACAATGAGAGTTTGATCCTAGGTGTCTGCCATTCAAAATGCAGTTGGGGAGGCAAACCATAAGAGACTCTTAAATACAGAGCACAAACTGAGGGCTGCTGGAGAGGTGTTGAGTGGGGGATGGGCTAAATGGGTGATGGGCACTAAGGAGGCTCTTGTTGGGACGAGCACTGGGTGTTACACACAAGTGATGAATCACTAAATTCTACTCCTTAAACCACTATTATACTATGTGTTAACTCACTTGGATTTAAATAAAATTTATTTTAAAAAGAACAATTTCATACACACCAAAAAAATGCACTTGGGGGCAAAAATCATGGAAAAAAGATTTTTTTTTTTTGCTGCATTAAGTCACCAACTCTGTCATTTAGCGTACCCTTCCCTCATGCCCGTCTTTGCAAAACTTTGGGAATAGGTATCCAGACAAGTAAAGGACTCTAGGGCTCATTAAGAAGAAATCTGAAGGGGCATCTTGGAGGTTCAGTTGGTTACGTGTCCAACTCTTGATTTTGGCTCAGATCATGATTTTGTGGTTCATGAGTTTGAGACCCTCCTTTGGGCTCTGCACTAACAGTGCGGAGCCTTCCTGGGAATCTCTCTCCCTCCCTCTCTCTCTCTGCACCCCTCCCCTGCTCATTTTCTCTCTTTCAATAAATAAGTAAACTTAAAAGAACAACCTCTGAAGGGGATATGTACAGTATGATGTGCTTTGTGAAAATTAAAACACAGAAAGCCATGTGATATATTTCCCTTGGCTTCACATGTGTATAGAAAAGTACATGGGAGTCAGTCACCAACTCCATTAAAGTGGTTTCCTCTTAAGAGCAGATATAGGGGGCGCCTGGGTGGCGCAGTCGGTTAAGCGTCCGACTTCAGCCAGGTCACGATCTCGCGGTCCGTGAGTTCGAGCCCCGCGTCGGGCTCTGGGCTGATGGCTCAGAGCCTGGAGCCTGTTTCCGCTTCTGTGTCTCCCTCTCTCTCTGCCCCTCCCCGTTCATGCTCTGTCTCTCTCTCTCTGTCCCAAAAAAATAAATAAAAAACGTTGGAAAAAAAAAAATTAAAAAAAAAAAAAAAAAAAAAAAGAGCAGATATAGTTCTTAAGAATAGACATAGCTGTAGCTGTCTCTGCAATGCTTTATTTATGAGAGAAAGAATTCTGACACCAGTATTTCAAAATGTCAACATTTGTTAAATCCAACTTTTTATTTGTTTGTTCTCTATTTGATATAAGTCATCATTTAAAGAAAACTATTTTTAAACAACTACAATAGAGAAGTTACCTACCAGGGTGCCTGGGTAGCTCAGTCCGCTAAGCCTCCGACTTCAGCTCAGGTCTGACTTTGATCTCATGGTTCCTGAGTTCGAGCCCCACACGGGCTCTCTGCTGTCAGCGTGGAGCTGGCTTCAGATCCTCAGTCTCCCTCTCTCTCTGCCCCTCCCCTGCTCACGTGCATCTGCTGGTGTGTGCCCTCTCTCTCTCAAAAATAAATAAGCATTAAAAAAAAGGGCGGGGGGAGAGAAATGATAATTTGTTGCAGTCTCTGCCATGGCCAGCTAATGTTTCCCCTCGTCACTGTCCTTGTCAGGGCAGGGGAAGTGAGGCAGCATGTGCCCCGTGCAGGAGAAGGGGTGCAGCTGGGCTGGGCGCAGCTGGAACTCAGAGCCAGCCGGTCCCCGTGCACAGCCAGAGTGGGAGCCCGAGGTCAGGATCACTTGCCAGCTGTACCTCAGAAGGCTGGGCGACCTTGGGCAAGGTACTTTCAACTAATGCTTTGGTTCCCCCGCTGTATAACACCGCGTCCCTCCTAGGTTTATTCTGATGCTTGCAGGAGAAAAAAAAATCATGAAAATAGCTTGCAATAGCCCCTCATTTGGGGATGGTCACCTGAGGCTGCTGCTCACACACTTAGAGGTTTGCAGGCACAGGTAAGAAAAGATAAGATAAATATAAGCATCTTCTTCCTCCCAGCTTCCAATCTTCCTGAACACTTCAAACACCACTGGTCCCTGGGTATGTCTCATCTGGGACTAAGCCAAGAGACCAGTCTGTAACCAAGAGGCCAGTAGACAGCTCCGGGGCTTCCGCTCCCAAAAGGGAGGCAGCTTCTGCTGCAGCATCCTGTTTCCCAGTCACTTTTCTCCTGAGACGACTTCCGCTTCCCCAGACGACTCCAAATATTCCAGCTCTATTAGCCTGCCATAGAATATATATATATATTCTTCTGGTGCCTGGCTCCTGGGGTATGCATGGTTTCTCCAGCAGGAGCCTCCTACGCTGGCACTCGGAGGATCTCTAATTCCAAGCTCCTGAAGTGCAGAATGGCCTGCAGCTTCCCTTGGCACCCGCTTAACGCAGTTCAATAGAAGAGTGCCTCCAGCGAGACACCTCCCCATGAACAGCTTCTCCTGGCGCCCCAGCAATTTCTCTGCCATCTAGTGAGCCTCTGCCATGCCTGGGCAGTGGCAGAGTGGGGGAGAGGGGACGCCCTTGGACATTCTATCTCAACCCCAGAGGTGGTGGCTCCTCCCTCTATCTACTCTGCATTTTTTCATTTCAGAGTTCCCTTTACTTCTTACTAGCCAATCTTCTGTTACTCTAATCCCCTGTAATAGTCAGTGATTCTTTTTTTTTTTTAATTTTTTTTTTTAACGTTTATTTATTTTTGAGACAGAGAGAGACAGAGGATGAACGGGGGAGGGTCAGAGAGAGAGGGAGATACAGAATCTGAAACAGGCTCCAAGCTCTGAGCAGTCAGCACAGAGCCTGACATGGGGCTCGAACTCACGGACCGCGAGATCGTGACATGAGCCGAAGTCGGATGCTTAACCGACTGAGCCACCCAGGCGCCCCTATGTGATTCTTTATATTAAACATCCTCTGTTCAGATTACCGTGTGGCTTCTTTCTCCTGATTGGTCCCAAATTGATATAATTTCATTTGGGGGAAAGGCCAAAGGAAGAAGGGGATGTAGGTTAGCCCTATGTTTAGTAAGTAGGATGTGCAAGATGACAGAGGCTGTACCCATGTCCGGCCCAGAGGACAAAGGACAGGAAACACTAACCAGAGCGCTCTTGGCATCAGGACCCAAACTCTTAAGGAAATTTAAAAAAAAAAAAAAAAAAAAAAGCTCCCGGGGGAGCCTGGGTGGCTCAGTCAGTTCAGCAATGGACTCTTGATTTCAGTTCATGATCTCACAGTTCTTGAGTTCCAGCACCACATCAGGCTCTGCGTTGACAGTGAGGAGCCTGGTTGAGATTCTCTCTCTCTCCCCCTCTCTCTTTGCCCCTCCCCTGCTTGTGCATGCTCTCTCTCTCTCTCCCTCAAAATAAAGAAATAAACTTTAAAAAAAAAATAGCTCCCCAATTCAGATTGGAGCCACACTCACCACATTTGATAGGTGTTGAAACTCGGTCTCACAGGGGCTAACTAGGTCTCTTTGCTCCAAAGTTCTCTCGGCTCTACCCTGCTGCCTGCTGCCTCCCGGAGTGGAACAATGGGAAGCTGAGCTCTAAGCAGGGGGTTTCCACACACATTATGAAATACAAATGAAATATACATATATATGGTATATATATAGTATATATACACATATATATTATATATATTATATATACATATAATAAGTAATATTATATATAAATATTATATATATAATAAAAAACCCTCAACGTCCCAGAATAAATCTTACAGGGATATTTCAAAGGGTTCAGTGAGAAAATTAGTGTCCGTGTTTGGTAAGGGCTTAACACTGAGCTTTGCTAACAGTAAGTGCTCAGTAAAGTGGAGCTGCTGTATAACAGTATTAATAACTATTGCTCAGAGACCAGCTACAAGCTCAACACTGAGGCCCCTCTCTGGCAGAAAGAGGGAGTGAGGCCCCCCCCCGCCCTCCCTCAGTGGATACCTTCTCCTGGGCACCCTGCAGCACCTAGAGCTCCGAAAGCCTCTTTCTAGGTTCTCCGGCTCAGGTTGGAGCAGGGGGTGGGGTTCAGCGGGTCCCCAAACGCTGCCTGTTGCAGAGAACTACTCCCTCTCCGAGTTGGATCTGGAAGCGCAATTACCCTGCTGCGCAGTGGGGCTCGCTGGATCTGGCGCGCTCCCCTGTGGTTGGAGGATCCCCAAACAACCGCCAGGCCAACCCCGCCCCTGGGATCCCGCCAGGTCCCGGAGAGGTGCCTAAAAAGCAGTACGAGAGCCGCCCGCCCACCAACCTCCGGGCGGCAAAGAGAGGGAAATTGGATGAGCTTCTCCCCGGGCTTGAGTCCCCGCTCCCAGGCACTGTTTGATACCATCACCCCTCTGCCGGGGCCTTTCAGATGTCAAGCTAGGCTCCCGCGTCGCTGAAAGCCCTGCGCCCTCCGGTCCCGGTCTGTTTCCCCACTTCTCCCGGACCAAGGGATTGGCGCCGGCCAGCAGGTGGCGCTGGCGGCGCTCGTCCCGGCGCTGCGGTCCGCCCAGTGCCGCCCGGGGAACCGCGGTCCTGGACGCCGGGCGCCGGCGCCTCCCGGACTCCTGCGGCGCCACGCTGGCGGAAGCCTGCAGCGCCAGGGCCGCGGCCAGGAGCTCCCCCCACCCCGACCCCCCAAGAGCCGGGCGCTTAAAGTCGCCCATCGGTGTAACAGCCGGGCTGCGTTACCTCCGCGGCGTCCTCGCAAAAAGGCTCGGCTCACCGCCTGAAAGGCCGAAGCCGGGAGTTTTATGAGGTGGGAGGGGGCAGCCTGGCCTTGTGCGCCGGGGGTGGGGTGGGTGCCGCAGCGGGGGCCCGGCGCCTCCACCGGGGGCGGCCTTGACGCCCGGGCCCGCGGACACCTGCGCGCAAACCCGAGCCCCAGCGGGAAACTGCGCCCTGGAAAGCAGGTTACCTGGATTCTGGTTTCCCCGCTGTCGTTTCCCTTAGCTTCCCGAGTCTACCACAGACCCCGGCCCTGTTTTGGGGCGCCACTGGGTTAACTGGGGAGATTCAGGACGGGTCTGACTTGAACACTGACGGGGAAGGAGCATCATCTCTTCGTCAGCACGAAGGTTATCAGACCTCAAAGGAAGGGGAAGGGACATTCTCTCGGTAATGGGAGACCCCTCCCTTCCTCAGGGACGCCCCGCCCCCAGTCCCATCGGGCACCGTGAGGGGCCCCCCCAAGCATACCTACGGTCACCTCAGCCCCAGCGTTAGAGCTCTCTGTCCACACCCTCTTGTAAATAGCTGCCCCTTAGCCACCTGTGAGCCTAGGGGTGTGCTTACCTGGGGGCAGTCTGTATGGAGGGCCGGGGTCGCTGTGGCTAGAAGAGCCCAGAGCCTGGCAGTGGGGTTCCTGCAGTTTGGACAGGGAATTCCAGGGTCTTAAGCGGCCAGTGGGGTGGGGTGGGGAGACACAGGGTGGGGGAGCACATCCCTTAGTCCCAGGATTTCTTACCCAGTGGGAAGGATGGGGAGTCTAGTGGACAGCCGGGCTCTGGAAAGTGTGGGTCTCTTGCTGGGTTTCCCATCTCAAGTCTTTCTTACCTGAATGTTTCCTCTGCCCCACCCCCATCCCACCCTATATTTCGTTTTTCTCTCATTCCTCCATCCTTCCTGGTAGCTGCCGTCTCCTGTGTCTCATTTCTGCCTCCCCATCTCATGCCTGCCTCCTTGCCTATCTCCCTGGTGGGCTCCATTTCTTCTCTTCCCTTAGTCACATTGAGCATGTCCAAAATCACCCTAACAAAATTCCAATCTTACTTAACACCTGCTGTGAGACAAAGACTGTCATAAATGCTTTACGTAGATTAATTAATCCCCATACAAACTCTATGCTGTAAACACTGGTATCACCTTTGTTTTTAAGACGGGGAAACTGAGGCTGCCAGGGATTAGATCTTTGCCAAAGGTCACACACAACTGTTAGAGCTGGAGCATGAACCCAGGCCATCTGGCTCCTTGGTCTGGTCCCTTAACCACGGCATCCTGCTGTTTCTCTGCTGGGTTTCTTTTTTCACTTTTGGATCTAAGGCATCAGAAACTTCATGTGGATTCTAGTGATCTTGAAGTGAGTTTCACTTCCCCTCTGGATTCTGTGGTCTCTGTAACTTCGCGGTCTTATTTCTAACCCATGTTGCTTCGAGTTTTTATTTTACTCTAGCATTTGTGAAGCCCCTATTTGAACTTTCCAGTCTTGTCTCAGATGCTTTCCAAGGAATTAAGAGAATAGGAAGGCTGGGCAGTGCCCTTGTGCAGTCAGAATGTCAGTGGCAGGAAAACCAGTGAGTGGTTGGGACCCAAAGAAAAGGCGAATCTGTGGCCACCAGGGTCCGCTCCCAATCTGGCTTCCCTCTCCAGGTTTGTCCTGCAGTTCCCACTGTCAACAGCCTGGCTTTGATTTTGTTGCAGATGGCTCCTTATATTCACTTTCTATCCAGTGTTTTCTCTCTCTTTGTGGATTGGAGCCCCAGGTGTGCCCAACCTTATCTATGAGTCGGTCCTAGCCATAGAACACCCAGGAGAGAGGTTCTCAGGCCAGATGAGGGCCAACAGGAGGTCAGAGTTCAGGGACTATTTAATGAAGTCAAATATATCCTTACTGAATCCTATCTCTGTGGGGAAACATGGACCCCTGGAAGAAGAAGTCAGTGTGGGTCTTGGAAAGGAGGTTTGGCAACATATGTCGGCTGGCCATGTTCTGCTCTTGTTATCTCAATGTGGATGGTAGGTTCTATCTTTGGACCAACTGAGTTCTGCAGTCTTCGCCCTCCAGTGGCACCCACTAGTGAGTGCAAAACTGCAGGGAAGCCCTGGAGGCCGAGGTCCCCCTAAATGCTGGGGGGATTATATATATTATATATATATGTATATATATATATATATATATATATATATATATATACACACACACACAAAATAAATATATATATATAGTATATATATTGTATATATGTATTTATTGTACATATATATATATATATATTTGTACAGTAAAAAGTTAACAAAAGAGAGAGGGTAGCCTAATTAACTTCCTCCTCTATTCCCTCCCCTCCCTCCTCTCCTACTCACTCATTATCCTCCCTTGCAATCTGGCGTTCATGCCCACCCCCAAAGGTCACCAGGTCCAGTGGTCCCTGCCAGACCCTGCTTCTTCACTAGACACTGTCACCGTGCTCTCCTGACATTCCCTCCTGGATGTTCCTGCTTCTCCTCTGCTTGGTGGGTCTTGCCGTGACTCTTATCTCTACCTGGAATGTCCTTTCTTTCCTTCTCTGCCCACTAAGCTAACGTTCTGCCTCCTTGTTAAGACCTAACTCAGTTAACACCTCCTCCTGAAATCCTTCCCCACTTTCCCCAATTCTGCATGCTCTGCACTTACTTGACTTGTTTGGGAGTAACTTTGGAGTAGAACTTTTCTCATTCAACAAATAAATGCTCATTATGAGCCAAGTACTGGGGCTACTTTCTGCCCTATATTTGTTATTGGTAATATTTAGTTTTTCTGTTTGAGCAGCAAAGAACATAGACTCGCTCAGTATTTTACTTTAGGAACATAGGATTGTGTAATGGGAGTTTCTTTCCACCTTGTCATTTAACAATTTGTCTTCTTCTGTGAATAGAAAATATTAATGGATTTATGACCATTGTTTCTAAGCAAAGCACACCAGAGGTCCTGTTCCCCTTTTCTAGCAAGATGCTTTTAACTGCACTGAAGACTTGTAAAGCTCCCTCACCATCCTCAACCCCCACTTAAAGTTCTTTTGTTCACGGAATCTGCTGGCCCATCCCTAATTTTAGGGAGAGGCTTTCCCCTTTGATGTTTTGCCTGGGCCCAGCCCCTCCCTCATTCCCACCCCCACCCTTTACCCCCCTGTAGCGCCAGTGGTCTTAGTCGTGAGGAGACCAAGTACAACTCTGCCCTGTGTCCTGGGATTAGTGATGGAAATCCTGAACTCCTTGTCTGACTTGCTGGAGTGAGGGGCCTTTCTGTAGAAGTTGAATTGTAGGTTGTATCCCCCTCCCGTGTTTTTCCACCAGCAATATGAATGAGCAACACCAGATTGGGCCCCAAGAATGTTTTTACAATTGGAATTTTCCTCCTTTGGCAGAAGTTTGAAAGCAAAGAGAACAAAATCTAGGTAGAGTTGGGTTCGGAGTAGCCACCTACGATTATTACGGTTGGGCACCACACTCCTCGTCCACAGGGCTCCATTCACATCAGATGTCTTTATTATTCTGCAAAATTTAGTGTGTTTATTAATATTGCTTATCGCAAAGATGGGTGACTTGTATGTTTATTACAATTTGCCAGCAGATGGCAGTCAAGTGTCTTGTTTGAAGAGGATTAATGTATTTTGTTCAGCTTCCACGCACAAAGGAAAAATGAGTCAGTAATCAAAACCAACAGATCTAATGTCATCTAAAAATATTTCTGCTTCTAAACAAGAAACTGCTTTTCTAATTGATAGGCTGATAGGTGAGTATTTAAAGACAAATCCCATTGATATTAGTGCACCAGCGAATTTAATGTTTCACCTTGTATCACATCATCTGCTGTTTTATTTGCTGTACTCAAAAGGCATTGCTGAGTTCCCAACGTAAATCTACGAGGACTTTCACAACTATATGAATCACCATCAAGCTACACATGCTCAAATAATCTACAAAATAAATGATATACACATAAGATAGAGATTACTATTTAACGATCTGGTAATTACATAATAGCGATTGCTTATTGTTATGGATATCCTGTTAGTAAGAATATTCACTTGATAGTATTTAGCAGCTTGATAGCTGTGTATTTTGTATGTTATATACATGTAAGTTCTAAAATAAAACTCACTATTGATTTTTTGCTCAGATACTATGAAAGAGTTTTAAAAATTAATTTCAGAATCAGAAAACAGAAGAAAATCACAAAGAATAGTTTAGATCATTGAATACATTTTTGGAAAAGATGGACTAGGGGGAGGGGGGACAAAGACTGGTGGGTTAGGATGTGAATTTACTATCAGTATTTATGCCAAGCTTAACTGGTTAGTTTTGAAGAAAAATGGAAGCGAAAAAGAAAACATTAAACTGGATATTGCCTATCCAGGTACATGGCTATGTAATTTGAGTATTTTAAAACTTTGAATATTAACAATAATGTAGTTACAATTTGTCTATCTTACATAAGGAATTTAATTTTTCATTAAATTTATTTTCATTAAATTTCATCAAGTTTTCATCAGATTTTGTCAAATTTAACAAATTAGCACTGGTAGGAAGTTTTCGGAAATTATGTACTTATAAATTCTAACTAATGATCAAAAACTCCATATTATTCTATCTCAGTGATTTCCGTATTTTATTTATATTACAAATTCTTCAGAGATGGAAAAAAATATCAACTGAGTAATGAAAGTGTGCACAAGGATTGGCAGGTACATATCACATATAACTAATAAACGGAAGATAAAATGCATTTCAACAATAGTGTTAAGAATTCAAAGTTGAAATATGGTTTAGGGATAGTATATTGAGAGAGATGCAGGCAAAGATACTATTCAAATGAGAAGCCATACTGGGAGCACATACTTTTGGTAAGGCAACATCTAGAGAAATCATCCAGGAAACTACAAGTACTTTGATGAGAATTGTCTTTCTTTGGCAGAAATGATACAAAATTTTATAACACAATGGCACATTGATTAACATATAACGTGGGGCACCTGTGTGGCTCAGTTGGTTAAGTGTCTGATTCTTGATTTCAGCTCAGGTCATGATCACATGGTTCATGAGTGTGAGCCCCAGGTCAGGCTCTGCACTGTCGGCGCGGAGCCTGCTTGGGATTCTCTGCCTCCCCCTCTCTCTCTGCCCTTCCCCTGCTTGCACTCTCTCTCAAAAATAAATAAACATTTTTTAAAAAGCAAATAATGGGGGCGCCTGGGTGGCTCAGTCGGTTAAGCGGTTTCAGATTCTGTGTCTCCCTCTCTCTGACCCTCCCCCGTTCATGCTCTGTCTCTCTCTGTCTCAAAAATAAATAAACGTTAAAAAAATTTTAAAAAAAAAGCAAATAATGTTACACGTTTTTTAGGGCAGGAAACATAAAACCAAACTATTAAAATTATTGTAGATGCAATGAATATGTTACTTTTGAAAAAGGTATGAAATGCAAATATTACTTGATTATTTTAGGTACAACTGGCAAAAGCCATGTAGAACAGATAATATTGCTAGATTTGTGGATTTCCAAAAAGTAAATATACGAATATTTGGACAAAGGGGTTATCCAGTAGATGACAAAACAAAAGAAAGCATATATGTATTTTCCAAAGACTATTTATAAAGCCTGATTCCAAAGAGAAATTGGATATAGCAATGCCGCAAGTATGCAGAGAGAACATAATGGCTCCTACAGAAGATCCTCAGTATTTTCTAGGGCATTGTATATTGTTTGTTCTGCATCTTCTTTACATTTGGTATTGAATGATGCAGGAAAAATTTATTTTGACAGCACTGGATTTTTTATATCATCCAAGATATCATATAATTACTCTTTCTGCTTCAACCAAATGTTGGCGTATATTGAAAATGCATTTATGGAACATAAAACTTAAAATCATTGTTGAAAAGGAGATGGGGAAACTGAGTAGACGCCATCTTGCTACTAAAACTTAATTAGGGGGAGTATGCAGTGCGTATTGATGATATGCATAAAAGCGTAGATTCTAAAAATACAAATCAGAAATGTACTTTTGAAAATATCCTCTTTAAGATGCATTACTCAGGACTAATTTAGAGTGAAGATCAAATTAATGTTACAGTAATCCCTCCTTATCCTTGGTTTTACTTTCTGTGTTTCAGTTCCCTATAGTCAGCTGTGACCTGGAAGCATATGACCCTCCTTCCAACTCATCATGAGGTCAACAGTAGCTTCATGCTGCATCACAACGCCTACGTCATTCACCTCACTTCATCTCATCACTAGGCATTTATCATCTCATATTATCACAAAAGGAAGGGTAAGTACAGTTAATTCAGTAAGATAGAGAGAGAGAGACCAGTCACATAACTTTTAGTATAGAATATCGTTACAATCGTTCTATTTTATTGTTAGTTATTAATCTCTTAATTGTGCCTAACTAATAAATTAAACTTTATTTTAAGTATGTATGTAAGGAAAAAACATAGTGTATACAGGGTTCAGTATTGTGGCTTCAGGCATCCACTGGAAGGTCTTGGAACACATCCCCTTGGGGATAATGGAAACTACTTATTACATAAGCAAAATTAGCCAGGAACCCAAAGTCAATGAATATCAATCCCTTGAAAGCAGATAATAAGCTAAGAGGACATTCAAGAAAAGTTAATTTATGATAATTACAGAAAGATATTGATGTTAAATAGATGGCAGTTTCTTCACAATGACCCCAGCTTCTCCAATGTAAAAATATCAGAGAAGGGAGGAAGATTCATTTCAAATGTTATTTCCATAATCAATCCACCTATAGTCCAAAATCTGTTTCTTTTTTTTTCTTTTTAATTTTTTTATGTTTACTTATTTTTGAGAGAGAGGGAGAGACAGAACGTGAGCGGGGGATGGGCAGAGAGAGAAGGAGACACCGAATCCAAAGCAGGCTCCAGGCTCTGAGCTGTCAGCACAGAGCCTGACGCGGGGCTCGAACCCACAAACCGTGAGATAATGACCTGACCCAAAGTTGGACGCTTAACTGACTGAGCCACCCAGGTGCCCCTCTTTTGTTTCCTATATTGGTAACAATAACATTAACAAGAAAGGCGTATACTGCTGAAGAATGTCATTTTTTTTCAGGATGCTAGATTAGTACTTCTCAAATTTTTATGTGCATACAGAGCACCCGGGGATCTTATGAACATACAAATTCTGATTCAGTAATTTTGGGGTAAGACCTGAGATTCTGCATTTCCGACAAGCTCCTGATGCCCTGATCTTGGGTGTTTAGAGCAGCAAGGTTCTATATATCGTATATGATTTGAAGAATTACTATCAATATGAAGTACCAAAGCTGGGTGAACATGTACAACTGAAATTGACTGATGAACATATTAAGGAATTTTAGACATTCCTCATCAACGTATAAAGAACTAACAACCTAAAACTGTCCTTCTAGAATGCAAACTGGTACAGTCACTCTAGAAAACAGTGTGGAGGTTCCTCAAAAAATTAAAAATAGAACTGCCCTATGACTCAGCAATTGTACTACTAGGTATTTATCCAAAGGATACAAAAATGCTGATTCAAAGGGGCACATGCACTCCAACGTTTATAGAAGCACTACTGATAATAGCCAAAGTATGGAAAGAGCCCAAATGTCCATTGACTGATGAATGGATAAAGAAGATGTGGTATATATACACAATGGAGTATTACTCGGCGATCAAAAAGAATGACATCTTGCCATTTTCAACAACGTGGATGAAACTAGAGTGTATTATGCTAAACGAAATAAGTCAGTTAGAGAAAGACAAATATCATATGATTTTACTCATAAGAAACAAAACAGATCAACACAGGGGAAGGGAAGCAAAAATAAGATAAAAACAGAGAGAGAGACAAACCATAAGAGACTCTTAAATACAGAAAACAAACTGAGGGTTGCTGGCAGGGGGTTCAGTGGGGGGATGGGCTAAATGGGTGATGGGCAGTAAGGAGGACACTTGTTGGGATGAGCACTGGGTGTTATATGTAAGAGATGAATCACTAGATTCTATTCCTGAAAACATTATTACACTGTATGTTAACTAAACTTGGATTTAAATTAAAATTTTTTAATAAAAAAAAGAAAAGAAATAAATAAAATAAAATTGTGCTTTTAACACAATCTCTTTGGGGCTTCTGGGTGGCTCAGTCAGTTGAGTGTCCAACTCTTTATTTTGGCTCAGGTCATGATCTCAGGGTCATGAGATCAAGCCCTGCTATAGACTCTGTACTGAGCGTGGAATCTGCCTAGGATTCTCTCTCTCTTCTCTCTCTGCCCCTGCCCGCTCATGCTCTCTCTCTCAAAATAAATAAATACACATTAAAAAAAAAACTACTATCTCCCAGTAAAATATTGCAGTGTTTTTGTGGCAATAACTTACTTGATCCATTTCCAAATAAGTGAAATTTTCAAGGTACAATTAATTTTGCCAAATATCAATATCGGTGAATAATGTGGCATCTCAAAATTAAGTATGTTAGAACCAACGTAAAGTTCACAATGCAGTACGAAAAACTACCAATCTGACGATCATTTCTATAAAATATGAGCTATACAAAAAGTAATCATTGAAACTGTCAAGAACAATTATTTCTACCAAGGAGAGATGTCTATTTTATGACAAATTATTGGACCCAAATGACTTTATGCTTCTAATATTATAAACATTTGAATTTTCTATTATTTTAAGGTGAATCATTTACTTGTATAATTTATATAGAATAACTTTTTCTTTAGTAATTGTTATTGTTGAGAAGCAATTAATATATAACTTTTTTAGAAAAAGTAAACTCTAGGGGCGCCTGGGTGGCTCAGTCGGTTGTGTCCGACATTGGCTCAGGTCATGATCTTGCGGTCTATGAGTTCGAGCCCCACGTCGGGCTCTGTGCTGACAGCTCAGAGCCTGGAGCCTGCTTCAGATTCTGTGTCCCCCTCTCTCTCTGCCCCTCCCCTGCTCATGCTCTGTCTCTCTCTGTCAAAAATAAAATAAACATTAAAAAAAAATTTTTTTTAAAAGAAAAAGTAAACTCTACCCCCAACACGGGACTCGAACTCACAACCCTGAGATCAAGAGTCACTTGCTTGGGGTGCCCAGGTGGCTCAGTTGGTTAAACGGCCAACTCTTCGTTTTGGCTCAGATCATGATCTCACTGTTCTTGAGATAGAGCCTTGCATCAGGCTCCTCAATGACAGTGTGGAACCTGCTCGGATTCTCTCTCTCTCTCTCTCTCTCTTTCTCACACAAAAATAAATAAATAAACAAAAAAAAAAAGAGTTGCAAGAGTCACATGCTCTACTGACTAAGCCAATCAGGCGCCCTTTAATATAACTTTACTTGAAGAAGGGGTAGCTTTTTCAAATTTGTGTAAAATGCTGTATGAGCTGGTGGTGGCCCTGCTTTGGAGAGTGTACTTGATAAGGAATAAAATGACCTGTGAGACACATTTGCCTGGTGTCACGGTTTTGGTAGCCTGAGATTCCTGTTTTGTGAGATTAAAAGAATCAAAATATAATCTGGCTCCCACATAGATTGTTATAAGGATAACCCAAGGTACTTAGGAAAACAGGATTCTTGACCATGAGCCTGTCTCCCAGATACCCAGGAAGACTGACGACCAAGATCTCATGGGAAAACAGAAATTGTGAGCCTCCAAGGCAGAACGCGGGAATGCAAAACTAGCCCAGGGCCTAAGGCAGCTCCACCTACCAAGTTCTTGATTGCTTTTTCAGCAGACCACACTTCCGCTAGGCAAGTAACTCATCCTTTCCCTCTCTCCTTCCTCTTTCTCTTCTGCTTTTGCTATTTTTTCCTGTATGGGTCAATTCGGGGAGAGAATCTGACTGGACTAATATGGCCACTGTTGGTCCTGCGGCACAGCTTAACTAGAACCCCAGATTTGTGCTTAGAGAGCCCCCTTGTGGCCGCTCTCCTATGTAGGAGGCTTACGGGCGGACTGGGTAGTGAACCTTTTGGAAATAGTCCTTTTGTTTAAAAAAACATCCTTGATCAAAATTTCCTCTATAAACACCATTTGTTTTCCTGAACATAAAAGCAATACCTGTTTGTTTTAGAAAATTTAGGAAACTATGGAGAAGAAAAAAATTAAAATGATCACTTAATTTTGGTGTATTTTTTTTGAGTTAAATATGCATGTATATATGCATACCTACATGCATATATGAAACATGTACAAGATTTAGAATGATACACATTACATTCCTTTAAATTTGTGGTGTAAGATTTTTCCTAAGTCACACACACAAGAAGATCTTCAAAAACACCCTTGCTAATGGCTTCCTCATCTTCCAACAAGAGATGAGCCGTCATCGGCTGCTTCACCATTGTAGGACAGTTGTTAATTTTAGCCAGACTTTCTCTGTATGAAAATGTAGGCAAGGCGGCTGTGGGGGACGGTTCAGTGTGCTGTGATTCGGGGCTCTCACCCCCAGGCCTGACTGAGGTGACAGAGCTGGCTTCTGTGTCCAGGCCAGCCCTGGCAGTCCGGACTCCCATCTGCAGGAACAGAAGCTCAAAGAGGGAGAAGACCTGGCCTGGGGATTTTTTCGCACACGTTTATGGGAGGGAGTTGGTGGTAAAGGGTTACAGGATTAGAGAGCTAAGCTGAAGGGCCGCACCTGGAGGCAGTCCTGCGCACGGAATTTACAACAGGAGCCTGGGAGTCGTATAAATGAGTAATGCTTCATGATGCTCTTTTCCAAGCGAGCTGCAAAAATTGGCAGGGGCCCTTCAGTGTGCTGTCGATGTGTCTGGAATTCAAATAATTTGATTCTGAGATACAATGACAATGGGAAGCAAGGCATTACCTTGAGAGAATGATGGCCGAGACAGCCGCTGCGACCAATATTCATGGAAGATGCTGTACTAACAACTGTTCTCCATTTGCCGTCCTCCCTGAAATCTCTATCATGCCTCATTGCTGTTGCTATTGCCCTGACTCAAGGGCATTAAATTAAAAAGTAATGTAGCTGGTAATCCTTTTTTTTTTTTCCTTTCCCTAGTCCAGGCAGTGAAGAATGGGGAACGTGAAATAAAAACCTTCACTGAAATTGATATGTCTCTTTAAAAAAATGATGCTGACATTAGACACAGCTCAGAAGAGCGCATTTGAATATCAGGTGGCAGTACAACGTATAGCAGAACTTGCTGCCGCTTCTTCTGAATTTGTCTTTGTTGGCTGAACACGTTAATATTTTTCCAAGGTGTAATAGCTGGGAGGATTCCGTCAGAAATAACAGGAGATCTAGTGAGCCGGGTCCCATTACCTTTCAGATCACAAGGCATCTGGCTTTTGCCAGTTGTCATTTCCATCAGGGGAAATGATAAGCAGTTTTGGACTTTATTTGCCCAAATATAGTGCTCACACTACCTCTTGTGTGTAAAGTGTTTGGCTTTTCTGAAGCACTTAAAAAAAAAAAAAAAAAAAAAAAAAAAAAGCCTTTTTATCCATGGCATAGCATTCTGGAAAAGAACCCTGGACAGGGACTGTGAGCTACGGGTCATGATTTCTGGTTTGCCATTGTGGCTTTCTTTCTCTGGATTTCCTTTCATCCATCTAGAAAAGTCTTTCCTTCCATGTCCCCAGTTCCCTGATTCTGCTATCTCATTTGACTACTTATTACTAATAGTAGGATTGACAGTTCCCAGATATCTTGACTCCACATTTGCTACAAAAATCACACTCCTTTAAGGGGTGCCTGGGTGGCTCCGTGGGTTGAGCCTCTGACTTCCGCTCGGCTCATGATCTCATGGCTTGTGAGTTAGAGCCCTGCATTGGACTCTGTGCTAACAGCCTGCTTTGGATTCTGTGTCTCCCTCTCTCTCTGCCCCTCCTTTGCTTGTGCTCTCTCTCTCTCTCTCTCTCAAAAATAAACATTAAAAAAACAATTTTTTAAAAAACAAACAAAAATCACACTCCTTTAAGATAAATTTGGCAAATTGAACATTTTGACTTTTTGTTAATCCAATAATTAGTTCTTAGAATATGAACATGTAAATAATAATTGTGACCATTTACATAGCATTTACTATGTGACAGGTACTGTTCTGTTTTATTTTTACAACAAATCCTGTGATGTAGGTACATGGGAATTATTCCAATTTTATAATTGTAAGAAATAATTTTAAATATATCTTGTTTCTGCTATAGAAGTACATCAGACAGTCAGAAAGGAATAATGAATGGATAAAAATTTATCAATATGTTGTGTTTGGCTTCTTTCACTTAAAGCAATGCTTTTGAAAAAATAAATAAAGCAATGCTTTTGAGATCCATTTACACTGCATATATCAGTAACTACTTATTGCTGAGTTGTCTCCCATTATATATCTTCTTTAGCTAGTGTCTATTCAAATCTTTTTCCCATTTTAGTTGAGTTGTCCTGTATTTTTGAGTGGTAAGAATTCTTTATATATTCAGGATACAAGTCCTTTATCAGATACATGTTTTGTAAGTATTTTCTCCCAGTTTGTACCTTGCCTTTTCATTTTATTTATTTATTTATTTATTTATTTATTTATTTATTAAAAACATTTTTTTTTTTAGTGTTTATTTATTATTGACAGAGAGAGGGAGAGAGACAGAGCACGAATGGGAGAGGGGCAGAGAGAGAGAGAGGGAGACACAGAGTCTGAAACAGGCTCCAGGCTCTGAGCTGTCAGCACGGAGCCCGACACCGGGCTCGAACCCACGAACTGTGAGATCATGACCTGAGCCGAAGTCGTACGCTCAACCGACTGAGGCACTCAGGTGCCCCTTCGTTTTATTTTTTAATGTTTATTTATTTTTGAGAGAGAGAGAGAGAGAGAGAGAGAGAGCGAGCACGAACCAGGAAGGGGCAGAGAGAGAGAGAGAGGGAGACATAGAATATGAAGCTAGTTCCAGGCTCTGAGCTGTCAGCATAGAGCCTGATGTGGGGCTTGAACCATCTGGGAGATCATGACCTCAGCCAAAGTCAGATGCTTAACCAAATGAGCTACCCAGGCGCCCCACCTTTTCATTCTCTTAATGGTATTTTTGAAGAGCAAAATGCTAAAATGTTTACAAAGTTTATTTTATCAATTAAAAAAATATTTTTGAGGGGCGCCTGGGTGGCTCAGTGGGTTGAGCGTGGGACTCCTGCTCAGGTCATGATCTCGCAGTCTGTGAGTTCGAGCCCCGCGTGGGGCTCTGTGCTGACAGCTCAGAGCCTGGATCCTGCTTTGGATTCTGTGTCTCCCTCTCTCTCTGCCCCTCCCCCCTCTCATGCTCTGTCTCTCTCTCTCTCTCTCTCTGTCAAAAATAAATAAACAAAAAAAAAATCTAAAAAAAAATTTATTTTTGAGAGACAGAGAGATAGAGAGAGCTCGTGGGGGAGGAGCAGAGAGAGAGGGAGACAGAGGATCCCAAGAAGGCTCTGTGCTGTCAGCCCAGAGCCCTACACTGCAGGTCTTGAACCCACAAACTGTGAGATCATGACCTGGACTGAAATGAAGAGTCAGACGCTTAATCGACTGAACCATCCAGGTGCCCCTTATCAGTTTTTTATTTTACAATTTATGCTGTTTATTTTGTACCTAAGAAATTGTTGCCTACCCCAAGATTGCAACATTTTCTCTTATATTGTCTTTAGAAGTTGTATGTTTTTATGGGTTACATTTGGTCTATGATTGATTTTGAGTTTGTATAGCATGAAGGATCAACACATCTCTCTCTCTCTCTCTGTGTATAGATTTCCAATTATTACAACACCGTTAAAATTACCCTATTGAATCACCTTAGCATTTTGTCAAAAATCAATTGACCATATATGTGTGTTTATTTCTGGACTATCTACTTTATTCCATTGTCTATCCTTACACCAATATCACACTGTCTTGATTCGGTAGTAGGTGAGTCCCCAAGTTTTTTTTTTTTTTCAGAATTGTTTTTCCATTTAGCTTCTTTGCATTTTATGCAAATTTTAGAATTACTTTGGAATTTCTATCCTCTAAAAAGCTTCCTGTAGATTGTGTTGAATGTATAGATCAATTTGGGGAGAATTGACATCTTAACAGTATTAAATCTTCAGATCCATGAACATGGTTTTGCTCTTCATTTTTTTTTTTAATGTTTATTTATTTTTAAGAGAGAGAGAGAGAGACAGAGTGCGAGCAGGGAGGGAAGGAGACACCAAATCCGAAGCAGGCTCTAGGTTCTGAGTTGTCAGCACAGAGCCTGACGCAGGGCTCGAACTCACAAACTGTGAGATCATGATCTGAGCTAAAGTCAGCCACTTAACTGACTGAGCCACCCAGGCGCCCCTGCTCTACATTTTTCTAATGTCTCCCTTACTTATTCTCAGCAGTGTTTTGCAGTTTTCAGAGTATAGGTTTTTGTCATTTTGTTAAATCAATCCCTAAGTATTTAATATTATTACACTATTTTAAATGGCATTTAAAATTTTTTCAATTTCTCATTGCTCTTTGCTAGTATATGTAAATACAACTAAATTTTATATGATGTACCTTGCTAAACTTACTAGTTCTAGGTGGTTTTTTCTTCCTCTTCTCCTTCTCCTTCTTCCTTTTCTTCTTTTTCTGTTTTTTCTGGAGACTCCTTCAGATTTCCTACATAACCATTTTGTGTATGAAAGACAGTTTTACTTCTTTTCTGATGCATATGCCTTCTATTTCTTTTCTCTTACCTTATATCATTGGTTAAAAGCTCCAGTACAGTGTTGAATAGAAGTTTGATAGTAGGATATCCTTGACTTGTTCCCAAATATAAATTGAAAATATTCAGTCTTTTACCACATGGACCTTCCTGTGCAGCTGTTGGAACATCTTCATGTCACGGCAGCTGGTTTTCTCCACAGCAAGTGAATCCAAGAGACTGCATGGTGGAAGCCACAAAGTGTTTTGTGACCTAACCTCAGAAGTCACACTGTCACTTCTGCAATATCCTATTGGCTAGGCAGTTTAGCCCTACTTGATATGGAAAGAGATTACAAACGCAAGAATCATTTGGGGGCATTTTGGAGACTGGCTATTACAAATCCTTAATCCCGATGTCCATCCTTAACAGTCTGTAAATCACATTTAGAGGAGCAACTTCCTGGAGATCGTCTACAATAAGTTCCTCCGTGTGCAGATGAGGAAACTGAGGTCTACTTAAAGATGTACCCTTACTTTGAGGCAAAATCAGACTCTTAATTTCCATTCCAGTGTGCTTTCTATCACATTACGTTGCCTCGGTATCTATTTTACCTACCGTATATCTAAGGAGGTGGGCATTTGCCTTAAGTTGCCATTAAGTAATGAGAATAAATGGGGTGGGGCGGAAAGGCTGGGCACACAGAAGCTGCTGCTGGGGGTTTTCTTAGGATCACCACAAAGCCATCTTCAAGGTAGCCATCAAATAGGATAATTCAGTGAGTGCAGTTCAAAAGCTTCACAATGTGACAATGGAAATTGACTTGATTTAGCTTCAAAGATTCTATTAACTCAGAGAAATGATGATTTTATGGGAGAATTAATGCGTAGCCACTGGTAGAGAACGGAAGTGACCTTACTGCTTTTGAAACTTGTTTTAACTCCTTGCTTAGATCTATGTACAAAACATTATAGCTCAGATTCCTGGTCCTATAATACACACATTTCAGAGCCAGATGATTAAATCTTGATCCTAATTACAAAGGAAATGCAGAATTTGCAGTCAGCTCATTTTATAAGGTTAAGAAATAACCTGCTTCAAAAAGTGGCACTAAGTGAATCCTCCTAAGCACATCATTCACATGATGTGTGTGTGTGTGTGGGGGTGGGGGGGATTGCTTGCTTGAGACACATGACCTTTGTTTCTAAGATCAAAAGTACATTAAAATTGTGACAAATGGATAGTAGTGTATCACTGACTTTTAACCTATATTTTTTCTCTCTCCTATTTGTCTCCTAGTTGAACCCAAAGTCCAAAACAAATAAAGGTTAAATTCCTGAGTTTTAAAAACACTATTTGTAAATAGTATCAAACTTATATAAAAGTTGCAAGAATAAAAATACTATACTTGTATATCTTTTATCTAGATTTGCCTGTTAACATTTTATCCCCTTTGCTTTACCATTTATTCACACCCCCCCATACACACACATCTATTTTTCTCAATCATTTGGGATTAAGTTACATATATCATGACCCTCTACTCCCAAACATCTCAGTGTATATTTCCTAATAATAGGGATATTCTTTTATATAACCGTAGTATAGTTGTCACCTCAGTAAATTTAGTATTTGTGTAATACTTTGAACTAATCTACCCTTTCATATTCCGGTTTTATCAATTGAACTAATGATGTCCTTCATAGTATTTTTTTCTCCTCCAGGATTGGATTCAGTGAAGGGCCATGTATTGGATTTAGTTGTCAAGTTTCCTTAGACTTCTTTCATCTGGGACGTTTCCCCACCCTTTCTCGTATGACATTGGCACTTTTGAGGATAGAGTCCATCTTCCCTGTCTTTTTAAAAAATACAATGTTCGTCATTTTGAGGTTTCTGAAAATTTGTCTCATAACTAAATTGAGGTTATACCTTCTTGGCCAGAATACTAAAACGAATGATGTTGTGTCCCTTACAGAGTATCACATCTGGAGGCACACAGCGTCAGTCCTCCCCTCGTTGATCACCTGGTCAAGGGGTTATCCAATTTCTCCACGGTGTAATTACTGATTTCTCTCCTTGCAACTAATAAGCAATATATGGGAAGGCACTTTAAGACCATCCAAATATCCTGCTCTTTTCTGTTGAAATTTAGCAACTATTGATGATTCTCGTCTGATTCAGTCATCTTACTGTGATAGTTGGAATTGGTCTTCCAACTCCCCTATTGTCTTCACATTTGCCAGCTGATACTCAAGATTCTGCTGTGAGCAAGAGTCTCCCCTTTTCTCCATTTACTTACTAGTCCTGTGAACTCACAGACTCTTACCCCCCCCCCCCCCCCCGCAGTGGTTTACAACTCATTACTGTACTTAATTATTTTGTTAGTCAAATTGTCCCAGATTTGGCCATTGATAGCCCTTTCAAGCTGGCTTCTTTGTTCTTGTGACATTCCTATATCCCCCTCTACCCACCCCCCCTTTTAGTACTTCCTTCCTTACTGGCCTAATGAGATATTCCAAGCCCATCTTGCTCCCTCCCTCCCACCCCTACCCTCAGATTCCTTGGTTTTGATTTTGATTTGCCATTTGGTCCCCAAATTGCAGAAAACTTATCTGCTCTATTTATTTCCTCACCAGCTTCAGCTCCTCTCCAGCCCAAACCCCACCACCACCATGAAAACTCTGGGCTTACCTGACTACTTGCTCTGCAAGGTCAAGGTTTCTGAGTCTTTGCTCTTCCCTTGTCACCCCCTTCCTGGTCCAAGGTCATTTCAAATGTGATTTCCTCTTTACTCCAGGTAGCCACCTCTGGGCCAATTTAATTGTTTCCTTATCTATGTTTCCATAGCACTTTTTACATATCTTTATTATGGTGCTAATCTTGTGCTATTATGCTTTGGTTACATTTCTGGCTAGACCAAATTCAAATATTTTTGAATAGCCTGGGGAGAAAGGTATTAATTTTCCTTATTTTGCAGATGAGAAACTTGAGGTTCAGAGAGGTGAGCCTGAGAAAGAGGCAGCGGAACACAGGGCGAAAGTCCTCAGTGACAGCTTACTTATGTCATTTATTACCGGTAGGACTGTAGGCAAGTTACTACACTTGTCTGTGCTTCAGTTTCCCTGGCAGTAAAATGTGGATGATAATAAATAGAAACTGCCACATAGGGCTGTTATGTGGATTAAGAGTTAATATTTGTAAAGCACCTAGAATAGTGCCTGGCACATGGTAAGTGGTATGTAAGTGTTTGTTAGGTAAATAAAGTCATGTCACTGCAATTCAAATCCAAGTCTTCCTATGCTAAAGTTCCTAGCCACGGCTCTATTTTAACTTTGCAGGAATCCAGTACTCCTGAGAAGCAGTGGTTCTATTAGAGACAACAATAAAATGAAGCTGGTTCAGGACACAAGACATTAATGAGATAAAAGGAAGCAAAATGTTCCAGCAAACTGCCGAATTAAGTCATAGACCAGGGAAGGGAGCAGGTGTCTGTTTCTCCTAAGTCTGGGTCTAGGGCACACAGGTGACACACTCAGGCAAGGACCACAGGTAGAAGCTGGTCCCTCATGAAGTCCCTTTATGTGTTTTTTTTCTCTTAAGTCCATTGTGGGTTAGACATTTGGGCCCTTGGGGTAACTTGCCACAAAGACTCTACCTGTGCATTCACCATTGTGCAAGATGGAACCATTGACACATGGAAAGTATTCATTATTGTTTTATTGAGGATGACAAAGCTATTGGCTGAGTTTTTGAAACTTGTACTTGAAAGCTTATACTTCAAAGCAAGAATCATTTTTACTTTGCCCTAATGCCACCCACAAGATAGTTACATAGCTAATATATATATTATATATATAAAATCATTATAATTAATGTTGGTATGGTTAAAAATGGTAGATTGCATTGTGATTGATCTGGTAGATCACAACTGTTAGCTGAGTGACAAAATTATGCATAGCTTTTCAGGTTAGGGGCCATGAGTAGACAGTGCTTGTCCACATGTGGGAAAGCTACTGTTTAACCTTTATGTCAAATATTAACTATTAACAACCTAAGAGCACATGAGCTGCCTAACTCTGGAATGTTTGAGAACAGTCATTTCAAACCTGAGCGTGAGTCAAAATCATCTTCAGGGCTTGTTAAAGCATAGATTGCTTAATCCCATTTCGAGTTTCTGATTCACTCTGTCTGGGGTAGAACCCATGAACCTCCATTTTTAATAAATAACTTTTAGTGAAGTTTAATCTTTTAATTAAAAAATTTTTTAGTAAATCACTTCATTTCAAGCGATGCTGATACTGCTGGTTCAGGGACCACAATTCAAGAACCACGTTCCTTCTATTGATGTAGAACAAACATTCCCTTCACTGGCAGCAAGTTATCCCCACCTGAGTTGCAATGCAATATAATCAGACTTCCTTTTTTTATTAAAAAAAATTTTTTAATGTTTATTTTTGAGAGAAAAAGAGAGTGTGTGAGCAGGGAAGGGGCGGAGAGGGAGGGAGACACAGGAAACAGAAGCAGGCTCCAGCCTCTGAGCTATCAGCACAGAGCCTGATGTGGGACTCGAACCCCAAACTGTGAGATCATGACCTGAGCCAAAGTTGGCTACTTAACCGACTGGGCCACCCAGATGCCCCTAATTAGACTTCCTTTAAATAGGCCACCTTAAAGCAGTCAAATTTCCCAACTGCTTTAGCATTTTATATACCAAGAGCCATTACTTATTTCTCCTCTACAAGAAAAAACAAACAAACCTTAACAGGAATGCCACAGTTAATTAACTATAGCATTAGATGCAGATTTCTGATGTCTTGATAATTAAACACATTAAGACTTCTTGGTGCTTGCCAATATTTTTATGAAACAACCGAGAAGTATATCCACCTAGGTTTGTCTCTCACTAGGATGGATTTGAACTAGCGAGCAGAGAGGTGATGGCCAGCAGGTGGCGCTCTGAGTCAGTTCGTGGCGGCCTGCGGAGGGTGGAAGGCAAAGGCAGAAGGCAAGATGGCCTGCTTTAAATCCTCAAAGTAAGGGTCCTCTTAACCACTTGTCATAAAATACCCTGAGACACACGTCTTGGAAAATCGAAGTGTCAAGCTCAGCATCTTTGCCACATTTCAAGCTAGGTAATTACCTTCTCTCCCAAAGGGAATCTGTTTTATGTATTTGTGTCCTTTCTAGGTTACAGGTTTCCCAAAGGCAATGATCTTGCCTTCCGTTCATTCTATACAATGCTGAAGTGAAATGCTCATTTTACAATAACAATTTAATTATTCTACATCCCTCTGAGCTACATGATGACCTGTTATATAATTGCTAGTAATACAGAAACGTGCCTGCCTCTTATAAACCCTAGCAATAAATGGGAAGTTTTTATCTGACCTAAAAGTAAATTGCTTATTTACTTCTCTTTTACAGTATAAAAAGTCATTTTCCTGCCAACCCATATTCTAAGTCATAATCAAGTAAACAACACTTCATTTTAGTCTGTCATTTTTATTGTCTGCAGAGTTGTTTTTTTTTTAACTACACACAGCAAATACTTTGATATAATCTAAGATAATAAAATAGTTGAACAACTTTTGTTTTTAGATTTACATTCGTATAGAAACAATCTGTGGAACTCCTCACCTCAAAACCAGGGTGTCTAAAAACGGTGATTCATTAGCATTGCTTTAAATAATTGTTTGGTTAAAAGTTGCAGTTTCCATTCTCAACTGAAATGTGTCTCCACACAGTTTCCCTTGGGTCCAAAGCTTAAGGCCTTGGGAAGGTGGCCAAGAAGAAAGGATGGCCACTCTCCTCTCTGTCCTTCCCTTGTGTGGAGGACAGTGATTGGAGCAGGGCTGTCATAAAAGCCAGGAAGAAAAGAAATCAATTGCACATCTCTAATTGTCAAGGGTCAAGGTCCTTTGCACACGTCCCTCTCCGTAAGTGTGAAGTTCTAGGATGATGGCACGCGCCTGCCTGCCCAACACTCCTTTCCTTTACTAATCTTATCAGTGACTATGCATAGGCAGTGGCCACTGTCCATAAGCTCTCCCTAAAGGCTGATCATCCTGTCATAGTTAAGTCTTGTCCCTTGTATTATGTCACTTGGATGCTGTGGCTTGGTGCCCAGAGAGGGTCCACCATCCCCTAAGAAATGCCTCATCCCACCCTCCAATCCCCAGAGTGCCCAAGAGTGAAGACCCTACGGAGACAGTGACTTCAGTGAAACACCCCGCAGAAATGCTGGGGGACTCGGGCCTAGATCATTCCATTGATCTTAGTCCATTCGTAGATGTCCTGTTCACACACTATGTCGGAGTTGATGAGGAGGTATCTGTCGCCCACACAGAAGTGCTTCTGACAGGCGGCACATTTGAAACATTCCAGGTGATACACTTTGTCTTTCACTCGCATCGTCATCTCATAGGCACGGATCCGCTTGTCACAGGATGCACAGAGACCATCTTGGCCAAAAAGCCTAGGGGAAAAAACAGAAAGAAAAGCTAAGAAGACGGTGGCAGAGACAATATTGGAAGAAAGGGTTTGAGGATGGGTTCCGTACAGGAGGCTCAATTTCCAACAGGTCAGGAAGAAGGGACAAGGTGGGTCCAGGGAGGCTCACAGAGCCTTTCCTAGAGGGAAGGAGGGACTATGGCATGAGGCTGCAACCCATGGCATTTGTGTTTGGCATAGCCTGCCCCTTTTCTGAGCTCTCCCTCTCTGTGGCCACCGGTCCAGGCTGCCCCAGGCCCCTCTTCTGTGGAGAAGTGCCTAGCTGAAGTGATTTAAGTTAAGATGTTAGGCAGTACTGTGTGTCTCTTCCCAGGGGAACTTTCATTTTAGAAGAAGAGCTGGAGTAAACCCCTGGGGACCTTTTGAGAGGGAACTGACCAGGAATGCAATGAAATGGGCATCTTTCTGAGGCTCTCAGATTCTCTCATGTCAACAGCCACTGATTCCACCCATGGGGACGGCTGGTCTCAAACTCCTCCATAAGCTAAAATGGCCACCTCTGCATGACTGTTCGTTGGGGCCCCGGCTTCTGGGAGACAGTGAGAGCTGGATAGAAGACACTCAGCACAGTTAACCGTGCCTCAACAATCTGGGAGATAAGCGGCATCTTTCCACATTGAATGGCAGAGCTTACTTCAAGGTCCTCGCTGCTCCATTGGTGTGAATCTGTGGAGAAACTTTTCTTCCGACGCTGAAATCAAGACTCCCCTAAGTCTCAATCAATCACTTATTTCGAGCAATATTCAATGGCAAGGTGGGAGAGGCAACATGGTGGAGCTCAGTGCAGTGGTTCTTAAGCTGTGGTCCTGGGGCCAGCAGCATTTGCTAGAAACGGGAACTTGCTACAAATGCACATTCTCAAGCCTCCGGATTGAGACACTCTGGGGATGAGGCCTAGCAGTCTGGTTACGGAGCACTTCCAGGTGATTCTGACGCAGGCTGAGGTTTTGCAATCAGCCTGTGAGAGTGGGATAGCGCAAGTACTGGAATCAGAAGACCCAGATTCAGTCCAAGACTACAGCGCAGAGCACTGAGTGGCCTCAGTGGGACCTCAGACTCCCTGAGCTTCTGAAATGGCAGTGACCACAGCATCCACCTCATATGAGGAGGATCAAACTGAGCATTGTCAAAGCACCAACGATCAAAGGCTAAGCCAATATTGGTTATGTTTTAACACGTCAGGTGTATTCCCAATGGCGCAGTCCTGCTACAGGAGGTCATTTTCACGTGTGCCTGCTAACATGGCATGTTAGCGGGTCCTTTCCACATAAAACGTTTTGGACAGTTTTAGGCAAATGCTTCTTACTGGAAGTTCTTATTAACTTCAGAATAGCAGAGAATCAATTAGTGCATTTTGAGAGGCTATGGGGGAGACAGGAGCAATTGACAAATTTTGAAACATTTGGATAGAATTAACGGAATCAAGAGGACGCGGGTCTGTGGGTAAAGGGCTGAGAGTTAGAGCCAGGGCCTGGCTCGTTTCCCCCTGAATCCTGCTTTGTGTTTGAGGCTCTCTAAGTGTTTTCAAGGCACCACGTGGGAGCAAACTCATTATAGGGGGAAGAACATTTTATCCCAACGTAGCAGATGGCGGAGCTGTAGGAAACTGCCACCTTGGAGGTCACAGAGTGGAAAGACAGTTCTGGTTTTCTGACTATTCAGTAAGTTGAGTTTGGGACTGAGCAGAGATAGACGACTCACAAAACAGTGTCTGTGGAATGAAGCCAACGCCTGGGGTGTGTGACCCTTAAGGAAGAAGAGCATTTATTAAAGGGAAGTTGGGGGTAAATTACAATACACATCAGGCAGTTAATGAGGGGAAGGACAAAGGACTAATATTTGGGAGGCAAGCTCAGGTCTAACTAGCCAGGTGCCCTGGAGCAAATGACATCCTCTCTTCTGGCTTCTGTGTCTCAAGCTGTAAAAGCAAGGGAACTGGAAGAAAAGGTTTCTGCAGCCCTTTCCAGCTCTGGTATTCTGAGATTCCACTAATAGGAAAAATAAACCAGGACTTGACATCTAATTTGAGCATTCACCTCAAGAACTGGTGCCTTAGGCTGGATATCCCTGAAGCAGACCCCGAGGAGGGGAATTATTAAGGATGTATTCTCAGGGGAAACTGGTGAGGCAGCAAGGGAAGCCAGATAGAAGGGGAGGCAGACAAGCAAAGTTGTAATCTCCAGCAAAGGCCCCGGCGGGGGGGGGGGGGGGGGGGGGGGAGGGGGGCTCTGGGCCAATGGCACGGGGACTCTGGGGTATGTCTCCAGGTCTGCCGGCTCCAGGCAAGGCTGCAAGGCTTTGGTGCTCCTGCAGTGCCAGTCATTGGTTAATGTCAAGGTCTGCTGGGGGTCTGGGGGGCAGTGGGCACACTTCTGGCTCTAACAGAGGTACTGTTGGCTGTTGCAAGTGAAACCACTGTGGAGTGGGGTGCACTGCACACAAAAGTTGGTAGAAAGGGATCTGAGGGAATCTGGGCCCGGCACTGACATTAACAGCTACGATTAGGTTCCCTCCCAGCAACATAACACAGCAGCATCAGGGTTTAGGTCGGCACTAGAGGTCTCATAAATATTTGAAGCTAAATGTCTGAAAAGGACTATAACAGGCGAGTCAGCTGTGGGAAATCCTCAAGAGGAGCAGTTCTCCTGGGCGGGGTGGGGGGGCGGGAAGAAGACTGAACCCCATCACGGAACCCCCAGAGAGTCACCCCACCCCAACTTGCCTCTTTAAAAGACTGCCAGATATGTTAAGAATGCAAGTAAGCAAGTCCATGGCTAAAGGACCATTCCTGAAGCCAAAGACGGTTTTTCTCCTCTGTCAAGAGGTGTCAATGTCTTAAGCTTTCTCCTGCCCATTTTAATAACAATAATATAAATATTAAAGGATGGCTGGAACCGCCTGCACTAACACAGAGTTAATTAACATGTTGCCTAGGAATGTAGCAGGGAGAAGAATTATTTCGTGTCACCAAGACACAAGTTAATTAACATTGGGTTCTCCCAGACAATTTTTTTTTTCCCTCTTCTTTTTAAAAATGCAAAAGATTAACAAGCCCAGGCAGCACTGGGTTTATTCTTGAATGTTATATAAAACCACAGAGATAGGGAGAAGCTGGGGCTCTTTTGACCTTACTCTATCTGCACTATTTAATAAGATTCAAATGATCTGACAGGGATGTAGTCAGGGGGCCCAATGGGGATCATTTACCCGTCTGCTTTCTGCACTGACTTTTGGCAAACTGGTAGCCAGCAAAATCAGGTCTCTGTTTATCCCAGTTCCACTTTCTTGTAACTTAATAAAAAATGGACCACAATTATAATCAGGATCATTGAAAACTCTACTTATTTTCTCTGAACCACCAAGTTTGCAAGGACTTTATTGGAGAATTTAGGGGGGAAAAAAGGCACTTACTCTATCAGTCTGGGTAAACAGATAAGCTTCCTTCACCGTGGAATTGCCTGCATTTTTTTTTTTTTTTAATGTAAAAATGCTCTGAGGGCAGGTTTGGGAGGCAGAGGTAGCCTGGCGCCAAGGGCACTGGAGTCTAAACAAGCTTCTCTGGGTTGGGTGGTCCTAATGTATTGCGGCTGCATGCTCCACAGACCCTGTGCCCCAGGAAGATGGCAAAAAACTGACAGCTATACAGTTGAACAGATCTGACAGTAGAGGGCACAGAGTTACCTGCACAGCAGCTAATATGAAACTGGAAATGCTAGAACATTCCGAACCAAGGCACTCGTTGAGTGCTGGGAAACTCACATGGCCAACAGCGTGACCCGGAGCATCAGAGGTGTCCTTAGCTCCTGTCTCAGTGGGTGTCCTAGAGTTCCTATTTTTCCTTCCGTTCTCCCATCTCTTGTTCATTAGGTAGGAAAAGACTCGATGATCCTGTCATGAGGGTTGGTTGCAAGAGCAACTAACATCTGTTTGACGTTCACACACCAGGCCAAGAACTTTACACGTATGACCCCATCTAATCCTCGCCGCGTCCTTGGAAGTAGGTGCGGCTATTATCCCCATTTCTGTAGATGAGGAGATCAAGGCTGGGGAAGGGTAAGTAGCTTGCCCGAGTTCACACAGCTAGAAGGCTGTGTTGTTGGGACTCACACCTACAGCTGACTTCAGAGCTTTTGCCCTGTCACAGTCAAAAGCTTGGAGCTTTCCCGGGAGCCTGGGTGGCTCAGTTAAGCGTCCGACTCTTTAATTTCAGCTCAGGCCATGATCTCACGGTTGGTGGGTTGGAGCCCCACGTGGGGCTCTGTGCTGACAGCGTAGAGCCTGCTTGGGATTCTCTGTCTGCCTCTCTTTCTCTCAAAATAAATAAACTTAAAAAAAAAAAAAAAAGCTTGGAGCTTTGAAATGTCTCATCATATAATATTGGGGTCCTACAAAAAATTATTTACAACCTAGATATATGTTTGAAGCATTCAATGAGCTCCTAAGAACCTACCCTCAAACTGGTCAACTCCAGCACTCCCGGATCCTCCGGCCTGACATGCGTACCCCTCCCCAGTCCTTGTGCCCCACCATGCACCCCCCCCAGGGGACTTCTATTCAGCATTTCATGTTTATCATTCTCTCACCTTTAAAAAACTAGTATTTTAGCACAGAGGAATGTGTCCCTGAGAATATGCTCCTCCAGCAGGAGGAGATGCCAACTACTTCTCTGCACAGGGCAGCTAGGCTCAGCCTCTGGCCTGAGCGGAAGAGGTGGACCTACACTCAGATGGTCTGTGGACTGTCCCCTCCCTGCTCAGGGCCCCAGGCGTGGACATAGCGTACCTGAGATAGTCCCTCCGGCAGAGCTTCCGGCCCAGCTTGTAGTAGAGGCGCCTCCCCACCTCGCCCAGCCGGCACCCGCAGAGGTCGCAGCTCAGACAGTCCTCGTGCCAGTACTGGTCGATGGCCTTCAGGAAGTAGCGGTCCCCAATGTTCTGCTGGCAGCCGCCGCATGTCAGCAGGGATGGGGGGATCTGCAGCACTTCATCCACTGGCTCCCTGGAGAGAAGACCAAGCATTAGGGACAACCACATGCCAAGCACCGGGGGTCAGGAACCGCTCTGGGCCGAACTGGACAGTTAGGTGCCTGTTGGTGACATCAGAAGAAAGGACGGGGCTCCACATCCTGAGGCTGAACTGCCAAGAGGCCCCGTTAGCCTGAGTCAGGCCTGGAGGGAGCTAGGTCTCTCTCCCTCCATGCTATAGAAGTAAATGCAGGGCACCAAGAGGTACACCCCGCGGGGGAGGGGGGGCCGGGTTGTGGCCCCTGCCTGCCGCCCAGCACTTTCTGGGCCTCTCTGCTGTCTTTTTGTTTTTTCCACTCTCCCCTCCTACTCTCCCCTGTATCTTGGCATTTCTCCTTCTTTTCCTCCTCCCATGCCTAGACTCAAGGGCACTGCCAAACGTCAGGGGAGGCATTCCAGGCTAAAAGAGTTACTTGCTTCAGGGACAGCCCACTACCCAGAGGGCCAAAGCTCTACAAATTCCCTGTCGAATGGACCTGCCATCCTAACCCAAGCCCTTCCCAACCGCACAAAGAGCAGAAGTGAGGAAGAAAAAAAAAAGTGATAAAAAAAATTATCTTAGGTTGTTTTGTTTCCCAAATAAAAATGCCATCAGGATATAATAGGAATTCTCATTATCATTAAAATATATATATACATATATGTATATACAAACTTTACAGAAATTCCACATCTCATCTTTATTACTGAATGAACCCTTGGAGAAAAATCCCAGGTATTAAGGCCACTGTTAGACTTATAAAGGCCATTAAATAGACCTTTCTGCATGTGAAAATTTTTACAACAGCAAAACTGATTTGGATAAAGCTGATTTAGGAAAGAAAATGAGGAAGGGGCAATGATTATTTTCAAGAGTAGACGGCAATTAAACAGATTCTGAAATCTCCATCCAGGCTTGCTAACAGTGAGCCTGTGATACGTGTTCCCTCCTTAAAAGGTGAGACAGTGTCTCCAGTTCACTTTGCTTCCCTGGAATCTGAATACTCCAGTTTTACATTTTAAAATAAATAATTTTATTTGCCAAAAGAAAATAAGAGTGGAAAGAAACATTTCCAGCACCGAATGGGATACAGGAAAAACCTAATACCTGTTGATTTGTAACAATTAACAAGCGCTCTTTTGAACCTTACTCAAATGCAAATCTTTTTTTTTTTTTTTAATCTATTATGCTTTAAAAAATGGACTGGCTTCCGATTGTGCAATTCCCAAAGGGAGTTTCCTCCTCCATACCTTGAGGGTATAAATCTTTCTCCTATTTCTAGCTGACACTAATTTGCCAGGTAACCTTGTGCCCTGATTGGTCTGTGCCCATAGAGCTCAGCACCAATTATACTTAGGGACGATGAGACTCAGGTGATCAGTGTTGTAACGCCCGCACGCTGACAACCCGCAGGTGCCTCTTTGAAGTGGTCACCTCCCTGTGAATATTTAGGAATACTGAAACCAAGTCCATGCCTTATAGACCAAGTGTAAGCGTCCTTCATAAGATGATCCCTTCTTAGAATAAGAAAATGTGAAACCCAAGTCAGTTTTTTTCTTAAACTCAAGACTTTAAAGAGTTGTAAAAATTCACTGAAGCTTGACTTGCTTTTCTTTGTTTCCACAGGTTATACATAAGGACTGCCATTCTCCCTTCTGAAAGATAATATCCCCAGCATTTCACATGTGTCAGCTCAGAAGCACATGTCCTCTCTTCCCACCGCCCATGGTCTTACTCGGGCTTCCAGAAACACTCGTGGAACCTCGACCACGCTGAATGCCCTGATGCTGATGCTGCCAACCAACTGTGAAAGAGGAGAACTTTCACCTTTCTGGTGCAAAGTTGCCTGGAATTAAAATGATCTGCTGTTGTTACTCACAGGTAAGCGGTAGGGGCCACCCAATGCCTGGTAGAGGAAATCTATCCATTGGTGAATCCTGGCTGGCTTTCTGTCTAAATGTTTCATTTGCAAATGCCTAGGCAAGCTTCTATCTGTAAATTCGAGATGCTGATAGTCAAGGCCCACGTTGGCTTTGAGTAAGTAATCACAGTGAAAAAGCACAAACTTTGAAAAGGGCAAACCTTCAGGGAAATGAAACTTCCAGATTTATCTTCCAATAAAAGGATTAGTGGCTAAATTCTGTTGATCGAAAAGGCATTAGGCACCAATTCATCCCATTCACTCTTATTGTATTACTGTGGTCTTGCTCAGACTCTGAAAACTCAGGGCTAAGTTGTCATTCCAGATTGATTAAAAAAAGGGGGGGGGGTACAGACCACCCTGTAAACCCTGCATCTGCATAGATAGGTTCTTTTAAAAATGAATGTTATTTTTCTCCCAAGAACTTATTTATGGAAGCTGTGTTTTCCTTAAAACCAACCTAGCCCCTTGTAGAACTGGTGTGAGAGCCTTCAAGACTCAACAGTGATGTTTATATTCTCACTGGATCATGGTACTTCCTGTATTTTATAAGAGCATGCTGAGTGTTTATGCTGGTAACGAGGATAAAACCCACGTACATAAACACCATAGCCGGCTGAAACTGGGGGAGGGGGAAACTTCAATCAGGAAAGCACAGTTCCTTTAAAGCAGGAAAAGAAAAGAAAAGAGAAGACAAATGCGTCTTAAAAGCACAAATGGACAAGTCATTAACCAGCTCCTTTGGTCTGTGTAACAAATCCCTTCAAAGGATTAGATGGGGACTTCAAAGGAATAAAAATTCTCAATACCAGACAGCTAATGAATCTTAAAAGGGCATTTGCGCTGACGGGAAAATGATATCTCAAACAACCCTTTCTCCCCTTGTTAACGCTAAAGAATGGTTTGGAGGTATAGGTTGGGAATAGGGGAACGTTCCAAACCAGGACAAGGCTCTGAAAACAAATGTGGCAAATGCTCATTGGAGCTCTGGCTCCCTGACCCCAAACCCTTTGGAGCCCGTGAAAAATGCTATGAGACACCGCTCCCCAGAGTTCACTTATACACAAAATGGTGCACTAACTTTTGAGGTTCACAGGCCGCCCCATCAGTGGACCCCAAAGGAGAGGGAAATACATGTACTCCAATTAACTCCGGATTTAGGGGCTCGAAAGTCTCTGGTGGCCGGAGAGAGCTGCTAGGTGGACGCTCGGACCTCCTCGCCCGCGGGTCCCTGGCGCTACTGGCAGCCGCCCCACCTGCGCACCGCAAAGGGGGCCGTCGGGGATTCGGGAGGCCTCCGCTTGGAATGTCCCCCTTTCCAGGATCAAATGGACAAAGAGAATGGGGACCGAGAAAGCGAGGGGGGAGAAGGAAGTAGAACCAAGCCCGGCACGCTCTCGGGACTGCACCTGCGCACCTCCAATCTCCCCTTGTGCCTGCTCCGGTGTAAACTTTCTGGCCCGCGGTGGCTTTGAGGTGCGTCCCGGGTAGCCGAGAAGGGCCCGCAGAGGTGCCAGGCCGACCCCCTCTCCCTGCCGCTGGTGGCCCAGCCCCTCTCCCAGTGCCCCCCGAGCCACCCGCGAGGAAGGGGGAGCCCTGCTCCAGGCGAAGGGAGCCAAGGGCACGCTGCGGGCGCGCACCTGAAACCTTCTCGCCCGCCGCCCGCGCCACCCTGCAGCCCTGGGGCGCGAGGCCGTGGTCACCGTGGGTGGCAGGGGCAGGGGAGCCACACTTACTCAGACGGGTCCAGGCTCTTCCTCTCGATGGCTGAGGACATTGGGGAGGGAGGTGGCGTGCCAAGCGGCGGGGGCGCTCCCTTTGTGGCGCGGGGCTGGCCGGCTGCCGGGGCTCGGACCCCCTCGGGTGCTCGGGCGCCGCCGCCGCCGCCGCCGCTCCTGCACCTCCTCTTGCTCCGGCGCTCCGGCGGCGAGCTCGCCCCTCCGCGCTCAAGGACAGTCACCGCGCTCCCTTCAAACGCCAAAGAGAGAGAGCGAATCACCGGGCTGCCGGCGCGCCGCGGCCGAGGCGGGGACCGGGGCGCGCAGCCTGGCCCCAGCGGCTGCAGCTGCTGCTGCTGCTGCTCAGGACTTAACCTTCCATCCCGGTCCCGCCGCCGCCACCGCCGCCGCCGCCGCCGCCGCCGCCACCGCCACCGCCACCACCAGGTCCGGCTCGGCTTGCGCGCTGTCGCCGGCTCCGCGCCGCCCGCGGGGATCGTGCGCGCCCGCCCGGCCGCCCCGAGTCCCTCGCACCTATGGCCCGGGTCGCGGCGCGCGGCTCGCCGCCGAGGGCAGGGAGGGGGCGGCGGCCTGGGGGCAGGGAGGGGACCGTGCCTCTCTCCCCGGGCTCCCTCCTCTCTCGGGAAGGTCTATTTTCGCTCAGCTTCCCTCTGTCTCTGGTTTCATTTCCTTTTTCCTGATCACGATTCAAATACAATAGAAGGAAATCACATTTAAAGAGACAGCTGCCCGGTCCCCCCCCCCCCTTTTTTTAACGGGGCTCCTGGGGATTAGCAATACAAACAGCAGCAGCATCGGGACTGACTTGCTTCTTAAAGGGGCCAGCGTCGGGGACAGGCAGAGTCGCTCAGTGAACACCTCTCCTTAGAGAGGCGGCTGGGTTGCCTCTAAATCGTTCTTCAGGGCTTCCCCACTTCGGCGTTTCCCTTTTGGTTAACTAAGACTGAAAGTAACCAGCAGGCCGCTCAAGGAAGAAAGAAAAGACAAGAACGTGAGATAAGCACATACAGAAATGCCAGCGTCCCGAGTGGCTTTCGCGCCCGTCCGGGGTTCGAGGTCCCAGGTCCTCAGACACCGTGCGCGGGGCTGCCCCGGACAGCGCGGCTCTGCTTGCTGGCTGCGGGTTTGTGACTGCGTCCGCGCTCCAGAGAGGAGCCTGGTGCTGTGCAAGCAGGGACCGCACGGGCTGGGTACGCCTGAGCAGTGCCAGGGGCAGCTAATCCCGGAGGTGGGGGGTGGGGTGGGGGGTGGGGGGTTGGGAGGGACCACGCTGGTCTGAGTCTCCTCTCCATCTGCTGGCGGCAGAATTCCATCCCTCAGCATCTTTCAAAAATCTGACTCCTGCGGTGAAAGTGCCCCCATGGAAAGTGCCAGTAATACTCTGCACAGAGAAAGTGCCTTTCCAGTGATCAAGCACAGTACTTGGGAGCAGTACTATTTTGCCGTGGATCAGGGAAAGAGAAAGAAGCCAGACTTTTGGAGTTCTGGTTTCCCTTCCAACCACAAAGGCAAACAAAGTCTAGGAAGAGGAGGAGGCTAATAGTTTGTCCTTCTGTACGGAAAAACTTTGGGCCTTATCAGAGTTCTTTGCAAATTATTATACTCAGAAATTATTATTTTTCAGAAATGATTATTAAAGGTCTATTTGTGCATGATCCCAGTCACCAGTCTTGTAAAGAGGAAATTACCAAATACTTTCAGAACTCATAGTTTTATATAAACAGTCTGGATCATGGTCATAGACATTTTATTCCCATTTTAAAGATGACGTTGAAGGACTTGGATGAGATTACCTTGAAAGGTTGGTGGTTGAAGTCAGAATTGAGTTCCTGATTACTTCATTTTCCCTGTTCAGAGCCAATCCTCACTGACTTTGCACGAGTATAAACCAGAATTTACCATTGTGTGCATGGTTTTGTCATGTTCTTGTCTCCATGTGCAAGGTGGGGGTCCCTAATGGGTATAATTAACACTGTGTGCTGTGTGTGTGTGTGTGTGTGTGTGCGCGCGCGCGTGTGCGTGTGTGTGTGTGTGTGTGTGTGTGTGTGTGTGTGTGTGATGAAAGAAGCCCGAAGAGCAGCTTTGGGTCCCAGTCAAGGCCTTCAGTATATAAAAAACATATTGTCCTGATCAGACCCTTGCTTTTAACAAAAAAAAAAAAAAAAAAAAAAAAAAGAAAGAAGAAAAAAGAAACTCCCTAGACATTTTAGGCAAGTCCAAATTATGTGATAAATATGTAACTTACCACTCTACAATCAGAAATGAAAATAAACCTATAGTTCGTGGTTAGCAGTTTACCTACTTATAGCCAGGCAGTGTGGTGGTTAAATGCCAGAGCTACCTGGGTTTCACTTAGGCCCTTATCAGCTAGCATGGCCTAGGAAAGTTACTTCATCTGAAGAGAAAGAATTGGGTAGTGGCTCTGGAGTCAGACTGTCAACATTCTAACCCAGTTTCCCACCTGTGTGAACCTGGGCTAAAAGCAAGAATTTAAACTCCCAATACCCTCATCTGTAAAATGGGGATGCTGGAACCCATTGCATCAGTTGTTGTGACAATTAAAAGAGTAAATGCATGCAAAATGTGGCACATGGGCTTATAATGGGGTGGGGGTGATGACAGGAGATTAAATGCATGGAGAGCACTCAATGTACATTAAGTGCACATAAAAGGCAGCTGCTATGTTATAGCAAAACACATCATTGGGAGAGTTTAAAAAGAGCTTGAATTCAGCAATTCCTCTGGGTATTTATCCAAAGAAAATGAAAAAACTAACTTGAAAAGATATATGCATCTGCACGTTCATTGCAGTCTTATGTCTTACAATAGCCAAGATATGGAAGCAATCTGTCCTTGTACGGATGAATGGATAAAGAAAATGTGTGTGTGTGTGTGTATACATATACACACAATGGAATATTATCTAGCCATTAAAAAGAATGAAATCTTGTCATTTGCAACAACATGGATGAGCCCTGAGGGCATTATGCTAAGTGAGAAGTAAATCAGAGAATGACAAATTCCATAGGAACTCACTTATAGGCGGAATCTAAAAAACAAGAAAACAAGCTCTTAGATACAGAACAGATTGGTGGTTGCCAGAGGCGAGGGAAAGGGGCAGGTGAAATGGGTATAGGTGGTCAAAAAGTACAAACTTTCAGCTATAAAATAAATAGCTCCTGGGGATATAATGTACAGCATGGTGACTCTAATTAATAATAATACTGTGTTGCATGTTTGAAAGTTGCTGAGAGAGCAAATCTTAAAAGTTCTCATCACAAGAAAAAAACCTATGTAACCGTGGTGATGGATGTTAACTAGACTTATTGTGGTGATCTTTTGCAATATATGCAAATACTGGATCATTATATTGCACACCTAAAACATATATAATGTATGTCAATTATACCTCAATAAAAGATAAATTAAAAATTCAAAAATCAATAGGGAGAGCTTGGAATTAAATTTAAAGGTGAAATAGGGGCTTAAAGTAAGAATTTCTCACCATATTTATAAACGATTCCCTGTTTTTAAAAAGCAAATGGAGCAGAGTCCCATCACTTCGCTTCCTATTGCCTGAACATACGAGCATTTTCCATTTCAGTGTTCACTGTCTGGGTGACTAGATGATATGTTTGCATCTGCTTGCTTCTATTAAATCAGTTAAGTTGCTACCTTCCTTGTTACAGGTTTGTATGGAGGCTCAAGTTAGCTGTTAAAATAAATATATCCTCAAGGCAACCTCTGAACCACCAACTTTTGGGCATCAAGTTCCCTCTTAATAATAGGCTTCTGTTTTGACCCCAGTGTGTGAAGAAAGAGAGATTACTGCCTATGACTTTGGGTCAGTTTCTTATCTTTCACAACTCTTTGGGGAGAACTTCCTTAGAGAAAGTGAATATTTGAAATGGTATCTTAAGATTTCAATTTCACACACAGTGGTTGTAAGAAATAACTGCCTACCAGTGGGATTTCATTTCTATTCAACGGGCAATTAAATTGCTCAAATTTAAGCTTAACATTTAGAATCAAGTCTCAAAATGTGTTTTTATTATGAATAATTTTAAAGCAATTGTGACCTTACTGTATCTTTCTATAGCAAACCTTATGCCTTATGCAGAAGAGGGACTCCGTAACTATGAGGCAATTCAAACATGCAAAACAGTTCTTGAGAGTTGGGGAAATCTGTACTTATACCTACCCAGTGGGATTGCAATTTAATTCTTCCCCACCCCAGCCCCTTCTCCTTGCTAATCTTGAACACCTTAAAATTTAGAAATTTTAACTTCTAAATTAAAATTGAATGTGAATGTCAGAGGAAGACTGAATCAGTCGGCATGATGAATCTGACCTCAGGTGATTGCTTTCTTCCTGTTGGCATTTTCTATTCTTTTTGCTTATTACATTTACAATTGTTTTCTAGGGAAGAGCGGTTTCAAGTGACTAAGGCTGCATTTCTTTGCTAAAATGGACTTCTAATAGAAATGAAAATGCAAATGTCATTGGGAAAATGCCAAGAGTGAAAATTTACTTCTTTTATTTTTTTTCCCAATCGTTAGAAGCTTAGTTGTATCACATGCCTGTGAGCTGTGACATTCACATATAGAAACAAAAATAAAGATTTGTCTTAATATGGCTCCAGTTCCCATGCAAAATTCTTTAAACTACTCAATTGTCATAGGCATCTGGCTCCCAAACTCATCCCAGGACATTTCAGTTGGTGGATATGTTTTCACAGAATGTTAGACCTATTAGTAATCTTAGTAATAAATAAATCAGGTTTCCTGTACAGTTGAATAGACCCCCAAAAAGTCTTTAAAAATCCATTTCAACTGAGGCTCAGGAGAATGAGCATAGATGTTAGACAGACACAGCTCGGCTGGTTACTAGCTGTGTGATTTGAAGGAAGTTACTTCACCTCTCTGAACCTCAGTTTCTATATCTTAAATGGAGGCAGTTGTAACGCTTAGCAGGGTTGGGACTAGGGTGAGGCCACTGCGATCGCCTCACAGGAGTTTTAAGAGGATGTGCTAAGAGTTTTAGCATGATGTGTGTGAAAATGCTTTGCACACTAATGGTGCATAGTAAATACATAGAAATGAGAGTTGTTGGGGCACCTGAGTGGCTCAGTTGGTTAAGTGTTCAACTTCGGCTCAGGTCATGATTTAGAGGTTCGTGGGTTCAAACCCTGCGCCGGGCTCTGGGCTGACAGCTCAGAGCCTGGAGCCTGCTTTGGATTCTGTGTCTCCCTCTGTCTGCCCCTCAGCTGCCTGCACTCTATCTCTCGCATTATCTCAAAAATAAATAAACATTAAAAAATAAATAAATAAATGATAGTTGTTGTTATTACCTCATCTTTCAGAAGTTATCACCACTGTATCAGGAAACAACTAGCTAGTCTCCCAGCTAGTCAAAGCTACAGGAAGAACTGAAGTGTATGTAAGACATCAACCAGCCCCAGGCTTGGGGGGCCCACGTTTGTCAGCCAGAAATGCAGGATTGTACCCATTTACGTTCTGGGCAAGCTGCTGACACTTCATTGCTTCTCTACTATGTTGTCTGCTTCAGCTACATCCTTGACTTTAGCTGTCTGATTTTCCCCTTTCCAACAACTTCTAGACCCACTTTTACAACTAAGACAAGAGGCGGGATCGGGTGGTCAATCATTGCTCCCAGATATCACAGTTCCACAGCAGGGTCTTAGCAGAATTAAGCTCCTAGCATGTCCTAGTGGAAGGAACCTCAAAAATGTGACTTCTTGGCTTGTTCTTTGGAGGAGAAGGGGTTCTGAGGCACCTCCCTAGGGGGCTTCACCTGTGTCTGTTCCAACCGCAGCAGTGCTATACTTGTTGACCTTTGACATACTGTCTGACCTCTCTGGACTTTGGTTTTGGCATCTGTGAAGCGGGCATAGTCAGAGTTCCTGTCTCAAGGGGCCGTTACAGTAACCCTGTGAAATGAAACACATAAGGTGCTTGGAAAGGACCTAGTAAGTTTCCGAGGAAGATTCTCCTTACACAGAGACATTCCAGCTTTAAAATCTTTGAACACCCATTGATAATTCAGACCCTTTGAAGGGCAAGGCAAATGAGACATAGAATCGACAGCTCTTTCTTTCACCACAGCCATCAACAAACTCTTCCCCACCTTGGGTGCTGGACCCTGAACTTGTTTGCTGCTCGGAGTTCAAGTGGGGAGTTAGAGAGCTGGGTTATCCTTGTGTTCTTTGTCCATACAAGCTGTCCCCTCTCTTTAACTGCAAAGAGACAGCCTCGCCTGAATGACACATGGCAGTGCCTGGGACTCAGCACATTTGAAATCCAAACTCTTTCCTGCGGCCCTCGATAAATATTCATTGAATGATTGAAAGTACAAATAGAAGCCCTGCTTCCCTTGGCCAAAGCGTGCGCTGTGGTCTCTGGGTAAATGTTGAGAAGGAACTTGAAAAGCTTGTCTTCCTTGAGCATCACTTTTAGGAGAAGATAAGGTCTCGGATGCCATTCAGATTCAGGCCCAAAAATTGGTTTGTGAAAGAGATCAGGCTCCTGGCTTCTGGGAACACTCAGATATGGGTGGTGTCAGGAAGCAAGGCCAATGCTTTGAAGCTGGATTCTCTACTGCAGCCCCCGCACCCCCCCAGCTGCCCACAAGGAGATGTGGCTACAGCGAACCAGTGTAGAATGCAGCCAATGATACGAGCAAAGACACAGACTTTGGAGATAGACTGGCTTGCCTTTTAGTCCTGGCTTTTTTAGCTACATGGTTTTAGGCAAATTATTTGACAGCGCTGAGCCTCAGTTCTGTCACGTATAAAATGGGGATAATTATATCTTCATCACGAGGTTGTAGGGATAAAATGAGATCACACATGTCAAATGCTTAGCATAGTGCTCAATGGATGGCAGCTATTCTTAGAATTAATTAAGCAGAGAGAACCTCAGAGGAGGATAGTCAACCAGGGCAGGGTTTTCATGGCTGAACACAGGCGGGATCCTGCTACAGTAAGGGCTCAGTCCAGGAGGGTGGAGGCAGCCTCCTTGCCTGGGGAACTCTTGCCTTACCTCCTTACCTGCTCTGGTAACCCCCATGGGACAGATGGGCTGGACTTACAGACGCCTGGCTCAACCTCATGTTCAGGAAAACAGCATACAGAGATGGCATGAGGAACCTGCCTTGGCCACTGGCTCTTCAGAGTTGGAGGTCTCTGGTTTGAGGCACTGCATCTAGACAGGATTTCCATTGGATGGAGGAGCTAGGCTGCTCCTGGGGCAGCTGTGTTTTCTGGCGCTCAAGTCTAGCCGAGGACACTGAGTCTGGCAGGGGGAGGCGATTCTACTTCCTGGTGATGTTTGCTTTCCTAAGCTTCAGACCTCGGTTGAAAGGAGTCTTGTCGATAATGCTCTCTAGAAATACCCATTGCTGAAGGAGGTATGAAAAGAGCTGCTTGCTCTTTTCTGCCAGTTTTCTCTGCCTCCCTTTAGCTGTCCCACATGCATCAGACTAACCCCGGAAGCTCAGGCTGACCCATCTGGAATCCTGTTTTCTTCACTGCCATCACCCTGCTCAAGAATTTGCAATGGCTCCCTATATAGCCTGTAACCATTGGCAAAAGGCCTAAACTTTGGGGACCCCAGTGCTCTTGTTTTTATAGAAGGAAGAAGGTTGAGCTGCAATTCTGTCCCTCTAGCAGGTCAGGACCAAGCTTTCCATGCTTCCATTAAGGCTCTGTGATCCTCCCCACTCCATGGGTTCAATTTTATATTCCACACCCTAGTGCCTAAACTTTCCTACTCAGCCAGGCTTCTCCTCTTTGATCTCAAACACCCTGTTTGTGCCCATTTTTATGCACTGTCTTATCCTGTTCTCTCTGTCTGGGATGTCTGCTTTGTCTGTGTTTCAAAACTTTGGTGCTTGAATAGTAGAGTGGTTAAGAATAAAGGCTTTGGAGATAAATAAACCTCGTTTCCAGCCTCTGCTTCATAACTTACTATCTGGGTAATTAATCTTAGGCAAATCTCTGAGCTTCAGTGCTTGCAATGATAAAACAGAGACAATGCTAAATATAGGGTTCGAAGAAGTAACTGAGATAATGTGTGCAGCAGACAGAACCCTGTGCATGGCACAAAGTAAGTGTTCGGTAAATGGCAATCATTAGTGCATCATTACTAAGTCCCCAGTCCTCTCTGCCTCCTCCAGTTTTGTCCATCAGCCTGGACCCAGCTCAAGTCACATCTTCACCCTGGAGTTTTCTCTGTCCCTGGAAGCTCAAGGTAGCCGATCCCTCCCTGAGTTCTCACGGCTCTTAGCTCTAGGGCCTGGTGAAGTGCTCATTAGACTCTGCCCGGCAGTATGGTGATTTCATGTGTGTGCCCAATCTTGCCACCTCAGAAGTGCCTTATGTTCTGGGAGAAGAGAGGCCATGATTTTCATTTTCACCAGCTTCCAGGGTACTGATATAAATTTGGAGATACTCAATAATTCCTTTTGAATTAAAGGCTTTAAATACCACATCCATGTTATCAATATCCCAAATTCCTAGATTCACATTGACATTCAGGAAGGCCTGAGGGTCTTTACGTTGGAAACAAAGGTGTCCCTAGAATCAATATTGAGGATGGCCCATGCATTATCAGTCACAGACCTCTTAAAAACCTGGGGACTGGGGCACCTGGGTGGATCAGTCGGTTAAGCGTCTGACTTGATTTTGACTCAGGTCATGATCTCACATTGGTGAGTTCAAGCCCCGCATTAGGCTTTGTGCTGACAGTGCGGAGCCTGCTTGGGATTCTGTCTCCCTCTCTCTCCACCCCTCCCTTGCTTGCTCTCTATATCTCTATCAAAATAAATAAAAGTAAGCTTAAAAAAAGGGGGGGGGGTAACCCCTCTGGGAACTAAAGTTGTAAAACTTAGAAGAAAACCTAGGGGGAAATCTACATGACATTGGATATGCCAGTGAGTTTTTAACCAAAAGCACAGGTGTCATATTTTATTTATATTTAGTTTAATTGTTAAATTATATTTAATTTAATTGTTAAATTAAAAACAGATACATTGGGCTATGTGAAAGCTAAAGACTTGTACCTCAAAAACACTATCAACAGAGTAAAAAGGCAATCCATGGAATGGGAGAAAATATTTGCAAACCATATAGCTGATGGGAGGTTAATATTCAGTATATAAAAAGATTTCGTATAGTTCAACAAAAAAATGACCCAAATAACCAATTAAAAAATAGGCAAAGGATTTGAATAGACGTTTCTTCAAAGAAAATCTACAAATGGCCAGTAAGCACACGGAAAGCTGTTCAACCTCGCTAATCATTGGAGAAATACAGATCGAAACCACAATGAGATACCACTTCACATCCATTGGGATAGCTCTCACCAAAACCCAGAAAATAACCCAGAAAGTGTTGGTAAGGATGTGGAGAAACTGGAACCCTTGGGCACTGCTGGCGGGAAGGCTCCTATAGGTACCGGTGCAGCTCCTATAGGATACAATATGTAGGTTCCTCAAAAATTAAAAATAGAATTACCAAATGACTCAGCAATTCCACTTTTGGGCATATACACCCCCCCCATTGAAATCAGGAACTCAAGCAGATATTTATATGTCTGTGTTCATAGCAGCATTTTTCACAATAGACAACAGATGGAAGAAAGCCACGTGTCCATCAACAGATGAATGGGTTTTTAAAAAACGGTGTGTGCATGAAATATTAGTCTACCTCAAAAAAGAAAATTCTGACCCATGCACAACATCAATGAACCTTGAAGGCACTATGCTAAATAAAGGAAACCAGCCACAAAAGGTCAAAGACTACATGATCTCACTCATATGAGGTACCTAGAGTAGTCAGATTCATAGAGACAGAAGGTAGAATAGTGGTTGCCAGGGACTGAGGGGAAGAAAGAATTATTTTTCAATGGGTACATTGCTTCACTTTGGAGAGATAAAAATAGTTCTGGAGGCGGATGGTGGTGCTGGCTGTACAGCAATGTGGATGTACTTAATGCCACCGAAGTGTGCTCTCGGGAATGGTTACAATGGTAAATTTTATGTTATGCATATCTGACCACCAGAAACATTGGTCAAAGTTAAAGGCCATCTAGGTGCACATCTGGGCCAACATGCAAGGTTTTGCCTACTGTTTCAGGAAGCTCACAACCTCCTCAGATTCATCTGTGGACCCATTTAACACCAAAGTTATGGGGAAGCTAGTCCTGTACGTCCTGAGACATTCTTCAGGTGCCCCTGTGGCAATCCCTACCCACTTAGGTCTCTGTCCGTGGTGGTGGGCCCTGAATTTCCAGATGACTTTCTTTGCAAGAGGCCACTCGGCTCCAAGGAAAGGGGAAAAGGGTGCAGTGTGTTATTTTGTAAAGCCACATCCTTAAAGGAACTCAACGCTTGCATAGATATCTATCTGCCCTCTCCTCTGAGAATCTGTCAGTTAGAAGGCACCAGTCACAGGCTCCACTTTGGGGGGCAGTGGCAGGAACGGGGGTCTCCTGTAAGTAGAGCATCTTTAATGTTCCTTCAGGCCACAGCCCCTTTCCAAAGGCCCTGGGGGGCTGCTTGTGGGCCGGCTCAGCTCCTCTCAAACTTTCAGGCTACAGTGCTTCCCATCATATTACAGAAGGCCGCCTTGGGTCATATCTTGCAAAGGAAGAGCTATTAAAAAATATTCCATTTGTATTTCCTGCGTGGCCCTCCATCTGGAAATATCTTTTATCTGGCAACTTTTGCAAAGTGAACTGAATCTTGAAGGAGGTCCTGGCAGGTTTATGCTGGCTTCTCTATTATTCCAATAAGTCATTTCCATCCTAACCTTCACAAGGGCCGAGTAATCGTGACTTGGTATCAGAAACAGGACTGGCAGAGAATGGCAGCAAGTCTTTTGGGCCCAGAGGTATCTTTTTAACCCTGAAAACACCCACTTGGAGGGCAAGAGCAAAATCTAGAAAATTATTATACACACTCTCTCTCAGCTCAAGTGTTACTTCTTCGAGGAATCCCCACTCCCACCCTCCGTGACTAGATCAGGACCCACCATTGTCTAATGTCACTCCCAGTCTGGATCACAATTTGTAGTCCTACGTTTTGTGATGGTTAAAGCGTGTCTGGCTCCCCCAGAGACTGCAAGCGCCTTTTGCTCAGAATCGAATCCAAGAGCCTAGCTTAGAATCCAGCAGGTAGTAAGTATCCAATAAATATTTATTGAAAAAATGAATGCATGAGCAAATGAATGAATGAAACTCATCTTACCTGTCTCTCTGCCAGTTACTTCAAGTCCTGGTTGAAAAATACCTCCTTTTCAGAACTGTTGTTACTGAGAGAAAATGACAGGAACCCTCTGGTAGGTAGCTAGAAACAGAATGGAGGGAGGGAGGGGGGGAGAGGTCTTTATCTTCAGTTAGAGAAATGTTTCCATGGGTCCTTGATAAAGTAGGGACAAATGCCCCCAGGGCCCTCTGATGGCTGTGTGTCCTTGATAGTGTGGCTGGGTGGGGCAGGCGGAACTTTGGCATCGGGGCAAAGGGATGGATTTTAACGGTTTCTTCACTGGTTGAAAAGGCTGCTTCCTGCCCAACTTTGTTTTTCTCCGTTATGTACCAGCTCAGCCTATAAATGGGAAGGAGTGGCCAGCTTCTCCCAATGTGTGGGGTGAGGTGGGGGTGGGGGGAAGCTGGTGCATTAGGAGCTGTCCTTGCCGAGGCTGTCCTGTCATGGCCTTTCAAGTCTGACATGGCAAGTGTTCCCCTTGTGTCTCACACTTTGAAAATCTCACATCACTTTCGGTCACACAAATCCTCCCCCCATCCCCGACTTAGAAAGGGCAAGTAGCCAGGCTCCCATTTGATAGGGGAGGAAATGAGGCCAAGCCTTTCCAAATCTTAATCCTGCTTAAACTAGAGAGCCCTAGGACACTTATTCATTGAACTCTGGCATTCTTGCTCATGAGAAGGTCTTTTGAGAATTTATTTTTCAAGAGGAAGTGTTTCATTAGGCAAAAAAATCTACTCAGTGGCCATATTAAGTACATAGTAAGTGGCCTTTCTGGGATTTGTCTTTTGAGTAATTCAGACAAAAGATTACAGTTAGGGATAGATGGGTCTATTGTTGCAAATGATAGCTACCTCTCCTTGAGCACGTATTGTGGGCCAGGCACTTCATACATTTTATCTTATTTAACCCTATTAACAACCTTCTGAGGTCAATAGTATTATCCCATTTTATAGATAAGGAAACAGAAGGTCAGAGAAGTTTGATAACTTGCTCAGGGTCACACAACTACATAAGTGTAGGAAATGGGATTTGAACCTACGTCTTCTGACTCCATACGCTCGCTCTTACTCGCCATGTCAGTGTTTCCCAAATTTCCTGCATTTGCTTGTTAACCACGCCTGTCCTTAGGCCCACACCACACCTACCAGATCAAAATCTCCAGGGTCCTCAGAGAGTATCTCTCTGGACACCAATCAAAAGTAGACTGCTCCCCAGGCACTAACACACCACTATTTTTTTTTCTTTCATCATTGTACTTATCACTACCTGACATTTTCTTACGTCTGTATTTGCTTCTTGTCTTTTTTCTCCACTGAGTGACAAGTTCCTTAAGTTCAGGGACAAGGTGCTCAAAGTTTAATCTCCAAACTACTAAAGAGAGGGTAGTACCTCCCTCCAAGCTTTATCTCCAAACTACTAAAGAGGGGTAGTACCCAATCCATATTTATTGAATAAGTTAGTAGACAAAATAAATATGTCTACTAACATAACATAATAATAAATAGTGAATTATGTTAAGAAGGATTCCAAGTCTGGAGCCAGGTTCCCGGGGAAGAGAATCATTATTGCCTCCCAGTATCTCCCAAGGCTATGGGATATGGAAAGGTTGACATGCATGCCATGTATTTGCCATCCCAGAGAAAGAAACTCAAGGGAAGGGAAACAAAAATAATATAAAAACAGAGAGGGGACAAAACAGAAGAGACTCATAAATATGGAGAACAAACTGAGGGTTGTTGGACGGGTTGCGGGCGGGGGGGATGGGCTAAACGGGTAAGTGGCATTAAGGAATCTACTCCTGAAATCATTGTTGCACTATAGGCTAACTAATTTGGATGGAAATTTTAAAAAACAAAAAAGAAAATTAAAAAAAGATCCCAAAATAATTAAGGGCAAGATGACCCAGCAAGTCAGTAGGAAATGTAGTCCCTTCCTTCATGGACCTTTATCTTTTATTTGGGAAATCAAAATGAATAATACCTATATGATGGAGAACCAATACATGATTAACAGCAAGGGGTTGACCAGAAATGCAATCAGATTGGATTAAAGAGAAATTTGAGTGGGAACAGGTATGGAAGGCTTTTTGGGGAAAGTGGAAATTTAGTCGCCCCTTGAGTGAATACTTTTTTTTTTTTTTTTAATTTTTTTTTTTTTCCAACGTTTTTTATTTATTTTTGGGACAGAGAGAGACAGAGCATGAACGGGGGAGGGGCAGAGAGAGAGGGAGACACAGAATCGGAAACAGGCTCCAGGCTCCGAGCCATCAGCCCAGAGCCTGACGCGGGGCTCGAACTCACGGACCGCGAGATCGTGACCTGGCTGAAGTCGGACGCTTAACCGACTGCGCCACCCAGGCGCCCCTTGAGTGAATACTTTTGTGTCAGGTTTACACTATGAGTTTTACGTAGGGCGGGGGGTGGGTTTTGTTTTCCCCTTAGAGCACCCTAATGAAGTAAGTAGTGTGATCACAACTTTGTGGATGAGAAAACTGAGTCACGGAAAGGCTAAGAAATTTGTTCCAGGTCACAGAGCTACTAAGGCCTGAGTAGGGATTAACAGCCAGTCAAGGCTGGTTCTCCTCACCAACCCTGTGAGGAGAGCACGTGTGCCTGGCAGAAAACCAGCCTGAGTAAAGGGCTCAGTGTGGGCCCAGGGGATAGAGAGGCAGTTCTAGGTAGTGATGGAATAATGACAGGTTCAGGTTTCCTTTCAATGGAATAGTGTTACGGTTCAACGTGGCAACCTGTTGGCCAAATGTATCACACCTGAGCCACGATCACGAGCAATTCAGACGTTTGTTACTGACTCTGGCATCGGTAAATCTGGGGGAGTCCCTGGACAAGGGGCCCAGTGACAAGAGGACTCTTTCAGAGGAAAGGAAGCCTGATCCTGGGGACACAGAAACAGGGTAGGAACTCGTCTGTTGAAAAACACCGGGAGGTGGTGGAAGGGGAAGGTTAATTTTGGGCAGTCTTTGCTTAATCTACTGGGCTGTGGGCTGTACCGATTTTACATAGCCAGTTCACTCTGTCAAGTCCCCTTACTGGCAGAAGAGCCCCCTGGAGCAAAGTCACCCCAGTCTGCAGGGGACATCCAGTTCCTAGGGAGTTCGGGGTATCTTGTGTAAAATTTGGTTGTGGTTTGGTGTTGCATTTGTTGGGCTATTTAGATTACTTTGCATTATTTATCCATATACAGCAGCCAGTTCCCCTAAGGGCACATGCCCCTGGGCAGCTAGCAAATCACCTGGAGCTAGTCTGTTGCCCGCCACCCTGGCAGTTAGGGAGTTTTGCCCTTCAGTGAAAACCTCAAGTGCCGCCGCTGTTTATGTCACACGAGCTGATAGAACCTTGGACATTTCCTCTGCTGCATCTGCTGTTTCCCTGGTATAATCATGTTGTGAGCCCTGAGTCCCAATTCTCTATTCCCAAATGTCACTATTGTATGTAGCATGGTGGGTAGGAAAATGGCTCATCACCTCCGACTGGGGACTGTGACCAGCAGGGTCCCATCATGGGCCAGTCAGTAAACGTTGAGAGGGTTGTCAGAGTTAGAGTGTGCAGGTGAGTTTGGCCACCAGGAACGACTTATCTAGGGAAGTGACACAGGTGAACCAGGTTCCCTTTGGGCTCCTAATCGCTCATGTTTCTTTAGTATCTGGGCCAGCATAGGGCCATGAGTTCTGACATGCTATACAGCCTAGGAAGACACAAACACACCCATATGCATTTGGATAATTGCATGATCTGGCCTCATGGGCCAGAGACCAGACTTCATAAATCAATCAATGAATGTCCTGCCCATGTGGTCCCAGATGGCACAGGGTAAGACGTAGGGGCCTAGACCAATAGCATCACTACTGGTGACTTTGTGGGCCTTTTCTATCAGCTTAAAAGGTCATTCAGCATGGTGTAAATAAGAAGGTGGCTTGTTCACGGGGTCACAGCATAACTGACATTGTGTGAGGTCCAGCCATTGGGATGTGACTTTGACCACATGACCATACAGATCAACCTGGGGATAGCCTTAAGCAGTAGGCTTGCTTTGGGAGGCCCGGCAGGGGAAGTCTTAGCCACAGTGGAAATGGGGTTCATTATGCCCTATGGGGAGGATGGTGGAGAAGAGAGTTATAACTTTGGGGGTCTGTCTGGTCTTCCCTTCTTTCCCGTGTGTGGTACATGCTGAGTGGGGGACCCCCTGAGGGGAAGATGCCTATGCTCTGACAGGAGGCACGTTGGTAGATGATGTGGGTAATTGGGTAGTTATCCTCTGAGATGCGGGGGTTGGCTGGGCCGTGGTCATCACCTGCAATGTGGCCTTTGACTCCCTGGCCAGAACAATTTTTGAGCCATGTCTGGGTCAGGGAAGCATGTGTTGATCTTGGGAAGGCTGTCACAAAGATGCACAAAGCAGGAACGCTTGAGGGGACATTTATCATGTGCTGGGCATGGTGGCCACGGTAAAGATAGCTGGGGTGGGGGGCGCTAAGAGTGCAGGACCACGCTCCTTTTTGTTTCTCCTGGTGGCTGGCTGCTCAGGGTAATATAATATGCCTGGCCTATGGTGTTATGGAAGAAGAGTCGTGCACTATAGACAAACAGAGATTATGCTGTGGGTGCCATACTGCCCAGGTGTCCTGGCATGGAGTCGGAAAACCATATCCCAGACCGAGGCTGGCAGCTACATGGGCCACAGCCAGCTAGTGATAACCTAAATGTTCCACGAGAGCATTTTCCAGTGTGGAGCCTCCACATTCAGGGCTTCCATTTATAATGCTGCGGGGGGCTGGGGGGAGGGGTAGGGCATCTGCGCCCCACAGCTGTGGGTGGCTGGCCTCGCTCCAGCACCCTATCATGGAGGTAGATAACCTCAGGTATGCTATTTTAGAATATTGGTGTTGGTGTTTTGCCTTTCTCGGAGACCCACGTGGTGACAGATGTCAGTCCAGGTGCTGCTAATAGTTCCCTGTGAGAAGGGCCTGAATTTAGCCAGTCGTTAAAGCTCTCGTAAGTCCCATTGTGGAAGATGTTTTAGGGAATGGTGCCTGGTGGTACCTGCTCTCTGGGCTGGTACAAACATAGTATCAGGGATTTTGCCATTCTGTCTACGGCCGGTAGGTCCCAGGTTATTCTCAGCCCTCACTCCGGACACCAATTCCCAGTGGTAGAATTGAGCTCAGACAGAAAAAGATACAGGAATGAAAGACCTGGGAGCTGTGGCAGGCAGGTGAAGGTGAGAAGTCATGATCTGGAGCCTGGGTCTCCCATCTGAACCAGTAAAGGCAAAATGAGAACATTTTGTTATGGGTGAGGGGTCCCTAGGGGCAGTAAGATCAGTAAAGGGGGATAAGAGCAGTGAAAGGAAACTGATTTGGGAAACCACATGCCATTTTGTAGCTTTAGGAGAAGACCCCAGGGCATCTGGGTGGCTTAGTCGGTTAAGTGTACGACTTGGGCTCAGGTCATGACATCGTGGTTTGTGCGTTTCAGCCCTGCATCAGGCTCTGGGATGACAGCTCATCGGCCTGCTTCCGATTCTGTGTCTCTGTCTCTCTCTGTCCTTCCCCTCCTTGTGCTGTCTCTCTCTCAAAACCAAACATTAAAAAAAATGTAAGAGAAGACCCATTATTGTGGAGTCCATGGTATCATGGTGGGAGGGGTGAGCTGGGAGGGGTTCACGCCTGCCATGGCTAGAACATGCTGGATGGCCCAGGGAACCCGGGGTGAGGGCCCATTATAATCAATTTGCCACTGAGAGTGTTGTTAGGCTCCTTGGTCATTCTGTTGGGAGTGACATACTGCACCCAACCCTTTCTGCACAAGTATTCAATTTTTCTGGGAGAGAAGTAGAGTATGGTGGGAAAGATCTCCCATATTGGGAGATGCCTGGATTGTCAGCCTCTAAGAATGTGGATTTAATGTAGTCCTTTGAAGACTTTTGAGCAGGGGAAGGATGTGACTAGAGTTGCATTTGGGTTGGATTAGGGTGGTAGAGGCAGGGGTGGGGCTGCTATTTGAGGACATTCAACATCAAGAAGGGTTGAAGGAAGGAGGTATGGGGCAGAGGGAATGACCAGGGAGGCAAGGGCTGGAGGGACACTGTGTGACATGGTCTCTCTCAAAAAGAGAAGAGAAGAGAGAGAAGAGAAGAGAAGGGAAGGGAAGGGAAGAAAAATACAAAAACAGGTCAGATAAGGGCCTGTCCTCAGGAGTTCACAGAGGCGAGAAGGCAAATACCTCCTTCTTATTCACTCATTCACCAGCTAGGAAACGAGTGCCTACTGTATACCAAACATTCCTGGACTCCGGGTTCACAACAATGAACACAGTAGGCACTAGCCCCACACCCAAAGAGCTTACAACTAGCAGCATGTAATTAAGTGGTATTATTATTACTGTTATTAATAACAACAAGGGTTACTAACAAAGGCTAAGTGTCAGCCACTGTCAAAGCACTTACAGGGTTTATTTCGTTTATTCCTCACAATGACCCTATGGTTACCCCTATTATGGATGAGGAAACCGAGACTGCCATCCTTCTAAAGTCTATGATTTTCTGGGAGCACAAAGCACAATTAGCATAACTAATTATACTGACAAGGTCAGGAAAGGCCTTACAGGAGATTGAAGTTTTCAGGTGGGACCTAAGGAAATATGGGTTTTCACTAAGCAGAGACACTGGAGCAAAGAGCCTGGAACGATGAAAGCCCAGTACATGCTTCACAGGGTAGTTGTGAGATGTCAGCAAGAAAAGACGCATGAAGGGGCTCCTGGACGGCTCAGTCAGTTAAGCGCCTGACTCTTGGTTTCGGCTCAAGTCATGTTCACGAGGTTCGAGCCCAGTATGGGGCTCCATGTTGACGGTGCAGAGCCTGCCTGGGATTCTCTCTCTCTCTCTCTCTCTCTCTCTCTCTCTCTCATAAATAAATAAATAAATAAATAAATAAATAAATAAAATTTTAAAAAAGAGAAGACATGTGAAGCCCTAGCACCATGACTGGCACCAAGATGCTCTCAAATGTTTGCTCGCCTCTGCTGGTCCCCATGGTGGTAGGAATGTGTGCCACTTTCCCCGTGCACCTTGGTTTTTTAAAGATACGCTTCAAATTGTAACCTTCTGGGAGGCCAAGATCTCTCTGAGGCACTCGTTACAGAATTCAAATGTGTTTGAAAATGCTAGCAAGGGCAGCGGCCCCACCTCTTTGTTGCGTAAGGTCGTTGTGCACACGCAAACACACACACGCGCACACACACACAGTTGCTGGGGAACTCATGGTAAACAGCAGCCTCTCGTTTGGATCGCAATAACTGAATGGTCTCCCTTTGTGGCTGGTGCAGAGGAACAAATTAGATGGTAAATTAGTAGTTCCCGAAGACATTAGCAACCACCCCGCTCACCCAGCAAGTGTCTGACTCACGCCGGGAACCTCTCCACATCACGGCCTATGAATAGACGCTCTTCCTCCCTCAGACAGAAACCAGACTGCCCAGAACACCCCGGGGGAAGCTTGAAACCTCATGCCCCTTTCAGAATAGTTTTATTTTAAAAGACAAATTTAATGACCACTTCTGCCTCTCTGAAGAAGGAGAAAAAGCTCCCTTGCCATACTGCGTTCATCAGAGAGTTCATCAAGCCTACTCACCAGCAGATGATGCAATCCTGGTGGCTTCCTGGATCAGATCTAGGCAGCCGGCCCCGACACCCCTCCTCAGCTAATTGCCCTGCTTCGCACCTGTTCCTTCTCAGGAGGCCCTGTCACCCTAGTGCCTGATGCCTGTGCCGACTCATCTTTCGTTCGGGACACCTGCAGGCCCTCGCGCACAACAAATCCTGCTTCTTGGCCTAGGGTTGAGGGGGTATTTTCTTCTTACTTCTGCTCAAGGCCAGTCGCTGTTCTTTGAGCATGTTGCAAAGCCATGGTTCGGAGCACTGGGCCTATCGGTGGCCTCCTCATCTATCTGATGGGGGGAGCTTTCGCTCTTGCAGTGCGTTCCCATGCCGGCTGTGTTCTGTGCAGAATCCCTAGGTCTGCAGGGGTGGTCTTGTCTGCCATGTCAAACGGCAAGTGCTGGATGGCCCAAATCTTGACTCAGACCCTCATCCTCTGCTTCAGAAAGTAGAGAATATTCACGGACCATGGTTTGAATGACTCCAACAGAACCTCCAATTCTAAGAAGCCATCTTTGACCTTGCTCATGCATAGCTCTCTCTCCCTCCCCTGCACCATCAGCCAGTATTTACTTTTCCTTCTTGCTCAGTGCAGCCCCGGACGTATTATTTCAGTAAAGGGATGCTGCGGGCCGTACCAGAAAGTTTGGAGCCTCACGCAGACCTGGATTTGAATCCTGGCTCAGCCACTTACCAGCCAGACAAACTTAGAGAAGGTGTGCAGTCTTTCTGAACCTCAGCACCCTCGTTTCTAAAACAGGGACAACTGTACCCACTCTGCATGGTTGTTGGGTGGATTAAATGAGATAACGCAGGGAAAGAGCTCACACAACCGCCAATATTGTGCAACACAAGCAGTATTGGTTCGCCTAGCAATACTTTTAGTGCCTGGATGTGACCACCTCCTAATTAGACATTAAATTCTAAGTCAGTTCTTCTTTCGAACCCCTAAGGGCCCTGAGCAATTATAGACATAAGAAGCTACTCATAAGTAGTTGAGCATGCTGAATAAAGCAGACTCCTGTGGCTCCTCTCCCTTGTTTTTACCACTAGGCTCTTATCTCCTGCCCTGCCTCTTTGATCCTGGGCTTCGGGGCCACCCCAGTCTCTCCTCTCCCGGTACTCCATCCCCCAGTGAGCTCTCTGGCTCTTGAAGTCCTGGTTTGCACATGATCGTTGCCATGCCCTGAAATGGCTGCCTCCCCGCGTGGGCCCTGTCTGTCAGCTGCCTCCTGCCGCCAGCATCGTCTGTCTGCCGGGCTGGGCCCCCTCCCAGGGTGACAGCTCACCAGGCCTCACCCCGAGTCTCTTCCAGCATTAGCAGCCCACCCTGGCCCAAAGATATCTTTTACAGCTGATCTGTGGCGGCACCTCCTACCTTCCAATTAGGAGCTTGTCAACACCCGGCCATCACTCTTCCTACAGCGGCTGACAACACAGGCACCCGTGGAGACTGCTCTGGGAGAATGAGGCAAAATGATTTCCATGGCCGAGGTAGTGCTGAGCACAAAAGTTGGAATCTGGGTGAATCTGAATATAGTCCGGCCTCAGTCTGCAATGTATGGTCCTCTTCAAATCCACAGCACCAAGCACAGTGGTTGGCATACAGTCGGTACTCAATAAATGAACACGCACAAATTGAAAAGGCCAAGGAGACATTTTTTTAGTTGGATTCCCACTCACAATGCTTGTTCATATCCAGTTCATTTCCTCTTCTTGTACATGCGATTAAGAAAGTTAGCTCATGGGGTGCCTGGGTAGCTCAGTCAGTTAAGCGGCTGACTTCCGTTCAGGTCGTGATCTCACGGTTCATGGGTTCGGGCCCCACGTAGGGCTCTGTGCTGACAGCCCAGAGCCTGGAGCCTGCTTCAGATTCTGTGTCTCCCTCTCTCACTGCCCCTCCCCCACTCACATCCTGTCTCTATCTCTCAAAAATGAATACAAACATTAACAATTTTTATATAAAAAAGAAAGCTCATGACTAATATTTCATAATATTTTTTTCTTCATTTTTTGTGGCTGAAATTACCAGGATAGAGAGGTGCCTGATCCCTTTGCCCCACTCCCCACCCTCTTCCATCTTCTCTGATTTTAGAATCGTGGTGAAGCTCTCTGACATTCAGGGCCATTTTCAGAAACTGGAGCTGGAAGTATGACACAATCTAACATTTTTCTTATCTGGCAGTGTGGTCTGGTGGTTTGCACGGCGGCCCTGCATGTCGGAAGTCTGGCTTTCTATTTCTGGGGCTTAAGGGAAACCATGCAACAACAGTCTTTGGAGCCCCCGCTCACTCTTGCTTTCTCTTTCTCTTGTTCCCTGTAATGTGCAGGACCAGGAATGGCTTAGCCACAGCAGTCAGTAGTTCAGCCAGGAAAGGAAATGCATCTCCCCTCTGGCCCCTGCTTTAGCCTCCCAGGAGTGGTAAACAGAGGAAAGCTCTAACCCAGAGAACTGGAAGGTGACGGTGGCGGATAGGAGAGAGGTTTGGGGCAGACAGTATGAGGACACAGTGATGGCTGACGGGACCACATCAAACTAGACCTTTTCTCCTGCCCCAGCTCAGGTGCCTGAAATCTCAAGAGCTCACAGTGGGATGGAGATCTCCCCCCACCCCACCCCTGCCCAAAGCTAAGGAGAGCCTAAGTGACAGGGAAAGGACAGAGGAAGGACTTAGCCTTGCTTTGCCCTTCATGGAGCAAATCCAAAAGTGGGGAAGTGGGCAAATCATTTGATCTGAAGTAGAAAGATGTGGGAAGAGAGGGAGAAAGAACCAAAGTGGCAGCAAATTTGATGAAAGGGACAATAAGAAGTGGAAGGTACAGTAAGATCTTTGGAGGAGCAGAGAAGGGTAATGGTACACTGGCTTCACTGCTGGCCAAGGACAGTTCACACAGTGGCTTGGGAAAGGCCTCCTGAGGGGGAATCTGTGTCCAATCAGCCCAGCAGAGTTAGAAGCATAAATGTCCCAGGAATTCTACCGCACCCACACTTCAAAGTACATAGAGATTTGAACAGCCTTGAAATTGATAGAAAACATTCAGCATTTGATCAAATTATCCCACTGTAGCTATGCAAGTTCTGGGCTATATCTAGAAAGAACAGGGCAAGCTGGGGAGGAAATAGTCATTTAACATGCCATTTCCTTCCTCATTTCTACCCCACCGATCTGTAGGTCTTAATTCCTGCTACTGGAGTTGCTGTTTTCACAACCAGGAAGCTATGAGACCTTTGGGTTATCTTTAGAGTGATACCCTGCAGAAGGTTTTAGGCTGAGCCTTGGGCTGGCGATCAGATGGCATTTGCCACGGGGTGACAATTGCTTTGGGGTTCTGAGGGTTTTCTGCCAGGGTGGTTCAGACAGTATGTTTTCTGGGTTAACTGCATGTGCATTATGCACCTGCTGACTATGGTGGGAATACGGTGCTTTATGAGATCCCCGTGGTAACACACAGAGAAGGCCAACTATATTGTGTGATTTGGGGTGTTTTCAAGAAAAAAAAACGATCTTTCTGGAGGGAAACACTAAGAAAAGGACACTAAGTTTGCAGTTAGAAAAACCTGGATTTGAATTCTGCCTCAGCCCCTTATTTGTGTAATTCAATTACTCTCTTTACCTGTCCTTTTCATCTTTAAATGGGGAGCTTAAGACCCTCTTCAGGCTGTTGGGAGGATTTAATAAGATATACAATTGGCATAACTTCTGGCACATAGTAAGTTATAATTTATTGCCCCTCTGTCCTAAAGTGCACCCTGAGACTTATTTTTTAAATATTAAAAGACAAGTTTTCACTGTGGAGATTTCTCTCCAGCCCTATTGATGTTTATGGAGAGAAGAACTTCCAACTGGCAAAGGCTGTCAAAGGGGCAGAGCCCACTTTGGGACAGTGATCAAGACCAGTGATGTCCTTCCTGTTAAGCAAAGCCCAGCAAATGCTAGGCAAGAAGCCCACACTACTCTACCAGACAGCGGTAAAGAGCAAAACACCTGTCAAGTTTTCTTCCCCATGTGTTACCATCTTTACGTAACAGACAAAGTAGTTTCTGCTGGTGCAGGCATGTCCAAACCAGTCTGGAGAACCAGAAGGGCTCCCTCTCCACCCCAGGACCCAATTACTCACAGGGCCAAGGGACAAGCTCCTTGTCCCAAGGAGAGGCAAAGTTGAGAGTCATTGATCTCATTCAAGGGCAACGGATAACAGGAGTCGGAGGGAGGGCAGAGGTGTTTCTGAGGACAATTATGGTGCCCCCAATGGAGTCCTAGAACAAGAGAGCTGTAGTAAAAGGGAATGAAAATTGACTCAAAGGCTTTTCACTGAAACATCTGTGAGCTAGCAAGATACAAGGTCTTCGGGCCAGCTGCTTGGCTGTGACCAAAGATGGCACTGATGGCTTTAGAAAATGGTGCCTGAAGGGCCAGTTTCAGTTGCCTTGACGTTGGGCAGTAACACCCAATTGCTTTTTTCCAGATTTCCTATGTGGTATAGTTAAAATGTGCTTTATTTTTATTTGGTGGCAATAAAAATATTAGTATTTTATGAGACTACAAAATACATCCAGAAAAATAGAACACTGATGCTCGGATTCACTGCTTCTCCAAGTCAGAGCCATTTTGCATCTATTTTTTAAGAGAACAGATTATAGGGGCGCCTGGGTAGCTCAGCTGGTTGGATGTCTGACTTGATTTTGGCTCAGGTCATGATCTTGAGCCCTGCGTCGGGCCCTGCACTGACAGCAGAGTCTGCATGGGATTCTCTCTCTCCTCTCTCTCTGCCCCTCCCCCCTTGTGCTCTCTTGCTCTCCCTCTCTCTCGCTCAAAGTAAATAGATAAACAGTAAAAAGAGAACAGATTATAAATGACATATTGTATTTTGTTGAGAGTCAGTCATACACGTTTGATTAGATTATACACTGAACATGAGAACATGTAGAAGGGAGGTGGACCCAATTTTAAGGTCATTCACTGAGTCTCTCACACATTCATTCATTCAACGCATTCAGGGACTGCTTGCTATGTACTGAGTTGGATATTCATGCGTTTGGTAGCCTCATCATGTGAGTCCATAAGAAACATTCCTGGAGATTTGTTCCTTACACTATTGGGGTGAGGGGATTTGACAGGTCTGGGGTCCTCACAAAGCAGGGACCAGAGAAGCCAGTCAAATCCTGCTTGGTTCCTACCTCTGCTACCCTGCTTTTGTCTGTAGGCTTGTGTGGTGCATCTGTAACATGAATTGGCTCAACCGAATAATCTCAAAGATCTATATTTTGTTTAAACCTCTACAACTAGAAACTCTGCGTCCTTACAATAAGCAATAATAAATTATGAACCAGGTGTTTTAAAAGCAACTTCTATAACATTCACAATGCCTTCTGAAATGTCCTGCATCTGTCATCCGTCCCCCGTATCGTTCTTTGAGGCCAGATCAGGTGCTACTTTCCTTCAGGTCCTTGCTGCCCTGTGAATGTATAGGCCCAGAAAAGATAACTAATCTGGATTTCAAAGAGAATCCAGCTGGTTTTTAAATATAGGCAAATAATTCAAAAATATGGGCCAACATGGGCCAACACTGTATACCTTAAAAAAAATCGGGCCAACTTTGACCAATGGCTGCCGGTAACAGACAACACCTGAGCCATGCCCCAGGTGTGCTCACCTGGCCCAGCAGCTCCGGGAAGCAGGAGCAGTGAGGAAACCTGACTCTACCTGCAAACATACCACTGAGGACAGCGACTCCAGAGGAAGCAGAACTGCCAGCCCATGCAATGCCTTTGTAAGAATTAGAAAAAGCTGCCCCTGCCCCTAAGCAGACGCGGCCATATTACCAGGCTCAGCTTGGCAAGCAGGAAACAAGTCGTATTTCGGCCCAGCTCGTTCACGCAACCGTACCACCACAAGAATGACCTGCGTGGGAGCTCCCGATGCATGGGCTGAGGACAGAACTGCCCAAGGGAAGGGCGCCAAGGGCTCTCTCTAGACACTTGAAGTTATTGTCAGAGTTCGATGGCTAAGCTCTCCAATATGGTAGCCACCAGCCGTATGTAACTATCTAAACTTAAATTAAAATGAAATAAAACAAAAAATTTTATCCCTCAATCATACAAGCTACACGTTAAGTGTTCAATAGCTGCATGTGGCCACTGGCTACCGTATTGGGCAGTACAGATATAGGACATTTCCATCACAGAAAGTTCTCATCGTGTTGTTCTGTGAGATCCCTTTCAGTTCTATCAGGCGCTTCTGAGTCTGGACCAACTTTTCTTTCTCACCTCCCTCTTGCCACTCCCCATCATGGACTTTATTCTCCAGTCCTTCAGACGGTTCATTGTGTTCCCAATATTCTGGGTCATGTTCAATCACCATACTATTTGTTCATGTGGTCCCCTCTTCCTAAAATGTCCATCCTCTACCAATAACTGCCTATTCCAATAAAATCCTGCTCTCTCTTCAAGGCCTAGGTCATATGCTGACTCCCTCTGTCTTCTAGGTAGACACTGTTTTCTCTTGAGAGCTTCCAAAGCTGCACGTTCATCTCACAGGACTACAAACAATGATTCTAATTGGATGTTTGCCTGTCTTGTCTCCCCTGCTCACTGTGTGCCCTTGAGGGCAGACACCTGCCTGGTTCATCTCTGTGTCTCCAGGGCTACAGTTCTGGAAGGAAAAGTTTCTCGAACACTATCATGAAGGCTCTGAGTGGGACAGTTGTGTAATAATATTTGCACATAAAATGCCTTGAGCTTTGCAGGTGATACATTGCATTCACCTTCTCTGAGCCTCAACGCACAGGTAGATGGGCACTATTTCCCCCAACTCTCAGATGGGGGAACAGAGGCTCAGAGATGGGCCATCATCCAAGACGACTCAGCTAGAGATGGCAGAGCAACATTTGGCCAGAGGTCATCCTGCCTCTTGTTTGAGGGCGTGGTCTGTGGAGGCAGCCTGGCAGATCTTCATTTGCTTAATGGAGCTAGGACTGGACCCAGGACAAGTTGTTCCAATGAGGCAGGAGGTTCAGGGCAGCCACACACGGATGCATGCCCCTTCCCACCCACACCTCCTTCCCCAGAGCGACGACTTGCTGTTGAGACGCTTTCTCAGGCTTCATTCCTCTGGATGGTGCCGGGTCAGGCCAGGAACCCACACTTGACCTCTCCTTTTCCTCCCTAACTGCCATGTGTTGCTTCCGGCTAACTCAGGCACAGCAGAAAGGCTGGAAGAGAGAAGGTATCCCGGGCCTTCCCTTTTGCCTGAGCTTCAGGTCAGATGCTCTAATCTCCCTTCTGTCCTCAGAGCCACCATTTCCACGGCAGACCTAGGTGAGCTGGGCAGTTTCATGATGACATAAAAAAAATATTTCTTTCCTGCAAGAAGCTTGAGTGTCATAACTAACTGGGCACCTTATCACTGAGGCTCTTCCTGCCTAAGGAGAGACATTTTATACTCAAAACTCACTAAAAAGAGTAGACAAAACAGGGGAAGGAAACCCAGGTTGTCAGGCACAGTCTGTTCCCCCCCCCCAACATCGCCCCTCCCCGTACAGGGCTCTGGGGGGCAGCTCTGAGGGGCAACAAAAGCCATTGTCAAAGCGTGAGTTCTGGCCACAATCACCTCCATTTCTGTTTTTCTGCCCTTGCCCTCCTTCCTCTTTTCATTCTCACTTTCTTGAAAGCTTCCCGTTTCTCTCTTCTGCACACACCTTCAGTCTCCCAGTGAGTCCCCCAGGTATTGTGTGGCCCCATGGGGGTGCATTCAGTGCAGAAAATACTTTGATGTGTCCTGTCTGAGCCCCAGCTGACCACCTCTGCCTCCCTCTTGAACCCACTGTAAGTTCTCTGCTTGATGCTTTGAGCTCCTGAGTCTGTGAGTACAACGGGTCTGAAGTGTGAGCCAACATCCACTTAGGAGGAGGGAAACACCTGTGCCAAAGGAGCCAGGTCAATTGCTCACTCACAGATCACCTTTCTCTCCTGCCCTGACCACTCAGCTTCAGGCCTCCTGTGCTATTTTGACCATGGCAACTTGGTTTTACTCTTGTTGTTCCTGATCCAACTTTCTCCCTGTATGGGACATTAATCAAACTTAATCTTTAGTTTAAAACAAGCCTGACAACCTGCTGCCTGTTCTCGGTGATGCTTCTGCCCTGGTTTGGCATTTTCCACCAGGAACTGTCCCCAGCTCTGTTTAAGCCCTTTATATGACCTGAACTTCTTCTAAAACTAAGCGTGGTAATGTAGAGGTCAAGAGCACAGCCCCTACTGTCAGACTAGCTGTGTTTGAACCCTACCTCTGGTCACTTCCTAGTTGTGTAACCGTGGACATATTATTTTGCCTTTCCAGGCTTCCATTCTCTTCTCTATAAGAGGTAGGGATTGTAATACCCATCTCACGCAGGTGTTGTAAAGATTCAGTGCAATGAGATATTGAAAGGACTTCTAATAGTGTCTGGGAGATAGACATGGCTCGATAAATATCAGCCATTATCCTTATTTTTATTTTCATTCATTTCCAAATAGGAAAAAAACTTCCCTTTTTCCTAAGATCTGAAAATGTCTTCAAGAAATTTTTCATGAAAGACCAACCATTGAAGGGATCCTGGATTTCCCAGAGGTCCACGATAGGAGCCACATGGGATGGCTCTAATCATGGACCTCTGGGAAATCCACAATACTTCTGTTTTTTTTTTCAACTAGCTCAGAACTCAGCATGTTTTCTGTCCGTGAGCTGTCTTCATGCCTGTACACTGATTAGCTACAGACGCATCTGCATTAAGAGTGATTTTATTTTCAGATCTACAAACAGCACCAGTTATCTCTCTTTACAAGGCCAGGGAAGGGTCATAAGGTCAGAGCTCTAGCACAATTCTGGAGACTGTCCCCCTGACCCAGGGAGATCCAGAGGTCTCTCTCTCTTGGCTGCTAATTACCCCAACCCTCACATCCTTTAAGCCTACAGGGCCAATAGCGTCTAGAGATGACTCAATTGCAGAGCAGGGCTGGTTGTGTGAGCAAGAGGGACTGAGGCTGGGAGAAGAGGGAAAGCAGGAACCGGAAACACCACAACAGATGGAAACTCCTCTCTTGAGAATTTGACAATGAAGTTCAAAGGAGTATGAGCCAAAACCTAAGTGGAATTTAGGCAGATGCTAAAAACCAAGGAGCCCAACTTGATAGAGCATAGAGCAGGCAGACAGTGTATGGGAAATAGATGGCAACAGAGATCAGACAGCAGAGTAGTGCGAGAAGCTAACAGCAAGATGCACAGGCAGGAATTCTACTAAAGAGTTCAAAGCTGATACCCCATGCCCCATACTCCTGTGTGATATGGAGCCAACTTCAGGAAAGCCTAGAAACCATCCCTAAGTGAGGGCTTAGGCAAGTGGGACAGAATTTGTAGCCTGCTGCTGGGGTTCAGAGCTAGGGCTCTAGTCTTCCCTCCCAGGTTCTAGAAGGTCAGGGAAGTGGGTTAGCGCCACAGGGAGCATAGAAGTACAAAGATACAGCACAGTGCTTTGACCTGAGCTTAGTGCCCTCTTACCTCTTGGTACCCAGTGTGGTTTGCCTTCCTGGCACCCATCCCCTCATTTTTCGTAATGGCCCTTGATAGTCTCTGGCCATCTTGTCTCTATTCTCAATCACCATGCTTTGTGTAGAGTCCCCACTTCCAGCTTTCAGAGTACACCATGTGACCACATCTGGCCAGTCACAGCACTGTACCTCCCTGGCCACTGAGATTGGTTCAGAGAAGAGCAGTCACCTTAGGTAGCTGGTGTTGCTGCAGCCATCTTGTCACCACGTGGAGCAGAGACTGAAGGATGAAAAAGAGCAGAGCAAAGAGGAGGGGCAGAAGGAGACCGGGTCCTAATGGCTTTGTTGGAGCCCTTGAATCCAGTCCTGCCCAGAGCTAGCCCCTGCCCCTGGGTTTTTCAGTTGCATTTATCAATAAATTCCCTGTTAGGCTAAATCAGTTTGGTTTGGCTTTTCTGTCACTTTCAACCAAGGCATCCCAACTAAAGGCTGAAACAGTGAAGAGAGCCTTTTTCCAGACCCCCTTGCCCATTGATAGATTGCCGGGTCCTGGTATATTATGAGGCCATGTTCCCATTGGCCCAGGACCTGGGTAAAGCTCAGGCTATAGGTGACTGACCTTACTATGAGCACCCTAGCAGGCTTGGGTTGGCAGAACAACCCAATGAGCGGAGACACAGAAAACTAGGTTCTTCCTGATGTCTTATATTCTGGTTTCATATCTCCATCTGCCACTGAAGGAGTTTAGTAGGCTGCCACTATAGTTAAAAAAAAATTTTTTTAACGTTTATTCATTTTTGAGAGACAGAGAGAGACAGAGAGTGAGCAGGGGAGGGTAAGAGAGAGAGAGAGAGGGAGACACAGGATCTGACGCAGGTTTCAGGCTCTGAGCTGTCAGCACAGAGCCTGATTCGGGGCTCGAACTCAACGAACCATGAGATCATGACTTGAGCCGAAGTCAGATGCTTAACTGACTGAGCCACCCAGGTGCCCCAGGTTGCCACCATTTTGGACCATAATGGTTGCACTTCACCTTAAAAAAAATCTATATGTATATCTATATCTATCTATCTATCTATCTATCTATCTATACATAAAAACTCTTTCTTGGAACACCTGGGTGGCTCAGTCTGTTAAGTATCCGACTTTGGCTCAGGTCATGATCTCACAGTGAGTTTGAGCTCCCGGTTGGACTCTGTGCTGACAGCTCAGAGCCTGGAGTCTGCTTCAGATTCCGTGTCTCCCCCTCTCTCTCCGTCCCTCCCTGCTCATGCTCTCTCTCAAAAATAAATAAAATAAGCACTTAACACAAAACAAAAAAACCTCTTTCTTGCATGGAAGAACCAAGGTAGAGAAAAGTATAAAGATGATCCTACTCTAAGGCACGTCCCTGAGCTAATCGGAATGAGAACCCCAAACCCCCTTTGAAACTTTTTATGACAAATAGCAAAAGCATCCATTGCTGTTAAATCTCTCTCTACTGTTCCTTCACACAGGTCCCAAATTTGAGGACTTAGTTGCCATATGTATTAAAGTAGGGCAGCTGCTGAAACAAGACACCTCCAAATGTCTCACCATAACTTAAATTTATTTCATGTTCTCATAATAGCATCAAATTGGGGCACAGTTCACAGGGCGGGCTTCTTCTGTGCAGTCGTCACTCAGGGGTCCAGGCTGATGGAGGCTCTGTCGTCTTCAACACTTGAGTTCCTCTCAATCTCAGCCGGCTGGATGAGCCAAGGAGCTGCTGTGTGGGAGGCTGTTATGGGCCGGGCTTGAAAGTGATGCAGGTAACATCTCATTCCGTGGACTAGAATTCCGTTTTGTGCCCACAGCGAAATGCAAGGGAGACTGAAATGGAGTCTGTGTGCCCAGGAAAGAGGAAAACATGTAGCCATCAGTCACTGCTAGTGCGTTTGATGTTTCTTTTCTGAATTCTGAATGGCGCTTTGATCTCACAGTTTCTTTTTTGGTTTCTTTTTGTGGATCTTTGCAAGGCACAATAGATTTGGGGCTAGAAGACCAGCCCTAGAGACGCTAATTATTTCCTCTTTGTACATTCAGCTGGATATTCAATGCATACTTGTTGAATGAATACGTGAATTCAAGAAGATAAAAAGAAACGGAGTCTGTTAAGGGGAATATATTGTTTATCAGACCCAGAAGTTTCAGTTGTTAACAACTGGGGGAAATGAGATAAAATTTGCTATTTAGCTCTAGAAATCTAATTTTCTTAGAATTTTTGCATAAGTTGTCTTATTTTACCATCTTAGTTTTAATAATATGTGAACATCATAGAAAGAAAAAATTTAAAGAAGTAGAAACAGATAGAGATGCTCTTTCCCATTAAACTCAACTATTATCGAGTACCTCTTAACTTTGGCAATCCTCTGCATGCTTAAGAAAACTGCATTCTCTTTTTCAGTGCCTCCAATATGCAAAAAGTCCTGGGTTCTCAGCTCATTCTCTGCTTGTCTCCTTCACAGCTGCTGGAGCTTGGATGTTGAAATTCCTCACCAGGCTTTGCAATAGTATAGCTTCCCCCTGCAATACTGAGACTTAGTGCTCCTTTTGAAACCATTTGAGGAGTGCCTGGCTAGCTCAGTCGGTAGTCAGTAGTCGGGGTTGTGAGTTCAAGCCCCACACTGGGTGTAGAGATTACTTTAAAAAAATAAATAAATAAGGGGCACCTGGATGGCTCAGTCGGTTAAGGGTCTGACTTCGGCTCAGGTCATGATCTCACGGTTTGTGAGTTCAAGTCCCATGTTGGGATCTGTGTTGACAGCTCAGAGCCTGGACCCTGCTTCAGATTCTGTGTCTCCCTCTCTCTTTCTCTGCCCCTCCCCTACTCACACTCTGTGTGTGTCTCTCTCTCAAAAACAAATAAACATTAAAAATTTTTTAAATAAATAAATTAAATTAAAAAATAATAACAGTTTCTTGTTTAAAATAAAATAAAATAAAAACATTTGACTATATGCTTTTTTAAAAACGTTTATTTATTTGTTTTGAGAGAGAGAGAGAGAGAGAGTATGAGAAGAGCAGAGAGAGGGAGACAGAGTCCCAAGCAGGCTGTGCACCAGCAGCACAGGGCTCAATGCAGGGCTTGAACTCACGAACTGTGAGATCATAACTTGAGCTGAAATCAAGAGCCGGTCGCTTAACCAACTGAGCCAGCCAGGCACCCCTGACTACACGCTTTCTAAAGTATTTCCAATAGCTAAGGTTTTCCTAGATTCTTCCAACAACTCTCTGAAGGTGGTACGAGGTCATCATCATCCCTAGCCCCATAAGGTGACTGATTCACATCCTAAGGTGGGAGCAGAGCTAGACTAGACCCCAGTTCCTCTGCTTTTCCACTAACCCATCTCCTGAAGAAGTGCTGTTTTATTCATTTCCCATAAATCCCCCCCCTCCCCACTCCTTCCTCCTGTTTTCTATTCCAGATAAGAAATGGGGGGGGGGGGAAGGTCAAGATCAAGATTAAGATTAAGATATATCTCTTTTCCTCCAGTCAACAGAGTCTGTATCCGACCCCTAAAGCGGCCCCCCAACAAAAGATGAGTAAATTGTTTGTTCATTCAACTTCCTGCCCACCTTATTTGTCAATAAGAAATTTGCATGAATTTTTCTCATGGTAAACTAAGAGGCTTTCCATTAGCGTAGGCTGTCTCTACAAGGAGTAGAACCTTTCCCCTCTAAACGTTTAGAAACATATTTTGAATATAATACAGCAGGGTTTTGATTGGTTTTGTTTTTTAAGGTATGTAGTAATTTCCTCACTCCCGTAATTACAGTTGAAGTCACTTGTTGGCAATGTATCACGAAGGGCTTAAAGAGAGAAGCTGGGTTGATTTCCACATAATGATCCAAATAAAAAAGGCTGAGAAATGAGCCCTGAGCCACTAAGCCCGCTGCAGTGTACAAAACAGGTTTATGTTCAGAAGCGGCCACTGCGTTTCCCTGATTTGCGAGCATAAAAATAAAGCATTTTCCTGTGGGTTATTTCTAACCTGCAAATTTTTTCCATAGCCAGATTTGCCTTGACCCCAGAGGTGAAACTTTAGAGAGAAATGCTTTTCACTAGCAGTTCCCATGATGTTATCAATCCCATTGTAGGACCAACAATTAATTATAACAATAAGAAAGACGTTATTCATCCAGGCCTCCCTTCCTGCTCTTAAATTCATAAAACTCCCTGCCACCTGGACAGTTGATGTGTGTGTGTGTGTGTGTGTGTGTGTGTGCACGCGCACACATATATGTGTGGCTTAAAATAACCTGATTACAATTATGTGTAAAATACACAGTGGAAAACTCTGGAAGAAAAATATCAAATACTTAAAGTAGCTATATGAATGGTGATATTAATGAGACAGGGGTCTTTTACTTTATTCTCTTTTTCTAAAATAACTATATTGCAGTTTTATTATTTTCTTTTTTTTTAATATTTATTTATTATTTTCAAAAGAGAAAGAGAGAGACAGAGCATGAGCAGGGAAGGTGCAGAGAGCGAGGGAGACACAGAATCCGAAGCAGTCCCCAGGCTCTGAGCTGTCAGCACAGAGCCTGATGAGGGGCTCAAACTCAGGAACCGTGAGATCATGGCCTGAGCTGAAGTCAAATGCTTAACTGACTGAGCCACCCAGGTGCCCTTTCACCTTACTTTTCTTTTCTTTCTTTTTTTTTTTTTTAAATGTTGTATTTATTTTTGAGACAGACAGAGAGAGAGAAAGAGAGAGTAGGGGAAGGGCAGAGAGAGAGGAAGACAGAGGATCTGAAAAGGGCTCTATGCTGAAAGCAGCGAGCCCATGAAGGGCTCGAACTCGACTTGCAAACCTAGAGATCATGACCTGAGCCGAAGTCATCTGGGTGCTCAACCGACCCAGCCACCCAGGCGCCCCAGCGTTTTTATTACCTAAATAAAATTAATATCATTAATTCAATATAAAAAGTTTTAAGTATTTTACTTTTCACTATTTATTGAGTGCCTATTATGTACCAGGGTTTGTCCTGGGGAGAACAAGAACCAGAACAGGGAGAATAAGACAGATACAGCTCTTTCTCTCATGGGAGTTCTAGTCAAAGAGGGGAGGCACGTTTCTAAGCGTTTCTAAGCACTGTGAATCGGCAGGGAACGAAGCAGGCAAATGTCCTTGACTTCCTGGAGCTTATATTCTAATTGATTTACATATTGCTTCATTTCTAATTAGCATGAGTGTCATGAAGGAAAAGTACAGAGGGCCTGCCTCATCGGAAAGACCAGAGATGATGTCCCTGAGGAAGTGAGATAGTTTCAAGGGTCTCAAATAAAATAGGGCTTTGTTTTGCCCTCCTGGACTGAGAGAGCTCTGCCAGACAGCGCAGGAGTTTCCTTAGGTGACTAAGTTCTGGCAGGTGCTCTGTGTTGAGGTCTGACTCTCGGTTCATCTGCTGTGGAGGTGCCTGGTGCAAGAAATTCACACCCTTTCCCCCCCCACCCCAAGATGCCAGTGGGGATTTGAAACCAGATTTTGATTAGTAGTCGCTGTCCATTTGTGCTTCAGCACATTGTGTCCACGAAGTCCTGATACAGAAAAAAGCAAGGCCATCCTTCCCTCGTAGTGCTGACAGTAACTAATGGACCTTCCTCTCCCAGATGGGAAAACTGGAGCTGAGAAGACAAATCCAGCATGAGCCAGAGGGCCCTCTGCTTCGCGGGTCAGGAGAAAGCAACTGCTTGATTTCGGGTTTGCCCCTCAGACTGCAGAGCTCCGGGTCACCAGCCTAAACCGCTTAATGCACATTACGCCTGGGTCTACTTGGAAATGGCTGAAGGCACTTAAATGGAATGCCCAACCTTTGTCCTCAGCCCTGAAACCACAGGTAAGTATTTAGGTCTGTGTAGTATCGATCATGCCTCCCACTGGCACCAGGAAAAACGTTGTGAAGCAAGTCAACTTTCCAGTGACAAGGAAGTCATTCCCCTAATCCACTCTCACTGGACAATCAGGTTGACAAAAACCATTAAGTTTTCTGAGATTAGAAATTCACTGTCAGAGGGAGCCATGTATAGAGTTTTCCACTCCATTACACCCAGGACAATAACCAGAGGCCAAGTGACAGGAAAAGGCTGGGGTCTGTCTTTTTAAAGTTTCCTGTGTCCTTGGGTGGAGGGAAATAAATTAGCAAGTGCCTCCCTTTTGTAGGACATGGGATATATATTATCTCATTAATCAATGCAACAGCCTACGAGGTGCATTCTGCTTATTGCATTTGTCAGAAGAATAAACTGGGGCTCAGCAGGTTTGGGTTGCTAGCTAAGATCACCCTGCTAGTTACAGTGACGTGGGGCTGAGAATCAGAATCATTGGGCTGGAGGGGTCTAGAGGCTCCTAACTTTCTCCTAAGCAGATCCACACTTTAACCATCTGGAAAACCGGTTCTGTCTGAAAGATCCCACTGTTCTGTGGCAACTGGAAGCAGGCTGGTGCTGTGGCAAAGACCACAGATTGTGGCAGATTCGTATCCATATGTCCGCCCCGCCTTTCACTGTGTGACCTTGGGGAAGTTTCTTCACCTCTCTGTCTCCTTTTCCTCCTCTAGTCATGAGGAGGTGATAACCTAAAAACCTTAGAGAACTGATGTTGTCCAGTAAAGGTGTTACAAGTAATTACACTCAAAAGCATGCATTCTGGATCATGTATCAGCACAACTTTTCTGTAAAAGACCAACAGGTAAAGTGCTCTCTGCCACATTTACTCAACTCTACTAAGCACGGAAGCAGTCACATATAGTACATAAAGGAATTGGCATGGCTGTGTGCCAATAAAACTTTATTCATGGACACTGAAATTAGAATTCACCTGACTTTCGTGTGTCAGGACACATTATTCTCTGAATTTTTTTTCAACCATTTAAAAATGTAAAGGCTTCCTCAGCTCCTGGACCATACAAAAGCAGGTGGTGGGCCTGGTTGAGTTCATGGGCTAAGGTTTGCCAATGCCAGCTCTCCAGTGCTACTCAAGGGTGGTCCAGGGATCAGCAGCCTCATTAACACCTAAAACTTTGTTGAAAATGAAACTGCATGGGCTCCACCCTAGACTTGCTGAATCTGAATCTTTAGGGAGAAGGAGCGGGAATCTGCATTTTAACAAGCTCTTGGCTATTTTCACGAACACTGGAGTTTGAGAATCACAGCTGTGGATGAACTCATACACATATGCGCAAGGATTTACATACAAGAATATTCATAGCCACATTATCTGTAATAACTTCAACCTGAAAAGAACCCAAACGTCCAGGAACTGTAAAAATGTCTAAAAGCAGTAAAAGAGATAAGTGGAATAATATTCAGGAATGAAAACGGACAAACTAGAGTCTTGTGCCATATGGATAAATACTAAAATGATGACATGGCACACACACGGAAACAGATCCAGACACAAAAGAATATGGACTCTATGATTCTATACAACAATATAAAGTTAAAAAATAAGCAAACTAGGGGCACCTGGGTGGCTCAGTTGGTTAAGTGCCAGACTCTTGGTTTCGGCTCAGATCGTGATCTCACGGTTTGTGAGTTTGAGTCCTGTGTTGGGCTCTGTGCTGACAGCGTGGAGCCTAAGCTTGGGATTCTCTCTCTCCCTCTCTGCCCTCTCCCACTGTCTCTCTCTCTCTCTCTGTCTCTCTCTCTCTCTCTCTCTCTCTCTCTCAAAATAAATAAATAAACATTTGTTTTTAAATAGGCAAACTAAATTATACCATTTTGGGGTGAATACCCAAATGACAAAACAATAAAGTGAGGCAAAGCAGTTATAACTCATTAAAGTCAGGGTCGTAATCTTTGTGGGGAAAGAAGGCAGTATGTTTAGGAAAGGACACATGAGAGGCTTCTGGGGGTTGGCAATGCCCAATTTCTTGGCCTGGGTGATTGCTACACACATGTGCTCACTTTCTGATAATTTGTTTAAGTGTGCATTTATGTTTTGTGCACTTTTCTGTATGTGTGATGCATTTCACCGTAAAAAAAAAAAAAAAAAAAATTAAAAAGAAAAATCCTGCCAGGAATGGTGACTTTCTGAGCTAGCCCTGTGTATGGAACCTGCCAGACCCACTTCACACCTTGACTTCCCGCTTGGCCGATTCCCTGTAGCCCACCCAACTGCAAGTTGCAAATTTATAGGCCAACTGAGCCCAGATGGTTTCCTGTGATAGCTGCTAGGGGCATAATAATGAATACACGTCTCCCCACACGTTCCTGAATGCGTTTTGGCAGGATTTTTACTGCAGGCAGTAAAACCTTGTTACAAAGTCCCTCACTGTCTCAGGGGCTTGGCCACGTTGCGGTTGAGCCATACTGCCTCTTGTTACAGGCAGCACGTCATCCTTGTCCCACATAGCATCCTTGAGAGCTGGCTTTCTCTCCCTTGTCCTATGAGGCTGTTTGATTGATTGTTACTAATAATCATTGCATTTCAGAAACCCAGATTCCTGTCCTCACAGCTGGAACTTCCTCTTTGCACTAATTGGAAAAACATCCTCCGGGAAATGGGGCATCTTTATTGAGTCAATCTTTGGCGATGACTATGTCAACTGGCGAGATGAAGTATACAGCAAGGAAGTGAAGGCTCTGAAACCCTCCAGGGCACTGGTCCCAGGTCTCAGTTGAAGAAGTCAGGCTGACTTGACCAGATCCCTGTATGGAAAAACTAAGGGTCACGTTAGGGAAGGGCCAGCTTGAGGGGCTGGGGTCGATCCATAAGTTCAGGAGCCATCCCAGCTAATGGTCCCCCAATTTTCTTCCCTTTCTTCCCTGAATATTAGCTGCATAATTAAGACTACATTTCCCAGACTCCCTTGCAGTTAGATATGGTCATGTGAGCAAATTATAACTAATTAGAAAGCAAGCAGAGGGGATGTACGAAGCTTCCATGAAGAGCCATATGCATCCTTCTTTTCCCTTCCTTTTCTTGCTTTCGGCTGGAATGTGGCTGGAGATTTAGCAGCCATTTTGAACAATGAGGTGACTTTGGAAATGGAGTCCACGCCAATGGGTAGCACAGCACTATTCCAGCCTTTGACCTGCTTCCTGGACTTTTGCAAAAGAGAAACTTTTTTTTTTTTTTTTTAATTTTTTTTTTCAACGTTTTTTATTTATTTTTGGGACAGAGAGAGACAGACAGAGCATGAAGGGGGGAGGGGCAGAGAGAGGGAGACACAGAATCGGAAACAGGCTCCAGGCTCCGAGCCATCAGCCCAGAGCCCGACGTGGGGCTTGAACTCACGGACCGCGAGATCGTGACCTGGCTGAAGTCGGACGCTTAACCGACTGCGCCACCCAGGCACCCCAAAGAGAAACTTTTAAATCTTGCTTAAGCCATTGTTTTGGGAGATTTTCTGTCACTTGTAGTAAGAACCTAATCTTAACTCCTATAACAGCATTTTTTATAATGGTAAAGAAGTGGAAGCAACCTCAGTGGCCCTTAAGAAGGGATTGGTTACATTTGTTCCCTCATTTGCTTACTCATTCATCACATTTGAAATGAGTGTCTACCCCATGCTTGACGTGGTTTCAAGCACTGGGGATATAGTGGTTAAAAAAATGTTGTCTCTGCCCTCAAAAACTTTGTTGGAAGAGGAAGCAAAAGGCATAAATAAATGGACAACTAAAATATAGCTTAATGAGTGGAACCACAGAGACCGAGTAGTTTAAAAAATAGTATAATGAAACAAACAGAAGGTTACTGGGGGGGTTGCGGGAAGGGGGATGGGCTAAATGGGTAAGGGGCATTAAGGAATCTACTCCTGAAGTCATTGCTGCACTATATGCTAATTTGGACATAAATTAAAAAAAATAAAATTAATAAAAAAATTATAATGAGGTAAGGAAAATGTTCATGGCATATTGCTAAACAGTAGGTTAATAAAGGTCATACATGGTGAGTCTAATTTGTAAAACATACATATTTGCATAGAGAAAAACCAAAACTGATGTATAATTAGTCTGAACACTTTGAACAGCATTTAGCAAGAGACAAATAAACGGTTAAGGAGTGAAAGGTTTTATTTCAAGGTGGAGGGACTATTTTTCTCCCCCTGCATTTCTATATGCTTTCCAAATACTACCCGCATAATATGGATTACTTTTGTAATAAGGAAAAAATACCAACATGAGGAAACAACGTGCATTATGAAGTTCAGGATCAAGACAAAATGTGTAGGGTAGTGATTTCAGTGAGATTGCAAACTAAGTTGTGCTAAACAGTCTTAAAAAGAAACTCGAGTCTGAGGTCTGAGGTTGGCCTCTCCCTAGGGGGAGGACACTAGAAGGGTCTTGTTCTCCGCCCCATGTACTGTCTAGAAGCATGCAAAGAAGTTTGCCCAGGGCTTTGTTCTACATTTTTAGTGGGGCAGGGCCCACTGCAGCCAAGTTATTAAGCACTAGCCCTATCACTTCTCTTCCCATGGCTCCTCTCTGCTGGGCCTCTTGCCCAACCATTAAAGCAGCTGTTGTTGTTTTGTAGAGGCTAATTAACTCCACACTGCATGAAGCCAGACGCTAATTGGCCCACTCACTTAATCAACTTTAATGTCTCTCTTCTGGTGGACCCGGCTGCTGCTTTTTGTTCCCCTGATCACCAACAAACGCAGATCCAGGGGAGTGGTAATAACGGCCTCCGGTGGGCACACGCAGACTTGACCCCGTCCCCTACCACAGAGTAGGGGCAGAGGGTCATTCCGACCCTCAGTCGGCTCAGTGGACGTCCTCCCAAGTTCACGATCACTGGTGCATCTTGGGACCTGAGCCTATTGCCTCTCTTCCAAACACTGCACGGTGATATGAGTCATCAGATGGTTGGTTCCTCAAGAGGATTGACCTCATCGCTGTCTGTTGCTGACACAGATTTAAGACTCTAAAACCTAACTAACTCACACAATTACTGCAACTACACTTTCCTGAGTGTCTTGGGTGCAGCAGATGCCGTGGCACGTCCTTTCCAATGCAACGTGAACACGACGCGGCTCAGGGTAAGTAGGCAATACATACTCCTCACCATAGGAGGAAGAAACATCACTCGTCCCCATTTGTCAGATGAGGAAACGGAGGCAGTAATAGCATTTACAAATGTGATTGAAATGACACACATGCTCATTTCAATCATAGCCCTGTAAGATTAGGACCAAGAATTGTTATAATCCCCATTTTGGGTAGAGTTTAGAAACTTTGAGAAAGAAAAGTGACTTTCCTAAGAGATCACCAAGTATGGTGGACAGAATAATCCCCCCGCCAACACCACTTGCCAAGACGTGTATATCCTAATTCCCAGAACCTGTGAATATGTTCCTTACAGGGCAAAATGACTTTGCTAATGGATCAAGTTAGGATTTGGAGATGAGATTATCCTGGATTATCTAGTTGGGCCGAGTATAATCACGAAGTTTCTTGTAAGAGGGACACAGGGGGCTATGAATCAGAGACAGAAGATGTGAGAACAGCAGAGGTTAGACAGGAGAGAAAATGCTACACTGCCGACTTTGAAGACAAAGGGGGCCACAACCAAAGATTGCAAGCAGCATCCAGAAGCTGGAAAAGGGAAGGACATGGATTCTCCCCTGAAGCCTCCGGAAGCAACACAACCCTGCCAACACCCTGACTCTAGACATCTGACCTCCAGAACCGTAAGATAATAAACTCATGGTGTGTTAAGTCACGAAGTTTGTGGTAATTTGTTACAGCAGAAATATGGAGCGACTACTGATTTTGTTACAGCAGCAACAGGAAATGAATACACACCGTAAGTGGAAGAATTAAAGGGCTTGAATTGAGGCATCGTGACATGAAATCCCTTTCTGACTGAAGTGACAAGATTTCCCCATACGTGATCAATATGCGGTGATTTTGAATGCTCGCCTCCCGTAAGATGAGGATAAACGATGCCTGTGGGTCTGTGGGCCTGGCTTCTCTCTGAAGGCCAACATGCCCTCTGCCTCCTTCCCAGTCCACTCCACGCTTCTTGCCCTTCATTTCCTTCCTCTTCTTCCTCAAGCATCTGAAACCCAGCTGTACAACGTATCTCATCTAGGGGAAACCATGGTTCTGTCTCTATCTGAAGGTCAGCTTTGACCAGGGCAGGATGCGTCACAGAGCTTGTGGGAGTTTGGGGTTTGGGAGACTGTAGAGCAGTGTGGTTAGTCTCCAGCATTTGAACTCTACCTACCCACTTACTTTCAGCGTGCCTCCATTTCGTCTTCTAATAACAAGGTGGTTCTGAGGATGAAGTGACACAACTCACGTGTCCCACTGAGCACAACATCTGGTAATGATAAATTCTTACCAGATGTTGTCAGTGATAACACCAACACAAACTGAGCTCCAGGCTGGCAGAACTCCAGGCCTCGCTCCTAGAGCAGTGGTTCTCAGACTGCTGAGACCGCGTCATCAGATGGATGGCATGCATTGGATTTATCTGGAAGGGATGGCCTCCACTTCCAGAGTTTCTTCCAGATTTAGTAGGTCTGGGGTGGGACCTGAGAATCTGCATGGCCCAACATTTCCAGGCAATGGGGATGTTGCTGTGCCAGGGATCATACTTTGAGAACCACTGATGCAACACATAGAGTCAGGGATTGTGCCTTCCATGCTATTTTCCCCTAGCGCCCAGCACAATGCCTGGCATATAACAGATACGTGACAAATATTTGTGGCATGAATACATTTTTTTCCACTGTCTTCCTGAGGCTTTAAATGTCCAGGAGGCTGCCCTTTTCCATAAAAGAATTCCATTCTCTATCTTTTTTATCGCCATCATATTTACTACAACTTGGTGCTGACAATCTCCTCTTCATAGACTCCCTGTTTTCCCCTTGAATACCCTCCATTTCCCCAGTGAGTGTCTCTCCCCTGGATCTCAACCTTTTCCATTAACTCCATGCACTGCACAGCCTGTTCCAGGACATCAAACTTTAATTTAAACAGAAAATAATCAATAAGCTTAGCAAATTGCCCATGGCAACCTCTGCTGAGTGAATCAAAGGGTTTTATAGGTAATTTAAAGGGTGTCCTCACTTATCCCTCAAGGTAAAGCTTAGCACATTGACAAGAGCCCTTTTCCACTCTGGCCCAGGATGCTCTGGAAGAAAATGGAGGAGAAAGGACTTAGGTTCTGGGGTTAGGGGGGGTGTTTGGACCAGGAAGGAAGGGTCTGTTTTTAAGCACTGACATCTGATATTGACCCCCATGTGAGTGAGGGGTTTTCATTGTTACAGACAACAGAAACAGACTCTGGATAACTTCAGAAATAAAAATTACTGTCAGGCTATGAGGTGTAATTGATGAAAAAAAAGGCTAAATATCTGGTTCTCAGAAATATTAGAAACCGGGGTTTTCTCTCTTGAAGGTGTTATTTAGGGATGCACCTGTGTGATTTTCTGTCTTTGTGTATTTTGACCCAAGATTCATATTCCAAGAGAGTATGCGAGCAGCCTGACTGGGTCACATGGCCCTCTCTTGACCTGGAAGGACGGGGCACCATGATGGACGGTTCCACTGAGAAGGGAAATGGAGAGGAGAGCTAGTTCTCCAAAGGAATACAGAGGTAGAGTAACTACAGAAAGGGACGGCAAATACATATTTCTACTATAGAACTTTGTTTTTGACTTTGTGGTTTGACTGATTGTTTTGTCCAAACAAGAGTGGCCAATCTAACAGTGTTTTACGAGATTGTGGGGCCTGCGCAGGACTTTGAAGGGCCATCAAGCGCGTGGCTTGGTTATCTACCCAAGCCAGAGAGCTGTCTATCATTTTCTGAGAATCTTCCCAGACTCCTCTGAGAAGATTGTCTAACTTTTAAATCCTTACAAACAAGACCAGTTCTCTCTTCCAGGGAGATATTAAATACTCGACAACCAGTATACCATGGGAGTGAGCTAACCAAAACCGTAAGAGCGGTAAACAGCCCATAAGACCAAACTGATCCACGCCAACCGACCGCCTGTCCAGCGTCTCCTTAACCTAAGTGGGACCTTGAAAGCCTGTCCTTCTGATCTCTACAATAGATGCCCATAACATCTTCTCATTCCCTGGGAGAAGTACCGGGGTCTTCTTTCCTGAGTTTTCACAGACCCATGGCTTTGTCAGGGACTTGAAAATTTAGTGTGCCAACTGTATGATGGATGCTGCCTTCTTAACAGAGCTGCACGTAAATGCCATGCGGTCTGCTGCTTTTTCCTGTGTATTAAACTCTGGAGTCATCCTGCCTGAGTTTAAAACCCAGCTCTACTACTTACTGGCTCTGTGGCCTCAAGTAAGTGGTTTACCCTCTCTGAGCCTACCTCCCCACCATTTTCCCTCCTCCACTATCAAGCAAATTCCAGACACCGTATCATTTCATCCATAAATACATTACTAAATGATAAGGACTCTTTTTAAAAGGTAACCAGAGTACCATAATTCTTTTATATCATCAAGTGGCTGTTCCTCATTTATGGTTCTTATAGAATATCTTAATCGTTTTCTTAGGAAAGTAGTAATTTCTTTTTTCCTCAACATAGTATCATAAGCGTTTTACCATGCTGTTAAATATTCTTCTAAAATGTAATATGTAGGGGCACCTGGGTGGCTCAGTTGGTTAAGCGTCCGACTCTTGATTTTGGCTCAGGTCATGAACTCACAGTTCATAAGTTCAAGCCCCACATCAGGCTCTGTGCTGGCAGTGCAGACCCTGCTTGAGATTCTCTTTCCCTCTCTCCCTGCCTCTTCCTGCCCTCCCCATAATAAACAAATAAATTTAAAAAACAAAATAAAATGTATGATTTAAGCATGCATGATATTAATGAATCAGTTAATTTATTGAGCCAATCATGCTTTCAGATATTTATGTTATTTCCAAATTTTCACTATTAAAAAAGGCTCTGATTAACATCTGTGGTAGACCCTGGGTGTCTCAAAATATCCATATTCCCCTTATTCTTTAGGATAGAACCCCAAATTTACTTGGTGTGACAAAAGATAAGCTAAAAAATTTTCATTTCCCAGCTCCTCTTGCAATTAGCTGAGGCCAAATGAGATAGAAATAGACATTACATGGGGTCTCTGGGAAGGCTGCTGGGAGGAAATTGATCGGGCTGGTAAGTGCTTTTTTTTTTTTGCCCTCCTCCCCCTCCTTCTTCCTACTGCCTAGAACACAAGTAGAGTTCCTAGTGGTCCAACACCATCTTGAACCATTAAAATGGAAGATACACTCTAAGGTGACAGAGCAGGAAAAAAAGCAGCTTGAATCTCTAACGACCCTCAAGTCAGAGGTCTGTTTCCCTCCAGACCTCCGTTAGGTGACAAAGTAAAAACTCCTTTATTTTTTTAAAAATTTTTATTTATTTGTTTTTGAGAGAGAGAGAGAGGTGACGGGAAGGGCAGAGAGCGACGGGGGGAGAGAGAATCCCAAGCAGGCTCCACACTGTCAGCCCAGAGCCCACCGCAGGGCTTAATCTCACAAACCGTGAGATCAAGACATGAGCTGAAATCAAGAGTCGGACGTTCAACCAGCTGAGCCATCCGAGTGCCCCAATAATTCTTTTATTTAAGCCACTGTAAAAGTTCATCATTTAGCATGAAGCCTTGAGACTGGCATACGCTGGTCTTCACACATGGTGTGGCTGGAGCAGAGTGATGGAGTAGAAAAGGAGCTATACCTATGAGGTTGGAGAGGAGTCTGGCAGGCCACGGTGAAGATATCCATCCTAAGTGTGCTACGTGCCTCACGATGGCATGAACCTTCTAGAGTTATTCCAAGGGAGTTACGTGATGGTATCACCACATTGCCTGCCGCATGGCAAGCATTTACTACGTGGTGGTTGTCATTATTGTTATTACTAATGACAGGGCAATAGTGTTGAAAGAGAATGGGACCAGGAGTCAGAGAAGTAGGGCTCCATTACTGTTTTTGGAAGTTGCCAATCTCAAGACACTAGCCAAGTATCTTTGCTTCTTATGATTTCAGTTGTGCCATATGTAAAATGTATACAAGACCAGGTAGATGACTGTCAAATTTATGTTAGCCTCAAAAGCCCCTGCTCGAATGGAATATTGAATAAGTCAAACATGCCCAATAGACACAAGCAGAGTGATTGTGGTAGGGGTGGGTGTTGCTCAATACTGTTGCTACTTGCTGGGTCTTCTCTTCCGTGGTGATCCCTCAGGAGGCTTCTCAAGGTGCTGCTTAAAAACCACTAGACTGAGGGGCACCTGGGTGGCTCTGTCAGTTCAGCATCTGACTTCGGCTCGGGTCGTGATCTCACAGCTCCTGGGTTTGAGCCCCGCATCGGGCTCTGTGCTGACAGCTCAGAGCCTATAGAGCCTGCTTCAGATTCTGTGTCTCCCTCTTTTCTGACCCTCCCCTGCTCACACTCTGTTCCTCTCTCCTTCAAAAATAAATAAACATTAAAAAATGGTTTTTAAAAACCACTAGACTGAGGCTGGACATCATTAGACGCTAGGGAAATGCAAATCAAAACCACAGTGAGGCAGAGCACAGAGGATTTTTAGGGCAGTAAAGCTACTCTGTATGATGCTACAATGGTGGTACAGGTGTCATTGCACAGTTGTCAAAATCCAGAGGATATACAATATGAAGAGTGAGCCCTGATGCAAGCTATGGACTTTGAGTGATGATGGTGTGTCAGTGTGATGTCATCAATTTTGGAATACACCACTGTGGTGGAGGGTTTCGGTAGTGGGGAAGCTTGTGCATGTGTGGAGGCAAGGGTAGATGGCAACACTCTGGACTTTCCACTCAGTTTTGCCATGAACCTGAAACTGCTTTAAAACATTAAAAATTAAATTTACAAAATTTAAGTTTATTAATTTAAAATATTTTTCGTAAAAAAAAAACACAGCGAGATACCATTTCATACCCACTGGGTGGCTATAATTAAAAAAAAAAAAAAGACGAAACAAATGGTGGAAAATAACAAGGATTAGCAAGAATGTGGAAATTGGCTGGAACCCCCCCTAATTTGCTGGTAGAAATGTGGTAGAAATGTCAAATGGCTCAGCCACTTTGGAAAACAGATCAACCATTCCTCAAAAAGCTAAACAAAGAATTACCAGGTGCCAGCAATTGTACCCCTACATATATGCATAAAAGGATTGAAAACAAGTATTTAAACAAAAACTTGTATCCCAACGTTCATAGCATCACCATTCACAATAGTCAAAGGGCAGCAACAAACTGAATGTCCATCAGCAGATGAATAGATAAATAAAATGTGGTATATACATGCAGTGGAATATTATTCATCAGTAAACAGGAACAAAGTAGTGATACAGGCAATAGCATGGTGAACCTCAAAAACATCATGCTAAGTGAAAGAAGCCTGACACAAAAGGTTGTGTATTGTACGATCCATTTACGTGGAATATCCAGAACAGGCAAATCCAGAAAGCAGAAAGCAGAAAGCAGGGGTCGCCAGGCGCTACAGGAAGGGGGTAATGGGGAGTGACTGCTCCATGAGGATGGGGCTTCCTCTGGAGTGATGAAAATGTCCTAGTACTAGACGGAGGTGATGGTTGCAAATGTTGTGAATGTACTAAATGTCTTTGAATTGTACACTGAAAATGATTAATTTTATGTTATGCAAATTATACCTCAGTTTAGAAGCAAACAAACAAACACCAGACTAGGAGTTCTCTAAATCCTTTCCAGTTCCACTGCTCTTGCTGTCCCGCCCCATCGCCAGGTATTACCTGTAATCTTGAAGTGGGTTGGTGCGTGCTAGTTCCCAAGAAAGAGTACCGCAGTTTATTTTGCCCAGCAGTCCTTATCACCATTATCCCCTAAGCCCTGAAGTGGGCTCTGAGGGGAAAAAGCATCCAGTAAAGGTAAGTTTTAAAAGGTTAAAGTATAGGGGGCACCTGGATGCCTCAGTCAGTTAAGCACCCAATTCTTGATCTCAGCTCAGGTCTTGATCTCAGAGTCATGAGTTCAAGTCTCATGTTAGGCTCTGTGCTGGGTGTGAAGCCTACTTAAAAAGTAAATAGAATAAATAAATAAAAGGATAAAGTACAGAAAGAGCCAGAGTATGAAACACAAACAAGGTATGAATATAGCATAAGCAGGGTGGGGGGTGATAGGTACTGTAATGGAAGGTCCCTGAATTTGCTAGCCTATCTCTGGGAGTGATGGAAATAATTGTGCAGTTGGAGGGTTAAGTAGCAAGCTATTCCTACTCAAAACCAAAGGGTTGGGCTCTTCATCGCTTATAAAGATTGAAAGAAAAGACCCTCCAGGGATTTAAGGGGTCTGCAGAAGGATCGGTAGAGAATTCTAGACCTATGCTGTCCAGTGTGGTAGTCACTAGTCACATGTAGCTATTAACACTTGAAATGTGGCCAGTCTGAATTGTGGTGTGCTGTAGGATAAAATACATACCAGGCTTGGAAGACGTATTTCTTTAAAAAAATGAAAAAAAGTAAATACCTCATCAATTATTTTCATATTAAGTCTATGGCAAAATGATCATATTTTAGGCATATTGGATAAAATAAATATATTATTAAAATTAATCTCACCTGCTTTTTAAAACTTTTTTTATGTGGCTATAGAAATTTAAAAATTATCTTCGTGGCACTCTATTTTGCGTGGACAGCACTGCTCTGTGGCCCATTGTACTACTCCTCCAGGGCAGAAGTGGCGCTGTCCAGGGTCTCTTGGCAGAGACTGCCCAGCATAAAGCACCATCTGGGCATTCAAGCTCCCCAAATAACTGCTGGGGAAATGTGGGCATGTCTTATCCCAAGACGGCATAACAAACAGAACTCATTAAGCAAAGCAAATTTTGCTTGTGGCCTGGATACAAACACAGGTGCAGTGAAAGCTTCAAGTCCTTTTAAAGCAACTCCATTTTCTCAAAAGGACAGAATGGTCATAAGCATAGTGTCAGGGCAGAAGGGAGGTCCCACCATGCCCTTTCCCAACATCTCAATATGTCTCTTAGAGACCCAAAGGGTAAATGGAATAGCATTTTTTAAATTGGCCAGGAAAATTGTGCAATGTTTATTCAATGGCAGAGTAAAAATGGCACATTTTCTATCAAGATGGAAAACAAGAACAAAGATCCAAATAGGCAGTCCCTCATACCGCCATTTTAGTCACAGTCGACCTGTGCTTTTGGCGGTGTTACAAAATGAAATAAATCCCTTTATAATCCCTCACACTGGCTCCAAAAAAAGTATTTTCACAAGCACTAGAGCAGACCCTTTGGGCATTTCTTCCTACAAATGCTCATCCCTGCTCAAACCTCTTCCCCGCCACCCATCACATCCTTTTACAAAATGGTGAACTGAAAGGACTCTAGTGCTGGTTATGTCATGGGGCGAGGGGGTCAGAAGGAGGGAAACAGAGGGAGTGGTCCAAATAGGAATCCCTCTCACAAGCTCAATATCCTCCCCGAACTCTCCATAACCCTTCCTAGGTCATTCAGCTTTGTCGGTTTCTTCTTCCAACCAACACATCAAATTTCCTATTTTCTGCCTGGCAACATTCTCTTGCATTGATGTTACTTAACACTTCACATAGTTTTTAGTGTCTTTGAGTAGCAGGACACTTCCCCTCAACCCTCACCCCCATACCTAGCTCAGTATAACTTCACGTAACACTCAATAAATATTTGTTGAATGACTGAATGTAGTTGAATCTGATATTTGCCAACTCCGATAAAATAAAGGAAATCAATGTCAGATTTTTAGCTAGATAGAGAAACAGGACAGCTACATAAAATGATCTGAAGGAAAAATTGCATCCAACACTTTACTTCCAGGTCTCTGAAGGAGGCTGTTATAACAATGGACTATAAATACAGGGTGAATGCTGTATCTGTAAAGAAGCAATTCTAACAGTGGTCTGGAAGAGCCAAGAAAATCCAGCTTCTTCTCCCTGAGTATATACACAGGTGCACTGTGTGGAATGAAATCCACTTAACTTGATTTTATGGACAGTGATTCATGCAAACTCAGTTCCAAACTGCTCAGCACGGCTCAGTTAAATAAATTACAGCAAGAGTAAGCCAGCCAGCAGTAAAGGCAAAAGACAGAAAATAAACTTGAGGTTGAAGGCTGAAATTTTAGGAGTGCCAACATCATCTTTCTTCTAGGGGTTCTGAAGGGACTTCGGTGATCTTCAAGGTCAAGGTCCTGATTTGACTGATAGGGAAACTGAGAACCATGGAAGGCAGAGTACATGTTCAAAGTTACTTAGTGACTGGCAGAATCAGGGCTCCTGGGTCCCAGGTAAGAGGGTGTCTTCATCTCATCAGGTTCCTGAATGTCTTGTTCCCTGCCACAGTGCCACGAACATCCAAGAGACTCAATAAACGTTTGTTGAATGAATGACTGAATCTTTCAGGCTGGGAATAGCAAGTCAGCCTGATAGGGAGAAAGATCTCAGATGACCCTCTAGAATGAATACTCGTGTGTTTAGGGATGGAAGGAGTCCTCCTCAGATGCTCAGTGTTCTAACACTCACTTGAGGAGACACACCCAGCCCCATACTTTGGCCTCCCCTCTGGAGTGTGTGACAGACTTGCCACAGTGTTCAGTCCTTCCCTTTAGTGACATTCCCTGAGGACTCTGGTCCCTTCCTTCATGGCTAGGGCATCACTGCCTGGGAATGGAGATAAATCAGTAGGGATGAGTTTGCCTCATAACACCTTAGCACCTACTGACCCCAAGCACACGATAGTACTACAGTGACATCCTTGGGGTGTTCTGTGAGATACCATTGCATCCTTAAGTAAATTACTCATATCTTTTTTTTCTTCTAACCTAGACTGAGTTATTTTTTTTTCCTTGTAACCAAAAGATTCTTACACAAAATAAAGGATCTTTATAGTTGACCAATGGACAGATAAGTTTAAGGTACAGCAATTGTGAAACATGGCTGCAAATTCTTTGACGATTGTCCCATCAAGAAATGAAGTCTACCTACCCTCCCCTTGAATCTGAGCAGACTTGTGACAGTCTTAACCAATTGAATATGAGAGACGTGAAAGTATATGTAAGTTCGGAAGATAAGCCATAAAAGGCCATGAAGCTTTCACCTCATTCTGGGAGCACTGAGCCACCACATAAAAAGCCTGACTGCCATGAAGAAGCCATCATCCTGTGGACAGGCTACATGTTGGTGTCAACAGTCCCCAGCCCAGGCACTAAGCATATGTGGAGGAAGAAGCTTCTAGAACACACCAGCCCCCGCCATTCAAATCCTCCCAGTTGAAGGCTCAAACATCCAGGAGTGATGGCAAACCATCCCACCATGCCTTCTCTAAATTCCTGACCTGTGGCACATAGGAACAGAAGAACAAAAATGGTGGTTGTTCTATGCCATTAAGTTTGGGATAGCTTGTTACACACACAACAATGTGTAACTGAAACAGAAGTGCATAAAGGAAGAAGAAAAAGGCCAAGAGTATGGAAAATGGTTCAACTGGTGTATACAGAGGGGGACCATGGAATTTCAGTTACTAATCTGAAGATACAGGAGGCCGGTAGCCCTGGGGCAGGGACAGAGGGTGGCCAAGGCAGTTTGTTACATTGCCTCCTTTGGTCTACACCTGGGCCAGCTCTGGGAGGAGGCCCTCTCTGTAAGATGAGGAATCTGACACAGGGAACAACCAGCCTGCTCTTTGAATGGGCTTTAGACATTCCAACTTGCTTTCTCAGCCACACTGCTCAGGACCATGAGCATCACAGATGGGAGGGGAGGCATTGTAATTTTTCAAATGCTCCCATCCCTGGAACTTGAACTCTTTAGTTTGCAAGGGATAGAAATCCAATTCAACCAGTGTAACCAATATGCGAACAATATAACATGGAACTTACGATCAAAATGCAACTTTATTTCTTTTAAAGTTTATTTATTTTGATAGAGAGAGGGGGAGAGAGAATCCCAAACCAGCTCCGCACTGTTAGTCCCGACACACGGCTCAAACTCACGAACTGTGAGATCATGACCTGAGCCAAGGTCCAGAGCCGGATGCTTAACCCACTGAGCCACCCAGGCACCCCTCAAAATGCAACTTTAAATTTTACTCAGTAGAGGGTGATGGCATCACACTATCCCTGGTGGTCCAGCAGTGCAGGGCTGCTGTTGAAATGAAGTTTCAACATCTTCTCATATATACTCATTGCTTTCACATGCTTCAGTAAATAGACACCTTTCTTAGGTAAGAGCTTGATGTTCGCTGTGCTGAGGCCAAGTTATACCTGAGTTTGTCCACCACCATGACCTACCACTAGCTAGCATTCTGTCCATTAGATACAGACACCGTAGTATGTATTATCTATCACCACAATCTTGCTACAAAACAAATACCCACAACACTTCAGTGACATGTGGCGATCAACATCCATCTACCCTCAACAGTAGGTTGGCTCAACAGTAGCTTGGCTGATCTTGGCTGGGCTGGGCTCTCTCACGTATCTGGGGCTTCGACCTGGCTTTGCTTCCCATGTCTCATTCCCCATCAAGCTAGCCCAGACTTGTTCCCATGGTGACAGAGGAGCAAGAGGTAGAGCAAAAGTAAACAATGTCCCTTGAGGCCTAAACTTGAGACAAGCACACCAGCACATCTGCCACATCGTATTGGCTGAGGCAAGTCACAAGATCAGCTCATGCCCAAGGGGTGGAGACATATCTTCACTTCTTAGCCAGGGGGGGTTGCAAAGGCAAATTGCAAAGGGCATGTACTAGGAAGAATTAGAGCCATCTCTGAAATCAATTCACCGTATAACGTTTGCCACTCAGCAGCAAAATAATTTTATATATAAAATTTAGCAATGTGTCTAGGATAGGTTTGCAGGACACCAGAACACCAAAGTATACAGGTTGGGAATTAGTGGTATAATGGTTGAGAACTGGGAGTATAGAGTCAGACAGCTGGATTCCAATTCCTACTCTACCACTTACTAAATGAGCTTGGGCATGGCTCTTAGCCTTTCTAAGTCTCAGTTTCCTCACCTAAAAAATGGGCACGATAATAGCCATCCACATCAGAAACTTATGAAGGTTGAATGGTAACATCTATTACAAAATTGCCTAATAAAATGCTTGCCATAAGATAAGTGTTCAGTAAATAATAAATAATAATTATTAATTTCTTAATAAGGAGCCAAAGCAGGAGGTGGATTGCATAGATTTACTCTGACATGGCTGTCTCCATCACTCCATTCAGCTCACCCTCAGGAAGGCCACAGAGTTTTGTTAAAGGTTGAGGGAAGACTCATAAAAAGAAAAAAAAAAAAATGAAGGCGGCAGTGCTCATATTAATTCATTCATTACATGTCCCTATGTAATCTCCAGTTTGCCTTTAAAATACCACAGTTGTTTTTTTTTTTAAGTTTATTTATTTATTTTGAGAGAGAGAGAATGCTCAAGCAGGGGAGGGGCACAGAGAGAGAAAATCCCAAGCAGGCTCCGTGCTGTCAGCACAGAGCCCGACATGGGGCTGATCTCGTGAATCATGAGATAGTGACCTGAGCTGAAATCAAGAGTTGGACACTCAACCGATGGAGCCACCCAGGCATCCCTAAAATACCATAATTTTAAAGTGTGCTGGGATTAGCAAATAGTTTTAGATGTGCCCAGAGATTTAGTCCCAAGGATTTTTAGTGCATTATTGCTGATAATAGTGAAAACCAGAAATCACAGGAGGCTGACAAAATAAATTATGCCTTTAAATAGTGAAATATAATGTAACTATTAAAAATCGCCATGTGGGGCGCCTGGGTGGCGCAGTCGGTTGAGCGTCCGACTTCAGCCAGGTCACGATCTCGCGGTCCGTGAGTTCGAGCCCCGCGTCGGGCTCTGGGCTGATGGCTCGGAGCCTGGAGCCTGTTTCCGATTCTGTGTCTCCCTCTCTCTCTGCCCCTCCCCCGTTCATGCTCTGTCTCTCTCTGTCCCAAAAATAAATAAAAAAAAAAAAAAGAAAAAGAAAAAAAAAAGAAAAAAAAATCGCCATGTAAGATAACTAATGACACAAGATGATGACGATGTATTGCTTAAGAGAAAAGCAAGGCACTAACAGAGTGTACAGGGTGATGAGCTGTTTTTGGCTCCCCCCCCCACCCCCGCCTTTCCCAGTGCTATTGTAGGTACATCATTTTGAGATTACTGGGGATTCGATCATTCCTTTTTGATTCCTTGCTGATTCAGGAGGTGGAAATTTTGGCAGCCTCTTCTCCCATGAAAATATCTTCTTTTCCAGATTTCAATCATTTAGTGCTTCAACCTCCATCTTATTCTAAATCTAATCGAGAATAGATACATGGAAAAGCGCTCAAGTGCGTGAATAGTCAAGAACGAGCAAATCAAAACTATACTGAGATACCACGATACATTTTGCCATGGCTACAATAAAAAAGACTGACCATTCCAAGCTGCTGAGGAAGTGGTGCAGTGGCAACTCGCAAACACCACTTGGAAAACAAAGTTTGGCTGTGGTTATAAAACCCAAATATGCACACCAGCTATGTGCGTGACCCGGCAGTTCACTCCTAGTTGACGCTCAGCAGAAATGTGTGTGCCTATGCACTGAAAGACACACACGGGAGTGTTCACGGCAGCACTTTTCACAATAGCCAGACTGGAAACAACCCAAATGTCCGTTTATAGTCAAATTGACAACTTGTGATCTCATCACGCAGGAGAATCCTCTGTAGTAATGAAGATGGATGAGGTACATGCAATAAAGTGAAGCAGAACAGAAGAGGCCGGAGATAAGAATATATCACATGGTCCCGCACATGTACACACATAGAAATAGCTCCAGTTACGTAAAGTTTAAGCGCCTAAAACTGTAGTCTTAGAAGTCAGGGTAGTGGTCAACTTTGGGAAGGATGGAGGGAGTCGTGGTTGGGGAAGAGCGTGAGAGGGGTTTCTGGGGTGCTGGTAATGATCTATTCTTGACCTGGATTGTAGTTGCATGTTCTATGCTTTATGATAACTCTTTAAGCAGTATGCTAATCAATTATGTACTTGTTATGCATGTGATACACTTTGCGATAAACATTTTTAAATAAAATAAATTTAAAATGGCTCGTACAATAGGACGTGGCTTTAGAGAACTTTCTAGGAGTTATCGTCTAACAAACTGAGATTGTCTGTCCTTATGATTCCTCAGGGGACAAGAGAGTGTCCCTCTGAGAGTGGCCTGAATCCCCCAGGAGCCTTGGGGGTAATGCATAAACAACAGGCCCAGGCCAGTTCCTGATGAGAGAGCCCAATCTGGCCGCAAGCTCAGCCTAACAGCAACCCCAGGCAAGGAATTGCTTTGAGGAGCCTAAACAAGCTGGGAGACCCACCCTGCAGGGACAGGGCACGGGTGGCTCATGGGAGCCCCTCCCTCTGCCTGCCTTGGAGATAGGCAAGCATTTAAACAGAACAAAGCCCCACTGACGGGAGCTGTTTGTTTCCAAAGGCTGATGGAACTACTAACTGTAAGCTGGAGAGAGGAAATTACACAATGGATGTTGAAATGTAGGCTTGTTGAAAAGTTGTCACTCGAGTAATGAATGCCCTATTTCCTGTTTTTTTTTTTTTTTTTTTTTTTTTTTTGCCGAAAGTTAAATGCTGGGCATAATTAGCTAGTAAAAAAGCAAGCTTGGCAGCAGAACAAAAATAGCACATTTTGGGAGCCCAGGCCAATTAAAATTGTTTATGCAGCCATTTAGCAATATTTTTCTCCAAACTATTATGACCGGGAAATATGCAGCATGAGACTGTAAGGCAAAGCTCCTCAGAAGAAAAATGGCCCACACACTGATCCTTTAAACAGCCTGCTATTCTCAGGGGATTTTATAATAAGAATGAACACTTCCATCCTCCTGAACTCCCTGGGCCTCCTTGGATCTTGAGAACGGCATCACTCACCCTCTGGAGCAGGCAGCTGTTGATGAGTTCTGCAACCTGCTAATGTTAAGATTAGCCAAGCTCCCCTATGTGGTAGAGAGGCCAGCGACTACCCAGTTAGCTGCCTAATGCAGTCATTTAAATCATCTGGCTGATGCCGTAATCAGACTGAGCGTATGAAACATTTTTGTTAATAACTGGACAGTCTGGCCGGTGTTAGGATTAGTTGCTAGAACTTGGCAAAATCGCCCTTGGCAAAGTTTGTCACGATGCCAGCTCCTCCTCTCTGCTCTCTCTCTCTCTCTCTCTCTCTCCAGCACTTTCTGTCTGTGTCTCTGATGATCTTCCACCTCAAGTACACAGGTTACATCTTCCTTTCCCTCTCCAATCTCCTTGTCAAAACCTACTTTCAGATCCTTCACTTACAATAAGGTGTAATGGACTGATAACAGCTTTAGAAGCCATCACAGCTTGTAGCTAAGAGATGACACTTTGATTATGGAATTTCAGGCATTGAATTAAGGGATGGGGTGGGCAGAGTTAAGGGATTTGGAGGCAGAGAGCCCTCTCAACATCCCTAAAATTTCACCCAGGGGAAACAGCCTATTTTACTTAACTTACCAGGTTAACCCACTTGGCTGAATGCCTCTATTGGCTGACGAGAGAGACATCTTTGGAGACCTTCACTTGGCTGTAGGCATTGCTCTGGATGCTGCAGCGTGGTTAGTCTTAGCCTGGCCACCTCCTCTGCCAGAGTTCTGAATCTTCTGAGCCCTGAGGCGTCGAGGTGAGCACCATTCACCTGGGGGGCTGACTGTGTAAAGCCTTTTGCCATCACTGGATTGGACATAAGTATTCAAACAGTAGAAGGGCTATCTCTTCCTGTTCGCTTCACATTCATTCATTTGTTTGTAGATCATATTTATAGAATTACATGGACAAAAAATAATAATTTAGCTTAATATTAAGAGCTCTCCTTGGCTTGGTCCCAGCTTCCCTGTCTCACTCTTTCTCTGATTAGTCATTTTCCTGAGTTTGCCAAGACTGTCTTTCCTCTGAACCACACGCTGTACTTTTCTACTTCTATGCTTTATTCAGACTCTGTCCCCATCTGTGCCCCTTTTTCTCCATGTATCTAAATCTCTCCCATTCTATGAGGCTGACTTGAACCTCCCTTCTTGCCTGTAAAGCCATCTCTGACCACTTCTGGTCACGATGGTCTACTATGCATCTGAACTCCTGTGGCATTTATTCCCTTGGCCTGCACATGGCCTCTGGCCAAAAATTGCCTTTCACATGTCCTGTATTCTACTGAACGTTTTGTCTTTGGATAGAAAGTATAGCCTAGAGTTGGCTCCCTCCCTCCAGCCTATGGGCATTGGAGTCAGGAGAGGACCTCTGGTCAGCAGTTTCCAGGTCAGAACTAAACCAAGTTCCTGGCAGTGGACCTGCCCCTGGATCCCCACAGGAATTTCCTGTCAACACCCCCACCCTCTGCCTTCTACTTCCTCTCCTCCAGGCCTCACCTCTGAATTCTGAATTTCCCTGCTAGCCCTTCCATTCTCTCTCTCCCTTCCATTCAATAAGCATTTCAAGACTGTCAGATAAGAACATTTGATGAGAGCAGCTCCTGGAGATCACATGTGGTACAGTGGCCAACCCTTTGCTGTTAGCCAGCCAGTGACCTTGAAAGGTCATCAGCCCCCTATCGCTCATTCATTTATTCATTCATTCAATCCATAAATATTTTCTTGAGTGCATACTGGATGCCATCCCCTGTGCTGGATCCCAAGCAACGAACAGATCCCAGCCCCTGCTCTCCCTCTTCAAAGAGCCGGTGATCTGGAAGGTGATCCAGGCGAGTAGATAAGCAGTGACAGAACACAGCCTGTATGATGGGAGAGGTTTAAGGATCCCATATGGAAGAAATTCTGTTCTGTTGAACAATATCTGTTGAGGAGCAGGGTCCATAGTACTCTTCTACAGACCTTTCCAGAAGCTGTCATTCCTTTATGGTACACCCAAGTCTTCAAGAATCTCTGGTTTTTCCCATTGCCTGTTAAACTTAGCTACAATCCTTTAAAAAGAGCTGGTCACAACACTTAGCAGGATTCTTCATGTATGTCAAGATAATAATTAGGTCATGCTTCTAGCATTCTACCAGGTGCTTTAACTTTGCCTAGTGTTTTAAAATGATGCTACAAAAGTAATAATTCAAGCACTAATGGTACTAGCTATCACTTATTGACCACGTGTCCAATGCCCCAGGCACTTTTCACAGTCCTTGTAGAAAGATCTGAAGGCCAAAGGGGGTTTTTTACCATACCCCAGGCCATTAGTACCTCCTTTGGGCCTATGTCCCCCAGATGTCTGTTCACCTAGTGAACTTCCAGTATTTTTGCCTACCCCACATCCTTTCTCTCCTCTTCTGGTGTCCTCACTCTCCTTTTTTAGGTACAGACCATCCAGTTGCCCCATCCTTCTTTGGCCAAAACCTAGTGCCTCAAACCAGACTCAACAGACATTCTCTCCCTTAAACCTGAATCTTCAGAAGCTTCCCTGGTGCTCATTGAGCCTCAGTGCCGAGGTGTGAGGTGACTTCCCAGTAGGCCCTACTCTGATTACATTCACACAGTCGATTACTGTGGCTTGCAACCAAAGAACTATAACCCAGGCTGTTGTTAATTGCGGCCTGGTAGAGTCTTATCATTCCTTTGTTCCAAAGACAACAAGCTGGTGCTGTCCGGAACTCACGAATTCTGCTCAGCACTCTGTGGAAAGAGGATAGACTCAGACGCCAGGGCCATGGACCGTGGGACGCTAGAGAAAGGAACTGCCTGACAAACAGCAAACGTGCCAAATGAGTGCTTTCAGAGAAACAAGGGTTGCCTGAACACTATTGATTGTAGGCCCACTAATGGTTCAGGCTGTGAGGCTGGGCGTGACGGCTGCACCTCACTCAGTGCAGTAATACACCGCCGAGTCAGGCCTATTTTCCGGTGTCAGCAGGGAAATGGGAGACTATTAAGGACGCACCTTATCAGGAACTGAGCTCAGTGTCACTGGGGAGACGGTGGCAATTAGCATGATGGAAGCCGTGAGGCAGCCCCAGCTCTGGGCCAGGTGCGGAAGAAATTAGTAAGGAAGCCTCTTAAATGACGGGTCAGCTTAGGCTCCCGCAGGGAGAGGGCCCTGAGCAAATGCTGATGCTCCCTTTTCTCTGGCCGGGAAGACCCCCGCCCCTCCTGGTTGTCTTTTGATCTGCTCTCTGCACACACTCTTGCTGGCAGACGTCCGTCCAGTCTACCTGCCCCAATTACAAAAGCAGTAACGTCCCCCCCCCCCCCCACATTTGAATGGAGCTCTCTCATTTATTATATCAGGCAGGCGGTAGAGTCAAGGGCCTAAGCTTTGGAGACCAGAGTGTCTGGGGCAAATGGAGGAACAAGCCAGGCACTATCTTTCGCTCTGGGGCTTTTGAGCTGGAGGGAGCCAGGAGTGAGTGTGTGAGGGGGCTTCTTTTGAAGAAATTCTCACCCACGTGTCACCATTTCTGCCCTCCCCTCTCAAAAACACATGAAGTAAGGGAAATAGATATGGCCTGTAAGCAAGGAGACCCATTTCCTGCTCTGCATGGGTTTGGTGTGTGGCCTCAGAACGTTGCCTCTCTGAGCTTCAGTTTTCTCAACTACGAATGGGGCATGATCCCAGGGTCATGGGATTGAGCCCCAGTAGGGCTCTGTGCTAAGCATGGAACCTGCTTGAGATTCTCTGTCTCCCTCTCTCTCTGCCCTGATCCCCCACTCGCACTCTCTTTCTCTCTAAAGTTTAAGTTGATTTATTTTGAGAGAGAGATGCGGGAGGGGCAGAGAGAGAGAGAGAGAGAGAGGGAGAGAGAGAGAATCTCAAGCAGCCTCCACCCTGTCAGTGCAGAGCCCAATGCAGGGCTCGAACCCACAAACTCTGAGATCACGACCCGAGCTGAAACCAAGAGTCGGATGCTTAATCAACTGAGCCACCCATGTGCTCCTCTCTCTAAAATTAAAAAAAAATTTTTTTTATTATGTTTCTTTATTTTTGAGAGGCAGAGAAAGACAGAGTGTGAGCCAGGGAGGAGCAGAGGACAGAAGACACAGAATCTGAAGCAGGCTCCAGGCTCTGAGCTGTCAGCACAGAGCCCCATGCAGGGCTCAAACCCACGAACCGTGAGATCATGACCTGAGCCGAAGTCGGATGCTCAACCGACTGAGCCACCCAGGCACCCTTCTCTCTAAAATTAAAAAAAAAAGTAAAAATGAGGCAATTACTAGGTGACCTCTGAGTTAGTTCAGGTGCTCCAAAAAGCAGATGCCAAGAGGGGTTGAGAAGGGCTGGGAGAGCCCTTAGGCTCGGACGCTCGTTCAATTCTGAATCAAGGAGAGAGAGAAGGACACTTACGGGGAAGCACCTCAGACTAAAGAAAGTTCGGCAAGGCCATCGGGGAGTTCTCGAGCCAAAGACGGCTGTCAGAGGAGTCCAGTGTCTCCCAGGGACAGGTCTGCCCCAGCATCTGTGCTGTTCTCTGGGAGCAGCCGGTGAGAAATGTGGCCTTGGAGGAAACACAGAGATGGATTTCAGAGCAAGCAGCTATGGCCTCCTGTGGCTGGAGGTCTGTGAGGTGCATTCTTTTGGTCATAATAAAGCACCCTGTGTGTGCTGCTGTGCAGTGTTCTAAGAACCCTAGAGATATACCAGCAGACCCAGACCCATGTTATGCTGAGGGAGTCTGGCTGGGCATTGTGGATAGCAGCTGCTCTCGGGCACTCCCTGATGGCAAAGTTGGCAGGATGTTTGTGTTCATATGACACGTTGGGATCAAATGCTTCCTGTCTCTCCTATTTTTGGCCTTGCTTTGGTCTTCAGAGAAGGGAAGTGGGGGCTCCAGTTTCCCTGCTGTCATCTTTGTTTGAAGTAAAGCCAAACAAAGGAGGCTCTACCCTGATTACGTCTGTCCTGCCTTTCCTGGATCCCCCCAAGCTTGGGCCCTCCGTGCATATGTCCACACATCCATACATGGGAAGCTGTATGCCTTTGAGTTCTGGGTGGGTCTAGGCTCAGAAAAACCTAGATCTTAGTTTCTGTTCCACCTCATCCTGGCTGCATAACCCTAGGCAAATGACCACCTTGGTGAGCCCTAACATTCTCATCTATAAAAGGAGGGAAAACATACCTACCTCTTAGGTATGGTTAAATAAGGCAGTGGGGTGCCCGAGTGGCTCAGTTAGTTGGGTAAACGTCTGACTCTTGATTTCAGCTCAGGTCATGATCTCACGGTTTGTGAGTTCAAGCCCCACATGGGGCTCCGTGCCGGCAGTGCAGAACCTACTTGGGATTCTCTCTCTCCCTCTCTCTCTGCCCCTCTCCTGGTCTCTCTTTCTCTCTCTCTCTCTCTCTCTCTCAAAATAAATAAATAAAAACCTTAAGAAAAGAAATAAGGCAAGACACATAAAGTCTTTAAGCACAGTGTGGCACATAGTACATGCTCGATAAATGACACTTACTAGTGGTGTCACTTACTAAACACTAATGTCAGTATCATTATTATGGCCCTCAATATTATTCTCTGGTGAGAGAAACTAAGGTCTCAGAAATACGTCCTTTCCCCAAGAAGCATTCAGTTAAGGGCAAGGACTCATTTGAAAGCAACACGGAGATTAACTGCTAGGCTGTGGGGCTGGCTTGGGGAGTTTGTTACAATCAGGGCTGTCTCTCATTTCATGACTTTTACAGGACTTCCCTCTCATGTCTGTGCATCTGGTTTCCTGAGTTTACGGGCAAGGTCTTAGACCCAACACACCATAATGTGGAGAGATGGTGCTCCTGGCCTGTGGAGTATACACACCAGTCACTGAAAGAACCGGAAAGAAGAGTGCTGGTTGGGGGTGATGACGGACAAAGCAGGAGGAAGAGGTGGGCTGGCAAGGCCAGGTGATGAAGGGCCTTGTAAACTGTATTAAGGAATTGGACTTGATCCTGAGGGCGATAGCGGTGCCCTTGATGGGTTTCAAGTAGGAGAGCCATGTAATCAGATTTGTCTGATGGCTTGAGAACGATTTACCCAGGTTAGCCCCCCTTCCCTGGGGAAAAACCTATGCCCTGGAGAGGAAAATATGAAGAGAAAGGATTGGAATTGCACACGCCCCTTAAAAGCACTGCCCGCTCAAACTTTCCCTGACCTGTCCTCCATCTGAACAAAGGCCCCGCGGCCAGCTGGAGAGGAACCGTGTTGATTACTCACAATTCCCTTCCCGAGAGGACAGGCGCTGATGTGTTTTCTCTTGATAACACTGGCTCCTTTCGAGCAATAGGAATTCCTGTCTGATGGGAGAGCAATTATTGTACCTCCAAAGAGAAAACGCTTTAAACAAATCCAGTTTTAGCCCTCCATGATAACGGAGATGTTTGCTCACTGATCCACCATTAGCCCTGAGTTTAAGGAAGAGTGGGCACTTAGGACTCCCAGAGACCAGAATAATGTCTCTAGATCCGTTTGGTAAAAGATTCCAGTAGCCAAAGGGAAAGGGGAATCTTTCCGCCAGGGAATCTGCTCCCTCCAACACCAGCCTGGGCCTGGAGCTCCTGGCTTTCCTGCTCCCCATGCCCCAGAAGGGGCCGGGGGCCTAGGAAGAACACTGCTAAGATTTGGCCAACTCAGGGCAAGTCCAAGCTGATCCGGTCAAATGAGGTGCCCCTTGGTCTGTTTCCATTAGCAGATCGTGAGGAAATCTGCATGAAGATGAACTGTTACCCAACAGACATCAGTAAAAACTGCCTTGTTTCGTATCTTAGGAGAATATGAAAACCAAAGACTCCACCCCTCGATGAACGCTCCTACCAGAGACCATTCGTTGTTCTGACAGTCTTTCCAGGATCGGCTGGAATATCCCTCACCCCTTGCTTGCTATTGCTATAACATGAGTTAACACTCACATAGCACTAGACAGTGTACCAGACCCTGCCCTAAGTGCCTTACGCACACTCGTGTTCAGTTGGTGTAGGTCTCCCAAGGACCTTATGAAACAGCTACTATTATTGTTCCCATTTTTTAAATGACATAACGGGCAAATCCCAGAACCCGTGGATATAGTATGGTATAGCCAGGGTGGGGATTAAGTTTACAGATGAAATTAAGGTTGCTAATCAACCGACCTTGAGATGGGGAGAGTATGCTGGATGATCCAGCTGGGCCCAATGTGATCGCAAGTGAGAGCCCGGGTCAAGTTTGAAGAGGCAAACTGCTGGCCTTGAAGGTGGAGGAGAGGCCCAGGAGCCAAGGGATTCAGGGGGGCCTCTGGGTCCTCTCCCAGAGCCTCCAGAAGGATTGCAGCCCTCTAACATGTTGGTTTTAGACCCTTGAGACCCATTTCAGGCTTCGGAGCTCCAGAACGGGAAGATAATAAATTGGTAGTGTTTTAAGCCATTAAGTTTGTGGTCATTTGTTACAGCAGAGCCACAGGAAATGAACACACTAGTACTGAGCGTATAGTCGTAAACACAATAAACATGTCTCTGCCCTTTAGAGCTTGCTGGATATTGCCGGTGTTTGCAGACTCCCGGGTTTGGTCAGCAGTTCCTAAAGCACATTAGGCGGTGGGAGCTCTGCCTCTGCTGGAGCCCGGGGCCTGCAGGGGTGCTCAGCGCTCTCGTCCTATTTAACTTACCTCCTTTGGCTTTAATAGAAAATATTAAGTATTTTCTAGTGTTTGGGACTATAGTAAGTGTTTTGCATATATACCTAATTTCATCCTGACCGCAGCACTCTGAGAGATATTTTTATCCCCCTTTACCAGATGAAGAAACTGAGGCTCTGAGAGGAAAAGTGACTTTCCTAAGAGCATGTAACGAGTAAGCGGCGGGTGTGAACGCAAGACACCTGACTCTAAACCCATCTGCTGTCGGCCCCCCAGCTTTTGTTCCATCCTTGAGGCCGGCTGCCCTCCACCTCCCCCACCCTCGTTCACATCTGAAGGCAGTTGCCGGGCCCACTCACAGGTTCCAGTAAGAGGGCGGAGTCCCCCGTTGAGGCGAACGCTGTTCCTACCCATGAGCACAAAAGGGTGTTTTTCAGACAGAGGCCTGGCGGAGGCTGAGATAAGAGTGATTCAGGACAGCTCATGAGGGGCTGTTGCGGATAAAAAAAAAAACCCTTGGCAGAGTGAGTGGACTAGAGCCGCACCGTGTGGCATCGGAGACCGCGTGCCAAGTGCAGGGTGAGCGAGGGGTTCTGTTTCTCGGGGAGCTCTGGGCCCCGAAACGGCCCCTGAGGAAGCTGACACTCGGGTCCACCCCACTCCGGGCCACCCCACTCCGGGCCACCCCACTCCGGGCCTCCACGTCTAGCCGGCCTCGTCCCTCCCCGGCCTTGGCCTCTGAGGTGGCCGTGTTTCCACCACGTGAGGGCAACTTGAGCTGGCCCTCGGCAGACTGTTGCTTGGGAGGGGGAGGGTGTGTGTCATTATTGACGGCAACAACAGCAACAAAAATAAGCGTAACGGCTACTATTTATTAAGTGCTTAAAAACACTAGAGTAATCTCCTGTAACCCTCCTGACAATCACTTGGGGTAGAGTCTCTTATTATCACCGCTTTACAAATAGGGAAACTGAGGCTCGAGAAGGGGACTTCCCAAGGTCACACAGCCAGTAAACGTAGAGCCTGCTCTCCCTTGTTCCAAAGCACGGGCCATCACAGAAGTCAGGGACCCTCTTCCAACTGGGATCACTCATGAGGAGGCTGCCGGTCTCATTACCTACAAAGGAAACGGGGGAGGGGTGGTCTCTGGGTGCTCCCGTTTCTCAGGTGATCCTGGCTCTGATGAGGCTCTCTGCTGTGGAGGGGGGACCGCTCTGGCCAGCCAAGGGTGTGCGTCTGTGGGCGAGCTGCACTATCGCACTGCCGAGTGGGGAGGAAGTGACTCAATCATCAAAGGCCTGGTCTTCCTCGGGGAACTGTCCCTAATCACAATTATCCCGCTACAATAATACCATTTCAGAGAGACTGTGAGCCGGGGCACTGTGTAGCCATGTAAACTGCTTCCTGTATCTGCCAAACCCAACAGCATCGGGCAATTAATAGAATCCAGCTAGGCCTCCCGCTCTGATAAGGCCAGAGCAGTTGCTGCCGCCGGCCGTGTTGTTCTAATGACGAATAGCCCTCGTGCTGCAAAGTCATTCTCTCTCCTCCCTGGCAGCGTGGGGCCACAGCGGCCTGGGGCCCCCACGAGGCCGAGGAGAGCCACGCACATGCTATTTGATTTGGCATTTCATGGAGATAAAAAATGATTTTCATTCTCCTGCGAAACAAAAGTCATGACTGTTCAGGCCACCCCAGGACCCTGGTGGGGGACTGATGATTCAGGATTGAGCGGGACCCCTGCTGGCTAGAGCAAGGACCCACAGACAAGAAAGCACTTCATGAGGTGGCTCAAGAGAAGAAGGAATTAGAAAAAGTTTATACAGTGTAACCTCTAGATCATAATAATCTGCTTCGCAGGGCATAGAGAAGGGCTTTAGAAAATGACCGAGCCCCACACAAATTCTTCATAGTTCTTGGGATACAGTTGGGGGGCAACACTTCATAGTTCCAGGGCCTCCCTGAATCTCGGGGTGAAAGTGCTTTGACAGACAATGGTGGCCCACGCTCCAGGCCTGACTTTGCTGCCCAGACCTCCAGGTCCTACAGGGCGGAAGCATGTTGAAACACCAAAATGTAAACTGGTGCAGCCACTGTGGAAAACAGTATCAGAGTTCAAAAATTAAAAAATACAATTCCACTCTGGGTATTTATCCAAAGGAAACAAAAACAGGAAGTTGAAAATATATACGCACCCCCGTGTTCATTGCAGCGTTATTTACAATAGCCAAGATATGAAGGCAACCTAAGTGCCCGTCGATGCATGGGTGGATACGGAAGATGTGATCTGTGTGATATTTATATAGATATCATTTAGATAGATATACATATCTATATAAAATGGAATACTGGGGCGCCTGGATGGCGCAGTCGGTTAAGCGTCCGACTTCAGCCAGGTCACGATCTCACGGTCCGTGAGTTCGAGCCCCGCGTCGGGCTCTGGGCTGATGGCTCGGAGCCTGGAGCCTGTTTCCGATTCTGTGTCTCCCTCTCTCTCTGCCCCTCCCCCGTTCATGCTCTGTCTCTCTCTGTCCCAAAAATAAAAAAAATAAAAAATAAATAAATAAATAAAAATAAAAAAAAATAAAATGGAATACTATTCGGCCATAAGAAAGAAGGAAATCTCGCCGTTTGTGACAACATGGGTGGACTTTGAACGCATTATGCTAAATAAAATAAGTCGGACAGAGAGACTACTGTATGATCTCATATGTGTAATCTAAACTCAAACAAACAAACAAAACTCATAGATACAAAAAACACATTGGTGATTTCCAGAGGCAGGGTGTGGGAGGCAAGCTAAAAGGGTGAACGTGGTCAAAAGGTACAAACTTTCGGTTATAAAATAAACAAGTTTTGGAGCTGTAAAATGTATAGCCTGGCGACTATAGCTAATGATACCATATTGTATATTTAAAAACTGCTAAGAGTAGATCTTAAAAGTTCTCATCACAAGAAAAAAATTTGTGGGACACCTGGCTGGTTCAGTTGGTAGAACATGCAACTCTTGATCTTAGGGAAGTGAGTTCAAGCCCTGCACTGGGCAAAGAACTTACTTAATTTAAAAAATGAATAAATAGAAAATAATAACAAGAGAAAAAAATCTGTAATTATATGTGAGGGTACTGTGGTCATTTCACAACATATACAAATATCAAGTTATTATGTTGTATGCCTGGAACGAATACAACATTATTATAGTTTCAAATGTTAACTAATATTATACTAACTAATATAATATGATCTTAACCAATAGAATGTTAACTAGTATACTGTCAATCACATTTCGATTAAAAGAAAAACCAGCACTCTTCTGGTCTTCCCAGTTTCCTATTTTCTTTTTGGTGACCAGTACCCTCATTTCTTGTCAGTGGGTAGGGCACACTCATTTTCTTGCAAAGGATCAAGGGTCTTCCTTCTCGGTGGTAACAGCTGACTAATAAGTTTGACTCGTTTGGAACTCTTAAGCCAAATTCCTGAGAAGTCTCGGCTGGTCGACTTGAAGGTGTGATTCAGACTCTCTTCTCAGGGGAGTGACCGCACAGCTCAGTCACTTTCCTCCTCCAGAGAACAATGCAAATGAAGGCAGAGGGATTTTTGCCTGGGCAAGGCCAGAAAAATCTTTGAGGAGGAGGGAGTGAGGCCAGAGGATGTGGGTGTTTTAAAATTGGCTCTCACTTTGCGGGAAGACTCTCTCCCAAGGTGACTTGTACTCAAATGTAGTAATTTCCCCCCGATTTGGGCATTTTGTGTTGTTAACTGCTGTTCTGTGTGGAGGCCCATTCTGATGAACTTTCTTGGGAGAAATTTCTTTTCATGGTCTAATAGTTTTTACGCTCTACTGGGGGGGGGGGGTGGTGGCGAGGAGACAGAGGTGAGCAGGGTGCTAGAGCAGAATGGGTAGTCCTTTGGCAGTTTGGATTTGAGTCCCAGCTCTGTACTTCCTAGCTGTGCAACCTTGGGCAAATTATTTAACTTCTCTCAGTGTCTGCCTCCTGATCTCTAACAGGATGATAATTATAGGACTCAATGCCCAAGATTTGTCATGAGGATTAAATGACCGCACCTACAAAGTAGTTAGTTCAGTCCTTGGTGCATGTAAGTGTTCAGCACGCACTCATTGAGCTATTAATGACTTTTCATTGTTTTGTCATATTAGATCATCTCTCTCCCTTACTCCCAGCATCCAGATCTTTCTCGCAAACAGCAGGCCTATGAAACATCCCTCATTACAGGCTAGAATGGATTATATGACCATACCCAGGCCAGTCTCAAACACCTCCAGAAACAGAAGACCCACTGGCTGACTAGGTGTCTCATTTCATTTTCAGAAAGTTCTGGTTGAGGTACATTTCTTCCTTTCGTTGAGTCAAAGTTTGTCTCTCTGGGTACATCATTTGGTTCTTGCTGTGCTCTCCAGAACTGTAGGAAATTTAAGTCCGATCTATGTGGAAATGCTTCAAATATTTGAACAGAGTTGGCACACCCTTTCTGAGACATCTCCACCTGGAAAGCTTGAGTTTGAGTCTTTCTTTTTTTTTTTTTTTTAAATTTTTTAATGTTTATTTCTGAGACAGAGAGAGACAGAGCATGAGTGGGGGAGGGACAGAGAGAGAGGGAGACACAGAATCAGAAGCAGGCTCCAGGCTCTGAGCTGTCAGCACAGAGCCCAGCGTGAGGCTCGAACTCACAAACCGTGAGATCACAACCCGAACCAGAGTCGGTCGCTCAACCGACTGAGCCACCAGGCGCCCCTGGAAAGCTCGAGTCTTTCATGAGGCTGGCGACTCTCGTTGGAACCTGTCTCCCACTTATCACTTTCTCTCTAGTGGAAGGGGAGTTCAAAGAAACCAGAAGACTCAAGTTCAGTTAGCTGGAACCACGCAGCAGGTTTCACATCTTTTGTTATGGAGGTGAATCCCCGTGTCTATGGCACCAGAACAGCTGGAGGTGACTGATTAATGGGAGCTGGCTCTAGCTCACCAAGTGCACCGCAATGTCCTGTGGCTGGCAGAGCATTTCCTTCACCAGAAGGACCAGAGGTAGCTTTAGTGGAAAGATGACAGGACCCCTCAGAAGTAGAGCTATGGCTCAGCCTCCCCAAGACCAGGCAGCAGGTTGGGCCAGATAACAGCTAGATAATGGCATCAAGAAGTCACAGGAAGGCCAGCACTAATCTCTCACGCCATGTTGTGTGAGCATCTGGAATCCGGGCAAGGGATGCTCCGGTCTTTGAACCTCCCACTTCTTTTTCTGCATACGGCAGTTAGCTGCTTCAGAAGATAATATTCAGTCTCAACTCTGTCACATGGAGTTCAAAGGGGATGGCTAATGTTCACTTTTAATTGCTACCTAATGAAGACTTTAATCCAAATCTCTTAGCCCAGTGACATACTGAACAATCATTAGTATCACACGTATTTAAGCCTCAAGTTACTTTGTCCAGCGTTTGGCACTGTCCTTCACTCTTACGCTAATACCACACTCACAACACTTCTGACACCTGGTATGTGGGTTTATTCCCACACGAACCAATTCGTTCACACCAGCCAGGTATCCTATAATCCAATTCACTTCTGATGCTATCTCCCTGGAGTTAGCATCCAAAGCCACAGGTTAAGGGCTCAGTCCCACAGGACCGTCCCCATTTCAGACATCAAGTTGCCTGGGTTGCCCCTGGTACCTATGCCCCTGGTACTTATAAAATGGGGTTCCCAGACCCCCTCTTTGGGTTTGATACTTTGCAAGACCAGCTCACAGAGCTCAGGGAAATATATATTTATGTTTATTCATTTATTATCTAATAAATAATATGATAAAGGATACAGATGAATAGCCCAGTGAAGGACAAGGTCCAGAAGGGTCCCAAGCACAGAGCTTTTGTCATTGTGGAGTTGGGGTGCCACCCTTCCTGCACATAGATGTGTTCGCCATCCTAAAAGCTCTTTGAACCCTGTATTTTTGGGGTTTTTATGGAGGCCTCAGCATATTGGCATGATCAATCATTAACTCCATCTCCAGCCTCTCTCCCTCCCTGGAGAATGAGAGATGGGGCTGAAAGCTCTGAGCTTCTAATCATGGCTTGGTCTTTCTGGTGACCAGTCCCCGTTCAGGAGCACGTCAAGAGTCACCTTATTGCAGGGCACCTGGGTGGCTCAGTCGGTCAAGCATCTGACTATTTCGGCTCAGGTCACGATCTCACAGTTTGTGAGTTCAAGCCCCACATTGCGCTCTGCACTGACAGCGTGGATCCTGCTCAGGATTCTCTCTCTCCCTCTCTCTCTACCCCTACCCCTTTCATGCTCTCACTCTCTCAAAATAAATTTTTAAAAAAGTCACCTTTTAGAACAAAAGACATTCCTATCACCCCAGAAATTCCTAGGGACTTCGGGGCTCTGTGTCAAGAACTAGGATCAAAAAGCAAATATTAGGGAGTGCCTGAGTGGATCAGTGGGTTGAGTGTCTGACTCTTGGTTTCGGCTTAGGTCATGATCTCATGGTTCATGAATTTGAGCCCTGCATCAGGCTCCATGCTGGTGGCATAGGCCCTGCTTGGGATTCTCCCTATCTCCCTCTCTCTCTGCCCCTCCCCTGCTTGTACTACCTCTCTCTCAAAATAAACTTAAAAACATTTTTTTAAATATTTTAAAAACACAAATATTAGAACAAAAGAAACTTCTGATACTCTTATCATTTAGGAAACTACAACAGTTTTAGGAGCTTGGTATCAGGAACCAGAGTCAGAGACCAATACATATATTTTCTATTATTTCACATGCATCCTAGGCACTTAGAAAGCGTTTATTCATTTGTTCATCCATCCATCCATCCATCCATCCATCCATCCATTCAACAACTTGTTTCTGAGTTCCAATCATGTGCCAGGGCACTGGGGTGCACATGGGACTATAATGGTGAGCAAGACCAGACAGATTCCTCCCTGACAGAGCTTAAGATCCAAGTGGCAGAGAGAGAGATTAATTAAATGATCATTAACATGTGCACAGAACAACAAACCACTTGAAGTATTATAATGAAAAGCAATGTTCTGAAGAAGCTATTCATGAAGGATCTAATCTGGGTCTGCAGGAATCAGAGAAGGCCTGAGAAAGTCCCGAAGGAGAGACTGTATATCTGGTTTACTCTCCACCCTCCATACTTCCCAGGGGCCTAGCATAGTCCTCAACATATAGTAGGTGCTTAATAAATGTTTGTGGATGCAGGGACGCATATATGAACTAACCATGTTGTTCTCGATTAAAGTGATAGACTGAATGGAGTTTTATATCTGGGTAGTTCACTAGAGATTATGTAATGCTTTCACATGCATAACTTTGTGTCTCCGAATACCCTTGAGTAGTGGGAAAGATGGGTATTATTCTTCGTGTTTGACGGGTAAGAACAGACAAAACTCAGTTGATGTCACAGGGAGGAAGTACAGTGGGTAAAAACGTGTTCTTGAGTCCTGCTGTCCTGGGATAAACCCCACCTCTTATCAGTGGCGAGAGGACTGTGAGCAAACACGGGGTACAACACCTTTACCATATTTTTCCCTAGGCCTGACACTCCCCTGAATTAAAGTTCACACTGGAGGGCTCCAAAGCAATGACTGTTTGGGGCTTTCTTTGAGGCTTGTGAGAACAGGGGCTTGTGGCCCACATGAAGACATTCTGAATCAGTGCCGGCTTCCCGAGAAGATGTTACGTTTCACCTTTGGCGAAATGTCTCTAAACAATCCAACAAGTCGATATGAAAGTCACTGGGGGGCTCCTGGGTGACTCTGTCAGTTAAGCGTCCATCTTCGGCTCAGGTCATGATCTCACGGTTCGTGGGTTTGACACAGAGCCTGCATCGGGCTCTGTGCTGACAGCTCAGAGCCTGGAGCCTGCTTCAGATTCTGTGTCTTCCTCTCTCTCTGCCCCTCCCCTCACTGTGCTCTGTCTGTCTCTCAAAAATAAGTAAACATTAAAAAAAAAAAAAAAGGCACTACACTGGTATAAATATGCTCTCCTATCTTAGTAAGAGGAACCACCTTCTAGAAATTTGTGTTTTAATAAAATTAATAGCTACCGCTACCAGTTATCGAACTCTCAGTATGTGCCAGTCAATGCGCTAAGTAGTTTACTTGTAATTATCCTCACAAGTCTGTGTGATTGATAGTAATACTACCTTATCCCCACTGTGATGGTTAAATTATGTGTCAGCTTTACTGGGCCATAGGATGCCCAGACATTTGGTCAAAAATTATTCTGGGTCTATCTGTGAGGGTGTTTTGGATGAGATTAATATTTGAATTGGTAGACTGAGTAAAAGCATATTGTGCTCCTGAATGTGGGTGGGCCTCACCTAATCAGTCAAAGGCCTGACTAGAACAAAAAGATTGACTTTGCCACTAGCAGCTAAGAGCTCCTCGTGCCTGATTTCCTTCAAGCTGGGAGACTGATATTTTTCCAGCCTTTGGGCTGGAACTACGCCGTAAGCTCTCTCGGGTCTCCAGCTTGCTGAATGCATGTCTTGGGATTTGTCAGCCTCCATAATCACACAAGCCAATTCCTTATAATAAATCTCCTTTATCTATACGTATCTATCACCTATCTATCTATCTATCTATCTATCTATATACAGGAGGCCACATATACAAACATACATACATTTATACATACACACACATACATACAGACATATATTTATTCTATTGATTCGATTTCTCTGGAGAACTCTAATACATCCCCTTGTGGGTAAGGAAAATGACACCCTAACCTTTCCCTTTACTATTTCCCAAACTCAGCCCATCAAATCCCCCCCCCCCCAACCTCACACCCCTGGGACCTGAAACCAAACATCCTTGTGTCTTTCCTGGATCTCCTTTATCTCCTGGATCTGAAGAGTCCCTGTTTTTGAACTCTTTCTGGATCCCCCTCCTCTCCTCACGCCTGCTGCTGATACCCAGCTGCCAGATCCTCAACTTCTTCCATGTGGGGGAGGAGGAGTGATAGGGCCTGAGAGGTTCCCAAGGCTGCCGACTCTCCTGACAGCATATAGTCAAAGATCTTCCCCAAAACTCAGCTCTTCTCCCTGCCCAGGCCCTTTTAGTCATCAGTGGCTTTAGGCATGAGGCCCAGGGCCTGTAAGCTTTTTAAGAGGGGGAGGAGTGTCCCAGGTTAGAATGTATAACAAAATATGAAAAAAAAGAATTGCACTTAATAAGTGCTCATCAAGTCAATTTGTTAAATGTTGGTATCTGTAACAATTTCATCTCAATTGAAAATAACTCTTAAGTTAGTTTTTTATAACTTAGCACACATTTCTGAATTTGCATAGTGATTATTATCACAGCCAATTGTAAAAGAAAGGTGTTAAAAGAGAAACGGAGGCATATTACAAATTTTTAGCTTGTTTGAGCAAAAATTGATTCACAGCAGGCAGCCCCCAAAGTGCTTGGGAGTGGTCTTCCAACAGGAGCTTGGGATAAGACTTTCACAGGGCAGGTGGGAGGCAAAGCAAGGAAATTATTTGACCATAGCTTAAGTGGGTGCCTTATTGGGAAAGGCTAGTTGGCTGCTTTGATTGGTTGTCCTTGGATTTCGCCTTTGTAATGTTGAGGCATTTACAGGCTTAGGTTCTGGTTTGCTTACATGAGTGGCTAAAGCATGAGAACAAGTCGGTCTAATAGCCTCCTTGTTTAGTTTAACAACTGTACTTGTAACCAAATAATTTCAGAAGTGACAATTATCAAAACCTTGTCTGCTTCTTCTATCACAAAAGTATATATGTTTAGTGTAGGATGGATATGCCTGGATCCTACAAAGCTCTTAAAATGCTCCTCTTTATCTCAAGACTTCCCTGCTTCGATTCCTACAGTCATTATCCCTCCCCACACTGGGCCCCCTGCTCATTTGTACTCACCTCTGGTATTCAGTGCTCTCTATAACTCAGTCCATCTTGAACCCGAACCTTATTTCTTTCACTCATTCATTCATCCATCTACTTGTTTATTCAGTAAATTCAACTGAGTCATGTTTATTCAATTGAATCGATTATTATCATTGCTATTTTTTTTAAGTTTATTTATTTATGTTGAGAGAGAGAGAGAATGAGTGTACATGAGCAGTGGAGAGGGAGAGAGAGAGGGAGAGGGAGAATCTCAAGCAGGCTCCATGCTGTCACCACACAGCCTGACTCGGGCTCGAACCCACGAACTATGAGATCGTGACCTGAGCCAAAACCAAGAGCTGGACGCCCAACTAACTGAGCCACCCAGGCACCCCTCTCATTGATATTTTAAGTTAAGCATGGTTCTAAGGGGGATACAGCATTAAGCAAAACAAACAAGGCTGCTCTCCAGAAACTTACACTAGACTAGCAGAGGTAAGGAGTGGTTGGTGGATTGGAGATAGCCAGTAAGCAAATAAACAAATAGATACAATAAACCATCAGCTCTATTTAAAGAAAAATAAGTGAAGGTAAAGCATTTGAGGGCAGGTGCTCTGTTTAGATGGGGTGGCTAGAGAAGTCCTTTCAAGAGGCCACATTAGAGCAGAAAAATGAATTAAGTCGGGTAGCCAGCCAGGAAAAGGTCTGATAGGAGAGTGTTCCAGGTAGAGGAACAGCTAGTACAAAGGCCCTGAGGTAGGTACTGGCTTGGTGGGTTGGAGGACAGGCAAGAAGGTCAGTGCAGCTGTAACAAAGTGAACAGGGGGAGAGTTAAGGTTAAAGAGATGGGCTGAGTGGGCAGGATGTGAAAGACTCGGTCAAGACAACTCCTTGAGTTCCTTCCTTCAGATGCTTAATTTGCAAACGCTGCCTTGTGTAGGAGGCTTAATGGCTGACTGGTTCATTGAGCAGCAACAGCAGTTTGCAGAACACCAGGGGGCATCACAGATCTGCCAACATCTCCCTTGGACAGACAGCTCTGTGGGCGAGCACAGACAGGCACCAATTGCCCCACAACCAGCCACTGCCTGCCGATTCCAGCAAAGGCCTCCTTGGCCCCCCCTTGGCTTTGCTGCCTTAAGACTCCCACTTGCCACCCACCAGTTTCTTCGGGAATGTCCCTTGCTCCATCCTGGTCAGACCGCACAACTGTGAGCTTGATGTATTTCACCTAGACTTGTAGTGCAGTGGAAGACCAAACTTGTTGTCTGCCTTCTTGGTAATATGCTCAGCATTTGTGATTTTTAAATCATGGAGGTGGCAGGAGTTAACCGAATGCACTGCGTTTCAGAATCCTCCTCGTTTAGAAGTCTGTGGTGAATTATAAATATTTCTCCCACGAATGGAACTTGTTTGGCTTTTGCTGAAAAGTGTTGGGTGTTTGGGGCACTGTGGTTAAACTTTGCCAATAAATTTCTCTTGAGCCTCTCTTGAAGTCAGGAACTATTGAAGGCACTGGGGGAGCTGTAAACAACACACACCAAATCCTTTTGGAAGGAATTTTATGGGGGAGGGGGAGAGGGTTAGAGGAGCCAACAAACAGCCAACAAACAAGTAAATGACAAATGATCAAGGTACATTCGGATAGTGATAAACAACACAAGGGCAACCAAACAGATGAGAGAAAGTGGCTGGAGATTGGGGGTAGGGTGGGGTGGACGCACCTTGGACTGGATGACCTAGGGTGGCCTCTGAGAAGATGGCTGTGAGATGAGACCTGAATGAAAACAGGGAGCTGCCCATGAGTTCCAGGCAGACATAACCCAAAGTGCAAAGGCACTGAGGTAGGAATGGCTTAGCCTTTGGTGGAACAAAGGAGAGTGGATGCCTTGGGCTAGGCTATATAAAGTCCACTGGGCCTTGGTGAGAGGCTTGGATTTTCAGTGCAAAGGGGAAGCACTGGGGAGTTTTAAGCAAGGGAATGATTTGCTTAGTGTGTTAAACTGTGGCTGTCAAGTGAAAGGGCCATCAACACTCGGCCCTTATGTTTGTGCAGTCGTTTCCCATTTACAAAGGCCTTCCTGGTTGGCAATCTCGTTACCGTCACAAAACCGAATGAGACTAACAGAATGCATCTTGTTTCATGGATGAAAAACTGAGGCTCAGTTTTGAGTCGGTGACTAAGGCCAGGTAAAATAACCAGCAGGCAACAAGACTCAATTGAAGGCAACTCCTGCTTAAGAGACACTCCCTGAATCTCGGTTGAAAGGAAATTGACCAGAACTCCAGTTCTATCCATGTGCTTCCTTCCTGGGGCCAGCAAACAGCACAATTACACTTGCTTTGTTCCCTTAGGGAGTGGCTTCCCTCACCTGGGATTCCACCCAACTTCTTTTTCCTTCCACCTGCACTCAACCCCTTCTCAACAGTTCCAGCCAGAGGAGCATATTCTCCCCTTCGAACTGCCCACCAGAATGTAGAGGAGAGTGGGAGAGTGCTCATTTACAGGTACATCAGTATGTCCTTGTACTTTATCTCACCACCATACTCTGCAGACACCTGTCACCCCCAAATTCTGTTAGTACCCATCTAATTCCTGTGATAGGTAGAGCTAAGCCTGGAGTAAGTGCTCAATATAAAACAGAATTCTCTCGGGGCACCTGGGTGGCTCAGTTGGCTAAGCGTCCAACTTTGGCTCAGGTCGTGATTTCATGGTCTATGAGTTCGAGCCCCGTGTCGACAGCTCAGAGCTCTCTGCCCCTCCCCCACTTGCACTCTGTCTCGCTCTCTTTCTCAAAAGTGAATAAACATTAAAAAAAAAAAAAACCACCAGAATTTTCTCAATCAAATTAGAGTTATTATATCCCAAGTGCTTCCTATCTGCCAGGCACTGAGTTATTGGTGTTTTCCAAAAATCACTTAATTCTAATAGCAACCATCTTTGAGAAAGGTACTGTTATTATCATTTTATACGTGAAGAAATTGAGGCTCAGAGATGTCTATAAGGAGCAAAATAAATGACTCCAACACCTATGCTCTTTAATCTCTAGCATACTTCCTTCTGACTGGAGATAGAGTATCTCTGCTTTTCCAGCCTTGATATTTGACCCTCGGGTGTTAAAAGTAAGAGTCTAAAAACAATTCAAAATGTCTTCTGCTGCAAACGCATGGAAGAGGCTTGCAAAACTCCCTGAGATGAAATCATCAGTCCATTGGTCCATCCATCCATCCATCCATCCATCCATCCATTGGTCATAGCAACCATCCTTCCCTCTGGTTTACGCCAAGTGTTTAAGGAAAGGATGGGTACATCCTACAGACGGGTAGGTGGGGTGGGAGGAAGAATGTGTGCATGAGGTCTGGCTTGCTTAACTCTGCCCTGCTGTTCCCTGAATTAACTCCTTTGCACCTCTGGGCGAGACAGAAGAGTTTCGGGTAGGCTATTAACAACAGGGTCATCAGTGCACCTCTTCACCCATCGCTGGTGCTGAAAAGCAGCTGTGAACCTGTTCGGGCTGGGCTTCTGCCCTCAGGAGGCAAAGTATATTTCAGAACCTTGCCTTCTGTTGCTCCTCTGGACCAGGCATGCCCAGGAAAACAGAAATGACCACAAGTGCAGTGCAGTGGTGTGGACATCAAAGGACCACATGGGGGTTTTCATTCTGCAATACACCTCCTTTCTCTTCTCCAGTGCAAAGCCTCTAGTATGGAAGAGGTCTTTAGTGAGACAAAAAGGTTGAGACTTTGAGCTAATAACTTATCAAAATGAGACAATGATCACAGCGGCCGGCAACCTTAGTAAGAGACAGGTTTGTTAGTCCTGTGGATGCCCCACCCTAAACTTACACAGGCAAAACAGAACCACAAACAAAAATACCCAGAAGGACCAACCTGGTCATACAAATGAGCAAAATCAGAGAGAGCAATATGAACACGGCAAGGCCTGGGGGGTGCTTAGGGAGCTGAATACAGCACACGGACCTGCCTAAAGGGGCAGACGTGACCCAGCTCGGAGCTGTTGTTGCCATGTGGGAACACAGGCTCTGTGCTGAGAAATCATTCCACTTTCTGCTTTTTATGCCAAATCTTATTTCTAAGCATTACCTACTACATCAACTTTTTAAAAACAGAGTGGGTCAATAAAACATGCCTTGTTGAGGGGAAATACTTCCCCTCTTGATGATTCTTCACGAGAAGAGACGTCTTTGGGAATAATACCTGGCCTCTCCCACTCTTCACTCATTCCCTACTCCCCACTCCCTCACCCCCACCCCCTACTCCGGAGGGAAAAACTAAGTTACCTGATGGGTTTAGAGGAAGATGCTGGGTGTCCATAACCCAGCACCTTCCTCTCCCGTTCTTTTGGGAGCTACTAACCCACAGCGTTCCTCCCTGATGAAGGGCAGCCTGCCTGGGTCTAGCATGGCTGAGTCTTCAACTCCGGGCCTGCTACCGCTGTAAACCGTCTTCTCCAACATCCACTTTCTCAATAAGGTGGTACATTACCTCCACCAGCTTGTCTTCAGTCTTAACTTCTCAGTTGGTTCACCAGCTTAGGCAGAGAAGAGAAACCCTATTTATTGGGTCAACTCTAAGAGTCAGCTCTGGTCCCAGGTTATAGGTTTGCTCTCTCTAACTACCAACCAAATTTCTGGATGCAGGATTAGGGCCTGCCATACCCCACGGTGGCCAGGGCAGGATCGATGGCTTAGAAAGTTGAGAGTCTTCTGGTGATCTTCCAGGATGGCACTGGGAGAAATGGGGCAGAGAAGATGGATGGGACAGATTGTGTGAAGTAAGAGAAAAGGGAGGGGAGATCCAGAAAGAGGGCCGCCCAGATACGCGGCAGGGGAGAACAGTATGTAGACTATAAGGTGACTCGGCAGGAAAACACAAGAATGTTTTACACCATCTTCCAATCATCGTTTGTGTTCAGGATCACTTAATAGTAAGGTTATTTGCTTCCAGGTAACGGTCTGTGCTTATGCACCCTTCCAAGGGGGTAACATGGAAATAATATCTCCCATTCCTCTTTCATAAGCTTGAAAGGATCAAATGGGTCATCTTTGGAGAATCTGAACATAAGACTTTGTTATCTGTATCATAAACAATATAATTCAAGATGCCAAGAAGAGTCAAACTTATCTATTCTGAAACTCACTTTCCAAAACCCCAGAGAACTAACATCAGATGCTCTTTTCTTGAGTGTGATTTAACAGCCATTGTGACCAAGAGAAACTAATACCTAGAAAAAAATGTTAAATAGCCAAGTAAACCAGTTTGGGGTTCATTCATTGAAAGCTTAATGAGCATTTACTATATGCCGGTCACTGGTCTGAGAACTCGGTGTGCAAAACTGAATATGTACTCGGGGAGCCTCTGGGTGGCTCAGTTAAGCGACCAACTTCAGCTCAAGTCATGATCTCATGGTCTGTGAGTTTGAGCCCCACGTTGGGCTCTGTGCTGACAGCTTAGAACCTGGAGCTTGCTTCAGATTCTGTGTCTCCCTCTCTCTCTGCCCCTCCCCCACTCACACTCTATCTCTCTGTCTCTCAAAAATAAATAAATGTTAAAGTTTTTTTTTTTTTAATTGAATATGTACTCTGACAAAGAGAGTTTATAGTGGTGGCAATTTCCGGCAATTCAATGTGCTGTGTTTTTGTTTTGTCTTATTTTAACTGAAAGTACATTTTAAAAGAATGTTTGGGAATTACAGCTCCACAATAAAATATGTTTTGTTTCACTTCCTTTAGCTGTTACTTTATGACAGCACTGACCTTCTGACCAGAAGCAAAATTCTGGCCTTTCTAAATATCCCATATTGGCTGGGCTTAATGGGTTTTCAAAATAAATGGATTGGATTTCTCAACCTGTCAAAATACAGAGCACGAGGGCTCTTTTGAACTTGAGAGGCCTGCTCTGAGCAGAGATTCAGAGTCCACTGTCTGAGCGGAGGGCCGAGAGCTAGTTTATCAGCAACCTGTTATTTTTGATGGAAGCAGAGGTGACCAGGACAAAGAAATGAGCTTAGGGAGGTGAGACTAACTTAAACATGATGTCACCTGGGGCAATCAAGGCATCTGCTGCTGTCTAACACTCTCTCAGAAGGGAACTTGAGAGGATTTTAACCCAGGCCTAAACCTAAGCCCCTCCTGACAGATCCTGCAGGACCATGCCTGGGAGGGGTCCGGGGTGAAGCAGGCAGCACCAGGCAGATGCTCACAGGCATATATGGCGGATGAAAAAGTGCAGGGTTAGCGATGAAATGATGGGCTGCGTTATCATTGATAACAGCTCGGACGTTAGACCAGCTTGGATTTGTACCCCAGATCTAATAGTTTCTGGCTGTGGACTTGAACAAGGCCTCAGCTTCCCCATCTGTGAAATGGGGCTGATGACAGCACCAACTTCACAGAACTGTCGAGACAGTCAAATAAAACAATCAGTAGAATAATTCCTCCAGTAAGTGAAAGCCCAAACTAGCGGCTCCTGACAATCAGTCTGCTTCCTTCGTGGTTGTATCCAGGATCTCTCTGAGGTCAAGAGAGCCTCCTTGTATATTAAGAAATGCCAGAACTGGGTCAAATGGAAATGGTGATGTTTTTTTTTTTTATTTTTATTTTTTTCAACGTTTTTTATTTATTTTTGGGACAGAGAGAGATAGAGCATGAACGGGGGAGGGGCAGAGAGAGAGGGAGACACAGAATCGGAAACAGGTTCCAGGCTCCGAGCCATCAGCCCAGAGCCCGACGCGGGGCTCGAACTCACGGACCGCGAGATCGTGACCTGGCTGAAGTCGGACGCTTAACCGACTGCGCCACCCAGGCGCCCCATGAAATGGTGATGTTTTAATGGTTGACTTCTGCCAGTACATTTTTGTGACTTTATGCCAAATCTCATTTAGAGGTGATGTATAAAGTGGAATTTGAGGCCTTTTGTGACTGCAAGGCCACTGCAAAATGACCCTACACCTAAGGCCCTGTTCTCTCTCTGTATATGAAAGGGTTGTGGTAGTGTTTAAAGCTTGGATCTTCATATCGTCCCCCTATTGGCTTACGCTGTGTAACTTTTAAGTACCTGATCCCAAAGGGAAAAGAGGAAGAGAAGATCCCTGAGGCCAATTTACAATGTGAAGGGACAGCCACGCCCTCCCCCAAAGTTTCCGCTGCAGGAAGTATTTTTATTTCATAATTAACAAAGGCAAAGAGAAACCTTTCCAGAGTATGTTTTTCCCTCAAAGCCACAGGACTGAAACCTCCCTGCCACCCAGGCATTGCTCCGAATGAATGATAGGAGCCATTTATTCTGTGAGCACACACTGCCCTTGCTGGAACAGACTCCATAGAGCTCTTCAGTGCCTTTCTCCGAGGGTGGCAGGGGGTGGGGTGGGGGGTTCTTGTCAAGGTTGGCCAAGAGCACCTTATATGACTCAGCACAGACCCAGAGTCTTCATAAAGGTGGGTCAGGGTGGTGGGCAAGAACAAGAAAGAACGGGAGAGAGAGAGGAGGCAGAATTACTAATTCCACCTGGCCACAACCAACAGCTCACCCAAGACCCTTGCAGAGTGGGATCGTGGGGCATGGAACCCACCGGGATAATCCCACATTTCCATTTTGCTGGCTCCAGATCCTAAGCAGATCATTAAATGGACATCAAGAGCTATCCCTGGTGTTGGGAATTTCAAGACAGAAGAGTTTCTCAGCCAGGATGTGAAATTGTGGAACAAATGCCCACAGACAAAGGGAAGCGCATATCAGCACCAGGCCAGGAGACAATCTGGGAGCTACAATGGCATAAACCAGAGGAGGTTGATGTCGCCAGTTTATCTGCTTCTGTCTAACAGTTCCTACGAATTGTGAGCCAGGGAGCAATGTTGGTAGACTACTGAACCAGAAAGGGATAGTCCTTGGCGTGTCTAAATTTTTCTTCCTTTTCTTCTTTATTATCACCGTCACCTTGACCTTCACCACCAACATTGTTAACACTATAACTGATCATTTTTATCATCATTCCTTGCCCACGCACAGTCTCTCACAATGTACAGAGAATTTCTGCATCCTCTATGATATTGTGATCGTACAGTAACTCTCTGAAGCAGACAAGGCAATTATCAGCATCCCCGTTTTCCCAATGTGTAAACCAAGGCTTGGAGAAGGTAAATCGCTGGCCCTAAGGCATACTCAAATTCAGGTCTCTTGTAACTACTATTCATTTACAACACTATAACTTCACTCTGAGAATGGTACTAAAATAGTTAACAATTGATAATGCTTGAGTACTGACTAGTCAGGACAGAGACTCGTCATACACAACGGATGGATCTTGGAGACATTCCAGCCACTACTCTAAATACCACACCATTGTATCTTTTGGTCCAGCCTTCTCTGCCATTTCACCTTAAGTTCTGTCCCCAAATAAGATGGAAAGATGAGGCATTTAGAGATGAGATGGTGGGGTTATTAAAATAAAGAGAAAGCAAACAAATAAAAAATAAAGAGAAAGCTTTCGATCTTCTCTTCCTTGACCATCTTGAGCCAAGGGAGTGGGGGAAAGAGAAACTAATACCTAGAAAACAATGTTAAATAGGTGGGGGAAGGGCATGGCTAATAAATGGGTTTGTGGGCTTCAGAACTGGAGGTTTGAGTTCAGGCCAAGTCTTTAGGGTGTCCTGTGGGAATCACATGGCTTTAGATAGAAGAAAAAGGCAGGAATCAGGAGTCAGGTAGGAATAGGACTGGAGTGGGAGCCAGTTGGGAATCAAGTGAGAAGCCTATTTTCCCACTGGGAAATAGAAGGGTCTGCTATATGCTTCTGGCCTGCTTGATCCAGGGATGCGGGGAGACAAAAGGTAGCCAGTGTTTTCTTCAAAGCTAAAGGAAAAGTGTACAATCTGAACTCGAAAATTAATAGAAGATAAATCAGATTTTCACTTTCTCAGAAGCCATGTTTCTGAGCCATTTTCCATTCAAAAATGTTATTCACTCTATTTTTATACTTAGTTTTACCAATTTTTCTTACATACTGTTCTTTGAAAGGGATCTTTTTACTTCAGAAATACTCTACAATGGCCGTTAGAAAAAAAGTAATATAGATAAAGGCAAATAGAGGAAAAGAAAATGAAAATCACCTCTGATTTCTCTATCCAGAAGTAACATGGCTGAAAGTGCTGATTCACGCACTTCCAGACAGTGTCCCGTGGAAAAAACTATCATTGTCATGATGATGATTTACACATATTTATTTACTTTATTCCTAATGTTTTCTCTACCTATTGTTCTTGAAGTTTAGGGACACTATCTTTGTTTGACAACATAGACAATACCAGGAATCTGAAAATATTTTATTGCATGGGTATCTTGTTGATATCATAAAATCAGAGGCAGAATATATTTATTAGAAATATCCAAGCACAGGACTCAGAAACAAATTGCTTGTGCCTGAACAGCATCCTGTGTTTTCAAAGTGGCCATGTAAAACACAAAGCCCAGTGGAGTCATATATCACTACTACATAAACAATAATAACAATTCTTGATGTATATCTTCGTATTTTCTGCCTTGTTCTTGCAGAAAAGTTGGTAAAGGCTGATTAGACTGTTACACCTACTTTTTTTTAGAAGATGAGAGATAAGAGAAAATATTACCGCGATGAAAGGTGGGAGGGGGGAAGCCCAAAGGAAAATCTGTTTTTTAAAAACCTGGGACCTGGCAACATGATACACACACCTCTGAAGATTAGAGCAAAGCAAAACAAATGTGTGAGTTATTTCCCGGATCAAAAGTTTCAATCATCTCTCGGGCTCACTTCTTAGGTATTTGGATATCTGTAAATGATCAACAAGATGGCAAACAAATAAAAAAAAAAATCCAGAATGTGAGGCTTTCAGGTGAAATGGTCTTTAACCATGTTTCTGGCTACAGCCTTCATCAAAAGAATTTCTATCAGCAGGGGGAGCAGGGCTTAACATTAGGATGAAGGTATGTTCCTTTTTTATGATTATAATCCTGCTGAATTGATATGAAGCAGAAATGTGTGCAGAGATATGTCACCAAACAAAGGATCTCAGTTCCTCCATTTAAACGGGGAGTCATCTATAAGAAATTATTCTGCAGGATTTTTGACAACATATATGATGTTATTACTTCTCATAGAATTTCTACACAAAAGGAGCTTGGTTAATTGAATTTTGTATGTGGTAGGATTGTAACAGTTTCAGAATCCACTGATTTGGACATCTTTAAAAAATTCAGGTTTTTTTGGGGGCGCCTGGGTGGCGCAGTCGGTTAAGCGTCCGACTTCAGCCAGTTCGCTATCTCGCGGTCCGTGAGTTCGAGCCCCGCGTCGGGCTCTGGGCCGATGGCTCGGAGCCTGGAGCCTGTTTCCGATTCTGTGTCTCCCTCTCTCTCTGCCCCTCCCCCGTTCATGCTCTGTCTCTCTCTGTCCCAAAAATAAATAAAAAACGTTGAAAAAAAAAATTAAAAAAAAAAATTCAGGTTTTTGTTTGAATTCCGGTTAACATGCATGGCAAAGTTGGTTTCAGGTGTAGAATTTAGTGACTCACCACTTTCATCAACACCCAGGGCTTTGCCCAAGTGCCCTCCTTAACGCCCATCAGCCATGGAGCCCATCCCCCACCCACCTCCCTCCATCAACCCTCAGTTTGTTCTCTATAGTTAAGTCTCTTAGGGTTTGCTTTCCTCTCTCTCTCTTTTCCCCTTCTTCTATGTTCATCTGGCTTTTTTTTTTTTTAATTCCACATAGGAGTGAAATCATATGCTACTGGTCTTTCTCCGATTGATTTATTTCGCCTTGCAGAATACGCTCTAGTTCCATCCATGATTTGGAGTTGTTTTATATTTTAGTTTTTTTAATGTTTTTTATTTATTTTTGAGACAGAGACAGAGCATGAGCAGGGGAGGGGCAGAGAGAGAGGGAGACACAGAATCCGGAGCAGGCTCCAGGCTCCGAGCTGTCAGCACAGAGCCCGATGCGGGGCTCGAACTCACAGACCGTGAGATCATGACCTGAGCCGAAGTTGGACGCTTAACCGACTGAGCCACCCAGGCGCCCCTGGAGTTTTTTGATATTTTAATCACAGCATACATGAGTGTTATTGGGTTTTAAAAGTGCCACTGATCAACTCCTTAGTGTTCACTGAGATTTACTTGCCCAGATTCAACAAACCACTCTCTGAGCTAGAAAAGAAATCCTATTCTTACAGATCCCACATCTTCACTGAGGGGGAAAGCCTGATTCATATGAAAACATAAGACCAGGAGAGCTCAATATTGAGTTGCTGTTGAGACAGTTTCAGAAAAGAAAAACAACAAGTTGTGAGCTAGAAAGCTGTATCTCAGCACTGGTTCTTATATGCTAAAAACAGTAAGAAGAGGAAGAGCAGTAAGAGAAGAAAAAAAAGCAAAAAACGGATGCTCTGTTCCATAAAGTCATCTTCCATGAAAACAGGAAATAGAAGAAAATCCAGGCAAAAGCTGATACAAGAGGGATGTAATAGAATTGGCGAAAGTGGAAGGGAAGCTGGGAAAGGAAGACACATTTCTAACGCCTACTTTTTCTTTATGTCTTAAAGCAAACATTTACGGAGGACCTGTTATGTGTCAGGCACTGTACTGGGTGCTGGGGATAGAGGTGAATAAGACTGACGTGGTCCTGGCCCCCCTGGGATTTCAGTGATGGGGAGGGGCAATGGCAAGTGAGCAACTAAACAAAGCGAATATAGCCCTTGTTAATTACTGCGAACGAAACAAAAATAGGAATAAGGTGTCGGGGGAAGAACATACCTCATGTAGAGTGGTCAGCCAAGGTCTTAACTGAAGAAGGCACTTTTACACTGAGATGGAAAGAAGGGCAGTAGCCACTAGAAATTGTTTTCGGCATAGGGAACAGCATTGCAAAAACACCAGTCAGAATGAGTTTAGGGATTAGGAACTGTGAGAAGGCAGCCATAGCTCCAGCAAGCTAGGCCTGGGGGGGGGAGGTGGGAGGGGGTGCGTGGGCGCTGAGATGAGGCTGAAAACCTTGGGGCGAGGAACTAGGATTGTGTTCTAAGAGCAGCCGGAAGCCAGTAGAGAATTTTAAGAAGCAGAGTCACCGAGTCTGGTTTGTTTTTGAGACATCACCCTGGCTCTGCCTCACACCATATACAATAATTAACTCAAAATGGGTCATGGACCTAAATGTAAGAGCTAAAATTATAAAACATTTAGAAGAAAACCTGAGAGTAAATCTTTCTGACGTTGGATTAGGCAATGGTTTCTTAGCTATGACACCCAAGCATAAGGAAGCAAAGTAAACAGATAAATTGGGAGTTCTCAGATATAAAAACTTTGATTTCAGAGCACACCATCATGAAAGTGAAAATGCAGCTTACAGAATGGAAGATAATGTTTGCAGATCGTGTAAGTTTAAAAAAAACAACAAACTCTTACAACTCAATATTGAAAGGACCAAAAATCCAATAAAAAAAAACAAAAACGGCAAAAGACATTTCTCTGAAGAAGATATACAGGTGGCCAATAAGCACATGAAAAGATGCTCTACATCACTAAGCACGAGGGAAATGCAAATCAAAATCACAGTGACATATCACTTCACACCCAGGAGGATGGCTATTTTAAAAACAAAACTAAAAACAAGAACAAGAACGGCAATAACAAAAGAGAAAGGAGAATAGTTGTTACCAGGGACTGAAAGGAGAAAGTAATGGGGTAGAGTTTCAGTTCGGGAAAATGAAAAAGTTCTAGGGATGGGTCACAATGATGGTTGCACAACAGCGTGAATTATACTTAATTCTGCCAGAACTGTAAGAGTTAAAATGGTAACTTTTATGTATGTTATGCGTATTTTACCACAGTAAAGAAAAGTTAAAAGGGGAAGGGCAAAGGATTCGAATACACATTTTCCCAAAGAAGATATACACATGGCCCATAGATACGTGAAAAGACGCTCAACATCACTGGTCTGTAGGGAAATGCAAATCAAAACCACAGTGAGATACTAGTTTTACACCCACCAGGGCTGACTACATTCAAAAAAGCAGACAGTGACAAATGTTGACAAAAATGTGGAGAAATTGGCACCCTCGAATGTTGCTGGTCGGATTATAAAATGCTGCAACCGCTTTGGAAAACAGTTTGGCAGCCTCTCAAAAAATGTTAAACAGAGTCAGCATGTGACTGAGTGATTCCAGTCCTAGGTACACACCCAAGAAAATTAGAAACACAAGTAAACACAAAAATGTACACAAATGTTCCCAGGAGCATTTTGCATGATAGCCAAAGAGTAGAAACAACTCAAATATCCATCCGCTGATGAATGGATAAGCAAAATGTGATAGATCCATTCAATGTAATGGTATTCTGCCATGAGAAGGAATAAAACACTGATACATGCTACAACACGGATGAACCTTGAAAATATGCTAAGAGGCGAGAAACAAAAGATTGTATATTGTTGGATCCCATTTATACCAAATGTCCAGAATAGGCAAATCCATAGAGACAAAAAGTAGATTAGTGGTTGTCAGGGAATAGAGAGAGGCTGTTGATGGAGACAGAGTTTCTTTTCAGGATGATTAAAATGCTCTCTAACTGGATGGCGGTGATGGTTGCACAAAGTTTTGAGTATACTGAAACCCACTGAATTGTACACTTTAGATGGGTGAATTTTATGGTATGTGACTTATATCTCAATAAAGTTGCTATAAAAAACAAACAACATCGACCAAAAAGATCAACATGGCTGCTTGATGGAGAAAACAGGAAGGGTCCTTCAAGAAGTGATATGGAACCAGGTGACCAGTTAAAAAGCTACTAGAGACGTCAAGGCAAGAGGTGACAGTGAATCACCTGGGTGGGGAGTAAAGGAAAGGAGGAAGCACGGGTTTTGGTTTGGGTGAATGGGTCGTAGGGTGGGGCCGTTTACCACCCATCCGAGAGAGAGATTTGGGTTTGCGTCTGAAAAGGAAAACCTGCACTAAGTCATAATCCCAGTCCTATGAAGTAGGTACAGTTATCCCCATTTATAATTGAATAAATGAGGCTCAATGAAGTTCAAATAAATACCTTAATAATCATTAGCGCTGTGACTCACATCAGCCTGACTCTGACCCCCATGCTCTTTTTTTGTTTGTTTTTTGTTTTTCCATGGCAGTATTTATTTATTTATTTATTTATTATTGTCAAGCTAGCTAACATACAGTGTAGTCTTGGCTTCAGGAGTAGATCCCCATGATTCATCACTTACATACAACACCCAGTGCTCATCCCAACATGTGCCCTCCTCAATGCCCATCACCCATTTTTCCCACCCCCCCAACCCCCACCCCCATCAACCCTCTGTTTGTTCTGAGATTCAGTTTGAGTCTCTTATGGTTTGCCTCCCTCTCTGTTTGTGTCTCATTTTTCCTTCCCTTCCCCTATGCTCATATGTTAGGTTTCTCTAGTTCACTTAGCATAATACCCTCCAGTTCCATCCACGTTGTTGCAAATGGCAAGATTTCACTCTTTTTCATCACTGAGTAGTATTCCATTGTGTGTATATATACCACATCTTTATCCATTCATCAGTTGTTGGACATTTGGGCTCTTTCCATAATTTGGCCATTATTGATAGCACTGCTATAAACATTGGGGTGCATGTACCCCTTTGAATCAGCTCTCCTGTATCCTTGGGATAAATTCCTAGTAGTACAATTGCTGGGTTGTAGGGTAATTCCATTTTTAATTTTTTGAAGAACCTCCACGCTGTTTTCCAGAGTGGCTGCAGCAGTCTTGCACCAACAGTGCAAGAGGGTTCCCCTTTCTCTCCATCCTCACCAACATCTGTTGTTTCCTGAGTTGTTAATTTTAGCCACTCTGACTGATGTGAGGTCATATCTCAATGTGGTTTTGATTTGTATTTCCCTGATGATGAGTGATGTTGAGCATCTTTTCATGTGTTGGTTGGCCATCTGGATGTCTTCTTTGGAAAAATGTCTTTTCGTGTCTTCTGCCCATTTCTTCACTGGATTATTTGTTTTTCAGACACCCATGATCTTTATTGCACATTATATGAGGAGAGATTTTTAAAAGATAAAAAAGGGAGAGAAAGAAATTGGGGGGGGGCACTGCTAGAAGGAGGTGAAGACAGATGGGTCAGGCACCCCGTATGGAGCATTTTGCCACCTGGTTTTGACAAAAATATTTCTATTTATACTAATATTTATAGAAAATATTAGTATATGCTGTCACTTAAAACCAGAGAACCTCAAAATGTCACCCTCAGCTCCCAGTCAGTAGTCGGAGGTTGTTAATTTCTTCTCAAATTTGCTGACAGCCGTCTCCACGGACAGTGCTGCGGCTTCCTTGGGCCAGTGCCCCCTCACCTCTTGCAGGAGGTATTGCAACACCCTCCCAACCTTTGTCCTGTGGTCCTCCTGCCCCAGAAATGGGTGCTGGAGTGTGTGCAGACACACGCACACACCCCTCCCTCCTCATCCCTTCTCCATTGCTGGGGTGCTCTTTCTAAAATGCAAACCTGTCCATTTCATCACATGCCTTAAAACCCTTCAGGGAATCCTGGTGGTGCTCAGGATCAAGTTCAAGCACCTCAACCCGACTTACAAGGCCCTTCACTATCTTGACTCCATGTACCTCTTCAGCCTTTCCTCACTCTCCCCCTTTACCCACGCCTGGCATCACACACCCCTACCCCATGGGCCAGCCACACTGAACTATTTTCAGTCCCCTAATGTACCATGCTCTTGCTGACCTCAAGCCTTAGCACGTGTCGTTCTGGCTGGAACAGCCATCTGTGACAGTTGCATAGCTAACTCCTACACATCCTTTGGTCTTCCGTTGCCCTCCACGTCAGGGCTAGGTGCCCTTTGGACATTTCTCGTGGCCCTCTGCACAGCCCCCGTGGGCACAGTGGAATTAAGGGGTGGCCAGCTGAGCCACCAGATGGAGAAGCAGTCTCCAAGAGAGAATAAAGATCATAGGAAATGTAACGAAACCAGAAAAATCCTCTCTCCCAGAACCCTCTCAGAAGGACTTGTCAGAATATTCTTTCCAACCACACAGTGCTATTAGGCCCACCCTGTACAAATGAAATGAAAGGCAGATCGATAAATAGATAGATAGCCGGATAGAAGGATAGATAGACAAACATTTCACATTTATTCATCTTTGGTCAACATCTTGTTGTTTCGGTCTAGCGGAGCCCTCAGATACAGGACCCGGGTTGGACTTCCAGTTCTATTGCCAGCTGAAGGACCTACCCCAGAGCTGTGTTGGGAGGACGATCAGAAGAAATCAAAAGAGGGAAATTATCTGGCATATTACCCCTCCCAGTTGGTGCTCAGTAAACACTAGTGATATTTATTGGCTCACTGGTTCATCAATATTCTTTAAAACCTGAGTCCTATTCCCAGAGTATGAGGCTGTGCCTCAGCGTCATGCCAGCCGCGCGCGTGACAGTGTATCTTCTGGTTTTCGATAATCACTCCCTCCCAGCTTCCTTCCTCATCCACACCTGCACCCCCCTCAATTTTAAGCTTTGCTTGGCCCAGGCGTCAGGCTCTCAGGATGACAAACCCACATCGCCACCTGGAGGACAGCATGAGAATCTGGGGAAGAATACCATTTCATGGCGCCAGATAAACTAACTCCGCTGTTCCGTGCTGGTGCTAACGAGGCCAAGTTCACAGGTTCATCCCCAAAGGGACCAATTAGCTTTACACGGAGAGACACTTCAGAGCACAGCCCCAGTCTCTAACCCTGGCCCCTGGTTCACACGCGTGTTGGTTAGAAAGTGGATTCATCAGGCCAATCCCATTTTCCATAATTTCTTTAAAAAAAAAAAAAATCCGTCTGTAAGGCCGTGTGGAGACAAGACAAACAAGATCTGCTCTCTACTTTTAAGGAATCTTCACCTGCAGGAGTGTTTCCCCAAATGATTCCCGAGATATCAGCGGGAGTTATGAGAATAGAGGCTCCACTGTGCTAAATCAGTTTTGGAAACACTGATCTAACCCAAGTCAGGCAGGTTCTCTCATGGAAGGGTTTCCTAGAGCCTTTAACATGCTAATAGGCACTGTTAATTTTCCAATAAGGAAATGTGTGTGCAGTGTTTCCCAGATTTGGATGGCCATAAGACTTACCCCCAGCACCCCCAGTCTGTAAAAAAGAAAAGAAAAGAAAAGAAAAAGAATAGTAATGAGTCTGCTGGCCCTGGGTATAGCTGCTTCCACTGGAACATCTATTTTAAGAAGCAACTCATCCACGGGGAAAAGTTCACAGTCTATTGCTAGGTTTAAAAAAAAAAGCAGTCTAAAGAACAGTATCCCATTTTGAAAAGACAGAACAAAGATGTCCATACACTTGAGAGGAAAAAAACTGAAAAGACATAAACCAAAATGTTAACCCTGGTGATCTTTATGCTGGAGTGCCCATTGTTCTTCTGTGTTCTTTACATGTTTTTCAAGGTTTTTTTTTTGTATTGAATATGCATGTGTATTTTATTTTTTTAAGTTTATTTATTTTTGAGAGAGAGTGAGCACGTGAGGGAAGGGCAGAGAGAGGGAGAGGAAGAGAGAGAATCCCAAGCAGGCTCTGTTGCTGACAGTGGGGCTTGAATCCACAAACCATGAGATCATGACCTGAGCAGAAATCAAAAGTCGGACACTTAACTGACTGAGCCACCCAGGTACCCCACTTATAAATTTTAAAAGAAAAACAACAAAGCACATGCTCTAGGATAGTATACCATCTTTGTAAGACTATTATTATAGAATCCTAGCAAGAGCTAACATTTTCTGAAGGCTAAGTGCCTGGCATATGAATTATCTAGATTATCTTGTTTAAACTTCACATGAATCGTATGAGATGAGGTGCTATTTTTTGTCCCAATTTAAAAATGGAAAATTAAAGAAAGAAACAAACCCTGTGGAACCAGAATTTGAACCCATTACTTTCCTCTTTGCTGTCTATCCTGCTCCCCCAAGACACACACACACACACACACACACACACCATGAAAAAGAGAGACGATGCTTTTCCTCCGGGGAGAGGGACTCTTTGAAGGCAATGATGCTGTGTGCTGTCCCTGTGCCACACGGCTACTAGCTGCCATTTATTAAATGCTCACTGGTGCCAAGAATTATTCTGAGTTCTTTGATATATATAAACATGTAAACTGAATAGCAGCTGGGCTCTCCAGACTTTTAAGATCTGCCTTCTGCAGGATTGCTTGGGCCACCTCTCTCTTCTTTCTCTTTCACTGGCCACTAGAAGCCCTGACAACTACTGGGTGAGGCCATTCAGCCCTCTCCAGCCACCAGAGCCATATTCAGCTCCAATTCTACCGCAGTTAACATGCTCCTTTAAACAGGCTTTCTACCCAGCTGCATGCTAGTACTCTTTATCTCTCTCTGTCTCTGTCTCTCTTCTCTCTCTCTTTTCCCTCTCTGGGAAGGGGCCCAAAGGAAAATTCTATTTCCTCACTGGTATGAAGTATGTCTACCTTCCTTAAAAGGCAGAAGTGTCTATCATCAATTGGGGGTTAAAATACTCTCTTTTTTTTGTCCATCACGGGTGCATTTGCAAAGTCGTTTCTTTCATTAATTCCATTTTACAGAAGAGGAAATTGAGGGCAGGTAATTTGCCCAAGGTACCAGTGCAAGTACACGCTGGACCACTATTTGAACCAGGGCCGTCCAGCTCCCCGTGTCACCAAGATTCAGAGGAAAACTGGCCCACTTTGAGCTGCCACACACAGAAACTTCCCTGAAGATATGGCTCTTGCTCTATGGAAAATATGTCAGGCTGACTCAGTTTCTCTAGCGCAAGTGAAAACGAGCTGGTTAGAACAGACTGGTTTGAAGCAAGTGCACAATTCTTTGCCTTCAGGTAAGAAATCTGGTCCTGCAACCAGTTTTACGTGATTTAACTGCTTACCTCAAGGACAACAGTAGCCCTCTAATAGAAACCCCTCCTTTTTCTCTGTTCCCCATCCCCACTCCTGTTGCCTTCTTCTCAGTCAGGCCACCATCCACATTGGAAAATCACTCTGTTTTTTTTTTTTTTAATTATGGGAGATCTTTTCCTCTGTGAGACTTGGCTCTGGACAGAGATGATTACTAGATCCTTTCCCTCACTGGGTGGCATCTTTTAGCCCAGCCTGAGGTCCCAGCCTCCTGCAAAGTTGAATAAACCCATTCTTTTTGTCTTTGCGTTGACTTCCAGGTGAGCTAGCAGCTGAATTTCCCTGCCAGCTGGGCCTTAAAGGGCAAACAAGGCTCATGGCAGAAGGCATCACGAAGCGATCTTGGACAACGTGGGTTCTTCATTACATCTGCAAAATGCCACTAGCACCTTTGACCAAACATTAATACCGCACGGCTTTGACATCTTGTGATATAGCTGGAGTTTGAGGAATGGGGCTAAGGGTTGATTGGGGTCCCCCAAAATAAATCTTTTCTACTGCCATGAAGCAGTTACAGTTGCACAACTGAAATACCAGCCCTTTGGAAAAGCTATCAAACCCACTCATGCAGTTGGGTAATATCATCATCCAGAGTACTTCCTAGATGCCTGGTGTTCGAAGCACTGTGCACAGCAAGTTGAGCAGACACAATCTATTATGTGAGACATTTCCAAGGCAGGATATATGTTTCTGATGCTGGAAGTGAAACTGGTTCAGACAGATGTCAAAGTACCCCTCATAGGATAGTGCATATATGTATATACGTGTGTATATATATATATATATATATGCACTAACATTTATTGGGTCCCCTTCCATTTTCCAGGTCTGTGCTATATATCTCACATCATCTTCAGAGCAACCTTTGAAGGAGGGGCTATTGTTACCCCTGTTTTACAGATGAGGAAACACAGGCTTTTAGATATTAAGTAACCAGCCAAGAAGATACAGCTAGTAAATGATGGAGCAGAATTCAAATCCAAGCCCCCCTGACACCATGGTTCACACCCATAATCACTGCACCCTACTCGTACAACTCATGTGGAGTGGCTCCAGCATGAATTTTGGAGTTTGGGAGTTGGATAGCCCCAGAGTCACATTCTCACTTTATTACTCAGTTGGACCGCGTAACCAACCTTTCTAAACGTTGGTCTCTTCATCTGCAAAAGGTAGGAACCTTAATGCTTAGCTTTCAGGGTTGTGAGTAAAGAAGTACTTTTGTAACCATATTGCATCCAAAGACCTGGTTCAGTCTCAGAACCGGAATCCTTTTGCACAGCAGGAGCACAAAGGCTCTTACAACAATGACTGCTGTTGTGTTTTGTTTCACTTACAAAGCCTCTAGCCCATGGTACACACGCAATAAGTATGTAGCTATTCGAATTCTTGTTTTTAAATATACTTTCAAGTTATATCTTTAAATAACTAACTCAATTTATCTGATTGAAATGTTACTTAAATCAAGCTCCTTCTCTACCCCATCCTCCACGTTTTAAAAGACTCTCAGTCGTTTCTCCTCATTTGTACTGAAACAGAGTGAGATGTATGGCAGAAGCACGATCTCAGCCTCAAGCTACGTCCCTCAAAATTTTAGGTTGACTTGTACATATTTAGAAATCTGAATAAATAAACCCCCAGGACCAAGATGCTCCTGGAAAAGAAGTCAAGAGGTGAGGCCCACCTACTGGCCTGGTTTGAGTACAAGGACAACCTCAGGGTTGGAGAGGAAATGGATCTGTGCCACACAGATTTTCCACTGACCCAGCTCATGGGAATTTCTGTCCGATTTGACACAGCAGTCCCTACTTCTTCCTTCTTCCAAGACTTTTCCTGTATAAGACTCTTGTCTTGCTATAATTTAACCTTCACACAGCAGCCGGAAGGGTCTTTCTAAAACGTAAATCAGATCCTGCCAACTGCCCTGCCCTATTTAAAACTTCCAACAGCTACCCACTGCATGGTTAAAATCCAAACCCTTTATCATGGCTTACAAGATCCTTACAAGAGTTGCCCCTGACTACCTCTCTAAACTCATTTCTTTCCACCTGTCACTTCATTCATGACACTCCAGCTACAATGGCCTTCTTCTATCATTCCTGCCTCAGGGCATTTGCCCTTGGTGTTCCTTCTTCCTAGAACACCACCTTAGCTAAAACAGCCTTCCCAGAAACTCTTATTACACTATCCTAGGCCATCTGTCTTCATAGTACTTACCAGCACGGGAAATTAGCTTATTGGAATATAAGCTCTAGTATCGGGAATGGTAGCTGGTAAATAGTAGGTTCTCACTGTTCTCTGCACCCATCCCCCTCCCTCCCCCGCCAGTTTCCAATCCCTGCTCCATACCCTGGATTTCAGCACAGCTCTGCCCATCTTGGCTTGGTAACCCATTTGGATTTCATTGTCTGTTTTTCTGACCTCAGCCCAGTTGACTCTTTTGACTCCATTTGACTCCTGGTCCTTCAGATTCCTTCGATTTCAGCATCATTCAGAATGTTGCTTGAGAAACACTTCTGCCATCCTAGCCTGGCCCCAAGCCCATTTCTCAGTGAAAGAGCTCCGTCTGCTAGCTCATGTGGGAGCAGCCATCTACACTGGCTCTCAGGACTATAGAAATCTTCACCCGAAGAGGCCCACTTTGACCACTGGACCTTGAAGCAGTGAAAGTAAAAACAGAAACACACACTATTCCAAAGGAGGCAAGATCCCTTCTCAGTGACTTTCTTCGTATCAGGCAGCCCAAACCACTGGGGTATCCAGAAAATAGGACTGTCAGGATGTGACTGAAGCTTGTCTGACCAGACCAATTGTCTGGCCCTGGAACAATGCTTCCATCTCATTCTGGGGGTGGCCATCATGAGACAGTCTATCACCCATGGTATCACACAATGGTTCCCTGCTACACGCAGAAAGCCACAACTGAACTCCGTGATCTGAACTCCATGATCCATACTAGGTGTCGGATATTTACTGAACTCCATGATCCATACTAGGTGTCAGATATTTTATGGTCATGCTTCCACTTAATTTTCACAATAAAATTAAGGTAGATGATTATCCCCATTTAACAGATAAGAAAATCAAGGCTCGGAGATGGGTAAAGTCATTTGCTCAAGGTCATGTAACAAATGAGTGGGAGAACCTGAATTTCTGATTCCAAAGTTCATGCTCACAATCCCTACCCTCTACATATTCAATCATGGATCTCTTCTCACACACACACACACACACACACACACACAATTATATATTCCTCAAGAGCTGGAATTTATTTCCTGTTCATCATTCACATAACACAGGGACTGACCCTTAGCGAATGGTCAGCATATTTTGCAAATGTGATCCTGATACTATTTCATTAGTGCTATAATTTATATATACTATAATTAATAGATTAATATAAACATGCATGACCATAACACTCCACTGTTGGCTTTCCTATTCCCTGCTACTGGTCATTTGGACTACTTCTAATTTTCAGTTTTACTGTCCAATACAGTAACTTGCTCTTACTAGAACATGGCGTGGGAGGGAGTGAGGAGTAGAAGATGAACGTAATAAAGGAAAAATCACCCTGCATCTTTCATGGGACCATTCAGAGGGAATCCAATTAAGTAACAGACTAATTACACAAAATAGAGAAATAATTCTGGGATTATGATAATAAAATTGCCAGGCTTTTCTAGTAATCTTCAATACCACAAGTTTCATTAGAAAAGCAGATGTGTTTATTATATTGTAAAATACCCAATACCATCCTCGTTAGGCAAGATTCAGAATGTTTTCAAAACTGAATACTGGTGCACAAAACAGAAGTGTCAAAATTCTATAAGGGGAAAAATACGTGGCTATCTTTTAGCACACTGAATTTGGTGAGTAATGTGCCAGAAGTATTAAAATATATAGACAGCACTTTTGGTCTGTGGTTTCTGGTTCACATTTTTAATCTGGTTTCCTGAGTGCTTTTGTTGAACAACCCTCAGGTACCCTCTAGTGGATGAGACGAAGAATGGCTTGGGGCCAAAGGCACCATTTGTTACCCGTCTGTGTGTTATATGCCTAAAAGTAATCATAACTTGCACTTCTAGACCTATGTGAAGGGTATAGGAATAGTGATTATTTTAAAAGAAACACTTCATATATTTAAGCCATTCCTAATGGCAGACTTTACTTTTAGATTTATTAGCATTAATAGTTTTTGGTCTGCTGGTTTATTTTATCTTAAATAACTGTTACTTTTCCCAGTCTCCTTTGAAACATGAGCAAAAAATTAATAGGATGGTTTTAATCATCTTAAATAGGTCATTAAATATCTTTTCAAAGAACCCATAGGTAGGTTAAAGAAAGTTGTTAATTTTTACCCCAATGCAGGGAATTCTAAAAGGAACAATATAACCCAGTAATAATTTCTGCCTTAAGGAGACTTCCAAATGACATAAGCAGAGATCACCATTTTCCAAATGTGGTCTGTGAGATACTAGTTCCCCGATGCATTGATGGGGAGGGACGTGTCTTTTAGCTGAAAGACATTTCCGAAGATTAACTCACTTCCCTTGTTTTCTTTCTATGCTCAGCTCATAAATTTCTGATAATTTGCCTTTCTGTGCTGCTTGCTCGTGGGAAAGGAACGCAGTGGGCCATGAAACACAAGCTTTTCAGGCAGCTTTACAGGTTATCATTGTGAACTTAATTGTCAGCATTCCTATTTATGTAGAAATAACTACACATGTGTTCCTGTATATGTATGGTTATTTGCTAGCTAGTTAGTGGATACAGTCATAGCAAACATATGAAACTCAGCGCTTTGGGGGGCCAGGTTGGGGGTACGAATGCATTTCAGTTTCAAAGCCATACTTTCCCTCATATTAAAAAATTTTACAACATGCATGTTTAACTTCTGTAAGCAGAAATATGGATACACACACACTAATCATTCTATTCAATTGTAGAAGCTGAGAGAGAAAAACATTTCTCTAGTAATGGCCCCAAATGCACCTCTGGAGCTCCACGTGCCCAGCCTCACTCACTCTCTCCTAAGCACAGCCCACCCACCTACCTTCCTTGTTCTCTCCAAAAATCTCCTGTGTTTGTTTATACCCAAAAGGCAAGACCTGGCTAGATGGCCCTTGCCTCGTTCTTGGAGCTGAAGTTTAGAGCGCCCCCTTGAGGCTTAAAGATTACACAGTGCAACCCAGTGCGACCCAGCTGTAGTTGTTTCAGAAGACGCCACCCAACAAAGGGAGTTGATGTCACAGCTGAGACCAAGACAGTCCCTTGAGACTGTCTTGTCACTGCTGACGTTGTTCTTCCCAGCAACCTTCAAGCCCTCTGTACTAAGAGTTTCTCTTGCTGAAAAATGTAAAGGTCATCCTCACCAGACTCAAAATTTCTACTTGCGCCCTCTCTCAATCCCTCTCCCTCTCTCTCTTCTCCTCCCCCACCCCCTTTCCCTGTTTTTCTCTGAGCTCATGCACACACACACACACACACACACACCACCGGCGTCCAGTATTGTAAGTTCACCCCCCAATTACAGCTGCACTCTCTGGGTGCTGACAAAGTTAGGTTTCTGCATCAGTAGAATGAAGACCAGGTCCCAGGTCGAGATGAACTCATTAGAATAAGTGCCATCCCACGGAGCTCTGTCTAGAGGCTGAGCCAGTTCCCCTTGTGACACCCTGTCTGCCTCGTTGTGTGCTTTCTTCAAAGTGAAACAAGAACCCAATCTCCACGATGTAACGACACGTCAACATTTATTGAACGTTTAACATAAGCCAGGAAATGTTCTCTGTGTCTTATTTTTATTTATTATCTCGTTGAATCCTCACAACAACCCCTGAAGTAGTACTATTCTTCTCCCCCTGTTATAGATGAGAAGACTGACGGGCCCAGAGCTTAAATAACTGGTCCAGAGCAATACTAATGAATGCTCAGCATCTGGCAAGAAAGGCACATGAAATTTATATGGTGTGACTCTGTTGGAAATATTTAATCGAGGGCTCTTCCGTCTGCACCTAGGATAGGCTCACCTCAGGATTTTTGCACTGGGATGCTTGTGCTTGCTTCCTAGATGGCCAGAGTGCCAGAAGTTGTTGATGCTATTTTCCTTCCAGGTTTCTTTGGGGGGAAATGTTATTTTATGGTAAGACCAACGGGTATATTAAGGAGTATAATGCAAAATTTTGGAGTTTTTTAAAGATAAAATGCAAAAAAAGATCAAATACAACTAAAAGCATCCCTCTAGTGAAGGGCTGCAACACTGAATCTTCTAGGTTTATGCTTCTCACGCTTTATGGTCCCCATGTATCACCCGTGGGCAGGGTTGGCTCCGTGGGTGTGAGACCTGGGTAGTCCCACCCACATTCGGTTTAATGCTCTCCTGCCACCATCTTGAAATGCTTACTGACTTTTAAACTGAGGGCTTCGCATTTTCATTTTGCATTGGGCCCTACCAATTATCTAGCTGGTACTGTCTGAGGATCTTGCTAAAACGCAGATCTTGATTTGGCATGTCTGGGGTAGGGCTGAGGTTCTGCAGTTCTCACAGACTCCCAGGTAATGCCTGCTGCTGGTATGAGGACCACACTTTGAGTGGCAAGACCCAGCCTTTCACTATATCCCACAGTTTGTAATACGTAACTGGGAAAGTCCGAGAAGCCGTGGAGAAGGGGGACAGTGAAATCCTAGAAGTTAAATTCATAGTCATTAAAAGCATGGGTCTTTCCTGCCACCTACTCTGTATGATTCCACAAATTACTTTATCCTCCTTACAGTTTAGTTTTCCCATCAGCAAGATGAGCAATCACCTCAGAGGATAGTTGTGGAGATTAAGTGTATGAGACATCTCACATTCAGAGTTCAATAGAGATAACTGCCTTAATGCTGTAAATAGTAACTACGCGTAAGACCACGATGGAAAAGAAAACTTGTAGGACGTCTCTTTCTCCATATTAATGACGCCTCCCACTTTCCGGTCTCTCCTCCTTGCATCCAGGCAAATATTCTTGGTGGAAGCAATTTTGTTAAGGAAATATTATATAAACATCGCTTATTCTTTATGGGAACCTACCTTGCTAGCGGTCTTGGGAAATGCTATCGGTCACAAGACTGTAAATACTCTATCAGTTTGCTAGAACTGCCATAATAAAGTACCACAGACTGGGTGGCTTAAATAATAGACATTTATTTTCTCACAGTTCTGGCAGCCAAAGGTCCAAGATCAAGGTGTGCACAGGGTTGGTTTCTTCTGGGCCTCTCCCCTTGGCTTATAGATGGTCTCCATCTTCCTTTGTCTTCACATGGTCTTTCCTTCTGTGAATGTCCGTGTCCCAACTTCCTTTTCGTATAAGGACATCAGCCATATTGGATTAGGACTCACCCATAGGGCCTCATTTTACTTTAATCACCTCTTTCATGTCTCTACCCTCGAATATAGTCACATTCTGAGGTCCTGGAGGTTAGGGTTGGTTTACAAACTTTGGGCCACAACAGATACAGAGGACAAAACCAAGCAGAAGTAACATGTGTCAGTGGGTCCATATGCAACCCATTCCTGATTTCAGCATTCACTGCAAAGCATCCTTCATTCTTCAGCGAATATTATGCACTGAGGATGAGGACCCCCTCCCTGGCCAGGAGGCGGGGGCAGCATGCATGGGGGGCTTTCAAGTCCAACAGAGCTGGCTCTAAATCTCTGCTCTGTTAGTGACCACCGAAAACCTGGGCAAGTTACTTCATGTGGCTGGGTCTTAGCGTTCTTTCCTATAAAATGAGGATCCCAATAATGCCTGCCTTATAGGGTTATTGTAAAGATGAAAAGCAGATCTTTTCTTTCTTATTTAGCAAAAGAAATTGCCGGCAGTTTGGCACTGGTTACCTTAAAAGAAGTCTTTAGAGCCTTCCCTACCTAAGGAAACTCTGAGTGGGCCTCCTGCGTAACTGAGTGAAGGCCCCCTCCTTGTATGCAAGATTCTGAGGAGTGTTAGGGACCAGTTTGCAGAGTGAGCCCAGGGATCTTCTGGGAGAGAACAGACTGATTCCTTTCCATATCCCCAAACCATCCCTCCGAGAGCTGGAGCTGGAGGTGGGGGGGGGGGGGGGTGGTATATGAAGGTGAATGCAGGCAACTCAGAAAAGGATCCAGAAAGCAGTGGGTCCAACTGAGTCAAGAGATGTGGGACTTATGGCCTGCCTTGGCAATAAACCTCGAAAGGAGAGTATCAGATGGGGATTCTGGGTCTGTTAAGTGTCTGTGCTATAATGGGTTCTGCCTGTCCCTCAAGGCTGGTATATTTTAAGAACGATAACCCTGGAGGTACAGCTGTATTGGGAAAAACAAGGGTGTCTCAACTGAAGGTAACCCAGACGCCTCCCATTCCCTTGAAAAACTGCCAGGGGGGACCAGGGTGGGTGAGCTGAGGCTCCGCCTCTGCAGCATCTCAAGCAAGGATTGGACACTGTGTCGGTTCTGCTGCTACCATCTCACGAGGTTCTTGAGAAGCTGAGTCCCATCCTCACTATCCCTGAGCAGCCTGGCTTCTTGTGGATGCAGCTCCATGGTGGAACACAATGAGAATTGAGGATGATCTGGCTCTGAGTCTCCTTAGGGAGTGTTGTCCTGGGGCTGCGCCACCCATCCTCAAAGAATCCCTTCTCTCTTCCTGCGGGAGATTCCACTCCAGTGACTGGGGCTCAAGAGCAGAGAACAGGAGCCGAACTCCCATGCTTTGGCCACCATGACCAGCTTCCGATGCACTCAGTACCCTTCATGCAGTCAATCCGTTGAAATAGGACCAAACCCGTCTGAACTTCTTGCCACAGGACATATGTCAGGGCTCCTGGACACCTAAAAGAAAGGCAGATGGAGCCCTGGGACAAGTCCATAGGACTTCTGAACTTCCGGATCCTACCAGCAGGTGGGGCCGCAAGCAGTTCAATCTGGGAACTGAGACCTTCGTATCTAGTAAGAGGAAACCCTCAGACAGGGAGTAAAGTCTCTAACATACAGTAAGTACCTTTAAAAAAAATGGTAGGTAGTATTATGGGAAAGGTGATTACTCACATAATACCACCAACACCACCATCACCATTATGTTTTCACAGAATGGAAAGAAGAGAAGGAATTTCTCCCCACTAGCAGAAGAATGAAACTCCAGTCAGGAGTATCATTTTTCCTCCACCTTAAAGGATTGAGTGGATGGTATGAAAAGTCTTTAAGTACCCTCCCTTTCCTTGTCACCTCTCCTTCTACCCTTACTCCCTAACATTCAGTCGCCTACTATAGCTATAACCATAGCAACCCAGCTGGTGGGAAATGATGGGAACTCCTACTCATTCTTATAGAGTCAGGTAAGTCTTCACCTTATGCGTGAGGCTTCCTTCAATCCTCACTTCAGCCTCAGAGGAGACCATCTCACGGCTACCGCAGCATGGCTGGCCCGTGCACACCTGTATGGGAACATTTATTGCATGCATTCAAAACCCTGCTTGCTTGCTTGCTTGCTTGTCTCTGTCACAACACCATGACCTTTTTGGGCATATTTGCACGCCCACTGCTTGGATTAGTGCCTGGCGCATAGAAGCTGCTCAGTGCGTTTCATGAATGTCGGAAATGTAAGGGAGGTGGGTAGGAGAGTGCACTGAATTGCCTTCGGAGGAGGTGGGAGGCAGGTTGTTGCAGGAATGGAGTCAAGCCAGAGTGGCCTAAGGGGCGCTAACAGCTAACAACTAGGGGCACTAAGGGAGGAGATGGGAAGCATGTCCTCAGCCAGCACTCAGGCTGCCAAGGGGAGCAATGGTAGCTAAGAAACTAGAGAAAAGCAATGGGGATAGGAACAGAATAGAGGTGGCGGGATCGCTTGGGGAGGGAGAATTGAAGTCCAGATCAGCGTGCAGCCCTTGCAACAGGTTAGGACAAGGGATTCAAGACTGAGACTTGGTGGGAAGGGGCTCGAGTCCTGTTTTTATTTATTTATTTTTAATTTATTTATTTAAATTCAAAGTTAGTTAACGTATAGTATAGTATTGGTTTCAGGAGTATCAAGTCCTATTTTTAAGTGGTGATGACTACTTAGTGGCGGGGGCGGGGGGGAGTGGGGAGTTTAAACAAAGGAAAATCTCTGTGCAGATTTCCTCTCCGTTGGCTCAGGGCGGTGAGAAAAGAATCAATCCAGACTGTACACCTTGTGGTCACACTCTTAACCTTTAAACTGCTAAATTACAGACATCATCTCATTTAAAAGCAAATATGAAGTGATAGTCAAGCAGACCTGGGTTCAAATCCCCAAGTGTTCCACTTATTAGCTATGTGAAAGAGAAAATTCAAAATAATGTATGTAAAGTGCCTAGGACAGGGCCTGACACAGGTAGACATCTAAGACCAACTTCATCCTTGGTCCCACTTTCCGGCGCCAGCCAGGGCTGTGTTTCTCAAATGCTTCTTTCTAAATCCATTTAAACTGCACCGAATCTTATGGTGATTTATTTTTCAAGTGAGGCGTGAGTTCTCAATCTGATCGCACAATCCCAAATTATTAGCACAGGCGTCTTCTTTCAGGGTCTGCAGAAGATCATGTGCGTACTCGCAAGCTTTGGAACTATATTCTTCTTCTTTCCCTCATCTGTTACCTGGTGGACGCAATCTGTGCCATTTTATTTTCCTGTTCTTTCACCTTTGAGTGATGAGGCAATAATCGTTCCTGCAGGAGCATTTACTCAGCCAAGCTATTTCGCCAGCCTTTCGCCCTCAAATATACTCTTTGTTCCCCAACTGAAAATTGGGCTGTCTTTCATGAACAGAGATGACACTGTGACACTCTTCACCTTCAATGGGCTTTGTTAGTTTTCTTACAATAGCAATAGGTTGTAAGCTATCCACAAACCGTTTCACTTGGGATCTCAGCCTTATTAGTAAGAAACATGATTGGAGGACCGAAGCAGTAGGCTGGAAATTTGTGCAATTACAATTCCAACCTTAGCCATAAAACTGTCACATATCAAAGGATGGATGGCAGGACATACAGACGGAAACTTCAAATAAGAAATCTCAAGGATGGATCTCTTTGTATGATAACCATCTTACATGAGGAAGGAGGGAGTGGCCTCCTCTATATTATATCATTAATCTACTCTCAGCACATCCCCTGGCATTTGTCAGTCCTGTATAGTAATAACGAGATTCTGTAAATACACTGAAAAACACAAGGTGCTTAAAGAGCTGAATTTCAATTTGGGGCCAAAATGAAGGGCAAAACACCCATGTCATCCATTTCACTATTGAGAGATATTTGGACATACCCAATAACACTCTTTGTGTCTTAAAGCTGGTCATAGAAAAATGAGCCATACCAGGATATCCCAACAAATTTGAGACTACAGATGTTTCATTCCCAAATGAAGGCGGGTTCTGGATGGATGTTGCCACTTTTTAAATGTGTTAGCCTAGACAAGTCATGGAACCTCCATTGTCTTGTCTATAAGCTGAGAGAAATAACAATAAAGGAGAGGTGATAGTTTACCAGAAAAGATAGAACAATAATACTAAAAATATATACTTAAAAAATAGATAGGTGGCTACAGTTAAAACATCTTAAGGTCCTGGGGCACCTGGGTTGCTCAGTCAGTGAAGCATCTGACTCTGAATTTCAGTTCAGGTCATGATCTCACGGTTCGTGAGTTCAAGCCCCATGTTGTGCTCTCTGCTGTCAGCATAGAGCCCACTTCGGATCCTCTGTCCCCCTCTCTTTCTGCCCTTACCCTGCTTGTGTGCTCTCTCTCTCTCAAGATAAATAAATAAACTTAAAAATATATTTAAAAATAAAAATAAAATAAAGACATCACTCAATTAAAAAATATGGTTTTATTAAATTTTATTAAATATTTTATTAAATATTTAAGACAAAATCACACCCAAAGAAATATATATCAAACCGCTAAAGCAGATTTTGAAGGTGAATATATAAGCTTAAATGCATATACTAGAAAAAAAAAGAAAGATTGGAAATTAATTTATCATGCAACTAAAGCAGTTACTGAAAGAACCACAGAGAGCATGCTCAAAAAAGAGAGAAAAAAGAAGACTAAAAGTTGGCACAGAAATTAATGAAATAGAAAATAAGGAGACAAGAAAGAATAACACCGTAACACCACCAAAACCTTTTTTTGGGGGGGGGGAGGAATATTTATCTAGTAAACACCCCTCTAGTGGGATCTATTAAAATAAAAGAGAGAGAAGACATAAATGAACAATATCAGGAATGAAAAGAGTATATATTACAGAATATTTGAAAAACAATGATAAAATACCATATCAACTTTATGCCAAGGTATTTGAAATGTAGATGAACAGTTTTATTGAAAAGTTTAAATTACAAAAACTGAATCAAGAAGAAATAGAAAACCTCAGTGAACTTTATAAGAAGGAAAATGAACCCTTAATTTAGAAAATCTGGGGCTCCTGGATGGCTCAGTTGGTTGAGTGCCCGACTTCAGCTCAGGTCATGATCTCACAGCTCGTGAATTCGAGCCCCGCGTCCGGCTCTGTGCCGACAGCTCAGAGCCTGGAGCCTGCTTCCGATTCTGTGTCTCCCTCTTTCTCTGCCCGTAACCCACTCGCATTCTGTCTCTGTCTCTCTCAAAAATAAACATTAAAAAATTAAAAAAAAAAGAAAATCTGCCAGTGATAAAACAATGAGAAAGTGTTTTTTTAGTGGACAGATTGATGAAAACCTGATACATGTGATAATGGCATGAGTCGTCAAAGATGAAAGGAAATGGGAATTCTCAAACTCAGATAATGGGAGTGTAAATTGGGACACTTGGGAGAGCAACTGGCAGTGTCATCTAAAATTGTAGGTTTTACCCTATGACCCAGCAATTCCACTTTCAGGAATTTGCCCTAGAAAAAGTCTGGCCCGTGGCTAACAATAACAGATGCACACTGGCCATTGCCATATCTTTTGAAATGGCAAAACAAAGTTACTACGTTTCTAACAGCAGGAGACTAGATGAGTAATGCATGTGTCCACATACGCAAGTAGAGAGAGACGAGAGAAGCTATCTAGTAAGTAAAGTGAATAAACTTAGATACATTTCAATGGAGAGAAATCTTTAAAATGTAACTTTGCAAAAGTTGCAAATGGATACATATAGTATGATATTATATGAAAGTTTTAAGAATGAAACAACAATATCCATTGTGGATTCAGATAGATAAATAGATCATTAGATATAGCTTTAGGACCTGTGTGGGATGGTTCAAACATAGAATGGGTTTTAAAACGCAATGTTTAAATACAGTAGGTTCTCTGAGGAGGGACAGAAGGAAATGGGATGAAAGTATTCAATGGTATCTGTAACATTGTATTTCTTTAAGGAAAAATACATGTAAATGTGTCAAATCTGGGCACTGGTTCATGGATCTCTCTATATCATTCTGTGTATGCTTGAAATGTTTGTACATTAAAAATAAATAGAGAAAGTAATACCTGCTCTGTCTTCTTCTATAAACATTAGAGGACATTTTTCAAGTGTACTGTAAATAAAGGTTTACGCAAATGTAAATGGTGTCCTCCTCAGAGGTCTCCAGTATGGCAGAGGTTGAGGGGGCGGTGGGAGCCAAGTCTGGGGCTCTCTCACCTGCATTTCCTACAAGGTCAATGTGAAGATCATTTCCAAGAGAAAATTCTGGTTGGGGCTCAAGCGGCTTGTCAAAATGCATATAGCCAGAAGTGTAGACAGCTAGAGTCAGGAGCAAAGAAAGGCAACCAAAAGGAGCGAAAGCGTACTAGGAAGTCGAAAAGGAGAGCCTGAGGATCCAACCAGGCAAAGACAGAAATGGCGTAAACGAATCCTGGAGATGAAGGCTGAGATCCACAGCAGGTTTTTACACGAGTTGGTAGGTCAGCTCTGTGTGAAGAATGGGGCTGGTGAGGGGTAGAGTTGTTTTTGCTTCTGTAAGATGTGCTACCTTGCAGTTTTGTAGGATTGGTTTCGCTTGCTCAGGCAGCTTTTCTTTGATGATGTTTCTTGCTCTTGAGACTCAGGCTGCGTGTCCCGGGTATGTTTGGTTTGCCTTGTGGAACATAAACGGTTGTATTCACTATTAGTTAAAATCATGGGCTCTAGGGTCAGAGATGAGAATCTGAATCCTGGTTCTACAGCTTACTAGATGTCTGCTCTTGGAAATGTTGAACTTTTCTTCTTTTCTTTTCTCTTTTTTTTTTTTTTTTTTTTTTTTTTGAGAGAGAGAGAATGCGCACAAGCAGGGGAGGGGTGAAGGGGCAGAGAGAGAGAGAGAGAGAGAGAGAGAGAGACAGAATCTTAAGCAGGCTCCATGCCTAGCTCAGAGCCCAACTTTGGGCTCGATCTCACAACCAGGGGATCATGACCTGAACAGAAATCAAGAGTTGGACACTTAAACAATGGAGCCACCCAGGTGCCCCTGAACTTTCTGAACCTTCATTTTTTCATTTGTAAGATGGAGCTAATGAAGGGCCTTCTCCACAGGGATGTTAAGAAACCAATTAGCAGCAAGGTACCTGGCACATGAAACACTTAATGAGCATGGGCCTTTTCCTGTAAAAACAAACAAAAGTAATAATTCAATCATGCTTCTACAAAGAGTGCCAGTCATTTAAAAGCAAATGTAGGAGTGCCTGGGTGGCCAGTCGGTTAAGCGGCCGACTTCGGCTCAGGTCATGATTTCGAGGTCCGTGAGTTCGAGCCCCACGTCGGGCTCTGTGCTGACAGCTCAGAGCCTGGAGCCTGTTTCAGACTCTGTGTCTCCCTCTCTCTGACCCTCCCCTGTTCATGCTCTGTCTCTCTCCATCTCAAAAATCAATAAACGTTAAAAAAAAAATAAAATAAAATAAAAGCAAATGTAGACCTTTATCTTATTCCAGAGTGGTGTCAGGAGAGGTGATACTAACTACCCAATTAACGAAAGATAGTTGATCCTGTTGTGTGTGTGTGTGTGTGTGTTGGGGTGGGGGGGGTGTTCCCTTGCACACAACACATGCCCACATGCCCCTATGTGGGGTTTGCAGGCAGCAGGGGCCATGCCCTCTCCTCATGGTCACAACAGATTCCTCAGCCTTGTCAAACCAGTCTGATCAGGACACATGTCTTCAAACAATCTCCTTCAGTTCTGGCTCCGGCCAGGTCTACAAACTGAGATGACTGAGGGAGTTAGTTCAAGAAAAAAAGGATTAAAAGGAAAGGTATTCTTGGGGCTGGGTGTGAGGGCTGCACAACATTATGAATGTCACTAAATCGTAAATTTATGTTATATTTGTGTGTGTGTTTTTAATGTTTTATTTATTTTTGAGAGAGAGAGAGAGAGAGACAGAGGATGAGGGGGGGCAGGGCAGAGAGAGGGGGAGACACAATCCAAAGCAGGCTCCAGGCTCTGAGCTGTCAGCACAAAGCCCGATGCGGGGCTCGAACCCACAAACCGTGAGATCACGACCTGAGCCAAAGTCAGACGCTTAACTGACTGAGCCCCACAGGCCCCCTATTTATGTGTGTTTTAGTACAATACAGAGAGAGAAAAGAATGCATGCATAACCACCGAAATTCGCAGACCAGTCCACCAGACACAAAATTAGCCTACGCCTCCAGCAAAGAACAGAGGACATGAGCAATCACTTCATGAATGGACCAAGATAAATACATGAGGTGAGCACTTCCTGCATAACAGACAAAAGTATTCCATGTCAGACAAGTGATCTTTAGCTTTTCACGGTGAACTGAAACCCAGATCCGCCTGACCTCTGAGAAACAACTGTGTATGATTTGAATTCAGCTTTATGGGAATAAACAAAATGTGACAGGTTCTAATGGTGCCACTTTCTTGGTGTGGTCATAGCCGTGTGGTTCTTCACCTATCAAAGTTGTCTGGCTTAGGACTCGCTTAAGAAGGGCATAAAACTTACCAATGGTTCTTGCCCCAAATTAAAGGCTGGCATTCATTGTTTTTGGGTTCGACGGTTTAAATATGAAATAAGAGGGGTGTGTGGCTGGCTTAGTTGGTTAGGCATCCAACTCTTGATTTGGGCTCAGGTCACGATCTCACAGTTTGTGAGTTCGAGTCCCACTTCAGGCTCCGTGCTGACAGCACGGAGCCCACTTGGGATTCTCTGTCTCCTTCTCTCTCTGCCTGCCCCCCTGCATCCCCCCCACCCCCCGCTCACTCTTTCTCTCAAAAATAAACATTTTTTCAAAAATAAGAGGAAATAAGATTGTTTTAATTAGAAGGCTTCTGCCATAGAAGATCTTTTGCTGTATGTTACAGGGTTTCCAGTGCAGTCTCACTTGGATGGGGACCTCACTTGGGACCTTCAAGGACAAAGCCAGGAGAGTCTGTTGAGGGAGAGGTTCTAAGTGCATTTCAGTTTTCTATAGCAGTCATGTGCTGAGGGCTTAAACTGAGCCCAGCACTTTACTAAGCTCATCACAAATGTTATCACAGTTAATTCCCACAACACTCCTAAGAAGGCAGGTACTATTATTATCTACATTTTACAGCTGATGGATCCAAGGCTTGGAGACACTGACTTTCTCAAAGTTACACGGCTAATAAGTGGCAGAGCTGGGATTAGAACTCAGGGTGGTATGACTTCGAATCTTGAGCTCTTAACCACCAGCTCTATGGCCTGTCTGTTCCACCTGAGTGGAAAACTGGGTTTCATCATTTTTTTTTCTTTTTTTTACTTTCCACCTCTTGCTCTGCTCTCCTCCGGGCTGACTTTGTTCTCAAGCAGGCTTTTTCCACATGGCAGCAGGGATGGCCCCGTCAGCTCGGGATTTGTGAGATTCCTAGTATGTGGGCTTCTCAGAAGGAGACTAGGTGTAATAATGGCCCTGGGGAGGGCTCTGCGGTAAGTTCCCTGCAAAGTGGTCACCTCACCGACAATTCTCTTTTCTGTGCAAGCATGCTGCTCCTCCATCAAGAGATGGAGTCTATTTCTTTTCCTCCTGAATCTGAGATGGTGTTCTCTAACACTGTGACAGAAGTGACATTCTGGGACTTCTAAGCCCAGGCCTTTAAAACACCAGCAGCCTCACTGTCATTGTCATGCCCTAAGAAGTCCAGGCTATACCACTGGAGAAGGTCACATGGGAAGGCCCTGTGAGATGAGATGCCACACAGAAGGAGGCCCACAGAGGAAAATTGAGGCCCCTTAGCTGAAGGTCATCAAGCACCATGGTCCCAGACCTCTCAGCTCAGCCTGGCTGCCTGCTGAACGGGGCTGTGTGAATAAGCCCAGGCAACACCACACGGGGCAGAGAAATGCCCAGTCAACCCACAGAATCGTGAGAAATAATAAATCAGTGTTTAAAATTGCCAGCTTTGGGGCACCTGGGTGGCTCAGTCGGTTAAGCCTCCGACTTTGGCTCAGGTCATGATCTTGTGGTTTACAGGTTTGAGCCCCGCGTCAGGCTCTGTGCTGGCAGCTCAGAGCCTGGAGCCTGCTTCCGATTCTGTGTCTCCCTCTGTCTCTCCGCCCCTCCCCTGCTTGCTCTCTCTTTCTCAAATAATAAAAATTTAAAAAATTAAAAAAAAAAATAAATGAAATTTCCAAGTTTGGGATGGACGGTTACATGACAATTGTCTTGGTGCAGGTAGCATCACACGCCCAGGGGCGCACAGGCCTCTGACTGGAAAGGTGTGCTTCACTTGTGTCCTCTCTTGAACACTCAGTGGCTGCCCGTAGAAATACGAGGCAAATGGGCAAAGCCTATGTCCACTTGCTTTGTGTGGGTTTCCATTAACGTAGAAGAAAGAGCAAAGACTTTGGGGTCCAAATACTCGGATTGGAATACTTGGTTCTGACCTCTTGCCAATGAACCACCATCAATAAGATATCTTGCCTCTCCGGGTCTTTCTAAGACCTAGAAATAATCTCAATTTTTCATCCAAGCCTCTTCCGTTAAGATGAGGTGAGATTTATTCCACATTTACTGAGCCCTTTCAATACACCTGACACTACCCGTTGCATTGTCAGCTCTTGGCGAACAAGCTCTTTGTACTGTTGCTTTTTCTAAAGTTCCAAAAACATTTATTGAATGGATGCATCGGGACAGATCCTGGTGACACGAAGATGGATGCAGAATTGACTTCTGAAAAAAGTTCAAGGGTCCGTGGTAAAGAATGTATACAGGACTACAAAGTGGCAAACAACATTTCACTATTATTTAACCTTTTAATGTTTATTTATTTTTGAGACAGAGAGAGACAGAGCATGAACGGGGGAGGGGCAGAGAGAGAGGGAGACACAGAATCAGAAGCAGGCCCCCTGCTCTGAGCCATCAGCCCAGAGCCCGACGCGGGGCTCGAACTCACGAACCGTGAGATTGTGACCTGAGCTGAAGTCAGACGCTCAACCGACTGAGCCACCCAGGCGCCCCTATTATTTAACCTTTTAAATACAGTGGTTCACCAATTCACTTATTAGATTTACTAACTCTCCCACCTCATTCACAAGAGGATTTGCAGAAGCTTAAAAAAATCATCAAATATAAAAGGATAAAAGGTAGGTGAGAAAATTAGGGCAACGGGAAAATAAAGGTCGAAACAATGATTTATTAATCTATAACTAATTGCAGCGTTGATTGTTTTTAAGCTGGTAGCTTCACTTAAGATAATTAATCTCTAACTAGTGCCAAGATTTCTAGAAGCAATAAAATCTGTTAAATTAGCCACCTGTAGTTTTGCCTTAAACAGATCCACTCAGATTATACTGTACATTTCAAATCATTTTAATTGGTAGTAAAGGTCTTGGAAAAACTGCCCCTCCTCTAGTTGGGTTAAGTCGGTTAGTTCAGTCTAGGAATGTAACCATTGTGACATGGTGATCAGGTGGAGTGATCACCTCCACAAGCACGAGGCAAATGGGCAAAGCCTATGTCCACTTGCTTTGTGTGGGTTTCCATTAACGTAGAAGAAAGAGCAAAGACTTTGGGGTCCAAATACTCGGATTGGAATACTTGGTTCTGGCCTCTTGCCAATGAACCACCATCAATAAGATATCTTGCCTCTCCGGGTCTTTCTAAAACCTAGAAATAACCTCCACAAGCAGTGGAGACTAGCAAGTAAAAACTAGAAAGCAGTTAGTAACTAAAAACCAAGCTTCAGAATCACTTGCTAAATATGCGACGGTGAGCAGGTGACCTTTCCAAACCTCAGTTTCGCTGTCAGTAAAATAAGTGAATGACAGTACTTGCAGCATAAGGTTGTTATAAGAATTAAATGAGGGGCGCCTGGGTGGCGCAGTCGGTTAAGCGTCCGACTTCAGCCAGGTCACGATCTCGCGGTCCGTGAGTTCGAGCCCCGCGTCAGGCTCTGGGCTGATGGCTCGGAGCCTGGAGCCTGTTTCCGATTCTGTGTCTCCCTCTCTCTCTGCCCCTCCCCTGTTCATGCTCTGTCTCTCTCTGTCCCAAAAATAAATAAAAAACGCTGAAAAAAAATTAAAAAAAAAAAAAAAGAATTAAATGAGATAGTCTGTGTACCATTCAGTAAATTTTCATGAATGTTTGCTGTGTTAGTTATCAGCACTGTAGCAGAGAGAGGATGTATTGTGGAAAGGAGAGGGTCTGTGGTTCGTGGGCAGCTGTAATTTTATTGTAAGTCTGAGTAGGTGGGTATTAATTAGGACACTTTGGTAGCAAGTGGAATGGAGCTAATACTGGCAGTTTGAAAATCATCAATGTGCTTTTATATTTAGCTCGTCAGAACACGTGATCTTCCCCCCTAGTCTCCCTGAAGCATCCTTCTGGCTAGAGAGATTAAAATTGTTACAGGGGCTTCTGAGTGGCTCAGTCAGTACTATCTGACTTGGGCTCAGGTCGTGATCTTGTGGTTTGTGAGTCCGAGCCCTGCTTTGGGCTGTCTGATGTCAGCACAGAGCCCGCATCGGATCCTGTCTCCCTCTCTCTCTGCTCCTCTCTCTCTCTCCCAAAAATAAATAAACATTAAAAAAGTAATTTAAAAAAAAAAAAAAAACCTGTTACATAGGAGAGGTGCCTGGGTGGCTCAGTTGGTTAAGCGTTTGACTCTTGATTTTGGCTCCGATCACGAGATCAAGCCCTGTGACAGGTTCCGTGCTAAGAGTGGAGCCTACTTGGGATTCTCTCTCTCTGCCCCTCCACTGCTCATGTGCTTGCTCTCTCTCTCTCTCTTTCTCTCAAAATAAATAAACATTAAAAAAAAAAAAACTTACAGAGGAATGCAAAGCGGGTGTCTGGCTCTGGCACTTGAATATAGGATTTTTCTGCACCACTCCAGCTTTGCAAGTCAGACTATTAAGGGAGCATTGCATGGCTTCCTTTATTTCCATCTTTATTCATCACAGCCCAGGCTTGTAGAGTTCCATATAGGAGGAAAGCCTGCCCTTTCTTGGCCCCAGAAGTATCATAGGAGGAAGGATAAAGAATAAGAGGCTAATCAAGCCTAGTTTTCTCTCTCTAGGCTTCAGCCAGAGTCTTTTGCCCTGTTGCCTGGGGCTCTGGGAGGGAAACACCTTGGTGGCTGCTCTAAAGCAACAAGGAGATCACACACGCCCATTAAATTTGGCAGCTCAGCTTGATCAGGCAGAGGCAGTCTTGAAGTTTAGGTTTCCTGAGCGGCTCTCTAGCACTGAGGGACTGCAATCAGTCTGCCATCCTGGAGCAAGGCCACTCACTCCATCCCAGAGGTTGGTGGAGTTTGGGGGGGCGGGGGGGGGACCACTGGTTGGAGGCCAGACAGAGGATGAGGCAGAGGGTCAGCAGCCTGCAGCCGGGAATGATGAAAGGAAGCCGACAGCACAGGGAAGAACGGACCGCACCCTCCGCCTCAAGCCTCCACCAGCCGCCGTCACGCGGCTGAAAGAAGCCTGCCCTGTGTGACCTCGGACAGACCACATATCACCCTGGGCATCCAGTTCCTCGTCCGTAAAATGAAGAGGTAGGTGACATAATCTCCAAAGCTCACCCTTGTCATGGAATTTGATGATTCTACAATTCAAATCACTGTCAAACTTTCTCCTAATGCGTGCAATTTACAACAACACAACTTAATTAAAGTCACAGGTAAACCTCGTATCCCGGGCATTGTAACAGAGTTAGAAGGCCTCGTATTTAGTGCATTTCAGACAGGCATTTAATGCATTCAGACATAGGCAACGAAAGACTTAGCAGAATTAACAAACTTCTGTTTTATGAATTGCAAGAGCAGAGAAGAAAACTCTCTATTCCTCACTACTCAGCAATGAAACGCAGCAAACTACTTTATGGGTGAATCTCAAAATAATTATGCTGAGCGAAGGGAACCAGATACGAAAGCGTACGTTTTGTAAGATCCCATTTGGTTAAACTTTGTGATGACAGAAAGCAGATCAGTGGTTGTTTTGGATGGGGGTGCACAGAGGGGATTACAAAAGGGGCCTGAGGAAACTTTGGGGACTGATGGATACATTCACTATCTTGATTAATGGTGATGGTCTCATGAGTATACACATACACCAAAACATAGAAAATTCGGATGCTCTAAATATGTGCAGTTTATCGTGTGCCATTTATACTTCAATAAATGTGTTTTTGTTTTTATTTTTATTAAAAATTTGTTAATGTTTATTTATTTTTGAGAGAGAGAGAGAGATAGAACACAAGCAGGGAAGGGGCAGACAGAGAGAGAGGGAGACACAGAATCTGAAGCAGGCTTCAGGCTCCCAGCTGTCAGCACAGAGCCCAAGGCAGGGCTCGAACCCACAGACTGCGAGATCATGACCTGAGCCAGAGTCAGACGCTCAACCGATTGAGCCATCCAGGCGCCCCAATAGATGTGTTTTTAAAAAGATTAAATTTTACAGAATAAAAGAAACTTTATACATTCCTTCATTTGTCAACTTCAGTAGGAAATATATGCCAAAACGAAAATTTTAACTCTTAGCTATTATAGACTTGGAGAAAAAATGGCAAAAGAGTATGTATGTATATATAATATGTATGATATATAATGTGTAATATGTAATATGTATAAAATACATAAAGTGTATTGATTAGATAAGGTCTCTCCGGTTGATGGTCACAACACTGAAATCACACTGACTGGATTGGACTACAAAATTGTCATCCCATGAAGTAACAAAATGTTAAATCATAAGATGCTGTATTTTTCTAAAGTATTTATGGTTCAAGATACCTAAACTTCAGGAGTAAATAATAGCATCATTTGTTTAGGTTTTGCTCAGTCAGCATTTGAGATTCTGTTTACTTCCTTTTGGATGCTTTGCCTGCAATTGAAGCATGCTGTCACCAGTGAGCAGTTATGTCTCAGTTATAGCCATCACGTGTCAACAGCAGGGCTTCCGCCATGGGTGTGGCTAATTGAGAGAACGCAGCAGAAATGAGCACTCACCTTTAAGAGACCAAATGAGGGGCCCCTGGGTGACTCAGTCGGTTAAGCGTCCGACTTCAGCTCAGGTCACCATCTCATGGTTGGTGAGTTAGAGCCCTGCGTCAGGCTCTGTGCTGACAGCTCGGAGCCTGGAGTCTGCTTCGGATTCTGTGTGTGTGTCTCTCTCTGCCCCTCCTCTGTTCGTGCTCTCTCTCTCTCTCTCAAAAATAAACATTAAAAAAAAAAAAAAAAAAAAGACCTGGGGCGCCTGGGTGGCTCAGTCGGTTGAGCAGCCGACTTCGGCTCAGGTCATGATCTCGCGGTCCGTGAGTTCGAGCCCCGCGTCAGGCTCTGTGCTGACAGCTCAGAGCCTGGAGCCTGTTTCAGATTCTGTGTCTCCCTCTCTCTGACCCTCCCCTGTTCATGCTCTGTCTCTCTCTGTCTCAAAAATAAATAAAAACATTAAAAAAAAATTAAAAAAAAAAAGACCAAATGAAAATTCTTAAAACTGATGTTCATCAGTATTGCTTATGTTCATTTGTTTTCATTGTAAAAGCAGTTTTAGAAATTAATATGGAAGTATAATTCTATTTCTTTGCAAATTCCTAATTGTTATACCTTTCCACTTCTTTGGAGGGGAAAGTTTTTGTGTTTGTTTTTGTTTTTGAGAGAGAGAGAAAGAGAGAGAGAGAGGGAGCAAGTGAGAGAGTGACAGAGAGAGAGAGAGAGAGAGAGAGAGAGAAGTGGGGCTCACCCAGGGCTCGTGTTTTTTACCTGAAGTGGGGTAGAAGCTCACTCGAAGTGGGTCTCGAACTCACAAACTGTGAGATCATGACCTGAGTTATATTCAGATGCTTAATGACTAAACCACCCAGACGCTTGAAGAGGAAAGTTTTTTTTTTAATGTTTATTTATTTTTGAGAGAGAGAGACAGAGCATGAACAGGGGAGGAGCAGAGAGAGAGGGAGACACAGAATCTGAAACAGGCTCCAGGCTCTGAGCTGTCAGCACAGAGCCCGACGCAGGGCTCAAACTCAAGAACCGTGAGATCATGACCTGAGCCAAAGTTGGACGCTTAACCAACTGAGCCACCCAAGTGCCCCAGGAAAGTTTTTAAGAAACAAACACTGGAACTCAAAGAGAGAGCATGAGAAAAGTATATCAGGGTAGCCAAAAACAAAAGTCCCTTGTTCCGGAGAAATCAGTGGCTTTGAAAAGATTAGCAGAAGACCATCTCAATTCACATAATGGCATACACATTCTTAGTAAAACTTCAAACTGCTTTTTGTTTTCAGGTGTTAGGCTAGTGTGAAACAGGATTAAGGCCACATCCATTAGACTTCGCTTGTGTAAAGTCTGAAGCGGATTTTAGATTCTAAAGTTGACTTTTCTATTACAGTGAGACTGTCAAAGCTGAGTTTCAGGGCACATAGTGACTCAACAACTCCAGCTATATTTCAAATTCACTGAGGGACCCCGTCATTCCGGAGTCATTGAAAACTTAAACTCGTAGGGTCAGTGACTCTCCATGTTTCATTGTCCTGTCATTATAAGAAAAGCAGTGGAGAATGAGGCCGGAATACCAGCAAGGGAGAAGAGCCTGCTGGAATATGGATGAGCTAGAAATATCTATGAAACTATTTTATTGGTGATGGTGGATGGGAAATTCTGGTGGGAGGTGAAGGGCGGGACAAAGTGTTTGCAGTGGACATTTCCCCTCCTGGTAATAGCCAGGAGGGAAGCTCCCCACCCCCATCACCAGCCATGTGGTTTGGGTGGGATTGACCCCAGCTCCATTTTAGATGGGCTGTGATTTGCTTAAGCCACCCTAGGCCTCTTAGTCACCATGGTCTTTCCAATGGGCACCTAGTGCATTGAAGGCAACTAGAATGCAAGGAAGTATTGGGACATCTGGGGGGAACTGTTTGTTTTCCCTACAGTGGGAGTATCACAAGAGACCCTCTTCCTCTGAAAAGTAGTAATAAGGACAGCACACCTGACCCACTTGGATTCTGAGTATCCCTAGAGTCCCTGGACAGGTCACCCAGTTGTTCAAACTCCACCTTTGCCATAGTCCTCTAAGAGGGCCTTTTTTTTTTTTTTTTTTTTTTTTCTGGCAGGCATGTGTAGACATCCCATCTTGATGGAAACAGCTTTTATTCTTTTCTTATTTCCAGATCATGTGGGACTTGGTGAAAAATGACAGCAAACTCTCAGCTAGGTGCTTGTTCCATACGGGTATTGTGCTGAGTAATTTATATGTACCATCTAATTTTCTTTCAGTAGCTACTATTTTTACTATCGTACCTATTTTCTAGATGGAGAAAACGAGGGTTAGAAGAGTTAAGACACCTGCCCATGCCCACACAGGTGGCAACATCAAGGCCAGGGCTTGAACTCTTTCAGGGCCACATTGAAGGGTAAAGGCTACAGCTAATAATGTTAGTTACTGGTGGGAAAAGCCAAAGAGGCTGGTTCAAGGTCTCTTGGGCATAGATAAGCTGTAGCCAACATTTCCTCCTCGCCAGGAGACAAGAGCAGAAAAACAAACATTGCTTCGCAGCACACGTACTTCCGCATTAATTAGATGGTCATTACCAGGATCATTTCTTTCTGATTAGGAATGTGCCAACAAGCTCTGCTTTGGGGGGAAAGGACTGAAATCCCCCCTGCTTCTGTCCCTTTGGCCACTGTCTGTGTGTGTGCTGAGTTGTGGTCCAGAAAGAAGATGGGGGCGGGGCGGGGTGGGACAGGAGCTGGGAAGGGAGACTGAAAAGAAGCTTGAAGGGTCCTGAAAAACTTGCTAAAGGCATGAGGTTTGAGCAAGATAGTGACTTAAATTGTCTTAAGGACAAAGGTGAATCTGAGATGTAGCATGAGTCAAGCTCCAAGGGGGTAGACTGGGAATACCCCCAATTCTAAAATGGGCAGATTCTACAGCAGAGAATTGGCAGAGACTGGTGCCCAGATCTCCATGTCATGATAATGGTTTTGAAGTTGTGTTATCTCTTGCGTCTTTTGTAAACAAACTGATTCATTTCACAAACATGTTCTGATGTCTTGCTATGTGCTAGGCACTGTCCCAGGAGCTAGAAGAATAAAGATAAACAGGAGGGAATCCCTGTCTTCAAGGAGTTTATAGTCTAATGAGGAAAATAAATATTGGAGAAAATAAAATGCTATGTGTTAAGTGCTAAAATGGAGATATGAGAATAACTCTGACAAAGAAGCTTCAAAACGATAATATTGGGGCTGAGTCTTGAAGGATAAGTAGGAATTCTTCAAGGACCTTACAGGAAGGAGAGATTTTATACAGAAGAACTTAGGTTTGCAAGGGTATAAAAGAATGCAGTCTGTCTATAGATCAGCATCATAATTTGTGAGACTAGAGTATAGGGTCTCAAGAAGGATTTGGTGGGAGGGGGACTGATATGGGAGAAGTAAAGCCTCGGAATAATTCAAATGCCAAAAAAGGGCGTTAACACGGAGTAGATTTGTTTCTCTGTTTTGAGTCGGCTGAGAGGTAAGATAGCAAGATATAAGTTATGATAGGTACCAAGGTATATCCAGGAGACAGAAATCATACAGTCATTACAACAACGAAAGTTCAGTGTAAAGAATTATCAGCTATAACATGACTTTGGAGTGATGAATGATTAGTAAGAAGTAAAGAGAACTCTAAAGAATACAGAAATAGCAGATCTCTAATAGTTCTATTACCTATATTATATCCAATCGCGATTACCCCTAAGGTTGAGTTAGGGTACAAAAGAAGAGCCCCCATGGCCGCTAAGGTTGAGATCATACTGGAGAGGGCATGGCCATGGCTTACTGGATGGCAAAGGAGTCTCTGTGGTGCTGCACCTGTGAAACTTACCATAAATCTGCTCCCTGGAGTTCACACCCTTATACAACTGCCTGAGGAGGGACCAGGGGAGCCTGGCTCCTGGGCCCTGGTGCACTTCAGGGGCAGGACACCAGAGAAGACTGTCATGCAACTGGCCACTGGGGAAATGACATGTGCCGCCAGACCCCAGTGTTGAAGGAAGACACAGGAACTCAAGTTTGCTGCAGGAACCAAGAAAGAAAACCCTTTCCTCCTGTAATCTCTCCAGCACCCTCTACTGACAAAGCTCCAGGGTCAGCTGGCGAAGGACATATGTTAAAGGCCCAGACGCATTTTCACAGAACAGGCCAAAAGGTTGAATTGGAGCTGAGAGGAAGTAAATCTACAGCTGGCACCCAGGGACAGGGAAAAATTCTTCCGACATACCCCGAGAAAGTTATTTTCAAACTAAACTCACGATGTCAAAGTGTTATATCTGATAAAATCCTTTCTAGTGGCTAAAAATCTGTCCTGGGAGATTTGTGCCAGCACACCCTGTTTACTAACATGACTTTTCTGTTATTAGTATCAGGGAAAGTTGTTTCCATTTGTGATTGAAAGTGGTGTTGTGTGCCTTATTTTTAAATGGTAGTTAAGAACAGGAGCTTTGGAGTTGAAAAATCTGAGTGTGGCCAGTTACTTGACTGCCTAGTACACATATAAATATTATCAGACTGCTAATAGCAGCTGAAAAGAATGACAGCATACTAACGCTTAAAATAATTCACTACATGCTAGACCTGACAGGGGCTTTAAAATATTATTTATTCATCCAATATTATATATCAACATTAATCAAATCTTGGAATTTGGGTAAGAGACTGGTTACAGATGTCATGAAGCTATATCAATATGGCAATTAGAATGTATTGCTCTTTTCTCTGTATTTCTGAACTAAATGCCTTATTTGTGTGCCTATTCTAGTGCTCAAATCATTTTGTCTGTTATTACGGTATTATGGAAGATGGTTTTCACTAGACAGTGATTTCCTCAGGATGAATACTGTTTACCCATTTTTCTTTTCCCTCCAGACTTTTAAAAATTATGTATTTTGCATACAATAGGCACTCAGATAATTGCCAAAATGGAATTTTTAATTTTACCATCAGTCTTTCCTTATTCTTGCATATCTTGAAATTCTTACAAACTCCCTGTAAAGATTTAAAGGGAACAAGAAGGTTTAATAATTTTGTTTTACAGAAGAAGATTCTGAGACCAGAGTGTTACCTGCTTAAGGTCACACAGCTAGCTTAAGGACAGGCCTAGGACCAGAACCTAAGTTTCGTTTATGGATTGGTCATTTTTCAGATATTGAGCTAGGTACAATGCTGGGCTCTACAGTTCTACGAATTAAGCACAAAGTCTTTGCTTTCAAAGACCTGACAATATATTGGGATTGGGGGGGGGGGACAGGAGACAAGTAAAAGTAATCCTATGTAATCCTATGGATACCAAGCAATGTGACAAGTGTACTACAGGGAAACATGGGCTGATATTGAGCTGATGGTCCAAATACTGAAATATTTTTATGTCACTGATCAATAGCCACCTCCCCTGATACCTTCTCTCAGACATTCCCATGATCTAGAAACTAAAAGATTAATTGAGGAGTATCCAGAACTCTGTTCTAGTTGTTGGAACCAGGCTGGTGTTCTGATTAGTCACTCTCAAAGCAAAGTCAGTTTTTATATATCTTTTCATATTTTGAATATCACCCTGGGGATATGCATAGGGAGTTAGAATTCAATGGAGTGTAGCTCAGGAGAGGGAACGAATTCAGAACAAAAGGTTAAAAAGCATCTTCAAGAACTTTAAAAAAGATTATTTTTATCTGATTATAACATATACTAAAGGATTTATGAAATACATATATTGTTATGTAAGATACTGTCAAGGGGTAAACTGAGTGAAGGGTACAAAAGACCCCTCTACTATTTTTCCAACTTCCTGTAAATCTTCAATTATTTAAAAAAAAAAGTGTTGTTTTTCTTTTTAACATGAAGGAAACCTATCTACCTGGGTTGCTATTGTTAATTACAAAGATATTCAATATGCCATTGCAAATGGAATTCTGCTTGGGCTTAATTAAAATGCACAAATTTTAATGACAGAAAAGATTAAGTCTAAAATAGATCTGAAATATTTCACTTCACTAGTTTGCAGTATAACACAGACACATCTTACAAAGGTCAAATATTAAGGCCTTGGCCCTTTTACCCTACCGCCAACACAGGCCACGTTCTCACCAGAACCGTGAAGAAGGCGACTCGGGTCATCACTGAGACGTACTACACACACCTGGATGACTTCCGTACCGACATGGCCCTGTGAGAGGAGACCGCCATTATTCCCAGCCAGAAGCTCCGCAACAAGGCAGCAGGGCTATGTCACATGTCTGATGAAGCAGATGCAGAGAGGCCCGGGGAGAGGTATCTCCATCAAGCCGCAGGAGGAGGAGAGAGAAAGGAGGGCTAATTATATACCTGAGGTCTCAGCTCTGGATCAGCAGATCTTGAGGTAGATCCTGACACCAAGGAAATGTTGAAACCCTTGGTTTTGGTACTCCATCCAACCTGGAAGTCACTCAGCCTACGATCAAGATGAATTTTAAAACACCATGTGGAGAAGTTTGAATCTTCCTGCCAGGCTGTAACATCTTCAATAAACCTTGGACAACATTATCAACATCATCATCATCATCATCATCATCACCATCAACAACAACAACAAAAGGACTTGGTCTTATGGAAATCCCTCCTTCTCCTGAAGTTCTCCCTCATAGATGCCCATTCTCCATGATTCCTGTGGCCCATGCTGCATGTCAAACCCTGGAAACTCAGACTGCCAGGGCCCTTTTGGGAAGCACTGATTCACCCTCACCATTTCCCTCAGCAATTACTTGGGAGAGATCAGTCAGGAAGGTTCTAGAGTCTACCACTTGCTCAACCTGGAAGCATTTACTCCAAGCAAGGACATAGTCATTATCCTTAAATTCTTATGAAGTAAAGGCAGACCCCACCACCACAGATGAGGCAAATATGATAGTCTATTTTTTTAAGTTCATTTATTTATTTTTGAGAGAGAGAGAGAGGGAGAACATGAGTAGGGGAGCGGCAGAGAGAGAGGGAGAGAGAGAATCTCAAGCAGGCTCTGCACTGACAGTGCAGAGCCCAGTATGGGGCTTGAACTCACAAACCATGAGATCATGACCTGAGCGGAAACCAAGAGCCAGACGCTTAACCGACTAAGCCACCCAGGTGCCCCTGAAATTACTAAAATTTTAGAAAGCCATTTCTCCTTCTTCTTCAAAGTCACAGGCTGGCTAAAGACAAGCTCAGTTTGCATTACCAGACAGAACATGAAGTCTCAGTCTGTGGCATCAGTGTGCAGATTTAAAGTGAACTGTATAGCTTTCTTGGAGACCACTGAGTAAATGTTTGCCTCATATAATAATAAATAAGGAGCCCATTGTGCTGAGTTTCCCAAAACCGAGGAGTCAGCTCCAAAGAGAACTCCAGAAGCCAAAACAAATGACAGCTTCCTTGGATGGAATGACTTTACACACAACATGCACACACGCGCACACACACAAACACACACACACATACACACCTATAAACACCACTGTGCACATACGCTTATATATTTTAGTCTAAGATTTTTCTTAGTTCCTATATATATTTTTTGAGTTCTTCTTCTGGTACCCCACAAGATAATAAAATAGATCAACATAAACACAAAATGACAAATAAATGAAGTTAAATTTTAAGAGTATCTTTTCAACTCACCTCTCAGTACAAGTAAATATACATGAATGAACACATATATTTCACTCTAATGCAACCACTAAGTGAGATATGTGAAAATCATACATTAAATAATGAATGTGAGATTCCCCATCTGCCAACTTACGAAGCGCTGATGAGTGGAGAGGCTGGGATGGAAATAAGTCACGGCATGTTAGTTCTAGAAGGCATGGTAACTGGTCTCCCAAGGTGGCTCCGATGAACCACTTTTTCTAGTAGCCACGCCCTCTGTAGTCCCCTCTCACGGTGAATCTGGGCTGACCCTTCTGCTTGCTTTAACCAATAGAATGCAGTGGAAGTGATGCTCAACAACAAAAGCATTTTTTAATTCTTTTTTTAAAAGTTTATTTATTTATTTTGAGGAGGGGTGTGAATGGGGGAGGGGCAGAGAGAGCAGGGGAAAGAGGGAGAGAGAGACTCCCAAGCAGGCCCCGTGCTGTCAGCCCAGACCTCACATGAGGCTCAAACCCATGAACCATGAGATCATGACCTGAAGTCAAATCAAGAGTCAGAGGCTGAACTGACCAGGTGTCCCAACAAAAGCATTTGTAACAATCAATTGCTATATAGAATTTAAGATAAAAAAAATATAATTTTATTGTATGTTGTGTCTATTCATCTTTTATAGTGATAAATTATAAAATACACACAAACACATACATGTCACACACATACACATGTGAATGCACACACACACTTTTTTCCCAGAAAGCCAGTTGTTGAATATTCACCAGCACTGTTGTGCTTGCCTCATCTCAACATACCTTCCTGGAGTTGTAATCTTCTGGAAAAAAAACAAGTCCTCAATCCTTTTACTCTGAACTGGAAATTACTAAAATCTGCCAGAGTGGTCTTGGGTGACCCTTTGATCCCTGTGATAGGAAATACAAAAAAATCATTGTGATACAACTGCCCATGAGGATAGAAAGAGCGGGAAGCAGTGGGCTCACTTCTGCATCATGCAAAAGAAAATGAAGGTCCTGAGTCTATGAGAAGGCCCTGGCTCAACTTCCTTAAAGGCAAGCTCCAAGAGAATGATGGAGTTGGTGATGCAGATTTGCTGTGGCACAGGGGATTCAAGGTGATCTTGATGTAGAATACCTTGGCATAAAGACCATCAGGCTCTATCCTGGCCTGCCAGGGTCTCAGCAGGCAGTGAGACCCAGTCTCCGGGTGACAACATTGAGCAGAAACTTCTCTGCACACAGCATGGGTTTCAGCCAAGCAAGCAGGCGGCATCCAGGAGCACATGCAGAAGACTTCAGGCTCAAGCAGGTCAGTCTGACTTTCAGCTTCAGAAGCCAAGCTGTGCTAATACCCCAAGTCCCAGAAGGCTTTTGGCTCTAAGTAAAGTTTTAGTGTCAGATGAGATTTATTTTCTAGAAAAAGAGCAGAAGCTTAATTTTAAAAAGGAAGAGGGGAGGGGAAAAGAGGAAAGGAGAAGGAAAAAAACATTTTGCCTGGTCATTAAAGACGAGCATTAAGTTGGGTTCAAATTTAGCACCATGGCAAAGGGCATGACATTCATCCTTAAAACGGAAGTGGAACGGGAATGAAGGTTCTCACATAGACACATCTTGGTAGGTTGCCAAAGGGCAATGTCCCAGCAAACAGGGGAGCTTGCCACCAAAGCCAGAGGTAGGGAACTAAGGGCAGAGAATGTTTCCTAAACGAGGAAGGTACTTTAAAATGTATGGTCTTTTTAAAGAACTGCTTTTTTGCCCTCTAAATTTTAGGCCCAACCGCAGACTAAGCCTCAGTTACTAAATTGTAGCTCTAGATATTAGCTAAGTCACTTAAATTCTCTGAGTCTCCATTCTCCTGTATTGGTAAAATAACCCCTGCCTCACTGTATTAATTGTGCAGGTTAAATAAGGATACAGATGAAGTGCTTGGCATATAGTGAAAGGTAGCCAGAATTGTTTCTATTGAGGCCTTTCAATCAGAATTAGATTAGTAACGCTTCATACTAGATTTTTAAGTCTAAGAAAGCATTCAGTTTTACTTAGGGTTTATTTCTTTAAATTTTTCTCTAAAATTAGGAATTGTGGGGCACCTGGGTGGCTCAGTCAGTTGGGCATCCTACTTTTGGATTCAGCTCAGATCATGATCTCGTGGTCTGTGGGTTTGAGCTCTCCATCGGGCTCTGTGCTGACAGTGCAGAGCCTGCTTGGGGCGCTCTCTCTCTCTCTCTCTTTCTCTCTCTCCCTCTCTCTGCCCCTCCCCCGCTCACTTGTGCACGCTCTTGCTCTCTCTCTCTCTCCCAAAATAAATAAACTTAAAAGTAAAATAAATAAAATTAGGAATTGCTTCATTAACGGTTTCTGCAGAAAAGTTATTGAAGATGTTTGATGAGAGCAGGTACCTGGGACTTAGGAAAAACAATCCAGTTTGATATGTAGTCCTACACAGGTACTATCATTCATCTTTTTTTATGTTACCTAAATTTCAGGCATAGTGTGTAGAAAGAAAGAAATAGCCTCTGAAGGACTGTGCAAAGCAAATTTATAAGAACGTGTATATTTGGTGGGGGGGAGTGCCCCTGGTGATTCTGATGTGCAGTCATAAATATTTATTCGAATGAATGGATTTCCAATCCCTAAACCCCACAGTGGAGAACCTCTGGGAGCATGTTCAAATTTTGTTGCCAAGCTGTGCTTACTTGCCCTAATTTCCAATTAACTTTAGCATGCCCAGAGGGTACATGGCACAACACTTTTAGACCTTCTAAGGACTTACCAGACAGATATTTCATGTTCTGATAGGTCCGTGGCTCTGTAAGGGCTCGCCCTGCCCTCACCTGAGCCAGACTGCACACAGGTATTTATGGGTGGCTCTATTTTGCTCCTACGGCCAATTGAAGGGAAGGGCCCAATATAAATCCAGTCTCATCTTGAGAAGTAACAGAAGTTGGATTAATTTTGCTCTTTTCGTGGGGACTAATATGTGAAGTTAGGGCAACTTTGGGTCATTAGCCCCTTCTGAAGACCCTATAGAATTCTTCATAACCCCTTTAGGACATGGTGCCGGAATGAGAATTCCACCTGCAATCCCCAGAGAATTGATTGGGCTCTGACTCAAAGTGCCACTCCTTTCTCTACTGTACTTCCTCCATTCTGTTCAGACGGAACTTCCAGCTTTATCCTGACTCATATGCTAGTGTTTCTGCCTGAAAGGACACATGTGACTTCTCCCTCTATTAACAGACTAGAAGCAAATGATGGCCAGGAGTGATTCATGGACATGTGTGATTTTCCCTGGGAACTTGATAAATGTTAGGAGGGAGAGGAGTCTGAGAGATACCATAACATCTTCAAATCAACTACGTTAGGGCTTGGAGCTTTGAGATTCTGGAGTTAAGATTCAAAAATATTCCCAGAATTCAAGTGAAGTATCAATAAGTTTACTCCAAATTTCAGTTCTCTAACTTCCGCAAATATTTTCAGGAAAACCTTGGAAACAATTTGAATCCCTGCTAGTCAATCAGGTAAGGTCTTGGAGCATCAAAATCAGGGGGATTGTGGGGCGCCTGAGTGGCTTGGTCAGTTGAGCATCCGACTTTGGCTCAGGTCATGATCTTGCCATTTGTGAGTTTGAGCCCCGAGTCAGGCTCTGTGTTGAGACAGCTCAGAGCCTGGAGCCTGCTTCAGGTTCTGTGTCTCCCTCTTTCTCTGCCCTCCCCCTGCTCACCCTGTCTCTCTCTCTCTCGCAAAAATAAGTAAAACATTAAAAAAAATTTTTTTTTAAAGATTAGGAATATTGGTACATTAGGGGTATTGGTATTGGGATATTGTGACTTCATTTATGTAAACCAGCTTGTGAAGCCTGAGATCTAACAGCTGTTGGCAGCTCTATGTCACTGTTGTTCTGATCCAGTTGTCTATGCCTGGCAGTCCTTGGACGTTTCAAGCACTATCACCACTCCTTAGTGGAGCCAGACAGCTGATTATATCTCAGCCAAGACTTCACAATCTAAGCCCCAACAATTCCACAGTGCTGCAGTTTTAGGCCAGCCTCCAATTTTCCTGAACTTAGTATAAAAATCCTTCAGTTCACAAGGTAGCACTGCTTTGTGCTAGGCTCCTGAAAGGGATACTCCATAATAAAGATTTCTGGACTCCGTGGTATATTCTCTGGGACTAAGCTGACATTACTTGAATTAAGACAAGACCCTCAACCCCCCCCCCCCCCGCCACCACCCACCCAAGCTGAATCTACTGAGGCCACTGGTGTCAAGCTGATGCCACCTAGAGTGAAGGGAGCCAACCCCTCTGTCCATTAACCCAGAATCGGACATCCTCCAGGAGATGGTGGATGGTGGACTAATCCACTCGGCACTCCCATCCCGGTTGTCCTTGCGACATTAGTCACTGGTTTCCCATCACATCTGTGGTCTCTGAAAGTGTGGACCTTGGATCAGAGCATCCACATCACTTGTAACACAACTTGTAATACAAATTCTCAGGCCCCACCCAGATCCACTCAATCGTACACTCTGGGAGTGGGTCCTAGCAGTCTGTGTTACAACAAGCCCTCCCCCATGATTCTCATGCACATTAAAGTCTGAGCATGACTGCATTAGAACATCATCCCCATTATGCTCCGTATTTCCTTGTTCCCGAATCAGTACCCCTTACCCCCCCCCCCCCCCCCGCCCCCGCCACTGCCCTCCAATGTACCTTCTGGAGCAACTGCTCTGTGATCAGCAAATTGCCCTTCATTCTCCACATCTTCCAGGCATTTTCTCCATACCTCCTCACATTAATTGAAGCCCAGTGTCTTCTAGAGAGGCCCTCTGTGGTGGTGGATAGGTGCTCGTATCTATTTACAGCAGGGCAGGTCCTTGTCCCCCTTCCTCTTCATCGGTATTTCCACACAATTACTTCTTTCCCACCCTTTTATAAAAACACCTACTCCATTGAAGCTCATGCCCTGTAGTTATATCACCCTTCCCTCTTCTCATCATTCAAGTCTTCTGTACCAGGCTCATCCTGGGTCACTTTGAAGTCCATTGTGCTGGTGAACACCTGAGCCTCTCCATTTCTTGACTACTTTATCTCCAATGACTTTCTCCTTTGTCCTCTAACACTGACTCCCAGAGTACACACAGAATCTGTTCCCCTTGAAACTCCCTTCCCTCTAAAAATCACAAATACAGGCGTCCCATTCCTGACCACAAATTCTTGCAGTATAGTTTGTTTGACCGCTATTCCCATTAGGATCATTTTCGAACCTCTTTGGGATATCTAATTCCAACCCTTCCCCTTTTAACTCCCCTCATATGGTCACCTCCTTTGTTCCTTTCCCAGCTTTGATTGGATGGCCTATCATTTCAGTCTTTTGTATATATCTTCATTTACTTTGTCTTTCTGACCTCTGTCTCTACTCTGGCAAAATCCAATCATGGTTGACATCAACCATCAATAAATCAGATATTGAATAAGCATCAACTTCATGTCCAGTACTTTTTATAGGCACTAACACTGCAGAGTGAACAAGTCAGATCATGGCCTTGGCCTAGTGGAGTTTATTCCCTATTGGAGGATAGATGGGGATGAAAAAATCAGACACACAGATATTCATTTATTTATTTTCCTTTTTTTTCTTCCAAGACTTTATTAAAATTCAAGTTAGCTAACATATAGTGTGGTATTGGTTTCAGGAGTAGAATTTAGTGACTTATCACTTACATATAGCCCAGTGCTCATCACAAGTGCCCTCCTTAATGTTCATCATATATCTAGCCCATCCCCGCCCCTACTCCCTCTCTTGCAACCCTCGGTTTGTTTTCTATAGTTAAGAGTCTCTTATGGCTTGCCTCCCTCTCTTTTTTTTTTTATCTTATTTTATTTTTCCTTCCCTTTCCCTATGTTCATCTGTTTTGTTTCTTAAATTCCACGTGAGTGAAATCATATAGTATTTGTCTTTCTTTAACTTATTTCACCTAGCATAATACACTCTTGCTCTATCCACATTACTGTAAATGGAAAGATTTCACTCTTTTTGATGGTTGAGTAATATTTCATGGTGTATATAAACCACATCTTCTTTATCCATTCATCAGTCGATGGACATTTGGGCTCTTTCCATACTTTGGCTATTGTTGATAGCACTGCTATAAACATTGGGCTACACATATAATATGCCCCTTATAATCAGTATTTTTGTATCCTTTGGATAAATACCTAGTATTGCAACTGCTGGGTCATAGGGTAGTTCTATTTTTTAAAAAATATTTTTTAACATTTATTCATTTTTGAGAGAGAGAGAGATAGAACGTGAGTGGAGGAGGGGCAGAGAAAGGGAGACACAGAATTCGAAGCAGGCTCCAGGCTCTGAGATGTCAGCACAGAGTCTGATGCAGGGCTCAAACCCATGAGCCATGAGATCATGACCTGAGCTGCAGCTGGACGCTTAATCGACTGAGCCACCCAGGCACCCCAGGGTAGTTCTATTTTTAACTTTTGGAGGAAACTCCATACTGTTCTTCAGAGTGGCTGTACCAGTTTGCATTCCCACCAACAGTATAGACGGTTCCCCTTTCTCCACATCCTCTCCAACATCTGTTGTTTCTTGAGTTAATTTTAGCCATTCTGACAGGTGTGAAGTGATATCTCATTGTGGTTTTGATCTGTATTTTCCTGGTGATGAGCAATATCGAGCATTTTCCATGTATTTTTTAACATTTACAAGTCTTCTTTGGAGAAATGCCTGTTCATGTCTTCTGCCCATTTATTAACTGGATTATTTATTTTTGGGGGTGTTGTTTGATAAGTTCTTTATATATCTCGGATACTAACCCTTTATCCTATATATTTGCAAATATCCTCTCCCATTCTGTCAGTTGCCTTTTAGTTTTGTTGCTTGTTTCCTTCCCTGTGCAGAAGCTTTTTATCTTGATGAGGTCCCAATAGTTCATTTTTGCTTTTGTTTCCCTTGTCTCTGGAGACATGTCTAGTAGGAAGTTGTTGTGGCCAAGATCAAAGAGATTGCTGCCTGTGTTCTCCTCTAGGATTTTGACGGTTTCCTGTCTCACATTTAGGTCTTTCATCTATTTTGAATTTAATTTTGTGTATTGTGTAAGAAAGTGGTCTAGTTTCAGTCTTGTGCATGTTGCTGTCCAGTTTTCCCAACATCATTTGTTGAAGAGACTTTTTTCCACTGGATGTTCTTTCCTGCTTTGTTGAAGATGAGTTGACCATATAGTTGTGTGTCCATTTCTGGGTTCTCTGTCCCATTCCATTGATCTTTGTGTCTGTTTTCGAGGAACATAGATATTTAATATATGTCAGGATCATGGTAAGTGCTTCCAGGAAGAATAAGTGCCAATAAAGGGAATAGGAAATGATGGGAGCAATGGGGTGGGGAAGAGGGCAGCACTATTTTAGATGCCATGGTCTGAGAAGGCATCGTGAGGAGGTGAGTTTTGAGCAGAGACCTGAATGAGGTGAGAGAACCAAGGCATGGGAGGAGACTCCAGAGAAAAGCAGGTGCACAGATCCTCAGGTGGGCATGTGCTTTGCCTGTCAGAGGAAGAGCACAGTAATGGCAGAATTGAAATTCAGAGAGTAGTACAAGATGAGGTGGGAAATATACCCACAGGATGTTTCATGAAGGTCTTATAGATCCAAATGAGGACCTGAGAGTTTGTTTGTTCCAAAGAAGCCACTGAAGAGTTTTAAGCCTTTGAATGAAATGGTCTGACTTTCCTTGGAAAACATCACTCTGAATACCGTATAGAGATTATACTGCGGGGAAGGCATGGACGGAGTTGGGACACAGTGAGGGAATCCTGCTGTGGTCCAACTGGGAGATGAAGGTGCAGCCATACACTTTCTCTGTACTTCTCTCTGAAAGTGTGGTCCCTGAGCCAGCATCATCCACATCACCTGGAAACTTCTAATGCAAATTTCCGGGCCCCAACCCACTCATCTACCTACATTTATTAAACTTCTGGTCCCTTACATATCCCCTCGTTCTCAGAAAATAACCCTCACTTCCTACTTTGCAGGGAGAATAAAAAAAGGGAATCCATTGTGTAAGAATTCTTCCATTTCCCATATCTATAAAATTATTTCTTTCCAGTCTCTTCATACTAAGGACTTATCCCTCCTTCTAATTGTGGTCTCTCCATCTTATTTGCGTTTATTGTTCACGCGTGCTCAAATCTCTACCAGCATGCTAAAAATAATTTTCCCCACCTCGACCTCCAGCCATCACTCTGATCCAAAGCTGAACAAACTCTTTGAAAAGCTTCTACATTCATTCTCTCTACCCTCCAATCCCTCTCTCCTCCCCAACCTACTTGAACCTGGCTTTGGCTCCCACCATTACACTGAAAGATCTTTCACCAGGTTCCAGATCATCTCTTGCTGTTAAGACCATAGAAAACATTCAGCCATGTCACACATGTACCCCTGAGCTTCATGTTAAGTTATTGGAATACTTTTGAACCAGTTTTATAAAGAGCTGCCACCCAAACCCCACCCCAATACATCCTCTCTCTCCCTGTCTAGACCCTCCTGCTTAGATCCCCCTCACCTAGTAGCTGAGGGGTTAATGCCAGGCACAGCAAGTGCCCTCCTCACCCAACTCCCATATCAGCCATTCTGATTGGTTTGTATACTATATACTTTAGTATAACCCATCTCAGCTAAAATCACAAAACTTCCAGGCTCCTTCTTGACTGTTCAGAATCATTTAACACAGTGGACTCTTTGAAACAGTCTCTTTGATTTCTCTGATGACACACTCTTGATTTTCTTCTTGCACTTTTCAGTTTCCTATACTGCCTTTCCCCATTGACATAACCTTTACGTGTTGATCTTGTTCTGGACCCTCTTCTCTTTGCTTTACTATCTCAATAGATCTCACTTATTCTCACCTCATGTCTTTAATCACTATCTGTATGCAAATGAATCCCACATTAAATGTTTAACCAAGACCTCTTTTCTGAACTCCAGACCTGACTCAAATATCTGCTTAGCAAATCATTTGGCTGTCCCATCAAATCTACAAATGTAACATGCATGAAATTGACTTTCTAGCTCTTAGCTTCCCATCTGTTCCTTCTGCAGAGATGGTTCTACCACCATCTACCCAGATGCACAAATCAGAAAGCTGGGAGTCATCGGTAACTCCTCTCTCTCCCTCACTACCCCTTCACTACCCCTCATTTGCCATCAGTTACCATGTCCTATTTACTCTCTTTTAACCTACATGGGATATATATTAAATCCATTCCATTTGCTCCCCATATCCCCTGCCGTCTCTGGTTCAAGCCACCATCACCTCCTACCTCACTGATTACAGTGGGCCTCTTGTATTCCTGTGTCTATATTTGTCTCCCTCCATTCTATTTTCTCTAAAGCAGCCAGAGTGATCTTTTACAAAATGCAAATCTGATTAAACCAATATATCCTGTTTCACTCCCCTGGAGTTCAAAATGAGGTCACATTCTTCTTAATGTTCAAATCAGATGAGTTAGAGCCTTCAGCTTGTCTGCCAGGTGTGATAACTTCAGATTCCAAAGGTTCAGATGGTCTAATAAACAGAGCTGGAAAATCTGCTTGACTCTCAGTAAAATGCCAGATTGTACTAGTCCTCTGTCCTTGGGTAGTCCTTATCCATTGCTGCATGATCTGTAGTGACCAGGTACAAACGTCCACCAAATAACCCACAGTAATCCTTACCCAGTGAAAGAAAGTGTTTTTAAGGTCTAAGCCCACCAGTGTTTCAGTTCTGGAGGTAGGGGGAAAGAATCTTTACAAATGTCATAGCCAGCTATGATAGCTCAATGCCATGGTAGGCCTGGGACCCAAATGTTAGAGCTCTTCCCTTATTCAGCTCTTTTAGTTCATATACACGGACAAGGAGTGATGGTGGGTATCAGAATCTTCTTACATTTCCTAAGGCAAAGCCTTAATGCCTTTGTGAATTTATGCATGGAGATTGATTTGCTTGTGCTCAGGCCTGAAGGCCCCAATGCAAAGGATATTACCAGAGGCCAGCAGCCTGGGCCCCAACACTAATCAGAATGCACCTGAAGCCTAATGAGTTAGGGTGTAGTCTACCTCTTTCTGAGAAAGATCATTTTTAACCCAAATGTCCCTGACACTCTCTAATTCCTGTCTTGAGTAGGGGGTCTGACTACTAATTCAAGGTAGAAACACAGGAGAATCCCAGGAGCTACCTTCTCCCTGAATCACATCTAATCAGCCACCAATCCTTGATGATTCTACCTATGAACGTCCTTAGAATTCAGCGCTGACACTTAGTTCAAGCTCTGATTTGTTCTTTTACCATTTTAATCAGTTCCTACAGGTCACCTTGGCTCGACTTCCAATATAACCTCCATATTGCACTCATTGATCTTTCTAAAATATAAATCTGATCCTGCCTCTGTTCTGTTGAAAGCTCTTTAGTTAATCCTCCATGTATCTTTTGCAAGGATAGGATACTTAATCTGAGATGCAAGCAGCAGGAGTCAATGGATGGGCATCAGAAGAATTGTGAATCATATGCAAAACTGTACATGTGCATTTTCCCAATGAAATAGCTCACAGTTTTCATTGGAGTTTCAAGGGAATGTATTTCCACAGAAAGGCTAAGATCTACAGCTCAAGCTCAAGCTGTTTAGCTGGGATGAAAGGGATTTTCATGACCCGGTCGTTGCTTACCTGTTCGGTCTTATCATCCACATCTCTCTCCCTGCCACCCCTCCCCACTCAATACTCCAACAATGTAAAACTGCTTATGATTCCTAAAACATACCAGGCGATTCTATGCCTCCATGTGCTTTTGCGCATACCGCTCCCTCTGCCTGCAGTGCCTCCTTCCTTTATTTGCTTTTGTCTTCTTGTAAAATTTATCTTTCAAGATCCAGCTCTGGCAACATTTTCAGAGAACTTTTCCTGGTTCCCTCCTATGAAGAGTTAACCACTCTGACTTGTGAGCCACCTCTCTTTTTTTGTACAGGTGTCTGATTTGGCCCACCTTTGTGTCCGTAAGCAACTGAAATATGTTAAGGAGACATTTTTGTTGAAGTACAACATGTGTCCAGAAATGTGCAAACCGTTTAAGTGTGCGGCAGCTCTGTGATTTTTACAAAGTGCATACACCAGTGTTAACCATCACTTGGATAAAGGAAAGGAATACTGCCAGGGTCCCGAAAGCCCTCTCGTTTCGCCCCCCGTCATTATCTAACCTCAAATGTAACCACTGTTCTGATTTCTTCTTCCATAAATTAGTTTGCCCATTTGAAAATTTCCGTGCCTCGTGTCCAGCTTCTTCGCTTTGACATTCTGTGTATGAGACTCATCCATGGTGTTTCTGGTAGCAGCAGGTTTGTTCACTGCTGTGTGGTATTCTTTTGTGCAATTTGCGTTTCTTTTTCTACCACCGATAGACATCTGAATTGTTTCCATTTTTAGCTACTAAGAACAGGTCGCTATGAACATTCTTATCCATGTCTTTCATTCACCTTACATATACATTTCTATTAGGTATACATCTAAAAGTAGAATTTCTGGGTTATAGCGTATGTGTGTATTCAGGATATTGCCAATACTGTTCTAAAGTGGTTGGGTCAATTTATACCCCCAGCAACAGTGTTGGAGGGTTCACGTTGCTGTACATTGTCGCCATTACATGCCCATTTCAGTTTTTTAAAAAATTTTTTTAATGTTTATTTTTGAGAGAGAGAGAGAGAGAGAGAGAGAGAGAGAGAGTGTGTGTGTGTGTGTGTGTGTGTGTGTGTGTTTGAGGGAGAGAGAGAGTGGGGGAGTGGCTGAGAGAGAGGGAGACACGGAATCCAAAGCAGGCTCCAGGCTCCAAGCTGTCAGCACAAAGCCACACTCGGGGCTCAAACTAATGAGCCATGAGATCATGACCTGAGCCAAAGTCGGACATTCAACCAACTAAGCCACCCAAGTGCCCTGATTTCAGTTTTTAAGTTTCAACCCACTTTGGTGACTGGAGTGTTACCTCACTGAGGTATATACTATACTGAATTTTATTTCTTTACATATCTGTCTACCCTCGTCAACACTGATTTCCTTGAGGCCATGGGACAATGTCTCATGCAGCATTGGGCACCAACATGTACAATGCCAGCACACTTGGGTGCTAAGGAAGTGTTTGTTGAGTGAACAGACTGTTGGAGAAGTGAGAAGGGGCTCACAGGTCTTCCTAAAGGCAAAATCAAGCTTTTGAGGTAAGTGAGTGTCTATTTTTGCCTAACTTTAAGTCAAGTCCTAGTCATTAGATTTGAGTGTCCATCCACTGCCAGTATTATTGTTCTGGTACCTTCTCAAGGACTCACTAGCTAGGTACTTCATAGCATTGATCAGGAATGTATACACCAGGGCTGTTGACAATTCTAACCATAAAGTTAAAGACACCTTGAAATATAATTGTATTTCCCTCCTTTCTGGCAAAATCACATCTAAGCCACCTGCAGCAAAGAAGAAGCTAATCCTTGTTTAAAGATGCTGATCTTTGTTTAAATCCTCGATTAAAGTAGTTAATCCTTGTTTAAACCTTGTGGGTTTGATGAACACCACTTCTCACAGAGATACCTTCACCAGGATAGCTTTAATAAAAAGGAAAGGATAGTAAGTGTTGGCGAGGATGTGGGGAAATTAGAGGCCTCACAGACAGCTGGTAGGAGTGTAAAACAAATGGTGTGGCTGCTATGTAAAATGGTTTGGCCGTTGCTCAAAAACACAAGCCTAGAGTTACCACAAGATCCAGACATTCTACTCCAGCCATATCTATAGAATTGAAAACACATGTTCACACAGAAGCTTGTACATTCATGTTTATAGCAGCATTATTCAGAATAACCAAAAAGTGGAAACAGCCCAAATGTCCATCAGCTGATGAATAGAATTCATAACAGTGGAATACTATTTGGCCATGAAAAGGAATGAAATACGTGTTACAACATGAGTGAATCTTGAAAAGATTGTGCTAAGTGAAATAAGCCAGACACAAAGGCCACGTATAGGGCCATCTACATAAAATGTCCAGAACAGTCAAATTCATACAGACAGAAATTAGGTTAGTGGTAGCCAGAGGCCAGGGGAAGGAATAATGGAGATTGATTTGTCCCAGGGAGGGACCGATAATGGATACACATTACTTCTAGGGGTGATAAAGTACTAAGATTAGATAATGGTGATGGCTGCATGACTGTCAACATATTTTAAAAAACACTGAATTGCATACTTTAAAAGGATGAATTTTATGGTATATAGATTATATCTCAATAAAGCTGTTATACAATATTTTGAGCTGTTAAATTTATTTTTTTTACTTTAAGAAGTAAAATTTACAATTTACTTCTTATCTGAACTGTTTGCTATAAGCTTGTACTGCTTGTGCAATTTCAAAAATACAAAGGTTTCAAAAATACAGGTGACCCTTGAACAACATGGGTTTAAACTGGGGGGGGGGGGGGAAGGTCCACTTATAAGCAGATTTTTCAGTGACTATAGTACAGTAATGTGAATGTATTTTCTCTTCCTTATGATTTCCTTAACATTTTCTTTTTTCTAACTTGCTTTATTGTAAGAATACAGAATATAATACAAATACCATTCAACATTATGTGCTAACCAAGTGTTTCTGCTATTGGTAAGGCTTCCTGTCAACAGTAGGTCATTAGTCACCAAGCTTGGGAGAGTCAAAAGTTATACACGGATTTTCTACTCTGCAGGGGAGAGTGTCCATACCCCTAACTCCCAGACTGCTCAAGGGTCAACTGTATATTTAATTATGGTTTGTATTTTTTTCCCTGTAAAAAGGTTGCATTAATGTACTTCTCCTGTATTATTACCTCTTCTTTTTCTCATTGAACTGGGCAGCATCATCCTAATGAACTGGCCCCTGCCTTCTTCAGGTGGATGTCAGCATAGCATTCGTGAGGATTGTCACCGGCTCTAACTCCAAAGAATGCCAAAGAATATCATGTGCAGTAGGAAAGGGCTGGCACAGGCACTTGGTTCAGACCAGAAGAACCCAGGGGAAAGTTTGCTGTTTCCTTCCCTCATTGTCCTTTGGAAGCAACGTCTTAATTGAATATGACTAGCCTGATCAAAGCCCCCTTCTACTTCTTCTCTTCTGGTCTTTTGGAGAGGAAAATACCAAACAAAAAGTAGGTACGTAAAACATGGTATTAGAGTATGTACCGTCACCTTCGACGACTTTTAAAAATTTTGTCTTCCCCTTGTTTTTTTTCCTTGCTCCAATGATTTAAGAAAAAAAATTTTTTTTGTTTTTAAATTCCTCTAATCCTGTGCTTCTCAAAATGTGGTTCCCAGCCCAGCAACACCCACATTACCAGAGGAATTGTCAGAAATGTAGATTATTGGCCATGGGAACCTGCACACGCCTGCACTGGGACTGGGACCCCGGGGCCTTAAGTAGCCCCCCTCAAGGTGATTGCAAAGGCTGCTGGCCTTTTAGCACCCCTGCTCCGGTTTCTGCTTCTCTCTCTCAGCCATCAGCTTTTCAAGCCTAATGCACATTAGTAAGGCGCCACAGATCTGCTGAGTCACCCTCCTTTCCCTTCCTTTCCTTTACCCTAACCTTCGCCACTCTGCCTGGATTCTTTCCTTAGCATATTTCTCTGCATTTTCTCTTCCATCTTGGAATCCAACTGCTCTTTCCCAAATCAGCAACTTGGGTTTCTGTCCTTTCCCACCTATCCGGTGAATGACAACATGCCCTACTTAAGAATCCCTCACGGCATTGCCTGGGAAGAAAGAGGGTACCACGAAAAGAGGAATTTTTGTTCGAACATTTGTGGTACTTATTTTTGTAAAAATAATTGTGCCACTGCTATGGAGCAGAGATTGACAAACTCAAATGTGTAAAGGGGAGTTTGTGATTTTTAAAATGCATGTTTCCAGGGGCGCCTGGGTGGCTCAGTCAGTTAAGCATCTGGCTTCAGCTCAGGTCATGATCTTGTGGTTCGTGGGTTTGAGTCCCCACGTGGGGCTCTGTGCTGACAGCTCGGAGCCTGGAGCTGTGAGATCATGACCTGAGCTGAAATCAAGAGTCCAATGCTCAACCAACTGAGCCACGCAGGTGCCCCGGTGCCACAGGTGATTTTGAAGGTGGTGGGCTTTGCCCACTTTGAGAAACACTGGCTAAATAAAGCATGAGCTTTATGTTGGGACAGGCCTTCCATACCTCTTCCCTTTGGAGAGTCTTTGCTCACTGGAAATGTATACAAGAAAAAAAAAGTAACACAGGACCTATATCTTTTAGTAACATTTTCCATGTCTTTAGTTTAGCAACTGAGTGCGAAGTACTGGAACAAATGACTACATTTTTGGCCTCATAAAATAGGGTTGCCCAATTCCAGCATTATCATTATTTTGGTCTGGATAATTCTGTGCTGTCCGGTGCTTTGCGGGAGGTTTACAAGTATCCTTGGCCTCTACCCACACTCTGTGTCAGTAGCACCTATCCCCCAAGTTGTGATAACTTAAAAATACCCCCCAGACATTTGCCAAATGTCCTTGGGGGAGCAAAATTTACACAGGTTGAGAACCATTGAAATGGGGACCTTAAGTGAAGAGAATGTACAATTCATATAAGTAACTCTATGGAACATTTGAATGTCTGTGGTCAAAGTATTTTTGCTTTTACATTAGAAATAGTGTGTAGCTTCTAAGAGTGTTCAGTTAGAAACGACAGTGTTTTAAGAAATCTGAAAAAAAATCTTATATCACTACAAAATATGAAGCATATCTCTAAAAGTAACATTAAGAAAGTTAAGGTGGACACATGAAAATGTAAGTGGAAAAGAAAGTTATCTCAGCTGATGACCACCATGTAAGAGGGCAAAGAGGCAGTATGGACCAACAATAATAATATCAATACCATACTGTATGTTAATACAGTAGGCGATGTTGACAAAACATTTGTGCCAGCCATATTGTTACTTCTGAGAATGCAGAGGTGAGAAAGAAAACAAAATAACTGCCTTCTCTCATAAGGATCAGAGTCTAGTGGGGACTCAAGGGCACAGACAAATAATTACAACATTGACTGAATTAGCATTAAAAGGGCAGTACTGGAAAAATTATGATAGCAGTATCTACTGCTCACTTGTAGTAAAATAACTGAAATTTTTAAGAGACTTTAAAAGCCTTACTGTGTGAGGAGTATAGTTCACACCCAGGCCAGGTTTCTGTCATCCTGACAGAGAGTTAATATAATTCAGACGGACATACCCCTCTTTTGATTGTAAATAAACATGGCATTAGTTTATTGGGTGATTGAAGTTGAGGCAGCTGGACTATTTTGACAAAATGATCAGGATAAGTAGTTCAATTACTCACTTCACTTGTCTGTGAAGAATTCAGACGGCTGTGGTCCAATGAATTAAGTGAATGTCAACTTGGGAGATTTGTGTTATTAAAATATGTTAATATTTGATACAGCTTTAAAACCAAGGTCTTGGGAGAAAGCGTCCATTTATAGGCACACCTCATTGTGTTGCACTTTGCAGATACTGTGTTTTTTTACAAATTGGAGGTTTGTGGCAACCTTGTGTTAAAGCAAATAGCATCTTCTCATTTCATGTCTGTGTCACATTTTGGTAATTCTCACAGTATTTCAAACTTTTCATTATATTTGTTACGGTGTTCTGTGATCAGTGATTATGACTCACTGAAAGCTCAGATGATGGTTAGCAATTTTTAGCAGTATTTTATTTTTTTTTTTTCAACTTTTTTTTTTTTTTTTTTTTTTTTATTTTTGGGACAGAGAGAGACAGAGCATGAACGGGGGAGGGGCAGAGAGAGAGGGAGACACAGAATCGGAAACAGGCTCCAGGCTCCGAGCCATCGGCCCAGAGCCTGACGCGGGGCTCGAACTCACGGACCGCGAGATCGTGACCTGGCTGAAGTCGGACGCTTAACCGACTGCGCCACCCAGGCGCCCCAGCAGTATTTTAAAATTAAGGTACATACAGTATTTTTTAGACCTATTACTGAACATTTAATAGACTACGGTATAGGGTGAACACAACTTCCATATGCACTGGGAAACTAAAAATTCATTTGACTTGCTTAATTGCAACGTTTGCTTTATCGTAGTGGTCTGGAACCGAACCCACAGTATCTCCAAGGTATGCCTGTATACACATATGCTCTCCCACTGGTTTGCTGGGAAAATGCTTTAATTTTCTTGTTTCTTCAGTGATCCAATTACCCCAACCTACTGCATGGCTCTGGGTTAGAAAAAAAGGTTAAATAAGAAAAAGACAGTAAAGGATTAAAAATCCACATAACTATAGCTGCAGTACCTTTTTTGTCAAGTAGGAATCAGACAAATTTGGTTTGCTGGGCCCATGGCATTGGACTGGGGAGGAAGTTAGACAAACGATATTGATTTGCCTTAAAATTTATTGGTCTTCTTGGACTTGCTGACCTGAGTAAGCAACTGTGAACACATTCAAACACCAAGGAAATGGGGTTGGGATGACTGTACATAGGAAATGAGAGTGTGGACAGCTATGCATATTCGCAAATATTTCTAGTTCACCTGGCTTCCTGCTAGGCATTTGATAGAACGGAGCCCTTTGGATGAATGGGATCATGTGACTCTTTCTGGCCAATGAGGTTTGAGCATACATGTGGCATGGCTGGCTGGGGTATTTGACAGCTAGAGATACTCCCTAGTTCTTTTCCTTATAATAATCAGCAACACATGAAATATGGTTTTATCAGCCTGAATCTACTGAATGACTACTGTGAGCATAGCCCTCTGCTGAACCTTGATGGATGTAGATCATTTGTCTTAAGCTTCTTCTGTAAAGTATGAGTATTTTAGGTTTTGCACACCATACTGACTGTATCACAACTACTCAGCTCTGCTCTGTGTGGCATGAAAGCAGCCATAGGAAATATATACGTGAATGGATGTGGCTGCAGCTCAAAAAAGCTTTACAAAAACAAAAGGCCACTTGGCCTTGGGACTATAGTTTGCAGAACAGACCCCTGCTTTAAGTCATAGCCTTTTTAGGATTGTTACTGCAGCATAACCTAGCCCATCTTGATATACTGTGGGCTGTGAGATGGCCCCCCAAGTGAGAATCTTTGTCATCTGTGTTCTCTTTCCTGCTCTCTCTTGATAACCTTTCCTTTTTCCTTGAAAAGCCTAACTTAGCTGACCATAACTGCTTCCATAACTGTTACTGATGTGCCAATGAAAGGCAGCAGTGGCCTCTCCTCACACCTTCTCTGGAGCCCTCTTCAGCTCAAACCTGAATCATTCATTAGAGGTCTCGGTATCATTGGTTTCTGTACTTTAGAATCACCAGGAGGAGGTGTTAAAAACAGATTGCTGGGCCCCACCCCTGGGGTTCCTGACTGTAGGTCTGGAGAGAATTTGTCTAGCAGACTATTTCATGTCTGATCTTAAAGACATTGGTCCAAGGAATAAAGCAGTGCTTTTTTTTCTTCAAACTTCAATTTGTATGCACACATCAGCTGAGGAGCTCGTTAAAATGCAGATTAATACAGTAGGTCTAGGGTGGGTCCTGAGATTTTGATAGTGATAGAGGTCAGGCTGAGTACACTGAGTTGCAGGGGATATAGGATTCTAATCTTCCTTTCTAGCCTCTAGGTGTAGCAGTGCTAAACACAGTGCAGGTGCTTCAATCTTGAATAACCTTAGGTCAATATTGACTTGTCACACCTTACGATTTTGTTAGCAAACTCTGTTGGTTCTATTATCACAATACACAAAGCAACCAGCCACACATCACCACCGTCGTTGTAACACCCTGACCTTGGCCACCACCACCTACCTGTGAGCCATATTTCAAAAGCCTCCTAATTGGGCCCCAGATTCTGCTCTTGCCCCACTCTCCCTCTTACCTCTAATCCACACTCACGGTAAATTCTTTACATAGCAGCAAGAGGATTTCTTTTAAACACAGGTTGATTACATCACTCCCCTGCTTAAAACTATGTGTGCAGCGACTTCGCATTTCACTCAGCAAAGGCGAAAGTCCTTATGATGGTCTGGCAGGCTTCATAACACTGGACCTCTTTTAGATCTTTGACCTATCTACTACTCTCTGCTTCAGTCACTGTGGCCTGCTTGCTGTTCTTGAACCCACTGAGCACACTCCCATCTCAGATCCTCAAACTTGGGTGTTGCCTCTACCTGGAAAATTCTTGCTCCAAGGTAACTATTGGGCCTCCTTCCTCACTTCCTTCAGTTTGGTCTCAAGTGAACGGTAAGACTTTTCCTACTTTTTCTTCTGTATCATTTCAATATCTGACATTTTCTTTTCCTCGCGTGAAATGAAGTTCCACAAAGATCTTTGTTTTGTTCACAGTCTCTAGCACTAAAGAGTTCTTAACACATAGTAAGGTGCTCAAAAAACATTTGAATGAATAGGTAACATACTTTGCAGCTAACTGGAATATTTTAAGGCTGGAGGTTGCTGTTGTTTCCCTAGGCTCCCTCAGGATACACTGTTGCCAGCCAGTATTACTCATGTTATTCCCCAGGGAATAGTGGGTTTGGTATATAATACTTTTCAAAATCTGTTTTCAGAGAATTGAAATTATAAATTGGTCATTTACTGTTGTCATACATTATGCGGCTGAAATTTCTGATCATGTTCGATACATTTTCTTCCAGCACTTGGCTTATTTTCTGTTCATTGTCCACACCCAACCCCACCACACCCCTAGTTTAATTACAGGACTGCAATAATTCCCTTCGAGCAAAAAAATTTTGTTTTGTTTTGTATTTAACATTCTCTTGCGAGTATTAGGAATCCAAAACAAAAAGTCTAATTTGTGATACTCGGGTTTATTGGATAAGTGTCATCTTAAGATAATTTTTAACATGAGTCCCGAGTTTTAAGACTTTCTATAAGCCACCCATCTTGCTCATTTCCAACCCGTTCTATAGGGAACTCCTAGGTTACCGGGTGATTGTTTTGTGGGGGTTAGAGGCGAGCTTTTTTCCAAAGACCTTTTGGGGTGTGGGAATTTGCTTGCTCTGCATACAGAAGGAATTCTAGAAGCTGGGACTGCACCACCCACCCCACGTACCCCTAACTTGCAGAAACCTTTGCCCCCCGCACCCCCCCTTGGCTCTTTACAGGGCAGGAGCCAGCTCGGATCCAGCTGCTTGACACCTATTGTCCCCGTTTGGACGTCAAGCGACTTCGCCTGAAGGACCCTAGGTTTGATTTCGCTCAAAACTCAGGACTCCGCTGGGGCACCCCTCCCGGGGCCGTCCCGACCTGCGCGGATCGACCGTCCCCCCCCAAGGGCAGGGGCTAGAGCGGCGCAGTAAGAGACCCGGTGGGCCCTTTCCCACAGGCGTTCGCGTCGGGCAGCCCGAGCGGCCGCGAAGGCCCCCGCCCGCAGCTTCTCCCGCCCCCTCCGCCCCAGAGGGCCGGCTGGCTAAGTCCCTCCCGCTCTCGGCTCTCCGCCTCACTAGCAGCGGCTCTCGGTGCAGCGGGGATAGGGCGAAGCGGCCTGCGCCCACGGAGTGCACGACACTGCCCGGAACGCACAGCCACCCTTGCCCCCTCAGCCGCCCACTCAGGATTTCCAGCGTCCTCTGCGCGCGCACGGTGAGCGCCACCCGGACCGAGGCGCTGACGGTGAAGAGGGCCGCTGCCCCGAGTGTCCTTTACCTCCGGATCGGCTGGACCTTCTCGAGGGGCTTGCTCCTCAAGTCTCCCCTTCCCCCTCCGCCCCCCCCTCCCCCGGTCATTTCCAGTGCCCTTCTCCACCCTTCTCCGCCTCAGCCTCGACCTCTCTCCTCCCTCCTTTCCTCGCCAGGCGACGAGTGCTGGCCGACCCCGGCGGGGACCGTTGCACTGGCCGTTGGCGGCCGGCTCTGCGAGGCCCCGCCCCCGGCGCGAGCCTCGGTACCCCGGGGCTGGTAGGCCGAGCCGGCGGCCTGCGCGGGGGAGGGGCGGGCCGGGGGGGGGGGCGGTGCGAGGCCCGGCGGGGCGCCCTGCTGGCGGGTCGCGCGCGCGTCCGCGGTGTCTTCCTGCCCTCGCGGCGCGCGCCGGCCCCATCCCCACCCCCACCCGCTCGCGCAGGCTCCCGCCCGCTGCGCGTTTTGTCCCGCGTCTCGCCCCGTCCACCGCCTGACTCGCCGCTCTTGTCCTTCCTCCCGCTTTTTCTTGTCTCCTCTCACGGTCTAAAGATGCCCTCGGCCACCAGCCACAGCGGAAGCGGCAGCAAGTCGTCCGGACCGCCACCCCCGTCGGGTTCCTCCGGGAGTGAGGCGGCGGCGGGGGCCGGGGCAGCTGCGCCGGCTTCCCAGCACCCCGTAACCGGCACCGGCGCTGTCCAGACCGAGGCCATGAAGCAGATCCTCGGGGTGATCGACAAGAAACTTCGGAACCTGGAGAAGAAAAAGGTGCCAGGAGTTGGTGGGGAAGGGAGGGTTTGATGCTTCAATCCTGACTGCTGTGGCCTGCCCTCTTCCCGTCCCTGTCGCATCCCCTCCACCCATCCCCACCCCCCACGCCCGGCCTGCTCAGTAAACGGAGCTTCGAGCCCTGAAAACGGGCTCCTAGGGGAGGTGCTTGTCACCTGACCCGGACGGGGCGCTCCCCCCCCTCCCGCCCTGGCCGCTTTATTACTCTCCTCCGGCAGTGGGCCAGGCTTCTTGGCCTTTGGGAGTGGGATGTGAAAGGGCGGGGGCCTGTCGCCAGACTTAGCCGTGTGATACCCTTCCCTCCGTCACCGAGGCCCGATTTCTTTGACGAGGGCCAGCGGGGAGAAATGAAGGGGTCCGGTGAGGGGGCTCAGGGCTCAACCCACCGCCTCGTGGAGTTGGGGCGGCCTACGTCCTACAGTCGTGGGGTTGATCCGCTCGGTTACCGTGTTCTTGAGGCCTGTTCGGTGTGCCCTCACCTCTCTTGGGAGAGAAGTGTGATTTCACCCAGAATTGCTTCTGTGTCAGGCCCCTTTTGAGTGTGTCTTCGATTTGCTAACCCCCCCCCCCCCCCGCCCCCATCTGACGGGCGCCCCCACGTTTCCTTCTTTGTTTCAATTGTCTAGGTGCCCCCCTGAGCCTCAAGCTCAACTCGATCCCGAGAAGATTTTCTGCGGCGGCTCTTTGCCCCTCCGGGACTTTAGAGAGGGATGGGAGGGAGACGGCCACGATCGAGATTCTTTGGGGGGCGTGGGTCCGTGTTAGACCGAGGGGATCGCCAGGTCTCCGGGCACATGGAGAGAGCGTCTAACATGGCGGCGGCTGCGAGGAGAGGGAAGCGCTTTACAGGAGCTGCATTGTGAGCACAAAGCGAAAGCAGAGGGGGAGGGCAGAGACCAGGCAGCCGCCCCGGCTGGCCTTCCTCGCCCCCCCTCCGAAAAACAGTCGAGCCACACCCACAATTTTTTGGATTCAATAGTTTGCCATTCTAGGTCACACCGTGAGGTTTATCTTCAAGTAGGCCTTTTGTTTTATGCTTTCAGTGCAGGACAGTGTACCAACTCTGTTTGGAGCGGCACGTGTGTGTGTGTGTGTGTTCCTGTGTGGGTGTGTACATATGTAGAGAAAGGGTCTCGGCAGAGTGAATAATTCCACCTTCAGTAAGACTGGAGGTGGAAAGGGAGAAGCAAATCAGTAAGTAGTATGAAAAATTGGATAATTACATCTGTGACTATTATGCAAACTTTTTGCCTTTTACCTTAAGAAAAATAACTTTGCTTGGATAACTTTCGTTTGTCTGCTTCTAGTAAGACATTTATCATAAAACATCTTGAATTTTGAAGAAGTCATTTAAGAATGTTTATTTAGTCACCCACCTAACAGTGTTACTTAAGATGTTGATTGAGATAGTAGCAATTTAAAATTTGGGCCAGATAACTTGAAGAAAATGGTGACATTTAGGTCTTAATTACTTTAATTGCTTGTTTAATTGATTTTATAGTTTTTGGGAGTTTTAAAAGACATTTTTAGATTAGGTACTAATCTGTCTCATTTTTTCTACTGGGAATATTACTTGAATTTCTTAGCTTTTATTTGAAATCGAGAGATGCACTAATTGTGGATGTCTCCTACCTTTTGGTGATACTCTATTTTGATAAACAAGTGTAGTTTATTATAAATGATAAAAGTAATAGATGAATCAATATCAGCAAAGCAACAAAAGTATTTTACTTGTAAAGTAGTTGCATTTAAATACGTATTGGAATAAGCATGCCCAAGGCCAGTATCTTCTGAGTCTGCCATCTGAATCAAGATTTAGGAATCTTTAAAACCTCTTGCTACAAATAAATCCCGTCAATCTGGTTGATGCCTGAGTGGTTTAATTTTCAGAATTCTTCTAGGATAGGAATCAAAAATAGTAATGATGTAGTAAATGTTAACTATAGACATATAAATGTAGATATTCATATTTTAATGACTGAAAAGTAATTTTTCAAAGTCCTTAATGTAAAGTCAGGTACTGATTAGCAACCAATTTAGTTATGACATGACTGATTCTAGTGCTCCAAATGAGTATGGAAAAAAATTAGTTTTTAAGCCCCATGAGGACCTGAACAATGACAGGTCACTTGTGTATGGGTTTATATTGTATACATTGCCTAACACCTGCCACCCCCACCCCCATAGAAGAGAAAGTAATTACAGACTTAGGCTAGTAAGTACTGAAAAGTTCTCTTGTAATGGTGGAGGAAAAAAACCTCACAAAGTAACAAGTATTTCGTCTTTTTTTTTTTTTTTTTTGGTCTTATTGTCTTGAGTGCTAGGTAGTAGAAAGGTCAAATTACAGGTAAGCTTTTTGGTAACTCACAGACTGAGCTACCTACTTGTTAAATAGCTAAGTTGGCAGTATGTTGTGACCTAACTACTATTGAAATTAAGTTTTACTTTTTGAGAGACTTAAGGATTTTGGATTTTTCTCTAAGCACATCTGGTTTCTAGTTTATATTGCATTTTTTCTATATCTAGATTTACTGTATGAAAATGTGATTTTTTTCAAAACATTAATTTTTCAGTAGTGAGCATTTCTAATAAACCTAAAATAGGATTTACTTTACAAGTCAGTTTTGAATCTTTATAAACCTTTATGCAGTAGAGGAAGATGGTATTTATAAATAACTGGGTTTCTTTTTATTTCAGTCCATTTAGCAACTTCTGTTTGAGCTATATTTTAGACTTGACCTATTCATAACGGTCTAAAGGACAAAATCTTTTTTTTTTTTTAATCTTTATTTATTTTTGAGAGAGAGAGACAGACAGAGAGACGGAGCGGGAGCTGGGGAGGAGCAGAGAGGGAGACATGAATCCGAAGCAGGCTCCAGGCTCCAAAGCCTTCAGCACAGAGCCTGTTGTGGGGCTCAAACTCACGACCGCAAATTCATGACCTGAGCTGAAGTCGGACACTTAACCAACTGAGCCACCCAGGTGCCCCAAAATCTCTTTTTTAATGGATTCTAAAATCAAGTGTCCTGACCAAAATTACTACTAGATATGTATTATCACTTAGTTTAAGACTTGGAGAATTGCAGTAATTTTATTGTACTTCATTTAAAAAAACAAAGTATTTGTTAATTTTCTGATAAGTCAAGCCATTAGAAGAAAGCTAAGTATCTGTTCAGTAAGAATGCATGCTTAACATTAATGAAATATCCTATTATGTAATGCAACTAAGTGGCCTGGTAGTTTTTGAAATTTGGGTTTATAAAGACTATACTATGTATGTGCTTAGCAAACAGAAGAAATGCAGTTATAATCAAAAGAATCAAGTGCAAAACTCCATTTACAAATCTTTTAATTTTTATAAGTAATAGAAATTGCCAAGTTTTCTTCATTAGTTTGTTGGTATAGAACAGGGCTATAGGCTAGGCAAGATGTTATTTTGAAACCAAGTTTTAATTTTCACTGAAGAGAGAGCTTATTTATATGGTGAGATGTAATCAGTTTTGATGTAGAATAAAGGATGTTTAAATAGATGACATTTAAAATTTTTATGCTTTTTGTAAGTATAATAGGTTTAGACACTAGTGATTTTGGTAGGTGAAAGATTAACCACTGTTCTCTTGCAGAGCAGTCTGACAGCTTTGTAACCAATATGTGACCAAGACAGATAGCCAAAGTGTACTGTTTTTCATCTACTCTCTCAAGTCTTTTTTGCTCTTTAGATCTTTTTAGTTAATTTACTGAAAAAAGATGCTATCATTGTTAGGATAACATTTCTTTTTAGAGCATTGCAGTGTGCCTCTACTTAGAATTTTCAATGCAGCTTTTCTACAGAATTTCTTTGCTAAGTATTTTGAAATAATATTCTCAACTATTTTATAAGTAAAATCTTTCCTTGGGGCTAACATCTGAAGTTTTTCTTGACAGTTGAAATTGCTGATGTATCCGCTTGTCCCATTGGTTGCATGAACTATTTCTCTGCAATGCAGAGGGCAAGATTACTTTGTTTTGCATTCACCTTGTCACAGGAAAAAAAAAAAAAACCCAAACATTTATAATGCTTCATTTGTTTCTCTCTGCCTGCCTGCCTGGGTGTGGGTGTGTGTGTGTGTGTGTGTTAGGGAGAGAGAGAGAAAGAGAAGTATTTAAAATTTGAATTTAAAAAGGAAAAGATGTGAATTTCCTCGTGTAATAATTATAAGTATTTTTTTCTTGCATGAGAGTAGAATCCCAAGTATTATAATGAGAATGAATTGGTTTAACCTGACCATGTTATTTTACTCTAGAAAATTCCCATGTGGCAAATATTTGTATTAGAATACATTTTGTGTGACTTAGAGATTAAACATACAGTTTGTTATAATTTTATGTAATTAATACCTTAGTTTACATTTAGGAGGAGAGGAAGATTAGTACTGTTTCATCTTTTAAAAAAATTAAATTATTTCAGAGGTTAAAATTATAACAACCTGGTGTTCATCTTATTGTTATACTGTTAATAGAATCTAAGATCTTTTAAGGCCTTAAAGTCATCTTAGAATTTATTCTAATTCATTTTATGGAAGAGTTCATTCAGATGCCCATGTAAAGTCAACCAGTTTGGAAAGAGTGAATTCTAAGGTCTCTGGTTTTATGGGAAAGATTAGAATTTGTAATGTTCTGCAACATAAGTATTTTTCGTGTTTAAGCCAATACTGTAGAACCAGGTGAAGGCTTTAACTTAAATCTTTTTTAATTTTAGAGTTCCTCTGTTTTAAAATGCTGAAAGCAAAAGGAAAAAGCTTTTTATTTCTTCATTGTTAGACCTTTATTTGTATCTTGTTAAATTGTGTTTTTAGGCTGTCCAGGTAATGGGTCTTGAGAAAAACAGTACAAGTAAAGCCCCATTGTATCAGGTGCCATTGGGACATCTGTATTGTTGTAATGAAATGAACTTTTAAAGTTTAAATTCTGATGTTTCTCTTTGTGCTTAAGTAAGCCCTGATGCACACTGGTCCGTCTTAATGCAGGCTTGGTATGTCGTAGACCAGATAATTTGGGAAAAGTGTTACCAGTAAAGCAGTAGGAGGTGTGTCAACCTTTCCATATTCTTGTATTACAGGCTTTGGATATTTTTTAGTAATTGGTCCCTTTTTCTGGTGGCAGTGAATTGTATGTAAGCAGTAGAGAAGAGTAAGAGGAGTAGCAGAAGAGACAGTATCAGCCAAAGTTGGAATTGTAAATTGCTTGGCTTCTGCTCATTTCTTTATTTCTCCCCCTAGCTGTACCAGTACTTTTGTTGGATAGAGTACTGTGTGTAAAAACATACATGACAGAGACTTTATTGGGCAGAGTTCAGAATTCATATTTCCTGAGGAAAAGGGAAGGTGTGCTTTTTGGCTGTGCTCAGCTAAAGGATGCTGTTTCCTTTAACTTCCTGTACCACCTATTGTCTCTACACTTCCTTGACATTTTGTATTGTCTTATGCTCTTACCTTATGTGTTTTTCTAAATAGGTAGTTAAGCTCCTTGGGGAGTATGAATGACAGCATATTGGGCCTTACACATGGTAAATGCTAAATATTTGTTAGTTTGACTGAATCATTATATAGAAATATTTGTAGCTTCATCAGTAAAATCCTGTTAAGATGTATTAATCCATGAGGGAGAAAATGCTTTTTGTACAGAGCTATTTACTTCAGTGTTTTTACTGAGATGGAATTTTTCCTGAAGAATTTTCTTTTGATGTATTTTTTAAGCGAGTAGAGTTGATTAGGCAGGTAGAGCACTTTTATAATTTTTAAAAAAAAATATTTATTTTTGAGAGAGAGAGACACACACACAAAGCCCAAGAAGTGGAGCGGCAGAGAGAGAGAGAGGGAGACACAGAATCTGAATCAGGCTCCAGACTCCAGGCTCCAAGCTCAGCACGGAGCCTGATGCGGGCCTTGAAACCATGACCCTTGAGATCATGACCTAAGCGGAAGTTGGATGCTTAACTGACTGAGCCATCCAGGCACCCCCTGCAAGTTGAGCACTTCTAAAATCTTGGTGCTATAAGCACAATTTGTAAATAGTCTTAGGAAGGAGAATAGATGATTCTTTGTATTTGAACCATTGTAAATGATTAGAAATTTTCATTGTATTCCCCTTAATATTGTTATCCAGACATAGAAATAACTGAAATATACTTTAATCATTGGGAAAAAACCTTTTGGTCTCCATTTTAAGTGAATTACAGTTCTCATCTTTTAACATTGAACTCTGAATAGAGTTTCTAAATCATTCATGTAATGAATGTACTATACTCACCCTACTGAGTAGTTTGGTTAAAGCAACTAATAATTCAAAAGATACTTGTTAAGATTATTGATAATCATTTGTTTTTCAGATGCACAATATTTAGACTTAAGAATTCAAAGTGGGTGATGCCGGAACTCTTCGAAATTATCCTTTTTTTGTTTTCCTACTAGGGTTAGCTGCTTCCATTCATTCAGGCTTAACTGCATAATTACAACCATGGACAAGGAATAAGGATTATCTGTTACCTTTTTTTCCCCTTTTTAGTTGGACAAAAGTTTTATCAAGTTAAACTCCTGGTTACTTATTTGCTTGAAAGATTATCTTACAAATTGTCTTAGAAAACCTCTAATTTAGGAGCACCTGGGTGGCTCAGTCGGTTAAGTGTCTGACCCTCGGTTTTGGCTCAGGTCATGTTCTCGCGGTTTTGTGAGTTCAAGCCCCACATCAGGCTTTGAGCCTGATGAGATTCTCTCCCTCTCTGCCCCTTCCCCACTCATGCTGTCTTGGTGTCTCTCAAAGTAAGTAAAAAAATAAGCTTAAAAAATATTAAAAATAAAAAACAAAAAAGAAAACACCTAATTTAGCATCCTCTTACTATTCTTAGTGTTAAGAAATCCTGCATTCTTGACAAGTGTTCATTCAGTTTCTGCATTAATCAGTCTTCTAGGGCCTGGTAGAATGCTCATTTCTCTGTGAAAGTCGGATTTCATTTTTGAACAACTCTTTAAGATCTCGATGCTAGTCGCCTCTCAACCCACCCTTCCCCTGTCCCACACAATATTTAATATTTGTTTTCTGGAACAGCTCAGACTTCTGCTACATGAGCACTGTTAGGGATCATCTATGGATTGTACTATATGTTCTCTCTACCCTCCTTTTTATAATTGAGGAAACTTTTGTTTCTTACGGTCTTTCCTGTCTCCTGTGAAGTTTATTAGGAGCTAATTGTCAGTTGAACTGGTGGAGAGTGAACAGGAGGTAGTCAGCTGCCTACCATTATATGGGCAAAGTCAGAACTGATGTTTCTAGGTGAAGAACAGGGAATGTAGGGATTGGGGACTTGAAATAATGTCTAGAAAGTCCACTGAAGATTATGGAAAGTTGACAAGAAAAATCTTTATCTTTTGTTTTTACATTTGTCTTTCGATAGGTTTTCAGTACTGAGAAGTGATTTATTTGGCCTGGAGACACAAAATAGCTTCTAGATGGGTGCTCTTACTACTTTTGTTATTTTAGGCTTTATTTTTAAATTTTCTGTCTCAGTGTGGAGATCTTCTTAATTCAGAACAGAAGGTACAGTTTCTTGGGTAGCTAAGCTATTTTTTTCAGATGTTGTCCCCTCCTAATCTTTCTTGTTGTGACTGTTTATAATTGTCTAGTTAAGGAATTTGGTTTTTTGGAGTCTCTCCTTTGCTATTTCTTTTTAATTGTGTAATTTAAAAAAATGTTTTCTTTATTCATTTATGGAATTTCAGATCTAACAGGAAGGAAGGAAAGCTCAGGAGGATAGCTGTTCTGGATATTCATCATTGGCATCCTCACAGCACTGTATTGAATTTTTAAAAACCATTTCAGTTAAGTAACTTTGGTGGTGGTGAAAAAATCTTTGGGAAGAGTGGAAGATCTAGGTGTACTGCGATTAAGTCACCTAATTTTTACTCTGGTGAAAGGAAGGGAGGAAAACAGCAGCAGGGCAAAAATGAAACGTAGCAATGGCTAGAATCCAGAGTGACAAAAAAGAGGGGTGTAATGAGGCACAAATGATTTTTCTGGGATTTATGACCTTAGGCGAGTTACTAACTGCCCTTTCAGTTTCTAATTAGGTGAAATATGATTGATAATAGTCCTTGCTGATAGGGTTAGCTACCTGATATTTTAAATTTGAATGTCACGTAGTGAATACTGTCAGCTATTAAAAGCAACAAAGAAACAGGAGATAGGGGATAGGACTGGGCTGTACTTCTTGGGTAATTATTTGTCAGGACCACATATACATATAATCTTTTGACATTTACTGGGCATAATCACATCTCCATACTATGGTTCCCCTTTAGAGACCAGATAATCTGGGAAATGGCCTGATTTTTATCTTAATCATATGTGGTGCTATAAGTGAATCTTTAATACTCTTAAGATGCTCAGTAGTTTGAAAAGGAGCCCTAAATAAGAATTTCTAAATAATTATTTCCAGATAGAATGTAAGAGAGCAGGTTTTTGTTACCAGTTTCGTGATAGGCTCTTTGATAAAGATTTCCTTTTATGCTAGGAAAACAACTCCATTTTCTAGAAAAAATACTTAATGTTCATTTTATGTGGATGATATGTGTATCAGCCAATTTATTAACTAGGTGTTAGGCAGCCATGTTCTAGCTTAGGGAAGAAAAAAAAAAAGCTGTGTTTGTCTGGAGCCCTTTGCTCCTATCCTTGCCCCTTTGCGTTCATCGGAGTTGATGTTGGATCAGTCATTGTGAAAGGCAGTTTATTTATATATTGATTTAGTTCATACTGCAAATTTTAACCTCAAATGCAAAGTTTTTCTACTTGGACTTAATTTAAGCCATTTGGATGGGATGTGACAATAGGAAAGAAGTTTGTCTTTGAGTAGTCTACTCATGAGACTAGTGCAGATACATCCTTTTTTTTTTTCTTTTTGAGATCTCTGAAAGCTACTTAGGAGTGAGCTGAGATTGCAAACCAACTTCATTTTCAAAGGTAGAAAATTAAACCAGTTGATTTTTCTATGAGGCTTTCTGTTTCTAGTGCAAAATTTGGCACTCACCAGTGAGTTTAAGTGCTTTAAACTTCTGGAGCTTGGCTCACAATGCAGAACTTAATAAAAGTAGTATTTATGAATGGAAGATGGTACCCCTTCAATGTTTGGATCATAAATGGATTTTTTCTTATGTAACTAATGACTAGGTTCAATAGATTTATAAGCTGGTTTAGAAAACCACTATTCAGCAAGTTTTCGGAGTTGTTTAATGTTAAACCTTTAACCAAATTGAGGTTGCCATATAATGTGTTTTATGGTCACAGTTTGTATTGGTTGTGTGATTCAGAATAATTTCTTATTTCTAAGACTCAACTATTACAAGTGAATTGCAATGTATTGGATCTAGGTTAGTGTTTCTCAAACTTAAGCACACATTAGAATCAACCAGAAGGCTTGTTAAGACACAGATTGCTGGGTCCCACCCCCCAGAGTTTCCGATTTAATAGGTCTGGGGTGGTGCCTGAGAATTTACATGTCATTTTTCTTTTTTAAAGATTTAATTTTGGTGGGGGAGTGCCTGGGTGACTCTGTTGGTTAAACATCCGACCTTTGATTTCAGATCAGGTCATGATCTCATGGTTTGTGAGTTCGAATCCCACATCGGGCTCTGTGATGGCAGTGCAGAACCTGCTTGGGATTCTCTCTCTCTGCCTCTCATTCTCTCTCTCAAAAAAAAAAAAAAAAAAAAAATTAATTTTGTAAAAGTAATTTCTACACCCAGCGTGGGCTCTAACTCAACAACCCCAAGATTGAAGTCGCATGCTCCACCAACTGAACCAGCCAGGTACCCTGAGAATTCACATTTCTAACAAGTTCCTAGCTGTTGCTGATGTATGGCTGGTTTGGGGACCACACTTTGGAAATCACTGACTTGTAGACTAATACAGGGTCTCTGCTCTGTAGAGTTAATTATGTGTAATAGTGAACAGAGGTGACTTTAGTTCAAATTTCATGGTGATGAAAGTCTTATACACCCAAGCAACCAGGAGATCCTGTATTATATGGACAAAGGAAAAAAAAAAAACACCTCATGCCTTTTAATGTAGAACACTTTTTTCATTGTCTTTGCAGTCTTATTAGTAAGTTTTGAGTTTCCTCAAATGAGAGCTGTTTATTAGGCACTTTGATCAGACTCAGCATCTTGCTTTTTTAAAGGTCGGGTAAGGACAAGGGGACGGGATATTTATAACAGTAATATAGCAAGTGTTAATGGCTATATAGAGGAACAAATGTAAAGCTGTAATGAAACTTTTGTTTTATTATGGTTAGAAAAATGTTCATGAAAGACCTGTAGTTTCCATTCATTTGATTAATAACATCTTTTTTTATTGGACACTATAGCTGTATTAATTCATCTTACCAGATATAAGGAAGTGTGGTCTGCTTTTGAAAATCTTCTATTAAAGACCCTTGAGATTTTTAAGTTATGTCATGATTTTTGAACATATTTCTTCTGTCACAGTGAACTGTCATTTCTTGTGGTGTTAGTGGCAGTCCTTCCTTTCAAAATTAGGGCTCTTGGGGTGCCTGGGTGGCTCAGTCGGTTAAATGTCCAACTTTGGCTCAGGTCATAATCTTGTAGTCTGTAGGTTTAAGCCCTGCATTGGGCTCTGTGCTGACAGCTCAGAGCCTGGAGCCTGCTTCAGATTCTTTGTCTCCCTCTGTCCCTCCCCCGCTTGCGCACGCTCTCTCTCAAAAATAACATTAAAAAAATTTTTTTTTCAATTATGGCTCATAAATTGTTATGAATTGATAAATTTGAAACCTGTTATAGCAATATAAAAATCAAAAGAAACAGATGTACGAGTTCTAATGAAATAGATCTTTGTTTTGGCTGCACAGAGTCCTTTTGCCTATTTTTTGGTGACGGTATTTCATGAAGATGTGTACTGTGAAACTGAGTTTTGCATAGCAGCTGCTTTCCCTTTCTTTTGATTTCTCTTTTACCCTTGTTCCAGTTACTCCTGTGTGATAAATTACTCCAAAACTTACTCCATTTTATTATGCACACATTCTGCCTGTTAGGGATTCAGACAGGACACACAGTGGGGTTGGTGTCTCTGCGCTAATGATTCCCGGGGCCTCAGCTGGGAAGACCAATGCTTGTTTGCTTCATGTCTGGTGCTTGGGCTATGATTCTAACACTAGGATTGCTGACCAGAATTCTTAAATAAGACCTCTTCATGGCTTGGCCTCCTCATAGCATGGCAACCTCAGGGTTGTTGGACATCTTTTATTTATTTTTATTTTTTAAAATGTTTTATTTATTTTTTGAGAGAGAGAGAGGCAGAGCATGAGCAGGGGAGGGACAGAGAGAGAGGGAGACACAGAATCCGAAGCAGGCTCCAGGCTCTGAGCTGTCAGCACAGAGCCTGATGCGGGGGCTTGAACCCACAAACCGCGAGAAGGGTTATTGGACTTCTTAAATGATAGCTTGGGACTCCAAATGTTTTTAGTGACTAGCAAATAGGACAGAGATACATTGCTTTTATGACACAGCCTTGGAAGTTGTACAGGATCACTTCCACTGTACTCTGTTGGTTGAACCCCACTTAGTACAATGGCAGGGGAATTGGACTAGTTCTTAATGGTGCAGTGAACAGTATGTAGAGCTACAGATGTGGCCATTTTTGGAAAATGCAATCTGCCGTAGAGTTTGGGTTGGATAAATACTAAATTTGATATTGTGTAGAAAATTGGAGCTTTGCTTTTCTCTAAAGGTTATTTATTTTGAGAGAGAGAACGTGGGGGAGGGGCAGAGAGAGGGAGAGAATTCCAAGCAGGCTCCTCACTGTCAGCTTGGAGTCCAGTGTGTGGCTCAAACTCATGAACCATGAGATCATGACCTGAGCCAAAACCAAGAGCTGGACGCTTAACCAGCTGAGCCACGCAGGTGCCCTTGGAGCTTTTCTCCTTTAGGGTAGCTTGCCCAACTATAGGATAGTATAGATTCATATTCAAAGATTATTATAGGTTAAAGTCTTGGCAGTATCCTAAAATCTGCCAATCTTAATAACTTTTTTATTTTATTTTTTAATTTTTATTTATTTATTTTTTTAACGTTTTATTTATTTTTGAGACAGAGAGAGACAGAGCATGAACGGGGGAGGGGCAGAGAGAGAGGGAGACACAGAATCGGAAACAGGCTCCAGGCTCTGAGCCATCACAGTTGAGTGCAGTATATATCCCTTACAGGGTAGAGTTTTACATACCTAGCTTAGCTCTATCATTTAATGTCTTACAAATTTAAAACCATACATGCCAATCAAAATGGATGTCAAATCGAATTCCTAAATCATGATGGTTTATATGTAAAAATATATATGAAAAGCTTTTTTAATGTTAAGAATGTACCTGAGTGGTAGAACTATAGGTGGAACTCTTTTCCTTTTGCTTTTGTTTTGTACACTTAGATATTCTGCAATGAACATATAGTTTGTATAATAAAAAAATTATAATTTCATCCTATAAAAAAGTTATTAAGGGGCGCCTGGGTGGCTCAGTCAGTTGAGCGTCCGACTTGGGCTCAGGTCACGATCTCGTGGTCCGTGAGTTCGAGCCCCGCGTATTATTTTTAGATTTAGCAACAGTTTCTTTGAAGAATGTGTGAAAAAGGAAGATAATAAATGCTAGGTATGAGCTAATAGCAGTTTTTCTTTTGCCTAGCAGTGAATTCAGAATTTTTACTCTACTAGCACTACATTTCAGGCCCTCTTTCCATTTGCATATCTTCTGTTATCTGTATATTTCTAAATAGAGGAATCCTGACTATAATAAAGTGCTGTTATACCCTAAGTCATCATTAAAAGCAAATCTTGTTTGTTTTTTTCTTTAAAATAGCCTACCCTTTTAAAAAATGAGTGAGTTGTCTTTATTCATCCTCAGAGAGTGTTCTGAGGCAGTTGAGCTTATCTTTTTTATCTGGAATTAGGCCTGTCAGATCAGTGTAGAAAAAACTTCCATTTTTCAACTGGTAGACTTGAATTTTATACCTCTTCAGCCGGAGGTTATTGTGTGAAATAGTCTACCTAAGCATAAAATTGGGTACTTGGATCAGCCTTTAATGTTTTAATGTTTATTTTGGTTTTATTTGCCTCTAGGATAACTAAGGAATTGTTAGGCTTTTAATTTAGGGTTGGAATGGTTATGCAAGTTGACTAATGGTTCCGGTGCAAAGAAAATGGATGATTTGACCTAAAACAACTTTTTAGTATTTTTTTTAAACTTGTTTCTTGACCCTGAATGCATTTTATCAGATTTTGTGTTTCGTGGCTAATTTTATTATTACTAAGGGTGAGGAACAATATATGTTCATAATTTATTGTGATTATATTAATTTAAAAATTTGTCCCCTTTAATTTAGGTTTCTACTTATTCCTGCTCCTCTGACCTTTAAAACAATAACTTGACTACCATCAAGAATTGTCAAGAATTTTTGACTATTGTATTACCTGAGTATCTTTTCTTTGGGGTCTTATCTAATAGTAGCCTGGGAAACTGCCAACATTTTCATTTTAGTTGGGGGAAAAAGATGACTTAAACCAGAGGTTAATTTTCTGTCCCACTGTCATATTTAATTCCATTTGTGAGAAAAGAAAGCAAAGCTGTTGAGTAATGCACTATCCATAGGTGATGTGATAGCTTGGAGTATCATGTTGTTCAAGAAAAATGGATGAGGCCAATCAAAGACAGTATGCACATGGGTTTTTTTCAGGGAAAATACACTCTTTTTATATCACTTAGTCACACGAAGTGAGGAAGTGAGGTGAGGCAGGGGGTGAGGAAGGGACAAGAATTTAACATTATAAAATGTCTGATATGCTTCTGTGTAAGTATGATCATAACCAAATTGTGGCCTTCACCCATGTTGGTAGGAACCATTTGTGCAGGCCATCTGATGCATATCGCTTTTGAGAAACCTAAATAAAGTGTTGTATCATGTCATTGGCTTATACTATAGAATTTGGTTATTATTCAGCGGGGGCTGGAGTATCTGCATTCATATTTTAGCGCACTATTAAACTAAGTTATTTTATGTACAAAGTTAAACTGAAGTTAACTAAAAATTATCTTTAGGGCAAGATTTGAGACAAACTTAGAGGATTATATGGGTTTGTTATTTCAGCACGGTTAGGCTGGTATATACTTTAATGTGGGGCATAATTCTTTTTTTCTTTTTACATAGGGCAAGCTTGATGATTACCAGGAACGAATGAACAAAGGGGAAAGGCTTAATCAAGATCAGCTGGTAAAGATGCTACATTTTATTGAAGATTTTCTGCTCACTATTTTTAATAAGAAAATTAATTTTGTGGTTCTTTATGTTTCCAGTAAAGTTGGGCTCTGTCTTTGTTATTTTAGGATGCCGTATCTAAGTACCAGGAAGTCACAAATAACTTGGAGTTTGCAAAAGAATTACAGAGGAGTTTCATGGCATTAAGTCAAGATGTAAGTAGAAGACTATGTATATATGTTTATGAAATATTAAAAATAAGGCAAAAAATTTTATTTCTTTACGATTGATAAGCTCTTTGTAAGATGAGAGGATTGGATCCAATTATATCTAAGATGCTTTCCAGTTCTGTAAAGTTTAAAGTAACACCTGAAAAATGCCTTTTTAAAATTTTTAAAAATAATTTATTGTCAAGTTAGGTAACATTCAGTGTATATACAGTGTAGTCTTGGCTTCAAGAGTAGATTCCCATGATTCATATGTACAACTAGTGCTCATCCCATCAAGTGCCCTCCTCAGTGGCCAACTCCCCACCCCCATCAACCCTCAGTTTCTTCTCTGTATTTAAGAGCCTCTTATGGTTTGCCTCTCTGTAACTTATTTTTCCTTCTCTTCCCCTATGGTCTATTAGTTTCTCAAATTCCACGTATGAATGAAAACATCTGTCTTTCTCTGATTGACTTTTTTTTTTAAACATTAAAAAAATTTTTTTAATGTTTGTTTATTTTTGAGAGAGAGAATGTGAGTGGGGGAGGAGCAGAGAGAGGGAGACACAGAATCTAAAGCAGGCTGCAGGCCCAGGCTCTGAGCTGTCAGCATAGAGCCCAATGCGGGGCTAGAACTCACAAACCGTGAGATCATGACCTGAGCCGAAGTCGGACACTTAACTGACTGAGCCACCCAGGAGTCCCAGACTGACTTATATCACTTAGCATTATACCCTCCAGTTCCATCTACGTTATTGCAAATGGCAAGATTTTATTCCTTTTCATCACTGATCCGTTCATCTTTACATCTTTATCTGTTCATCAGTTGATGGATGTTTGGGCTCTGAAAGGTGCCTTTTAAAAGGACTGAGTCTGAGATATGACAAATATATATATAGGAGATACCCTGAAGATCTCTAAAAAATTAGCTTGTATATACGTGTATATATAAATATAGCAGGCATTTATTTTCTGTATATTCCTTTATACCTAATGACCATCTTATAATTCTGTTAACTATCAGAAAATAGGTCTTTTTTTTTTGGTAATCACTTGTCTCCATTAGGGATCTTAAGGAATGTGGCAGAGTGGGATACATTGCTCTTGTATCAACTCGTGATCCAACAAAGTAAAGTGGTTTTGTGTTTTTCCCATACATCTTTTGATGTGATAGAAACCTTTGGGAACAGGACAAAAATGAAATACAGGCAAAGTCAAATAATTTGAAACTTGAGATCAGAAAATTAATCTTCTGAATTAGTATTAGCTTATTTGGAGAAAGGCTAAAAGCACTGAAATACAAAACTGCCTCTGATTTGGTAAAATGAATAAACAAAACAATTTATTATGTGATGAGAGACATTGCAGTACAGAGATGAAAAGTTCTGATTCTGGAACCATACTGTCTGGTTTGAACCCTGATTCTGCCACTTAATAGTTGTAGGACTTTGAGTTACTTAACTTGTCTATCCCTATATCACTCAGGGTTTTCTAGACAAACAGAACCAGTAGTATCAAAAGAGAAGGGGGGAGAGGAGTGGGGCCGTCACACTGCTTCAGTTTTCTAATCTGTAAAATGGTGATAATAATGGTACCTCCCTCATCTCAGGGTTGTGAGCAATATTTGATGCATAATTAATATATTTCATGCACTTATTACTTACTAAATTTGATTAAAGTTGGAAAATATTGATGGTATCCCTCAAAATGGAATAAATGAAACTTAATTTACACCCAAGTTGGGAATTGATCCACTTAGGTCAGATGAATCCTGGCCAATTAACTTTCTGATTAAAAAAAAATTTATGGGTTATAGAAGTAGGATTGCTATACAATTTAATAATAGAATCAGTCTATTTCTAAAACTACTAACACTGTGTAAGTGAAAATACTTGTAGTCTCCTTTGCTTTTATGTTAACACTGGTATTTTCAGGAACTTTTCATTGGGTCTTTAACTTCATTGGCAGTCTTTTTATTGAACTCTGATCCTTTATCGCGCTTTCCCACAATTGTTAAACACCTTTTTTGTTTTGTGTTCAAGAATTCTTTAATCAAGCTCCAGCCTACCTTTTCTAGATTTCATATTTTCCTTACTTGAACTGCTCATTTTACTCAGAGTGGCATTCTTTATCTTACTTCTTTGGTTTTATTGACTTATTTCATATTCCTGCCTCTATTCCTATATTTCCTGCCTTTGGCTAGTGGCTGCTTCTCTGTCCTAAAATTGTACCCCTCACCCCCAGTAAGATTATGTCCCTTTCTCCTTGAAAGCTTTCTAGAGTGCCCTAGCTTGGATTTCATATCCCTGTTCATATGTACTGTTCACTTGCCACTTAACTGCTAAATATCATTTAATCTGCTGCCCTCTCTGCTGCCATCATAGATTTGTCTTATTGTAGACTTTATTGTTCTCCCATGTCTCTTCCCCCATTACTCCCTTTATTATACATTTCTTTTTTTTTCTTTTTAATTTTTTTAAATGTTTATTTATTTTAGAGAGAGAGCGGGAGTGGGAGAGGGGCAGAGAGAGAGGGAGACACAGAATCTGAAGCAGGCTCCAGGCTCTGAGCTGTCAGCACAGAGCCTGACGCAGGGCTTGTACCCACAAACTGTGAGATCGTGACCTGAGCCGAAATCGGATGCCTAACCGACTGAGCCACCCAGGCGCCCCTTTATTATACATTTTGTATGTCTTTATTTTGGTTTTCTCTGTCTCAGTTTATCCCAGGGAGGCTTGAGAAAGGGGAAGAAGGTGGGAAGGAAGATACTTTCATGGCTCTTGAAAAATTGCCTTTCTTTAAAATTCTGACCATTCTTTGAGCGCAGTCTGACACTGGACATGAGAAGAGAGAGACATACTTGAGTCTGGTTGATGTTCTCCCTTCAATCTTCACAGGAAAGTAAAAGACGAGTACTAGGAAAAGAGTAGTGGGAAAAATACATGTGTACTGAGCATTTATTTGTCTTCTGCCACCTTCTTTTTGTCTGCCAGCATCCCCTTATTCATAAAAACAAGTTAGTTTTAGTCACTATTTTCAAAATGTTGGGATAATATAATACTAGCAGTGGGTTGTGAGGAAGCAGTGGTGGGTTTTAGCATCTCTTTTTAAGTTGATAGTAGGTACTTAAAATGAAAATTTTGGACCAGTTTTCCATAGAGGAGATGGATATAGGTAAGATTTTTTTTTATTTTGCTGTACTCGGGTTTCTTTTTTAATTGGCTTGGGTTCTTAATTAGAAATTATAATTCTTATACTTTTTATTATGAAAAATTTCAAAACTAAAGAAAGGAATATAATGAATACCTCTGTACCCATACCCAGCTTCTACAGTTTTTATCTCATGGACAGTCCTGTTTGATATGCTTCCTTGTTCCCTGTCAGCCAGATTATTTTGAAGCAAATCCCAAATACACTGTTTTATTGGCAACATTTAGTGTTACAATAATACCTTATAGGGAAAGAAAGATGTGTTCTGAATTTCTAACATCTGCTTAAAACAGATGATGTTATGAGATATTAAACTCTATTTGAACGTTAGGAATCAGCATTTTGTGTATCAGGATCACATAACTCATCGAGTAAAATATGTCTTACATTGGAAATGAAATTGGTTGAACTAAATTGGGAGTTTTGTGAAATTCATTTTAACGTCTATGCTTAATATTTTTATGCAGATTCAGAAAACAATAAAGAAGACTGCACGTCGGGAGCAGCTTATGAGAGAAGAAGCAGAACAAAAACGTTTAAAAACTGTACTTGAGCTCCAGTATGTTTTGGACAAATTGGGGGATGATGAGGTGCGAACTGATCTGAAGCAAGGATTGAATGGAGTGCCAATATTGTCTGAAGAGGAATTGTCATTGTTGGATGAATTCTACAAATTAGCAGACCCTGAACGGGACATGAGCTTGAGGTATAGTGGTATTTGGTAGTAGAAACTTCTAAATGTTGGCTTGACAACTAAAAGGTAATTAATTAGCTTTTTAATTATTATTATAAGGTTGAATGAGCAGTATGAACATGCCTCCATTCACCTATGGGACTTGCTGGAAGGAAAGGAAAAATCTGTATGTGGAACAACCTGTGAGTATTATAATTGTTGTAACTAAGAATATAATTTTGTAACTAAGAATCTTTAAAAGTTAGTTTTCTTTTTGAAAGTAATGTTAATTGGAGAAATTTTTAGAATTGTGTAAGTAACATTCATCTACTGTTTACTTTTTGGTTTATTTCCTTTTTTTCCTTTCTGCTGTGTGTGTGTGTGTGTGTGTGTGTGTGTGTGTGTAAGTAAAAAAAAAACCCATCATGAATCAATAAATCTGTAGAGATGGGAATCCCCTGACTTAACACGATTTTGTTTGTAACTTACTCTCTGCTTGAGGTGGACAGATTAATACTGAATAGGCTTTCCAGAGTTCTTGGTATTAGATAGGGACTGGTTTTTCCTTATGGCTGAAATTTTGTGAAAAAATACTTACTATACCTCATACATTTTACTCATGGTCATTGCCTTCATCTTTCCTTAGTTTTTCATAGACTTCTGGTAATTTGAGGACATTAATTCTTTTGTGCTTTTTAAAAACCTTAACGTCAAATATGCAATGTTTATTGACTTTAAAGAAAACAAAGGACATTTAAGCTTCACTTCATTGGTAAATTAGGAATTTTAGGTTTATTCTCTTAGTAAATAATAGGTTCTTATCTTTGCTATTTATAAAGGTGGTTTAGGGAAGTAGATTTTTGAACATCTTAAGGTAAAAGTGCTTATACCTTATTTTTAGCTGTTTGGTGAAAAATTAAATCGGATTAAAAGCTTTAATTGGCAAAACTATATGATATAATTTGGATTGTATTTGCTTTAAGGAAATGGGTAAATCATATATGAAGAAACAACTCTTTTATATCTTTTCATTTAAGAAATAATTTTCTTGAGGCACCTGGGTGGCTCAGTCGTTTAAATGTCTGACTCTTGATTTTGGCTCAGGTCATGGTCTCACAGTTCGTGAGATTGAGCCCTGTGTAGGGCTCTGTGCTGCGCAGAGCCTGCTTGGGATTCTCTTTCTCGCTCGCTCTCTGCCACTTCCCCCAATGTGATTCTTTCTCCCCCCAAAATAAATAAATAAACTTTTTTTTTTTTTTTTTAAGAATTTTTCAGGGCTCTGGGGTGGCTCAGTCAGTTGGGTATCTGATTTTGGCTTAGGTCATGATCTCATAGTTCGTGGGTTTGAACCCCATGTTGGGCTCTCTGCTGTCCGAGCAGAGCCCCCTTGGGATCCTCTGTCTTGCTCTCTTTCTGCCCCTCCCACACATGTATGCGTGTGGTCTGTCTCTCAAAAATAAACATTAAAAAAAAAAAATTAAAAATAAACTAAAAAAATTTTCCTTGTTGTGTTGTTTAGTGTATTTCTTTGTAAAGAAATCTTTGTGTCTTCTTAATTTTAGTTTTGCCACAAATATGTACAGAAGTTTTATTAGGAAGAAATTTACATACGTGTATAAACTTGTTAGCTTAAAAAAGTGGTTTTAGTTCAAGCCTGATCAATTTTTCATGAACGTTATTGATGAGTAACAAGGGTTAAAGTATAAGTTTATATCTTGTTATGGTGTTTTTTGCCTAGTCTTGTTTACCTACCTTAGGAATGTAACATCTTTATAACTAATGAAAAGTTACTAATGTATTCAAGTTAGTATTTTTAAAAAAAATTTTTTTTTTCAACTTTTATTTTATTTTATTTTAATTTAATTTAATTTAATTTAATTTTATTTTATTTATTTTTGGGACAGAGAGAGACAGAGCATGAACGGGGGAGGGGCAGAGAGAGAGGGAGACACAGAATCGGAAACAGGCTCCAGGCTCCGAGCCATCAGCCCAGAGCCCGACGCGGGGCTCGAACTCACGGACCGCGAGATCGTGACCTGGCTGAAGTCGGACGCCCAACCGACTGCGCCACCCAGGCGCCCCTACGTTTATTTATTTTTGAGACAGAGACAGAGCATGAATGGGGGAGGGTCAGAGAGAGGGAGACACAGAATCTGAAACAGGCTCCTGAGCTGTCAGCACAGAGCCCGACACGGGGCTCGAACTCACAGACCGCGAGATCATGACCTGAGCCGAAGTCGGCCGCTTAACCGACTGAGCCACCCAGGCGCCCCTCAAGTTAGTATTTTTATGTGCATTCAGTTTTCAGATTTTTTTTTTTATGCTTATTTATTTATTTTGAGAGAGAGAGAGGCAGAGAAAGAGAGGGAGAGAATCTCAAGCAGGCTCTGTGCTGTCAGCTCAGAGCTTGACGCCGCGGCTCGAACTCACAAACCATGAGATCATGACCTGAGCCTAAATCGAGAGTCGGTTGCTTAACCAACTGAGCCACCCAGGCGCTCCCTCATGTATAAGTTTTTTAAAATGAATAGTTTTGAGTCGTGAGCCTCTGAAGTGGGGAAAGGAAAACATGAAATGTTTCGCATAGAAAAAGTTGTTGGTAGTTTTATTGTTAATAGAGGTAATTTTATGATATTTTAATATAGTCCTGGGAAATTTTATTTTTCTGTATAGTGACCGATTAGGGAATAGATACATTCTATGTACATAGGTATATTCTATGTTTTCAAGGCTAGGAAATTGAGATTCTTCTTTGTTGTTGTTTTTGAGTGAGAGGGGGAGAGAGAATCTTAATCAGGCTTCATGCTCAGCGAGGAACCCAAGGGCCAGGCTCAATCTCCTGACCTGAGCCAAAATCGAGTCTGACGCTTAACTGACTGAGCCACCCAGGCAACCTGAGATGAATTCTTGACACACACCTTCACCTGCTGCTCTGCCCTCTCATATCTTAGTGTGTACCAAATTGTGACAGTTTTTTGCCTTTCAAATATCTTCTGAATCTGTCTCTCCTACGTTTCTCCCTTAGTGCATTCTCTTAACTGAATCCACCCTCCCCATCCCTCTTTAAAATTTTTTAATGGCTGTCTTTTAAATTAAATTTTATATACATTTGTCTTTAATTTAAAGACCTTGCATGTTTTGGCTCCTAATCAGTTTCTCCAGACTAGTCTGTATGCTTTTTCTTCCTCCCTATCCCTCCTCAGCTACAGTGCATGCTTTCATTTTCTTATATTTGGTACCCCTTTTCTATATTCTTATCCTTTATACAGGGCTTTGTAAATGGTGTTGCTTCTGCCTTGAAACACTTCTTTCTACTACTCATCTTCTAGATCTCTGCTCTTGCAGCACTCACACACCAGGAAAGCTTCCTGTGCCTCTCTCTGATTAGGTTCAATCCATTGTACCTCTTTGTAGTACGTTTCACAGATGTGATTTCACTGTTTTTATATCTGGTAACTTTTCTCTATTGGACTGTAAACTTAGGGAAACTTAGGGAGGGCAGATACTGTATCTTTTACATATTTTGTAGCCCCATTGCCTAGCACATTGCCTAACATGTAGGTAGGTGCTAAATAAATAATGAATAAATGATAACTGTCAGCTTTTTTTTTTCTTGCAGCTACATAAAATATATAAAGTTTAGTACTAATAGATTCTTCTTGTTCTCTATTATCCATAATTTCTGTCCTTAGTGGACTTAAATGTTTTTTATATGTATGTTTCAGTAACAGTTGATAAGGTTTTTTTTCTTACCACAGCATTTTGTAGCATGTTGAATCTTACTCAGGTCAGGCATGCCCGATAGTCTAACATTATAATTCATGTTCTGTTTTTAGATAAAGCTCTAAAGGAAATTGTTGAGCGTGTTTTTCAGTCAAACTACTTTGACAGCACTCACAACCACCAGAATGGGCTATGTGAGGAAGAAGAGGCAGCCTCAGCACCTGCAGCTGAAGATCAGGTAGCTGAAGCTGGTGAGTACTTAGGTGGATATGAGCTGTAGTGTAGGAATCTTGGTTTTACTCTCCTTTGCCACAAGTTCAAGCTCTGCATTTATTTAGTTATGTATGCATACTGAGAGTTTTAAAGGAGCTTTAAGCACAACAAAACATTAAAACAATGCATATTAAGAATAATTCCCAGAGGTCTTGAAGATCAATCATTTACTTACTGGTCTTGATCACTATTACAAACTGATAACTTTTTTTGTTGCAATGTTGCTGGCCTGGAGTACAGATGAGGGGAAGTGTTTTAGGACTTTTTAAGTACATTTTGGCTGACATACCTAGATTTATTGTTGTTTAGCATGCCAGTATATGAAGTGAATAGTATGAAGGGTGTGTGTGTGTATGTTAAATGATGGGGAGATTATAACTCTAATTCTGAACCATAAATTTCTCAGTGGCAAGGGATCTTTTCAAATTAACTTTAGTACAACACTAACATGTAGGTAAGCACTTACCAGGAATACTTTTATAACTTAAGTTGATGAATAAAATTCTCAGTACCATTGGAAGCATTGTCAGAGTATGAATTTTGAAATGGTTGAAAAGAATCAGACTGCCTGGATTGTAATCTTGGCTTTGACGCTCATTAGCTATGTAACTTTGGGCAAGTGACTGAATTTCTCTGTCTCTTTATCTCTGTTGAGAAAGCAGTACGTGAAAGTATATATATGGTGCCTCTCACATAGTAAGCACTTTATACAAGTCTTAGCTATTAGGTTGAAACTAGAAGGGAAGATTGCACATTGGTGGAATTTATGGTTGCAGATGGACATAGTAAGCCTCCTCCCCATCCCCCCAACCACTTTACCAAGTAGGTTAAAATAGTAAGATTTTAATCTGTATGTTGCTGTATGATAGTACTCTAAGAATAGAGAGGTTTTAACTTAGGTCTTTATTGGCATTATACCTAGTCCAGAATAACTACTCTTGAGCCTAATTTATTCTGGAATAAATGGTAAAGAAAACTCTTTCTAAATATTGTAAGAATGATAAAATACAGAAACTTAATGCTAACTATTGTAACTTTGTAAATAAATTCCGGCTGTTTGATGGTAAACTGTTAACTTATTTGGAGTTGAAATGAATTGTTAATAAAAAAAAATACTTTCTTAACACTCATTTATGTCAATTTTTAACTACTTAGAACCTGAGCCAGCAGAAGAATACACGGAACAAAGCGAAGTTGAATCAACAGAGGTATGATTTTTATTTAATGCTAGCTTTCCTTTTCTGCCTTTCAAACAATTCTCAAACATTTATTTTGCTTTGCAGTATGTAAATAGACAATTTATGGCAGAAACACAGTTCAGCAGTGGTGAAAAGGAGCAGGTAGATGAGTGGACAGTTGAAACAGTTGAGGTAAGAGTTCTCTCAGTTGCAAAGTTGATGTCTTTTGTTTTAATTAGTCATTTTTATCTCTCCTAAGAACAGATTTAGTTTTTTGCATTATTAGTACATTTACTGTCATATTAAACTTAATACACATAACAGGATCATTATGTTTTAAAAAGTAATTTGTTTATCCCTGTGTATGTTTAATAGAATCTCTGCTGATGTGGAAGTGGGAAAAAAAAGTTATCTAAGGTTATTAAAGCACATGATTTTCTATTGTTGATACCAGGCTGCTGTTTAAAAATCTGGGCTCCCACATAGATAACCTCCAGAAAAGGTCCACCTTCCAAGGGATATATTGGAGTTTCCTCTTAGACTCCTCTTTCTCCCTAATGCGCTAGACTTCTGGTGTTTCCTAATTCTGTCCCTTAATTGACATTACCTTTTTTCAGGTCCTCATGTCTAGTTCAGAGGCTCTCTTCATATTTTTCTTTTCTAACTGCCCCAGGCCATCCTATTCACTTTTACAGGTCAATTATTAGAAAAGTTAGTTTTGATTAAGTTACTTTCACTTGAAACTCTTTGATGGTGCCGTGTTGCCTATAAGATAAAATCAAATGCCTTACCAAATTAGTCCCAACCATCCTTTCCATCCTCTTTTAGGTGACTTCTTTTATGTATTCATATATCTAAAGTGCAGAAAAAATAATGTCTTCTATCATTCTCCAAAGGTGCAATTGTAGCAGTACTTTTAGCTCTTATTGATGTGCCAAAACATACTACTGATAACCTGCCCCTGACCCCAGAAAGTTACCTAGTTTAGATGAAAACGCTGTTCCATGAAACCCTACCAAGACAGTCTGTATTTGCTGAATTATGCAAGGCAGTTCAGAAATACTAGAGGAGGCTTAGAAGAAAATAAGATGTAAAAGATCTATGTAATGGTGGTGTGCGAACCTACTGGGCCTTGACTAAAGTAGATTTGGTGTGTATTTTCAGGGAAGGCAGATAATAGGTATATATTAGCATGGATATGCAGGTAGAAATGAATTAGCATATTTGTTTTGTTGAACATTAGGAATGGAAAGTATGGGTTGGCATAGTAGGAAAAGACTGGGAAGTAACAGTGCTTTGTAGTTAAGTACTTTTTTGCATTTTATTGAGGGAGAAAAGTATATTATCACACTTAGCACCGTGCCAGTATGGTTTGTTTTTAAGTACTTGGCAGGTAGGGTCTTTTTAAAGGCTATCCATATGGGATTCTAAGGAGTTTTTTGACCAGCCTGATGTAGATGACAGATCAGTTGGTCTTTGTGATCAGTTTAGGTAATGACGATTATCTCACTATTGCTTATAAAAGAAAATAAGGTTATGACTTACCGAGGCTTACCAGGTATGAGTTGCCCAGGTTTAAAAGCCAGACAGAATGTAAATTTTGACTGATGTAATAAAAATTAGATTTCCTAGAAGAGCAGGGAATTAGTAACAATAATAATCAGAAATTATTAGAGCTAGGAAAAACGTAGATATAGTGAGCTTTGGCTTTTGTAGCAATTTAGATAAGGTGATAGGGCTTGATTCTATGGTATTGGCAGAGAGAATGAAATGGTGGGAACTCAAAGTTTGGTGATAAATAGTAACTTTTCTTGAGTGCTGTTTATCAGGTACTGAGGTGGATATGTATTTGATAAATATAAATTTACTTACTATAGAAGGCAGAGCAGTTTAAGCACAATATGTTTTTTTGGAAGTAAGCATGGGTATTCCTTTGAAAGCGGTTTATAAAGTAAATCTGAAAAGCTACGTGGCAATCATGTGGAGTAGAGAACACTGTAGAAGTAATAGCACTGAATGTTAAATTTGGGATAATTGTCAGTTGGAGTAGCTATATTAAAGCTGACTATCTTGTTTATAATGTAGTTCCATATATAGTTCAGGGACCTGTTGTGATGGTCATGAATGGAGCTCTTTCATTCTACCAGTCTGCATGTCCCCCCACTTCGTCCACTTTAGGTGGTAAATTCACTCCAGCAGCAACCTCAAGCTGCATCTCCTTCAGTACCAGAGCCCCACTCTCTGACTCCAGTGGCTCAGGCAGATCCCCTTGTGAGAAGACAGCGAGTCCAGGATCTTATGGCGCAAATGCAGGGGCCCTATAATTTCATACAGGTAGGTGCAGTTCAGTCAGACACTAACTAACTGAAGGTTTAAGTGTTGACATTATTTAATTCCATTATATCCTAACTTGCAGGATTCAATGCTGGATTTTGAAAACCAGACACTTGATCCTGCCATTGTATCTGCACAGCCTATGAATCCAACACAAAACATGGATATGCCCCAGCTGGTTTGCCCTCCAGGTTAGTAATTGTACAGTTTTGTGTGAGAAATATAGGGCCAGTGCTTTCAGGTTTTGTAAAAAATGTGAAAATGAATTTTTCCCTTTTAACGTTTGCTTAACTTTTGGATTTTGTGTCTTTTAATTTGATAAGAAATGTTCTTTATTCCTATAATATGAATAACTGTGGTTCCATTTTTTTAAACTTTTTATTGTCATATAGACTTAAGTACGTGCAAATGTAGAGTTTGAAGAGTTTTCACAAACTGAACACACCAGCACTTAGAACTGGAACATTACCTGTACTCCAGAAGCCTATTTGTGTGTACCTCCAGTCACTAGTTATCCTCTCTTCCAGCCCTGTGGGAACCATTTCCTGTAATTTAGATAAATGAAATTTTGGTTTGCTTTTTAAGTTTCAAAATTCATTTTAGCATAAAAATAATAGGGGTGTCCTTCTCTGAAGGATGCTTGCAGCTTTTTGGGAGAATTTCTGAACATTTTATTACTTAAATAAAAATGAGATGCAACGGTCTTAAGTGGGAAAGAAGAGGATGCTTAAGAGGAAAGGAGAAGATGAGTCAAAAGACAGTTGAAGTTTCAAACTCTTAATAGTCTTACACCATTTTTAGAAGTAGTAGCACCAAATAGAGTTGTTGGTGTCTTCTTTGGGTTAAGTGGACTGTCTTTCTCAAGGACCATTAGTAATTTTGAGTCTTGGTTTTTTTTTCCCAGAACATGGCATTAAGGGCACAAAAGTTGGAACTGTATAAAATATTTAATGTCTTCAGTTTCATAAAACGAGTTGCTGAATAAAAGCATGTGTAATGACACAGTTAGTTTGGTAGGGTAGTTAGGATTTCTCTAAAGTAAAGGGTACTCCTATCTCTGTAACATCTCTACCAAGAGTTAGAAAACAGATTAGGGTTATGCCTTCTAGAAATAAAAGCAATTGTGAGAGTATACTAATAATGACTATCAGGGAACCAAAATGCTCACTTGAAAGCTAAAATCCTGCCTATACTTTATTTCTTTTCATGATCACCAAAAAGTGTTTTTTAGGATTTGGCTATAGAAATTTTCTCTGAAGAAATTTGATTTTGGATAACAGTGTTGCTTTTGGTCAATTTTGCAGTTCATTCTGAATCTAGACTTGCTCAGCCTAATCAAGTTCCTGTACAACCAGAAGCTACACAGGTAGGAATGATAGAAATATTGTTGCATATTTGTTTTTAATCTGTTCTTGGGTCTCTTTCTTTAATTAGCGTAATGAAAGTCAGGTATGAATTTCATCATTCTACAAGTCTGGTGAGGGTAGCTGTCTACTTTTATTTCCATGTTTATGTTTACTTTGGTATTAGTAATTTAAAAATAATTTTTTTGGTTAAATCTTATGTTTATGATAGTAAGGAATATGCTTTTTTTAAACAGTAAAATTTGAGAAGACACATTTTAAATTTCATAATTCTAAAATTTAGTGTAAATGTTGCCATTCAGAAGCATTTGTGGGGGACTTCATAACTGGATTGGGTTTATTTAATGTTCATCTTTAATATTATATGTATTTTTTGCAGTTGTTAGATTTTATATAGTCTATTTAACAGGTATATCTGTCTACTTCTTAGCCTTGTCTGTATTAGAGTTGGTTTATAACAGAAAGCAGCTTTGATTGCTTTATTTCTGTGTAGGTTCCTTTGGTTTCATCCACAAGTGAGGGGTATACAGCATCTCAACCCTTGTACCAGCCTTCTCATGCTACAGAGCAACGACCACAAAAGGAACCAATTGACCAGATTCAGGCAAGTTTCTGTTACTAGGTAACATAAACTTGATAGGCACTTATTCATGAATTGGGCAGAGGTAAATTATTAATATTGTGACTCCTTTTGGACCTAATCCATGCGATAACGTTATTTTGCTGTTATGCAATACAAGTATTTTGCTGTTACGAAATAGTTGAATTTTTTTTTTAAGTTTTATTTATTTTGAGAGAGAGAGAAAGAGAACATGAATGGGGGAGGGGAAGAGAGAGAGGGAGTGAGAATCCCAGGCATGCTGCATGCTGTCAGTGCAGACCCCAATGTGGGGCTCGACTCAGGAACTGTGACATCATTACTTGAACTGAAATCAAGAGTTGGATGCTTAACCGACTGAGCCACCCAGGCGCCCCAGTTGAATTTCTTAACATACTAAGACTTGGATAGTAGACTTGGCTAAATTTAGTTTATCACTAAAGTGCATCTGTTTACTTTGTGTTTAGGCAACAATCTCTTTAAATACAGACCAGACTACAGCATCGTCATCCCTTCCGGCTGCTTCTCAGCCTCAGGTGTTCCAGGCTGGGACAAGCAAACCGTTACATAGCAGTGGAATCAATGTAAACGCAGCTCCATTCCAATCCATGCAAACGGTAAGTAAAGTAAACTAACATTAAATGGCTAGTGTGTACTATCATCATGCCAAAGTCTCAACAGAAAAGTCTTCATTTAACTTTGTGCTTGAGTGTGCATCTACCCAACTATAGAGTATATTTAATTGATAAACTGATTTTTCCTGCTCCCAGAGATAAATTTGAGTCTTAGGAGTTATGTGCTCTCATATCTTACTGTTTTGTAGTTTCATCCTTTAGATTTGGTTAACAAAAGTAAACATGCAGAAAAGTAGACTACTGTATCTGTGTATGTAAGTCATTACTGAGATTTAACAACTGTCTACATTTTCCCATACTTGCTTAATTTTTTATTTTACTGAAGTTTCTCATAATAAATTTCACCTGTTGTACTTCATCCTGGTTTTTCAGTAAGCATCCCTAAATTGCAGAATTTCTAGGAAAGGATGAGAATATTGTAATTGATGGGATACAGTTAAATCAGTGCTCATGGGAAAGTTTATAGGATTAAATACTTAAAATATTAACTTTTGGTTAAAATGTCAATAAGAAGAAAATTTAAATGAATGAAATATTCATAGAATTAATTTCTGTAAGTGACATTGTATCAGTGGTTTGCATCTCTTAAAAAAGATTTCTTATTTATAGTAACATTTCCAAGACTGCTGATTTTTGTATTTTTAAATTTTGAAACCCAGTTATGCTCTCCTTGAAGTGTTATATGGTGTGTGTGTGTATACATATATATATATATATGTATAAATATAAATATGTATATGGGGGGAATATACATGTGTGTTTGAGACTTCTGTAATGTATTTACATTTGTCAGTAAAACCAATATTGAGGTCTGTCATATTAAAAGTAGGGAAATTATTAGCAATAAGGAGATGAAGTAATCATTTACTTTATTTACTTACAGGTGTTCAATATGAATGCCCCAGTTCCTCCTGTTAATGAACCAGAAACTTTGAAACAGCAAAATCAGTACCAGGCCAGTTACAACCAGAGCTTTTCTAGTCAGCCTCACCAAGTAGAACAAACAGACCTGCAGCAAGAACAGCTTCAAACAGGTAGGAAAACCAGTGTCCCTTCCTTGGCGGCTTGCTTTCCAACACCGTTACTGACAGTGTTAGGAAGGTTTACACTTTAAAGTGGCAGTGTCCACAAGTTTTTGTTCTAGTAGTAGACTTTATGGAATTTTTGTTGCAGATCCTGAATTAAATCAAGTCCATATTTATTGTATGTGAATTATGTGCACTTTTTTGGGAGGCCTTATACCCATTTTCCTTTGGTCAGTAAGCTTTCATAATATCTCTGTTTCATTCTGTGATTTTAGTGGAACTTGTTAGATTATGATCTACTTTACTTTTAATTGCTAATTAATTAAAGCCGGCTAGCATGATACCTGGTAGGTAGTTAAGTCAGTTATACAAAGTTAAGCAGTAAGGAGTTGTCAGTGTGCTAATTATAATCAATAAAACATGCAGAAATCTCTTGGTGGCTGCATTTGGTAGAACTAGGTTGAAATAAAATCCTTTTTGGCAACTAGGCAAGTAAGTTGGCTAGTTACCATACGTGTCATAACAATGTAGATAGAGATATCTTAGATTTCTTAACTTTGTAAGGCATTAGAAATACCTGCTTAGGTCTTTGGTTATTTAGATCCTCGGTTGTTTAATTGGAATATCCCACAACAAACTAGCAAACCTTGCTAAAATCATAGGAGTTAATAGTTTAATTTTATCAGACTGATTGAAATAACTATGAAATATTCTAATCGTCTAATTTCTTGATAGACTTTGATGAACATTATGGATTTTTTCAGTACTAAATTCTTACATATCCCTGTAGTATTTAGCACTAATTAGTAGGAAGTTTGAATCAGCTGTAATCTGATGGATATTTATCCATTAGGCTATCTATGTTCAGCTTCTGAATGATAAAGCTGGGCTTTGTGCTCAGGCTCCTTTAATTATTGCCATGTACTCATAAGCATGTCAGCACAATGGGCCCCCAGTACACCTGCTCTACAGCAAATTGTAGTATCTAGTTAGGAACAACATGAAAAAAGGATATGGCAAGAATCTGGCTATTTATGGACTTAAGAGTTTATGCTGTACAAACACTTCAATAGAAATTCTGGGGTTTTTGTTGTTTTTTAAGTAATTCTGGTATTTTAAAATAAAGACCACACTTTAATTGTATGAGTTTTATTTATTGCTATGAGTTTCCTTGCAGTGAAATTTGGCCAAGACTAATAAAATTCTTATTGATAAAAAGTGAGGTGAAAATTCACTTCTTTTGCCACTCTCTACATGCCATATGAATGACTCTCTTTAGATAGAAAATGTCACCTGTAATCATGATATTTACCTGTAATTTTAAATGTAGGGAATGTAGGGAAAGGCAGTCTGTGTAGAAAGACCACAGTGAGTAGTGTAATTAGTCCATTAATTGCACAGTTCAAAAAGGAGCCATAACATCCCTTCCACTAGGCACACTTCAGCTTTTTCGTTGCAAAATAGTATTTTAAGAACCGATAAATGTATTTGGGGCTTCCTGAGGCCACAAAATATATCTGGTCAAGTTTTTCAAGAGGTACACCACCTTTTCTCTCTGTCTAAACATGGGGGATTTGGGCTGGCTGTTTTTTGTTATTGGGGCGTGGGCCTTCCTCTAGTCTATACCTTCCTCACCTCCCAAAGGTAGTGTTAGTATCCTGTCTTTTCTCCCCTGTGCATTGCGAACATTGGTTTATACCCGAAAGGTACCTCTGGGCTTAATTTTTAAAGATTTCTAGATTCTAGACCTCCCATTGTGGAAGGAGGGGGATGTGCAAGGTAGTGTGAACCTTCTAGAATCTTTTCTTTACCTCATCAAGTTGAGTGCCAGTGTGAGTACTATTTAACTGTCTTAATTGGTTGTACGTTAAAAGTACTTGAGGGGCGCCTGGGTGGCGCAGTCGGTTAAGCGTCCGACTTCAGCCAGGTCACGATCTCACGGTCCGTGAGTTCGAGCCCCGCGTCAGGCTCTGGGCTGACAGCTCGGAGCCTGGAGCCTGTTTCCGATTCTGTGTCTCCCTCTCTCTCTGCCCCTCCCCCGTTCATGCTCTGTCTCTCTCTGTCCCAAAAATAAAAAAAAAAAAAAAAAAAAAAAAAAAAAAAAAAAGTACTTGAAATGGAATCAGGCATTAAAGGAGGTATAAGGTATAAGACTTCTGCTAATTTACCTTCATAATTGACTGAGTACTCTACCATATGGTTGTTTAGCTATGGGAGAGCATGGTTTTGTAGGTTTCATTAACGTGTCAAGGGAAGTTTAAAAGAATAAGAAAGCTTCTACCACTAAGGAGTTTTATAGTGAAAAAATAATTAAATGATACACAGTGGTAATTGTACTGTTTTAGTATGTAAGATCTTTTGAATTATTGTGGGTCTCTTGTGCTAATAGGCAGATGCCTCTCAGAAGATGTTTAATAATACAGGTTTTCATTCCATTTGGAAGGGATAGAGTTTTGTGCTCTCACACATTGTGTGCTTCCAAAAGTTTGGAACTGTTGTTGGAGAATTGCTTAACATATGGGCAGGAGAAAAATAGGGACTTATGTGTAGGTTTCCTTATTGGAAATGTGAAAACTTATTTAAAGATGATTTGAGGAGAAGGTATAAGACACTTCTTAACCCAGGAAACGTGAAAGAACAAATTGTAATGAGCTGTGTGTGTGTGTGTATAAATTTTTTCTTTTTATCATAGTGGTTGGCACTTACCATGGTTCCCAGGACCAGCCCCATCAAGTGACTGGTAACCACCAGCAGCCTCCCCAGCAGAACACTGGATTTCCACGTAGCAGTCAGCCCTATTACAATAGTCGTGGTGTGTCTCGTGGTGGCTCCCGTGGTGCTAGAGGCTTAATGAATGGATACAGGGGCCCTGCCAATGGATTCAGAGGTAAAGGAAAAAAAAAGTAGCAAGTTCTTGTTCCTTTTTGATTTGTAAAATAGAAATATGTCATGAGGTTTTTGGGAAAGATATGTATGTATCTCTGCGTTAATCTCTCATGTACAGCTTAAACATTTAAACGTTTTTAGTATATTGTAGGTTATTTAAATTGACAAAATTGGTAATGGGTTTTTTTGTATGTGTCAAATCCATGTTTTCCATGTCTCTGAGGGGATAATTGCTTTCCATTATCAGAGTTTATGGGGATTTTTTTTTGTATGTGGGGTGTGTATGTGTGCATGGATGGGTGAAATGTCCTCTTCTAAGGAAATTAATACTCAGAAATTTAGGAACAGATTGGATCAGGATGGGAAATTAGAAATTAATTTGAATTACTGGCATGGCTTATAATTTTTCAGTTCTTCCCTTGGTCAGTAGTAAGAAAGTAAAAATTTCTCATATTTAGATAAGAAAATTATTTTCTTGTCCTAAATTTTAGGAGGATATGATGGTTACCGCCCTTCATTCTCTAACACTCCAAACAGTGGTTACACACAGTCTCAGTTCAGTGCTCCCCGGGACTACTCTGGCTATCAACGGGTAGGTAGAAGTTGCTTTAAAATATAAACCTGACCTAAATAAGCCAACGAAACAGACTGATGGGGTTGTTTGGACTTGGATAACTAAGTAATTTGAGGCTAATTTTGCACATTTTTACAAGATACTTTATTATGGAGAATGGTGACTTTTGCTTTCCCTAGCACTCTAGTATAGGTACTCATTTTTTAGAGTCTGTTAAAAAGAGAATGATTTCATGCCCTATTGGTGGGAATGCAGATTGGTGCAGCCACTATGAAAAACAGTATGGAGGCTTCTTAAAAAATTAAAAACCATACTACCATATGATCTTATAATTCCACTGGGTATTTAGCCCAAGAAAATGAAAACCCTAACTCGAAAAGATACACGCACCCCTCTGTTTATTGCAGCATTATTTCTAATAACCAAGATGTGGAAGCAACCCAAGTGTCCCATCAATAGATGGGTAAAGAAGATGTATATATACACAATGGAATATCACTCAGCCACAAAAAAGAATGAAATCTTGCTTTTTGCAGCAACATGGATGGACCTAGAGGGTATAATGCTAAATGAAAAAAGTCAGAGAAAGACAAATGCCATATGATTTCACTCATGTGGGATTTAAGAAACAAAAGACAAAAGACGAGATTCTCTATAAATAGAGAACAAATTTGGTAGTTGCTAGAGGGGATGTAGATAGCGGGGATGGGTGAAACAGATCAAAGAGATTAAGAGTACACTTACCTTGAGCACTGAGAAATGTATACAATTGTTGAATCATTATATTGTACACCTAAAACTACTGTATGTTAATCACACTTAAATAAAAATAAATTTGTGTCGGAGAAAAAAAAGAATTGATTTTTAAGAGCAGAGATATTTCATTGAATGTTCTTGAAAGTAACAAGTAAATTAAAGAATAACTTCTGGCTATCATATATTGAAATGTCTAAAAAGAATAAGGACAAATTTTGTGTTCTGTGTGAGACACTAAGAATAGATAGATGAGAAAGCATTAAAAAAAAATTACGTTTTCTTCAGTACTAACTAGCTTGTCTTTTAGGATGGATATCAGCAGAATTTCAAGCGAGGCTCTGGGCAGAGTGGACCACGGGGAGCCCCACGAGGTAATATTTTGTGGTGGTGATCCTAGCTCCTAAGTGGAGCTTCTGTTCTGGCCTTGGAAGAGCTGTTCCATAGTCTGCATGTAGGTTACATGTTAGGAATACATTTATCATTACCAGACTTGTTGCTAGGGATTAAATGAAATGCTCTGTTTCTAAAACTTACCTTGAACCCAAATTTAATTTTTTGAATGACTTTCCCTGTTACTATATAAATTGTCTTGAAAACTAGAACATTTCTCCTCCTTAGAAAAATGTTTTTCCAACTGCAAATTATTTTTCAGGTCCTAAAACCTGCTAAATGTTTTTAGGAAGTACTTACTGAAACATTTTTGTAAGACATTTTTGGAATGAGATTGAACATTTATATAAATTTATTATTCCTCTTTCATTTTTGAACATGCATATTATATTTTAGAGTCAGAAACACTTTAATGGCCAGATAAGCCATAGTTACATTTAGAGAACCATTTAGAAATGATAGAACTAATTGAAATTTCAATGCCTTTGGATCACTAATAGCGATATAAATGTCAAATTATTTCTGACTTTTAAGTAAAACATACAAAATCCTAACTAACTTACTGAACTATATTTAAAAATTGTAGGTTTAGAGTTTCTGATTTTGTCTATTACCATGGGAAAACTGCTTCCTCATTTGGGCAGAAAGTCAACCTGTGTAACAATTAGAGGTAGCATTTCATATGATCTGAAGTTCTAAATGGTTCTCTGATTTAAGGGAAGTTAAACTGAATAGGTTTCCTCTAGGTTTTGGCCATCACATGTATAAAATGTATATTAAGGAGGAATTACAAAGTACTTTGATTTCAATGCTAGTAGAAACTGGCCAGCAAAAAGGTGCATTTTTAAAGTAATGGATCACTTGGGAATTATTGACTTGAAGTATCAAAGGATATTTGCATGTGAATGTGGGTTATGTTCTTTCTCACCTTGTAGCATATTCTATGAAAGTTGAGTTGACTGGTAGCTAAAAATCTGTTTTAACAGCATGTAAAAAGTTATTTTATCTGTTACAAGTCATTATACAATTTTGAATGTTATGTAGTTTCTTTTTAACAGTTTAGGTAACAAGGTCTGTTTTTCATTCTGGTGCTTTTATTAATTTTGATAGTATGATGTTACTTACTACTGAAATGTAAGCTAGAGTGTACACTAGAATGTAAGCTCCATGAGAGCAGGTACCTTGTCTGTCTTCACTGCTGTATCTATTTCCAACGCCTGATGACAGTGCCTGGCACACAGTAGGCACTCAATAAATACTTGTTGAATGAATGAATGAATGAGTACTGGTGGAATACTCCATTAGCTCTACTCTTCTTTTAGCTAGAGAACATGAGCAAATTTGCGCATGACAACTTCCAGGACAGGTGAACACTGAAGAATTGACCTCTTAAACCTAATAATGTGGTGACAAGCTGCCCACATGCTTCTTGACTTCAGATGAAAAATCTGCTTGAAGGCAAAACAAATAATATTTGAAAGAAAAACCAAATGCCATTTTTGTCTTCTAGGTCGTGGAGGGCCCCCAAGACCCAACAGAGGGATGCCGCAAATGAACACTCAGCAAGTGAATTAATCTGATTCACAGGATTATGTTTAAACGCCAAAAACACACTGGCCAGTGTACCATAATATGTTACCAGAAGAGTTATTATCTATTTGTTCTCCCTTTCAGGAAACTTATTGTAAAGGGACTGTTTTCATCCCATAAAGACAGGACTACAATTGTCAGCTTTATATTACCTGGATATGGAAGGAAACTATTTTTATTCTGCATGTTCTGTCCTAAGCGTCATCTTGAGCCTTGCACATGATACTCAGATTCCTCACCCTTGCTTAGGAGTAAAACATAATACACTTTACGGGGTGATATCTCCATAGTTATTTGAAGTGGCTTGGAAAGAGCAAGATTGACTTTTGACATTGGATCAAATCTACGAGTCAGCCCTAGAGTTATTCAATGGTAATTGACAAAACTAAAATATTTCCCTTGAAGAAGGAAGGAGTGGAGTGTGGTTTGGCAGAACAACTGCATTTCACAGCTTTTCCAGTTAAATTGGAGCACTGAACGTTAAGATGCATACCAAATTATGCATGGGCCCTTAATATAAGGCTGGCTACCAGCTTTGACACAGCACTCTTCATCCTTGGCCAAACGACTGGTTAAAAACACATGTAAATTGCTTTTTAACAGCTGATACTGTATAAGACAAAGCCAAAATGCAAAATTAGGCTTTGATTGGCACTTTTTGAAAAATATGCAACAAATATGGGATGTAATCTGGATGGCCGCTTCTGTACTAAATGTGAAGTATTTAGATACCTTTTTGAACACTTAACATTTTCTTCGACAATGACTTTTATAAGGATTGGTACTATATATCATTCCTTATAACATACATTGTCTGTCACTAATCCTCGGATCTTGCTGTATTGTCACCTAAATTGGTACAGGTACTGATGAAAATATCTAATGGATAATCATAACACTCTTGGTCACATGTTTTTCCTGCAGCCTGAAGGTTTTTAAAAGAAAAAGATATGAAATGCCTGCTGCTACCACCCTTTTAAATTGCTATCTTTTGAAAAGCACCAGTATGTGTTTTAGATTGATTTCCCTATTTTAGGGAGATGACAGACAGTAGTTTCAGTTCTGATGGTATAAGCAAAACAAATAAAACATGTTTATAAAAGTTGTATCTTGAAACACTGGTGTTCAACAGCTAGCAGCTTATGTGGTTCACCCCATGCATTGTTAGTGTTTCAAATTTTATGGTTATCTCCAGCAGCTATTTCTGTAGTACTTGCATTTATCTTTTGTCTAACCCTAATTGAATTCTCTTTTTTTCTCATGGAGGCATTTCTATTCAAAGTGGCGATTCCTTCACTTAGATGCATAGGGAGAGTCACAAGTTTGATGGAGATGACAGTTTAGTAATTTATGTACTGTTGGAATTTCTGCTAGCAGTTTGAGCACTAGTTTTGTGTGCCTATGAACTTAATGCTGCTTGTCATATCCCACTTTGACTTCATGGAGAATTAATCCCATCTTTTCAGCAAAGGCTACTAATACTAAGTTAATGGTATTTTCTGTGCAGAAATTGAATTTTGTTTTATTAGCCTTTAGCTAAGGAATTTTTCCAGTAGGTGCTCAGCCACTGAAGAAAAACAGAAACAAAACACAAGAACGATTCTCAAACATTCATTGTTAGACAACTGGAGTTTTTGCTGGTTTTGTAACCTAAAATGGATAGGCTGTTGAACATTCCACATTCAAAAGTTTTTTGTAGGGTGGTGGGGAATGGGGGGGTATCTTCAATGTTTATTTTAAAATAAAATAAGTTCCTGACTTTTCTCATGTGTGGTTGTGGTACATCATATTGCAAGGGTTATACGTTTACTTTTACAAATGAGTATTTCTTTGGCTAGCACCTCCCGTTGTGTGCTTTAAATGACATCTGCCTGGGATGTACCACAACCATATGTTAGCTGTATTTCACGGGGAATAGATAAAATATTCATGGTTTACTGGGTAATCCCTAGATGTGTATGCTTACAATCCTTCTATATACAAAACTAAATTTGCTATCTGTGTAGAAAATAATTTCATGACATTTAAAATTGAAGTAAATAAGTGATTCTTCATACAGTGATCTCTATGAATCAGTTCAGAGATGGGATGGGGGAGAAATGCTTTCTAGGTTTCAAACTTCTATGCATTAGTGTAGATGTTGTGAATGTGTAAAGGTGTTAGTAGTTTCATTATTTCTGTGTATGTTTTTAAAAGAGTCGTTCTTTTTGAAATAGTATAATTTTTTTTTTTGGCATTCTATCACAGTCTAAATGTAAAGCTTTTATGTCTCAATTCAGACTATATTTTTTAAAGGAGGTGCCTTGTTATGAGGCAGAGAACTTTTTAAAAAGTCCCGTTAAGATCTGAGTCTTGGTACTAAGTGTTCTGTATAATATGTGAATACTTGTCCTACCTGCAGAAGACCTTTTGTTTGGTCAAATGCATATTTTAGCAGAGTTGCAAGGAAATGACTGTCATGTGTGTCACTGTAGCTTCTTGGTATAGTAAGACTCCACATATAAAGTACTTTTGTAAATGCACAGTATCAATCATCTCCTGTGGATAATGAGACTTCTATTTTAGAGCTTTAAGGTAGAATGTCGTTGATGACCTTGGTTAGAGCAGTTCTATTTCTAGATCTTAATATCCCTACTGAATATGGAAGAGTTTTGCAATCACTGTATCTTGATATTAAAACAAATATCCTTTGAAACATTTTTTATCAGTTAGCTTCTACAGTTCTTTTGTCTCCTATATATGCAACTCTGTTATGTGGGAGACTTTTCCACTTATAGGAGGCATGAGAATGTGTTTATTTTCAGAAGGCCCAATAACTGAAGTGCTCTGTTGACAATTCATAAAATGTAGAAGCAGTTGAGTATTCAGCCTCCTGAGTGTCTTAGGAAATTTGTACTGTTCATTATATTTTCAGTAATATATCTAATTAGGGGATTGAGATACAGGTAAGCACTGAGTTCAAACCCTTCTTCATTTCATCTTTAAGTTCCTGGATCCTCATCCCACTTGAGTTCTTATTAAGCACTTTGGCTATAAATTATATTCAAAGAATCAGTATTGCCCTTAAGCTTATCCCTTCTGTAGAGTCAGTGGGGAGGGCAAACCATCAGGAAAATGAAAGTAAATTGTTAAGGCTTATCTCTATACCTTTTCTCATTCTGACTGACTTCTATAAAATACTGGAAAAGAATAGTGAATGTCTTAAATTACATAGATTAAATATTAAAATCTGATTTCTTACTGTCCTTGAGTGAAGTCTGCGTTAGTTGTGTATAGTATCCAGCAAAGCTCTGAAGTGCTACTTGTGAGAGGAGAGGAAAAACCTTAACAGAAAATCTCTCTGGTAGCCTTGTCTTCTCAAGAGTCTAGACTACCACCACCTTCTTTCAGTCAGGAGCTCATTGAATGTAGGCAGTGAAAAGACCACCTGATCTAGTAAATAGTAAAGGCAGTTCTTGGTGTATTCCTACTTGTACGTACTGCTTGAAGTACTGTCTTTATATTAGGGAAACACCGTATTAAGCCAGTGAACTAAGGCTTTATTTGGCAAGTTTGGGTGTCCCTTTGCCAAGCATAATGGCAAGCACTAAGCATTCAGTGGTGACAAAATCACTGTGGTTCCTGCTTTCACTGAGCAGTCTGTTCAAAGATAATGATGTCGTGACACAAAAATGTAGCAAATGCTGTGATGGAGCAACAGAGTTGATGACAGCTATAAAGGCCATGACTGCAATAAATTATGACCTAGTCAAAATGATTGGGAAAGACTTTGTTGAAAGGGATAATTGAACTAAGACTTGAAGGATGAGGAGTAATTAGGTAGAGGAGTGGAGAAGAGAGCGTATCTAAAGAAAGGCACACTCTTCCAGGACTGAGAAAGCTATCTGCTCAAGTAGGAGTATGTGTTTTAGTAGAGTTAGAGGCTGAAAAACAGGTAAAGAGTACTACAGGTGGCTTTACAGTTATGTTCCATGTTTTGTCTCTTAAGAACAGTTGGAAACTAAGGTTTCTAAGCTGTGTGTGTAGGGGGCCAGGAGTGGGGTAAAGGATAGTGGGTGACCTAACAAAATTGCCATTTAAAGAATACACAATGCAGTTTTGAGAACAATCTGTATGGGGCGAGAGATGTCTATTGGGAGTAGCCCGTGAGAGAAATGATTACAACATAAAGTGGAGGGCAGTAGTGAATGGATCTTACATATTTCCTGTCTCACTTAGTGCTCAGTATCCTTTCCTGGGTAATCCAGGCTTCAGTCGTGAGACTGATCTCTAACTACATTCTTCCCTAGGCGATCCCATCTAATCCCAGGACTTTGAATACAATCAGTATTTTAGTTCCTCCTAAATATTCCTAGGTCCCCAATTACTCCAGTCTTGAGTGTTCCAAGTCAATCTCTTCATTAACCTGCATTCATCCATTTGCTCAGGGCAAATACTTTGGGTATACTTTCTTTTGTACCCTGTATCTAGTCCTTAACCAAATCCACATAGTTCTACCTTGAAAATACATCCTGAATCATCTATTCTGACCATCTACAAGTAGCTTGCCATCTACTTCTGACCACCACTATTACTAGCTTAGGACAAGTAACCACAGTAGCTTATAATGGCTCTCTTTCTACTCATCATCCTGTAGTGATTTTGTGGACAAGTCAAGTTTTGTCACTTCCTGGTTCCCCAAACTCCACTGGTTTTCCCATCATACCTAGAATTAAATCCTAAATTTTGGTCTATGTGTGTTCATTATTTGGCCTAATTGCCTACTGTTTTGTTCTTGCTCACTAGTCGATCTTCAAGCATGCAAAGGCTTTTCACTCAAATATTCTTAACGTTCATTCTTTCTAAATTCAGGTGTTTGCTCCAGTGTCATAAGCTCAGAGGCCTTCCATGTCCACCACTAAAACATACCCTTAGTTACTTATCGGACAGTTTTTTCTTAATAGCACTTAAAGCTTACCCAGAATTACGCAAACTTTATAAGTGAAAAACATTTTGGTCACTTTATCCCTTGTGTCTGGCATATTGACATTTGTTGAGCGAATATGAAAATGATGGGTGTTGGACTAAAAATGGGTAGTAGTGATGATTACACTGGAATTGGAAGTGTCTTGGTTTGAGGAAGGAGTTCAGCTTCAGACATTTTGAATCTGAGGTATTCAAGAAATGTCAAGCAAGCAGTTGGAATTTGTTTACTTGAAGTTCAACAATCTGGCCCAAAGACAACGTATAAGAATATACAGGTGGTTCTTGTAGTATAAAAATATATAGGTGGTGCTTGTAATATGCTTGGGCGGGTTCGCCTGGGAGCTGGGCGGGAGGAAGAAGTAATTTAACAAGAGCAGAGCCCCAGAGCTGATTTTCAGAAGAGCGCTATCATTTGATGTCCAGTTTAGGCCTAAAGGGAATTTACAAAGTACCCGCACCGGTGGGTAGAAATACTGAGTTTCCGACAGGTCTACAGGGTCCTTTCTTCAGGTGTGGAAGATCAAGTGAATAAAATAGATCTGCTGACCGAGTTTCCTCATTTTGTCACGTTAAAATGGGAAGTTATTTAAATAAAAGGGTAAAATTACGCACAGATCCCTGGAGTCGGTCGTCTCGTATAACTAGGATAAACACTAAGAGCCATGGACCCCCTTACCGTGTGCTGCCCCGGGCCTGTCTGGTAACCCGGGCTCGCCCCAGCACAGCGGCAAGCGCTTATTTTGTCCCTCGGAGCCAGGGCATCTTGATTCTGATACGAGAGGCAAATCGCACCCGTGCCACTTGGAGCAGAGACTAAAATTCCAAAACCGCGCTGGGCACGTAGGCTGCAGCTCCGCCTCCCGGGCATCTGACGTCATCACATGGAGACATGGTTGCCGAAAGTCCCCGCACGCACTCCGCACCGCGCCGATAGTGCGCTCGCGCACATGGAGCCTTTCAGTGCCTGAGCAGGATGCGCGTCGCGGAGTGAGGCCAGCGCTGAGAGCGCGCGGTCAGGCATCGCTAGGGGCAGCCCGCCGCTCCCTCTGGGCTTCTGGAGTAATTGGGTTTCCCCACGTGCTTCCGCTTGGCTGCTGGCTGGGATCCGCTGGGTTCGGGGTGCAGGTACCCAAGACGGGATGGCTGGGGATGGGTACCAAGGTCGGTGTCTGTGTCCTGCTTGGGACCAGAGGTGGCCGGCTCGAGGATGAGGGCTCTGTATCCTTGCCAATGCTCGGCCTGCGTCGACTGCCGGCCCACACGGGCGCTCGCTCCTAGATGACGGGCTCCTCTTCCCCGATTGGCGGCCACTCTCCGCGTGCTTCTCGAGCGCTCTCCGGGGTTGCGTGGCTCCATCTCCACCTTCTGGGCAACTCTAGTTGGGGGTCTGGGTGTGTGTGGGGGGGGGGGGGGGGAGGTGACAACACTTTTGCTTTCCGCGGAGCTTGCCTACGGTTCCTGGTTTTGGCGCTAGGCATTAAACCGAGGCAGTCTGATTCCAGATCCTCCCATGCTTTCATTTGTTTGTCTAAGCTCATTCGTTTATACTGTTTTTTCAGGAGTCACATTCAGGACTTGTTTCATTTGCTAATGCATCTAGAATGGTGACTGGCACATAGATACTGTGTTTACTTGTTAGACAAATAGACGAGTGAATGAGGAATAGTTCTTTCTTTTCCTTTCAAGGCCCTCTTCCTACGTTAAGCCTTCCATGGCAATTCCAGCCCACGGTAATCTCAGACCTTCATCAGACTATTGGCTGTACTATTACTTTTGCGTCTAGTTTTATCTGTCTTTAGACAAATTGTCCCTTATCTCTTTCTCTTGAATATTCTCTGCAAGGAGAATGAAAGCTCCTTGAAGTTAAGTCTTATCTGGTATTGTTTCTGGGGCTCCCACAGTAACTAGAGCAAAAAGCAGTCCCTACTAATTAGTTATTGATTGATTTGTGTGTGATCTCTTTGTGGCCTCAACTCAACTGACAAGTTGGGCAGCGTGGGGAGCTGGAAAGAGCTTAGGCTTTGGAGTCGGGCAAATTTGAGTGTGAATCCTGTCGTATTCCTTCCTTAAAATACTTGAATTCTTTATACTTGCTCCTTTCCTTATAAAAAAGGAGCCATTGATTGTAACATAATGTTTTATACTAAGAAAGCACTGCTAAAATCCATATTTGGATTGGAGGGTAGAAGGACAGTTAAGGCACACTTAAGGTTCAATTAATGAACTTTATATTTAGAATGCAGCAGGCTGTGTAGTTTCTAGGTAGGCTGTCATTCTTCCTTCAATGTTGTAGAAATATAATTGATATTCCTGATGTTTCTTTGGTGCATTTTTTGTGGTAATAATGCATTATTGTATTGTACGTAATCCCAACTTTAAGGTCTGCCTGTACAGGCTTCAGTACGGGGTTCTCTCCTTTGAGGAGACAGTTGGACACATTTCATCACAGTAATATTCATTGATTTCCTTTCTCTGATTTTATTAGTAATGCATATGAATAAAAAAAAACTCTAAAAAAACAAAAGAACAAAATAAGAACCACCTGCAGTCTCACCATCCACAAAAATTACATTTTTGTGTTTTCTTTCAGGTTTTTTTTCCCTTCATGTTATGTACATGTGTTAAAAAGATGGTATGCTTTGTTCTGTGATGTCAGTTTTCTCATAAGCATCTTTATCCATATCCTTAGATAATTTCTGAAAGTGATTTTGAAGGAGCTTTTTTGAAAACTGCCTTATTCTCTCACAAATATACCATCATATATTTTAATCATTCTATTTTGTGGAGCATTGTTGCAAGTTTTTTAAAAAACTCCTTGATAGAAGTATGAAACACAGCTTCCCTTCTGACTTCCATGCTGAGGAAACATTTTCTTTGCCTCCCAAGCCTCAGTTTCCTAATTTTAAAAATGAGACTGACATGTTCCCTAGGGAGCAGTTTGAGGGTTAAGTAAAATGATACTTCCCAACGTGCCTTAGCATAGCTCCTGGTCCCCCAAGAGGCTGCCAGCTAATGTTCCTCACCCAGAATCTGGCATTCATGTCCAGTTGTGTTTCCTTTCTCTCTCTTTCAGTGATAGTCTTTCACCATGCATCGGAAGAAAGTAGATAACCGAATCCGGATTCTCATTGAGAATGGAGTTGCTGAAAGGCAAAGGTCTTTGTTTGTTGTAGTCGGAGACCGAGGAAAGGACCAGGTAAGACCTCGTAAACACTTCCTGGCTGACTTCGTGTCTTGTCCCACAGTTAGCTTGTTACTGCTCCTCTGAGGTTTCAGCACATAATAACATTAAGGTCCCTTTGACTGCTTTTCTCTACATAAAATGCCTTGTGAGAACCTAGGGGTGGACTGAGCGCAAGGTTAAGAGTGTGTGACCGGGCTTCTAGTCCCTACCTGGGCACTGCCCTCTCCTGGCCCTCTGTTTACTTTCCAGATCTGTCAAAATGAGGTCTGGCAGTCTCTGAGGTCTCTTTTGGCCATGAGATTCTGTGACTTTTTCCTTTGGCAGGTGGTCATACTCCATCACATGTTGTCCAAAGCAACTGTGAAGTCTCGGCCTTCAGTGCTGTGGTGTTATAAGAAAGAGCTGGGGTTTAGCAGGTAAGTTGGGCCTTTTGAGTGTCCCATACCATTTATAGTTGCTGCTCCTTAATTAAATGCCAGGAAATGATTTTCTGACATAGGTTTTCAGGGATTGTTAGGGAGCTGCGACCTCTGAGGACTCTTCCAAATAGCGAAAATAATAGAGCTGATGTCCTTCTTTCATTCCTGACGATAAATTTCAAAGCCACCTTGCCTTTCCCAGGTCTTCTGGGGAACGGCACTGTGTAGTAGAAGCTTTGGCTTGAGACTAAGGTAATGAGGTCACCAAGGTTGGTTTCAAGCTCTGGTCTAGCCAAATAGGAGGTTTAGGTACTCTCGTTACCCTTCTTTTGAAGATGAGAATCTGTGGAAGGTGCCAGGGCAGCACAGTAGGATTCCCCCACAGACTCACCCCTGGCTCCGGGCCCATCCTCTTAACCTCTCTACTCTTTCCTTCACTTTTAAATGGAGGGGGTTGGCCCTGCGATAGCTGAGTTCCTTCTGGCTCTGAAGGTCTTGATGGGTGATCAGTGAACCTGTCCCCTGCTCCCACCCCTTTAGCCTCTCTGGTTAACTGGCTCTCCTGGGGTGGGTGGGTGATTGCAGTCACCGGAAGAAAAGAATGCGACAGCTACAGAAGAAAATAAAGAATGGGACGTTGAACATAAAGCAAGATGACCCCTTTGAACTCTTCGTGGCGGCCACAAACATCCGCTACTGCTACTACAATGAAACCCACAAGATCCTGGGCAACACCTTTGGCATGTGCGTTCTCCAGGTGGGTGGCTTCCTCCAGCTTGGGACTGGCGTCAGAGAGCGGAGGGCTCCCCTCAAGAACAGGCGGACAGGAAGGAGAAAGATTGACCCATACAGCCTCCCCCAGGCAGTATCAGTGGAATAGTTGGCCACTTTCCAAAGCAAATTGGGTAACTCACCCCATGTAAAAATAAACTTTTCCACTTAAAGCGACGCTTAACCTAGAGATACCAAAACTGACCCAGGTGCTCCATCATGGCTGGTTCTAACCGGCTGAGGATGAGAAAGAAAGTATTGTGAACTTAGAGGGACCCCAGATTCCCAGATCCTAACTGGAAGTAGCCGAAGACTTTGGTGAGCAGGGAGCAGTGGGACCTGTTTTAACTGGCTGGGCGTAGTCCTTAAAACCCCCTCACTTTTCCTCCACAGAGAACTCCTGGTACATTTCTTCTCTGGTATTCTTGTCTTGCCAGAACAAACTTCACATTTTTTTTGTTTCCAGCTCTGGCGGTCTCTGTTTTATCCTTTGATTCTTGGACACCTGTGACCCCCCCAACCCCTCCCACCCCGAAAGGAGAACACATTTAAGCCCCCGTCCCCAGTTTTGGTGCGTGTTTATCATTTGCATGTAGTACCAGGATTACGTATGTCATAAGTTGTACCTTATGAAAGGTAAGTTAAGAAATGAGGGGAAAGTGCTCGCCTTGGCAGCACATATGCTAGAGCTGGAATGACACAGAGAGGAGTAGCACGCTCCCTGTGCAAGGGTGACACACAGCTTCCTGAAGCATTGCATAGTTTTGGCATTCAGAGGGCACTTGTTAGGATGAGCACTGGGTGTTACATGTAAGTGAAGAATCTCTAAATTCTGCTCCTGAAACCAACCTTACACTCTATATTAACTAACTGGATTTTAATAAAATCTTGGAAAGAAAAAAAAAAGGGGGGGGGGCGCCTGGGTGGCTCAGTCGGTTAAGCCACCGACTTCGGCTCAGGTCATGATCTCGCGGTCAGTGAGTTCAAGCCCCGCATCGGGCTCTGTGCTGACAGCTCAGAGCCTGGATCCTGTTTCAGATTCTGTGTCTCCCTCTCTCTGACCCTCCCTTGTTCATGCTCTGTCTCTCTCTGTCTCAAAAATAAATAAACGTTAAAAAAATTAAAAAAAGGAATGAGGGGGAAAAAATCACGAATTGGAAGTTTTTGGTTTATTTTTCTTACATTCCACTTGTTTGTCCCATACTGCTGGCTTGCATCCCACCTTGTAGACTAGAAAGGAGCATTTTGCTTCTTCTCACCTGGCCACTGGTTGGTAGTGAGTGCTCTTAGGCCACCACGGTTACCAGGTGCAGTGAAGGTGGCTCCTTGAGGCAGCGGCTCCCCCATGTGGGGCAGTTTGAGTTTTGTCAGACAGGTTTTATGTAAACACATCCGAAAACGAACGTGAGGTATTTGTGAAATACAAGTGCAAATCACTGGAGAGGATTTCTTCCCAGATAGGATCTTGTGTGAGGCTATTAGACACACTTTTGTCATACAAAACCAGATACACCTCTTGCCCAGTGCTGGGCTCTCTTTTGTGCCCCTAAGTAAAGGGAGGTGTGTGGGCCCCTCCTGCTGAGTCGAGTGAGGGCTATGGTCTTGGGTTCGTGTTCGGAAGCCCTCCTTTTATTTAGTTAAACTTCCCCGGGGGTGCTCTTTGTGTGACTAGCCCTTTTTGAGGTCTCTTTCTTTCAGGATTTTGAAGCTTTAACTCCAAACTTACTGGCCAGAACTGTGGAAACAGTGGAAGGTGGTGGGCTGGTGGTCATCCTCCTACGGACCATGAATTCGCTCAAGCAGTTGTACACAATGACCATGGTAGGTATATGGTTTTTAACTGAGTTGTGGCGTTTCACATCAAGTGTGTTTTTGCTGTTGGCCACTTTCTTTTAGGAGTTCCTATGGAGGGGGCACCTGGGTGGCTCAGTTGGTCAAGCAGCCGACTCTTGATTTTGGCTCAGGTTATGATCTCACTGTGGGATCGAGCCCCATGTCAGACTCTGCACTGAGCATGGAGGCTGCTTGAGATTCTCTCTCTCTCCTCTCTCTGCTCCTCCCCGGCTTGTGTGTACTCTTTCCTCTTCTCTCAAAATAAGTAAGTAGACGTTAAAAAAAAAATTCCTGTTGAACGGCTTTAGTGAGCAGTCAGCACAAGGTCTGGGTTGGGAGTTCTTTGACTGTAAGTAATGAGAAGGTCACTGCAGAGAAAGTCAGTGACCTTGAGTGTGCCCAGGCATCTCTGAATTTCACATTTCCTTTCAGGTATTTGTAAATTCTATACCTGTGAGATTCATGTATGTGGCAGTTATTAGGTAGTTACATTTCTGGAATGGTATTCTGCAAAGAGCCACGCCAGTGCCCCCATTTTGGATTACCAAAAAGGGACCATGCACAGACTTGCCCACCAGTCCTCATGCTAATGGATAACGAAGGAACATTTGCCAATTCCACTCCCAGTTTGGCAAGAGATTTGACTGTGAGAGGGGTAGTTTCCACCCAAAGCTGAGGACATGGTTAGGAGTGGGAATATGTCTCTGTGGGTTCACAGCTAGTCTGCGACCCCATCAGTATTGCCATTTGCATGTTCCTTGTGACAGGTTTTAGTCACAGGCCTGTGGCCCTGCTCAGGAATGGCGTTAGAATTGGCCTCAGGGTTTCACAAGCTGCGTTTATGCGGGGACATGGACTTTTCCACAGATCTTAGTAGCTGCTTCCCGTCACTGCTGCTCCTATAGCCCCTCTGGCTTCCTCAGGGGCCCTCAGACATGCTCAGTATGCTCTCATCTCATGGCCTGTGCACTTGCTGTTGCCATTGGGATATCTGCACAGCCCGCTTCTCACTGCATTCATGTCCCTGCCCACATACCCCCTCCTCTGTGGGACAGACTCTGTCTGTCACTCCTCGACCTGCTTGGTTTTCCTTCATAGCATCTGCCAGCTACCTAAAGTTATATATTTATTTGTTTGTTGCCTGCCTCCCTGTGCTGGTCTGTAAACTTCATGAGGTTAGGGACTTAGTTTTCCTCACTGGTGCATTCCCTGATTCTGGAAGAGTGCCTGGTGTTTAGTAAGCACTCGTTAAATACTTGTGAATGAATGAATGACTTTTTGCCCACATCAATTTGTTTGTCCTCCTTCCCCCTTTTCCCTGCCGCCTGCTTCTCACCTCAGAGGTACACCATGTAAGTAGCCACACCCCTGCCATTTGCTGTCACTGCACATTGTTTTTCATTTGGAGCATTTGCCAGATTTTTTTTTTTTTTTCTTCTTACTCGTTTCCCTCTGACCGTTAGACTGTAGGCTCCATGAGAACAGAGGTCCTGCTTTATTGAATACTGGTGTATACCCGGCATGTCTGGTTCACGATTGGTATGTGTGTTTTATTGAATGAATGAACGAACACATTTTATGATGCTGGATAAAATGTGGAAAAGGTCAAAGCCGAGGTGAGAGGATGTTTGTTGTAATAAAAAACATTACCTTTAGCATTTGATGATCCATCCCAGTTCCAGCAAATAGCAGCTGGGCTGTTCAGCACAGCAGATTCTGGAGGAGTGGGTTTCCAGCAGTAGCTCTGGCGCCTCCTTATCCCAGGCTTGCTTGATAAAGCTGCTTCACATTTGGACCGCGAGCCGCAGCGCTGTTGGGATGTCTGTGTTCACAGATGTTGTCTCTTTCAGGACGTGCATTCAAGATACAGGACGGAGGCCCATCAGGATGTGGTGGGACGGTTTAATGAGAGGTAGGTCTGAAGCACATTTCTCGGGTCCTTAATTGTGGGGAACCGCGGTGCAGAGAATATTTTTGTCTTGGACCCAGATGAAAGCCGTGCTTTTGTCTGAGGGAAGGTAGCACAGGGGTCCAAAATGGTGAGATTCCTGACAGCAGTGGTGGTGGCGAAGCCAACTGGAAGCAGTGAAAGTGAGTGGGGAGCTGGGGCCTGAACCAAGCCACTCTCCTCTCTGGCTTTTAGCTTACTCATCTGTCAGAGGGGTGATTTGTCTGGATCACTGTTTCCCAAAATGTGTTTCACAGAACACCAGTATTTTAAGAGGGACTTTATGTCAAAAGGGTTTCTGCCAGATACGTCTGGGAAACGCTGATACAGTTTTTCCTGTGTGAAGATTCACGGTAGCCTGTTGTAGTCTCCAAAAAGTGTTGCAACGGCAGGGATCTATTTAACGGATTGTTTCCCAGATTTATTTGACCATAGAGCCCTTTTTTAGGAAGCATCAGTTAGCAGCCTGTGAAACACCTGAAGAAGCTGTGGCCTGGATCAGTGGTCCTCATCTACAGCAGTCTTGCTTCCTGGGGACATTTGGCGATGCCTGGAAACCTTTTGGTTGTCATGACTTGGGGGGAGGGAGTTGGGGGGACGCTACTGGCATCTAGTGAGTAGAGGCCAGGGGTGCTGCTAAACAGCCTAAAATGTACAGAACAGTCCCACAACCAAGAATCATCTGGTCTGAAATATTGCTGGTGCTGAGGTTTAGAAATCCTGGCCTCGGTGAAGCTTGGGGCCTTTCCAGTTTGAATCCTCTCTGGTGTTTTCATTTAGTAGATGGAGTAGGCCAGTGGGGGCGGCCCTGTGCTGCTGGATAGAATGGAAGCCTGTGAAAGTAGCATGTGAGGTTCTCTTCTTGCACCTGTGGGAGAAGTTTGACTTCTCTAGCCAAACACATGTTTTCCTGCACATGGGAATGTCTATGTTACATTTCTTGAGGCAGCTTTCTTCTCCCTTTTCTTTGTTTTTTCTTCCTTTGTGGCAGAAGGTAAATTTGTGACTGGTGATCATTTGTGGAGTGGGGTAGGAATTCCCCATTTAAGGATGGCCTGAGACAGCTCAGTCCTCAAAGGGTGAGCCTCAGAGGTGTGGGAAGGGCCCTATGACTCAGTTGTGCACAGTAGGAATGCTTGTAACCCGTCTCGAGAGAGAGAGTTCTGGGTTTTCTTGTTTGCTGTATAGAACGTGTTCAGGTGCCTTGTAGACGAGGCTCAGAGTCCTCTTACACTGCTCTCCAGTTGGGTTTTGGCTCTTTCTAGCTTTCTTAGAGACGTGTGGGCATCAAATCATTTTCCTCAAGAAAAGCCACACCTTTATCATGTATCGGCACCTCCCCCCAACACCTCATTACGGTTTTGTTCCTCAGATTTATTCTCTCTCTGGCCTCTTGTAAGAAGTGTCTTGTCATCGATGACCAGCTCAGCATCCTGCCCATCTCCTCCCACGCTGCCAGCATTGAGGCCCTACCTCCCCAGACCCCGGTGAGTCAGCCAGGGGTCCAGGAATCTGGGTGAGGCCGTGTTTTTTGTGTGGACCCTCTCGTGGCAGTGGCAGACCTTCTCCTCTCCTCTCTGGTAGGATGAGAGTCTTGGTCCTTCTGATCTGGAGCTGAAGGAGTTGAAGGAGAGCTTGCAGGACACCCAGCCCGTGGGTGTGTTGGTGGATTGCTGCAAGACCCTAGACCAGGTGAGTGTGGTGTTCCGAACTTCCCTATTCCAGTATAGACAGGGCAGAGGTAAAATAGAACATGCAGAAAGCAGCGGAAGCCAAGTTAGGACAAGTGAGGATTTGGATCCTCCTTGGGGAAGGGACCTTTTCTCTTGCTTGAACCCCTGCAGCAACACCAGGGCTAGTCTCTGTCATCTGCGTTCATGGCAAGTCCAGAGATTATGTCCCCCTTCACCCCAGGTCATCAATTCCCTGAGTAGATGGTCTGGGGGGAGATGGATGGAATTTAAAGAGGAACCCCCCAGTGCTTTTTCCAAGAGAGGGTGATGTATCTGTATTATTCCATTTCAGTTCAGTTTTGATGACATAAAGGTTTTGGCCTATGCCTTGCATAGAAGTGAGAGGAGAGCCTGAGGCCCCTTGTACTTACTCTGGTTCCAGAGTGAAGCCTGATAAGGCCCTCCAGGGTGGGATGGACCTGATCTGTAGGTACAGATAACAGACTGGGTGGGAGCTTCCAGAGTGCATTTCTGTGCTCACGGAGGTGGCCAGGGCTGGTAAACTCGGATTCTCTCCTGGTTCCTGGGGTGAGCAGAGCTGACCGGGCAGTGCCCAGAAGCCTTCAGTTTGTCAGGTGTGTTCAGGATTCTGATCGTGAGCCTCTTGGCACTGGACTCTGCCCTCAAGATGGACAACAGCTGCAGTGACACGTCCCACTTGGGGCAGAGTCCCAACAGGCTGATTCCCTTGTTCATTCTAGAAATAGAATTATTAGCCACATAGCTCTCTATGCAGAAGCTGCAGGCTTTAGGTGGCTTTGAATCCAGTCTGGGTATCCTTTGTCAGAGGAAATGCAAGAGGATGGAGAAAGGGCAGAAGAGGGAGAAGCTGTAAAAGCAGCAGGAGTGTTAGAAGAAAATACGTAGAAAAAAAAACACTGAGTGTGAAAGAGTGTTCGTTAAAAATGGAAAATGGTGTTTCTACTTGGCAGTCTCGCTCTGTAGAGACAACTGCCATTAACAGTTTATTTTGGATACTTCTGGATTTCTTACTCTTCTATTCTTACTCTTCTTTTTTAATAGTGGATTTTTATGGTTATGTTTTGTCGGAGTTTAAAATTTCTCTAAACAACAAAAGGGCAAAATACGGTGTTCAACGAAGGCCACGTTAAGATGAGCTGGGCCTGGATCCCCTGAGTGTTTCCTCTGGAGAGACTCTGGTTTCCTGGAGCTCTTCCCCTTCCTTCCCTTCCATTTGCCTGGGCTTGTGTCTCTTCAGTGTCTTCTTAGTGTTGCTGCCTGGGTGTATAAGGCAACTTCAGGACCTGACAGGCCAGGCTGGACCATCTGGTCTTCTTCCCAGTCTTGGTGGCCTGTTCCCAGGGCAGATGCCAGTCGGGTAGTAGAGTTTGGCCCCTGAGTAGTGTTGTGGTTTCTCCTCTCACTCAGTGCCTGCTCTCTTAGGTGCCTGACACGACCCTAGGCACTGGGCTCAGCAGTAAAAAGGAGGGGCACGCCTGCTTTGTGGGGCTTATGTTCTGGTGGCATGAGACTGACCGTGAGTCAAGGAAACCAGCCCATCCTGAAGTGTAGTAGAAGGTGCTGTGTGCAGTGTGGACACAGGGCATCAAAGAGGGGTCGGGGGTGCAGGAGATAGGTAGAGGCTGCGGCTCTGGGAGGCTTTGTTTAGAAGGTGATCCTCAAGCAAAGCCTGGAAGGAGTTGGGGAAATGAGCCATGGGGCCATTGGAGAGAGTGCTTCTGGCAGAGGGGCCACTGTCTGCATAGGCCCGAGGTAGGAGTCTGCCTGGGGTACTCGAGGACCAGCAAGGAGGCCGCCAGGGGTGAAGCAGAGTGAGCAGATGAGAGTAGGAGGAGATGGCAGAGGTCACACGGCACAGCCACGCGGCCCTGAGGGCTTGGCCTTACTCTCTGAGAGGTGGGTGCCGTGGAGGGTTTCACATGCACAGTGTCTCAGCCCGGCTGCCGGAGGGATTCTTAGGCTGAATTTTAAAAAAGATCCCTCTGGCCGCTCTGTTGAGTCTAGACTGTAGGGGAACAAAAGGGAAGCCGAAAGACTAACTAGGAGCCTACTGTAGTAAGAGGGGATTCGGGATAGTGGCTTCAACCAGCCCAGTAGAGGATGGCACTGGTGAGGAATGGTAGGATTTATACATATTTTGAAGGTAGCGCTGATGGGCTTTGCTGGTGAGTCAAGTGTGGGGAGAAAATGGAGAAGGCTTTTGGCTTAATCAGTTGGACAGTTAACTGACAAGGGGAAGACTGTAGATGGAGGAGGCTGGAGGGGGACACTGGGTTCCCCTCAGGTCAGTCAGAGAAGCCTGTCTGATGCACAAGGGTAGACACACAGGGGCAGTTGTGTGTATACAGGAGTTTGATGGGTGGGGAAGAGGTCTGGACCAGAGACATGAATGGGGTGTTACCAGCATCTGAGGGGCATTTAAAGCCTTGGGCCTGAGAGGAGATGACCAGGCAGTGAGAAGCCCGAGTGCTGAGCCTTGCCTCCTGCAGGAACTGCCCCCACTTTGATTTAGCCTCAGCTTCTCCACAGTGGTAGTAGTAGATGGCTGAAACTTGGTCTTTCTCAAAGCTCACCTGATAGGGTTCTCTTTTCACAGGCCAAAGCTGTCTTGAAGTTCATTGAGGGGATCTCTGAAAAGACCCTGAGGAGTACTGTTGCGCTCACGGCTGCCCGAGGAAGGGGGAAGTCTGCAGCCCTGGGATTGGCTATTGCTGGGGCAGTGGCTTTTGGGTAAGGAGGTCTGATTCCCCCTCTTTGGGAATTCTGAACTCTCAGGGAGAAATGTGCAGGATAGGGGTCAGGGGACTAGGAGACTGTTCCTGGGTCTGTGCAGGGTCCTGTGTGATTTCTGTAGGTCATGGGTTCTGGTCTGGAAAACAGCAATACCGCTTCCCCCAAGCACGCCCAGCCCCAGCCCCATGGGGCACATATATGTGTGCAGGCACACATGGACACATACACCAGGACCTTTGTGATCAATATTTAAAGTTGAACAGATACACACAGAAAGTTGGACAGACATAGAAAAGCAAAGAAATGGGGGTAAGAAACGTTAAAACTCTTCAGGAGATGGGAATGTGTATGACCATGTTTGCTAACTGCGAAAAGTACAAGTTTGGCATTTGAATGATTTTGATCAGTAGAAAATCTTGTTTGCTTTTGAGGATCTACATTTGAGTGTTTTTTGTCCTGGGTGGAAGATTTATGCAGTTGCCAGAAGAGTGTGTACTTCCAACTTCGCAGTCAGAAATAATGGATCTAGAATTTACCATGTCCTCATATGCATTATCTTCCTTGGTGCTCCTAATAGCTCCGTAAGCATTTCACAGATGGGTCAACCTAGGCTCAGGGAGTTTCAGTGACTCACTCAAGATCCCCCAGCAAGTCAGTGCTGGTAGTGCTGGGGTCGAGCCCAAGCCCTGACTTGTCTCTTGTCCCTGCTGCTCCAGTGGTACCAATCAACACCTTAGCTGTTAGCATCCTTTACACTGAACAGGGGTCCCCTGCAGGTTCACTGTGGCCTTGGCCTGAGCACTGATTGAGCTATCTGGCCTCACAGTTTGGAACCCTCTCAACACAGCCAGTGATGACTGTGAAGCCACCCTCTTGTCCCAGGACACGGGCTTGGGAAGCAGCATGCTGGCTCTGCACACTGGGGGCGTTGTGTCCAGGCACCTCTGGGCAGTGTGCCTTCACAGATGTCGTAGCTAATTGCCAGGACATACTACCTTCGAGTTGTTAATGTGTTTTCGTTAGTTTGGGAGGAAAAATATCCTCAAAACTGGAGTTGCTTTACTTTTCCTCCCTAAAAAGTGTTCTTTTTTCCTGCCATTATCTCTGGTTATCACCTGTGTGATAGGGCGAACAACAATCTCTTCTTTCCTCTTAATGTTCCCTAGAAGTCCCTTGGATTTCCTAATGACTTATAAAAGTTCTCTTCTTTTGTTCAATAGGTACTCCAATATCTTTGTTACCTCCCCAAGCCCCGATAACCTTCACACTCTTTTTGAATTTGTATTTAAAGGATTTGACGCTCTGCAGTATCAGGTAGGGAATTAGAATAAGAACTCCCATTGATTCAGAGCTGGGTTTAATCTAGGTAAAATCTTTGGGATGCCTGCTTACTTTAATTTTCACTTCTAAAGCTTGTTTCTAAAGTTTGTCATTGGTTTGACTCTCTTTCCATCAGGAGCATCTGGATTATGAGATTATTCAGTCTCTCAATCCTGAATTTAACAAAGCAGTGATCAGAGTGAATGTATTCCGAGAACACAGGCAGACCATTCAGGTGAGGCTCATTCTAAAACCCTGCTAAGTGGGGCCAGTGTCCTGCTGTATTTAAATACAGTAATTTCACATCATTTTATGTCCTGTGTAATTGCATGTCTTGTATACAGTGTTGTTGTTTTATGATAAACCTGGTCCAGATTTTCAGCCTCTTCTCAACGAAGACATTCAAGCAAACTAACAAATAACGTATGTAGCCAGAATGGAAAGTTGTACTTTTATCCCTTGAAAATTGAGTAAGTGTATTTGTGAGTATGCTAATCAGCTAGAAGAAATACAGTCACTGTTCTGACATCAGTTCTCATTTTGCTGGGTTACAGCAGGTTTTGAAATGGTGCATCTGTAACTAGAACAATAATCTCTCCATTTAAAAGAAAAAAAGAACTTTGCAAGATGTACTCTGAATCTTTGCAGTTTAGCCAGTGGCCTATTTTCCTTTTTAAACAGTGTTTCCCTGAAAGCTCTATAAATCTCCAGTGCTCTGGAGGCCTGAATGGCTTGCACTTGTCCAAAGGCTGCAATTTTGTTCAGTTGTAGAAAAGCATCAGTGTGACAGGCTTGCAGAAAGGATGGGGGCCGCTGGGCTCCTAGCAGAGGAGGCTCATCGATTATTTTCGGACTTGGGTCGGGGTGGGAAGTGGGCCAGGCACACTTGGCAGTTTATGTCTTTGACCTTTATGCTCGTTAAAGCATGTGTATGTATGCCTGTCAGGATGGTATTTCTTTTATCAAAGGTCCAGATTGTAAATAATGGTAAGTGTTTATACTTTTGATCTAAGGAGCTTAATTTTTTCTTACTGGGTCTCTTTCTAGAATCTCTTCATTCTTTAGTTTCTTCCACTTTTGCCTGACACCCTTGGCTGAGGTGGGGGGGCGGGTACAGATGGCGGGGTGGGGTGAGGTGGAGGGCAGGAGGCCGCAGGGAGAGTGCGGCGACCTGTTAAAACTCAAAAGTACACAAACCAAGGAAGGAACACTTTTCTCTGAAATGCCCAGGCTCAGCCCTGCTGCTCCTTCGATTTGTAATTAGAGACCTGCTTGTATTGCCAGAGTCCCTTTGTCTCCAGACTGGAGTTTAAGCCCAGAAGAGGTGACCTGACTTTATGAGGCTCCATTTGTGTCCCTTGGAAGCCTCCTCTTCCTTGCTGGAAATTGAGAAAAAGACAAACATTAGATTAAAGTCGGCTGCATCTCTTCAGGGGGCTGCTTTCTGCTGCTTTTATGAGGTGCTTATTTAATTTTTCCCCTTAAGAGTCCCAAGACATGGGGCCCAGCCGAGGGTGTGTGTTCCGCTGTTCTAACTAAGTGGAGTTGCTGTCTCCCTGACCTATCATTCAGCTTCCAGCAAAGCAGTTAGATGATCTTGTAATGAAATACTTCAGAAAAGTGCAGAGATCAGTGGAACACTCAGATACCCGGCACTTAAGCCTTAGAAATGTTGACATTTTGTTGTTTGCTGTGTTTCTTTCATATTTTAAAAGTCCTTTTTAGTTTTGTTTTAAAGACTGAAAGCATCACAGACACAGTTGAAGCCCCTCTTCTACCCCTCCGCATCGCATTCCCTTCTTCTGCCCCTCCCTATAGGTAGCTCTACTCTGGATTGGGATTTCCTTCTGATTCACATGTTTGTGTTTTACTATGTAATTATGCCTCCATAAATGGTAACATACTGTACTTGTCCTTTTTCAGCCTGCCTTTCTTACTCAGCATTTGTTTTCAAGATTTGTCCAAGATTGAAGCTTGTGGCTTGGGTTGAGTTTAACCACTGTATGTTTATATTACCATTTATTTATGTTCTAGGGGTGGATGAGGGGAGCTCTCGGTTTTTAGGGTATGAATAGATTTCCAGCTCTCTTGGATTTTGCCAGATTCTCCTTCTAAAAAGTGTACCTGTTTACCTTCCCAACAGCATTTTTTTTTTTTTTAAGTTTTGTTTCTTCAAGTTCTCATCAGCACTGGGTGTTTTATTGCTATTTAATTTTTACCTACCTGTATGTGAAATGGGATCTCCTTGTTGTCTTTGGCATTGCACTGACTACTAGTGAGGTTGAGTGTCTTTGTTTATGTTAATTGGCTGTTCAGGTTTCCTGTCCTGTAAAATCCCTCTTCATGGCCTTGAGCAAACTTTAAAAATAGCAGGAAGCCCTGAAGAAACTGAAGGGGTGGTTTGTATGCATAAGGGTGCCAAACTTTTTGTGGCATCAGGTGGTCATGCTAATAATATAAATAAGGGTGTGTGAGTGTGTGTATTAGGAAGAGGTGGAGTCTTAGAAGCATCCTCACCAGTTCGGGGAGAGTTGGTTTTCCTAATGACAGTATCCACGCAAGGAGCGTGGTACCCAGTGTGTAGCAGGTACTTGAGAATGGTGATGTTGTCCCATTTGCTGCCCCTGAGGCAAAGTCAGAGCCAGGCTGGGGGGGAGCATGAGGAGACAGAAGAGAGAAAGGAGAGGGCAGCACCACCTATGAGTACTAGGCCAGGCACCAGCCAGGGCGTTTTTCCAGATTTACCCGATTTTTCTCTCAAGCAGCCGTCAGATAGGTATTTCCTCCACTTTCCAGGAGAGGAGTCTGAGGCTGTGAGGGTTAGTGACCTGTTCAGGGGCACACAGTTGGTGGTTGAACTTCTGAACCCAGATGTCTGGCTCCAAGCTCATTCTGGTTTGCCCTGCCACGGAAAAGTGGAAAGGAGGAATGGGAGAAAGAACTGGGAATGGAACGAGAGAGGACAGAGTGGCCTTTATGAGGCGTCTTGGGGACCGCAGCTATGGCACTGGGTGGCCAGGTAATAATAGAAATCTTCCTCCCTGCAGTATATACATCCTGCAGATGCTGTGAAACTGGGCCAGGCTGAGCTCGTTGTGATCGATGAAGCCGCCGCCATCCCCCTGCCCCTGGTGAAAAGCCTCCTGGGCCCCTACCTTGTGTTCATGGCATCCACCATCAACGGGTAAGCACCTGGAGTGGGAGTCCTTGCTCCCCTTGTCGGTTCTTGCTTGTTAGGCTGGGGGGCGGGAGGCAGCAGAGGGAGAGGGGAAGAGAATCTTTAGCAGGCTCCACACCCAGCCCAGTGTGGATGATGATCTGAGCCGGAAATCAAGAGTCAGACCCTTAACCCACTGCCGACTGAGCCGCGCAGGTGCCCCGAGAGGTAGCTTTTGTTGTATATTTTCTATGTGTTCGTTTTACTTTTTTGTTTTGGACAAGAATGTAAATATACTTTACATATTGCTTTTAATTTTCTTTTTTAATGTAACAATATTTTGTGAACTCTTTCCAGGTCAATAAATATGTGTCTTTAGTATTGGAAAGCTTTCTGTGTGGAAATCACATCTTCTTAAAGAGAGAATTCTGTATTACAGATTTATTATTGTGTCTTCCTTACACTGAAAATATTTAAATAAAGTGGATTTTACTTTTTTTGCTAACGGCTTTATTGAGACACAGTTCGTATACCATACAGTTTTACCCACATCAAGTGTATAATTTGGTGATTTTTAGGTTTTAGATCTGTACAGAGTTGTGCAACCAGCACCATAATCACTTTTACATTTTCATCACCCCCAAAAGAAAAACCATACCCTTTACCTGTCACCCTCCAGTCTATCCCTAATCCCCTGCCTTAGGGAACTACTCATCTACCTTCTCTGTATAAATTTATCTATTCTAGACAGCTCATGTAAATGGAGCCATACAGTACAGGGTCTTTTGTGACTGGCTTCTTTCACTTACCATAATGTTTTCAAGGTTCATCCGTGTATCTTTTATCAGTATTTCCTTCCTTTTTATGGCCCAGTAATACTCTATCATATGTTTATATACATTCGTTTTTCGATTTATGTGTTGATGGACATTTGGGTTATTTCTATCTTTTGGCTGTTAGGAATAATGCTTCTCTGAACATGGGTGTGTATATAGGTTATCTGCGTGGACGTGTTTTCAGTGCTCTTGGATATATACCTAGGAGTGGAATTACTGGGTCAGATAGTAACTTTATGTTTAACTGCTCAAGGAACTGGCAGACTGTGTTTTCCAAAGCAGCTGCACCATTTTAAATTCCCACCTGCAGCATACGAGGGTTCCAGGTTTTCCATATCCTTGCCAGCATGTGTGTTAACGGCTTTTTGATTATAGCCATCCTCGTGAGCGTGAAGTTGCGTCTCGTTATGGTCTCCATGTGCACTTCCCTGATGGCTGGTGATGTGGGGCATCTTATCATGTGCTTCTTTGCCATTTGTGTGTCTTCTTTGGAGAAATAGCTATTCAGATCCTCTGCTCATTTTTCTATTTGGCTTATTTGTCTTTTTATTATTGAGTTGTAAGTGTTCCTTATGTATTCCAGGTACAAATACATTATCAGATGCTTGATTTACAAAAATTTTATTCCATTCTGTTATTTTCCTCACTTTCTTGATAATGCCTTTTGAAGCATAAAAGTCTGTTTTGTTGCTTGTGCTTACTTGTTTTTCTTCTTTTTTAAATAAGTAAATAAAATTCCTTCGAGGAAGCTTTGTTCTGTGAGGTGGGGCAGAATAAAACACTCGAAAATTCCAAGTTTTTTTTAAAATTTCTTTTTTAATGTTTATTTATTTTTGAGAGAGAGAGTGAGACAGAGAATGAGCAGAGGAGGGCCAGAGAGAGAGAGGGAGACACAGAATCTGAAGCAGGCTTCAGGCTCCAAGCTGTTAGCACAGAGCCTGATGCAGGGCTTGAACCACAAACCGTGAGATCATGACCTGAGCCGAAGTCAGACAGACGCCTAACCGACTGAGCCACCTGGGTGCCCCCAAAATTCCAAGTTTTTGATTCTTCTTTAAAAATAGTATTTGAGTGAGAGGAAGTATTTATACAGTTTTGAAATATGACCACAATGAGTACTACGAAGTGTTGCAATACTGGATTAAAAAGACCCGGGTGCCTGGGTGGCTAAGTCGGTTAAGCATGTGATTTTTGATCTCAGCTCAGGTCTTGATCTCCGGGTCATGAGTTCAAGCCCCACATTGGGCTCTGCACTGGGCATGAAGCCTACTTTAAAAAAACAAACCCATTGAGCAGTCTGCCCCCTGTGGTCCCTGGGGCTGTGACTAAAGGAGGAAATTCAGATGAGAAGAGCTGGCTCAGTGATCTGATGATTTCTTTTTTTCCAAAATTCTTGTTAAGTTGTTTTATGTCACCTTTTCAGTGAAAGTAGTGATGAAAGGAATTACTAAGTGGTGGTTTATTGGTTTATTCAGTCTTGATTTTCCAAACTGGAAGCACTCTCTGCCTGCCTTCAAGCATGTTGCTTCAGTGGCTCTTACTCACGGACCATTTAATGTAGTTCCAGCTCATTATGCTGAATGCTTTACACATCATCTTTCCAGTCCTTTCATTTCACAGCATGATCCTGTGAGGTGTGTAGAATAATCCCCTTTTGAGGATGAGGCTAAAAGTGAGTGATGAGTTCTTTGCCCAGAGGTACTGAGTAGATGTGCCACACTTGAGCCACACTGCCAGCCCCCAGCTGAGCCACCGAGCTGGCCACCTTGCCTCCTTGGGTGTATGGATGCCCTGCTGGAAGTCTAGAGGGCAGTGGGGCTGTCAGCGGTGAGCAGGAGCTTGGTATTTCAGCAGGATGAGGGAGGTGGTCCTCTGTCCTCTCCTGGAGAGTAGATTTGGAACCTCATTCATGCCTGATGGCCTTTGCTTTTGCTCCTAGCTACGAGGGCACTGGCCGGTCCCTGTCCCTCAAGCTGATTCAGCAGCTCCGTCAACAGAGTGCCCAGAGCCAGATCAGCACCACTGCTGAAAACAAGGCCACAGCGACAGCCAGACTGGCATCAGGTACCCCCAGAGCGCTCAATGGGCCCGTCCATGGCAGGTCCCCACAGATTCTCTTGCTGGATCATCTCCTTATGCCACCACAGGCGGTACCAAACTGTCATACTGTCAGGCACGAAGGCTGGGTCCTCAGGAAGGAGAATTGCTTTCCCCAAGGAATAGCAAGCCAGTGACCAGATGGGAGACTGACCCAGGCCTTCTGGGTTGGGCCCTTGTTTGTTACTGCCTTAGGGCAAGGTCACATTGACTTAGATCCCTGTGGGATCAGTGTCATGGCAAATTGAACATCCCCCAGAATAGTTTAAAACCACTCAGTTAAAATCTTTAAGCTGTATTTATGTGGGCATCAGGTGACAAAGAGAAAGTAGAACATTTGCTTTGCTCTTTTAGACAAACACATTTAATAATTGTTTCTCATTGTGTGTGTGTGTGTGTGTGTGTGTGTGTGTGTGTGTGTGTGTGTGTGTTTTGTGGGGAGCAGCGCGAACGCTGCATGAGGTTTCTCTGCAGGAGTCCATCCGATACGCCCCCGGGGACGCGGTGGAGCAGTGGCTGAACGACTTGTTGTGCCTGGATTGCCTCAACATCCCCCGGATAGTCTCAGGCTGCCCCCTGCCTGAGGCCTGCGAGCTGTATCCTCCCGGGTTCTGTGCCCGGTGAAGGGAGGGGGGTGATGGAAGAATTCGGTTTTGGCCCTTTGTTTCATAGGCTGCTGCTGGAAGGAGAGGGGGAAAGTTAGACATTCTCCATTTTCTTTCTGTTCTCTCCCTAATGTGTTCTGTGCAGGACACAGGGCTCTTCCTTCTAATCCGAGGGACACCTACATATCCAGGTTTCCCTTTGGAAGCAGTGTGTCCTATTTTGGGCTCTCTTTGGTTTGTTTTGGTTGCTTAACTCCAGACTCAGCTACTACGTTAACAGAGATACTCTCTTTTGCTACCACAAGGCCTCTGAAGTTTTCCTCCAAAGGCTTATGGCCCTCTATGTGGCTTCTCACTACAAGGTAACTGCAGCTGGCTGAAGTGGGTGAACTGCAGCTCTGACAGTCCCCCTTTACCGGGTTTCCATGTCTTGTATTCCCCAGTGGCTCAGGTGACTATTCTACTGGGACTTAAATGTCCTGATGTTGTAAGGTCCACTGACCTTGCCGGAGGGATTGCATTTCCCATGGTCGTTCAGGCCTGTCTTGGGCTCCTAGCTTTGCACACGGAGTGTGGGATTCCTGCACGTAACTCCATGGTTGGTGGGCGGGGAGGGTGGAAAGCTTTGCCTGTTTTAAAACGGGTTCTTCTATCTTTCACTTGTCTGCTGATCAGATAGACTCAGCTGTTACCTGGTGGTGCTGACTGACCCAGCCCAGCCTTTTACCTCTGGGCTATTTTTAAACGTTTATTTATTTTTGAGAGAGACAGAGAGCATGCATGCACGCAAGTCGGGGAGGGGCAGAGAGAGAGGGGGATAGAGGATCCAAAGCGGGCTGTGTGCTAACAGCAGAGCCTGCCGTGGGACTCAGACTCACAAACTGTGAGATCGTGACCTGAGCCGAAGTTGGACACTTAACCAACTGAGCCCCTCAGGACCCCCCGCCCTGGGCTATTCTTAAGGAGCACTGGATGAGAATGTAGAATATTTGAGAGTCTTCAAAACTAAAGGGCACATTGGGAAGGACATTTCTTGAGTGTCTAGGTAGCATTTTTGTGAACACCCCTTAACGGGAGGCTGAAGAGTTGGTGCTAGAAGTGGTGATAGGTTTTCTTGAGATAGCCTCTTCTCTGGGAAATGACAAGTTCACTCCCCCGCTGTGAACTACACAGTGCTAACTAAGCAGTCCTCTGCCCTCTGCAGCCTCAGTGCTCGTGGAGAGATGACAGCAAACATTTGAGGCAAAGTCCCGCATAGGCCATCTCGGAGGGTCTCAGGCTGGCGGCCAAGATGCTGGAAAAGAGCTTCCCCAAGTTTCAGCTCGCCACTTGGCTTTGGGGAAGGTGGTGCTCCAGTCAGTGACTCCGGAGTGGCCTCTTGAGTAAAGGACAAGAGGAGTGGTTCTCATGGACTCGTATTTGTGCCCCACAGAACTCCCCCAACGATCTCCAGATGCTTTCTGATGCGCCTGCCCACCTTCTGTTCTGCCTCCTGCCCCCTGTGCCCCCCACCCAGAATGCCCTTCCCGAAGTGCTTGCTGTCATCCAGGTATGCTGGCATTCATTTGAAGAAACACTTAGGAATCAAGGATTAATGGCTCAGTAACTGTGGCCTGGGAGGGGGAGTATTGATTCCTGGTGCGGAGCCAAGTAGCTGGGTCATCTGGGGCAGACAGTTAGGATGTGTGGAAGGGAACCACTGCCGACAGAAACCCAGAGCCCCACTGATGGTGAATAGATGAAAGTCGGAACTGGCCGCTCGTATTTTGATTTACAGCTCCTCCTAAAACAGGATTTGTTTGTTTTCCTCTTATTACAAAAGCAACATGTGTACTTCTAAAATTAGAAAATACAGATGGAAACATGGGATCATAGTGTTTGGTAGTCTGGGTTTTTTTTTTTTTTGCAGTGTGTCAAATATTCATAATCTCTGTAGTTTTTATTTTTTTCATAATTTCTGTAGTTTTTAAAGGTTTTAAAGGCTGCATTATTTATGCACGTACCATACCGTGTATAACCATTCTCCTTTTATAGACACTAGAGTCGTGAATTTGCACTATTTCATATAGAGCTGCATGAGCATCCCGTGTCTTAATTGATGTTTGCACATGCGCACATTGTGTGGAGACCCTCTTCTAGTGTAGTTTCTGTGCTTTGGGCCAGAGTTTGTCTGTATTCTACCTTGTTATGACAGTGTCCGGACGCTCCTGGGGCAGAGTAATGACTGTTCCACTGAAAATGGAAGTCAGTTACAGGGTGAAGCCTGAACTGGAGTGGAAACAGCTGGCCTCGTCAGGGAACTAGCAGAATGCTGATGATATGTGAGTGGGCTCTGTACCTGGGCTGGCCTTTCTGTCTACACTGTCCTGCTTCCCCCATAGGTGTGCCTGGAGGGGGAGATTTCTCGCCAGTCCATCTTGAATAGCCTGTCTCGAGGCAAGAAGGCTTCGGGGGACCTGATTCCATGGACCGTGTCCGAACAGGTGCTGCACTTTCCCTGGTATGGCTGAGTGAGTGAAGTTGGCGGTGTTGGAGGACTTTTTTGTTGCTCACGTACTGCCCTGTGTCTCCCACACAGTTCCAAGACCCAGACTTCGGTGGCCTTTCAGGTGGAAGGGTTGTTCGCATTGCTGTTCACCCGGATTATCAAGGGGTAATGTGTCCTCATGCTTCTCAAACCTCCGATGCTTCATTAGCTGCAGCCGTGTTGCTAGCAGCTTGTGAGGGCAGGTGGATTTGGTGGTATGAATGGAAGGCTGGTCAAGGAATAAGCAGTTCCAGGAACTCCTCTGCCATGAACAGTTTTCCTGGGGCTGGGGGTGGCGAGTGGGCAGGACAATTGTATATGCTTGCTTTTCTTTTGTGAGGACAGAGCTCTTGTGAACCTGACCTACTTTTCACCGTTATCTCCTCTTAGAAATCCCCACTGCCCAGGTGCCTGGGTGGCTCAGTTAAGTGTCTGACTTTGGCTCAGGTCATGATCTCACAGTTTGTGGGTTCGAGCCCCGTGTTGGGCTCTGTGCTGACAGCTTAGAGCCTGGAGCCTGCTTCATATTTTGTGTCTCCCTCTCTCTCTCTCTGCCCCTCCCCCGCTCACACTCTGTCTCTCACTCTCAAAAAAAAAAAGAAATCCCCACTGGGGAGTCCGTTGTGGAGACATCAGTTTGGGGCGTGCTAGTCTGTGGATCAGAAAGCCCAGCCAGCCATCCTCAGGCTCAGGCTAGATGGTGTGAGAGCGAGGGTCATAGCATGCTCACTCTTAAGGGTCTCTCTTTGGACCTCTTTGAGGGGTTTCATTAATTCTCTTTGCCAAGTGTACTGTGCCAAGTGTACAGAGTGAAGGCTTTCTGGAAGAAGTTCAGGGACGTAGAGGTGATTTAGACAGATTGAGAACATTCTCTTCCTTGTCTGTCTCCCTCCATGTTTGCTCACAGATGGGCTACGGCAGCCGAGCTCTGCAGCTGCTGCAGATGTACTTTGAGGGCAGATTCCCTTGTCTCGAGGAAAAGGTCCTTGAGACGTCACAAGAAATTCGTACTGTCAGCAGCGAGGTAAGCATCTTTTGGCCGAACTCCTTGTTCCTGGAGGATAGTTCTCAGGAGCATCTAGAACTGTCCAGTGGTCTGGGCTGTCTGAGCACCAGCAGATTTCCTCCTGTTTTGGAGAAGCTCTTACTTCTCCAGCTGCCACTGGAGTTGAGAACCTCAGATCAGCGTTATCAGCATCACCTGGAAGCCTATTTAAAAAAATGCCGGTTTTTAAGCCCTGCCCCCAGTCATGCTGACTCAGAGGGTCAGGAGTGGGGCCCAGCGGTTTGTGTCTCAGCTCCTAGGTAATGCCGCTGCGTGCTCCAGCTTACAGCCGCCGAGCACTGAGCCAGGTCTAAGGGAAGTTGTGTCTTTCTTGGTAAGGTGATAAACGCCAGGAACTGTGATGGCTTCTCACGCACGTTCACTTGATTTTCACAGTAGCCCGTTCAGGAGGTGGGGAAAGGCCTTATATTTAAGGTCCGGCTTAGCGGTTTGTTACTTCCGAAGTCCCAGACCCATCTGATGACAGAACTGGATCTTTGGAACCCCACCTGTGTCTCTCTTTAAATCACGTGGCTATTTTCCTGAATTCTGGGTTTGGAGCGGTGTGGTTTCATGCATGTCCAGGTGTTTGGTATACTTGGAAATGATCACTGGACTGAGTGGTGTGCCTCTATTTTAAAATCCAGGGAACAGAGAAATCTGTCCCAGTTTTTACTGTGTTTAGGTCAGAGCCTGGTATGGTAGGGGTGCTTGGGAATGTTACTAAGCTTCCTCTCCCTTTACTGGGTGGACTGTGTTCTCTTCCTGGCATCCTGTAGGCTGTCAGCTTGTTGGAAGAGGTCATCACTCCCCGGAAGGACTTGCCTCCCTTACTCCTCAAACTGAATGAGAGGCCTGCTGAGCGCTTGGATTACCTGGGTGTGTCCTATGGCTTGACCCCCAGGCTCCTCAAGTAAGGGTCTGCCTGCTCTTTCTCTTTCACATCACCCCGTGGCCTTGGTGTCCTGAAAATGAGCGTTCTGTGGACTGGGTTTGCCTTTCCAGCTGGTGTGTTTGTCGGTTCCGTTGACCACTCCCCCACCCCTGCCCAGCCCTTCCCGTCTTCATCTGCCGGCCAGTCTCAGAAGGTGCACACAGTGACCTGCTCTTTTTGTGTCTTGGCAGGTTCTGGAAGCGAGCTGGGTTTGTTCCTGTGTATCTGAGACAGACCCCGGTGAGTGAGGTGGAGGAGGGGTGTGGTTTGGAGTTACAGTTGGTGACAGGTCTGTCCTTATATGGAGCCCAGGTGCCTCTTGCTATGCTCTGGGCACGTGTGCCCTGCCTCCAAGAGGTTTATTCTGATGGACACCAAAACAGCCATCGCCACTTCAAGGCCATGCGATCACACACTTCGCTCCCCCACTGTGTGGTGCACACTCGGTGTGTACCTGGCTTTGTGCTTGATTGTAAAATGGCAGAAGTGCGTGTGGACTCGTTCGTCAGATTCTGGAATCCTGCAGCCTGGGGGCCTCCTAGAATTTGTGAAAAGTGTAACAGTGTCTTTAGGACAGGCTTGCAGATGCGCAGCCTCAGGTATGTGAAGGAGGGATGTGATTACGTGGATGACCAAGCCATGGAGGATTATTATGGAAGGGAGAGAGTTACTGGGAGTTCATTAAAAAAAAAAAAATCTAGCACCTGCAATGAGTAAGGTAAGCCACAAAACTTATTTTCTAATGGGTAGAATTAGGCAACAAGAAAGTGAAGAAATGAGAAGTTTTTTAGGTTACGCTATGTGCCGTGAAGAAAAAATTGGAAGTGTAGCGTACTGAGTGGTCAGGCTTCTGAGGGGTGGCCTTTCCAACTGGACCCTGAGCATAATGCACTAGCCACATGGACGGTCCTAGAGAAAAAGGTGTTTCTATTTTTATTATTTTTTTTTGTTTTTAAATTTAGAGAGCCTGCAAGTGAGTGGGGGAGGGGCAGAGAGAGCAGGGAGAGAATCCCAAGCAGGCTCCTTGCTGTCAGTGCAGAGCCGGATGCGGGACTTGATCTTACAAACTGTGAGATTATGACCTGAGCTGAAATCAAGAGCTGGATGCTTAATTGACTGAACCGCCCAGGCACCCTGAAAAATATGTTTCTAAGCAACAAGTGCAGGGACTGAGGTGGAAGTGAATCGGTGATTTGAAAGCGACAAAAGAAGGTTGGCGTGGGTCATTGGCTGGGGACTCTGTTTTCTTCCCTCCAGTTGGAGGAAGGTGTTCAGGAGCTGTGGCTGCTGTGTAGACAGTGGATGGTGGTGGCCCAAGAGTGGAGGCGAGGATGTGGGTAGACGAGAGATGGGGTGTGGGCTGAGGAGGAAGCAGTGAAGATGTAGAGAAGTGGCCGAGGCTGGGCATGTTTGGGGGTGACACTGACTAGAACTGAAGGATTGGATTGCAAGATGAGCGAACCAAAAGAATCGAGGATATGGGGCGCCTGGGTGGCTCAGTCGGTTGAGTGTCCGACTTCGGCTCAGGTCATGATCTCACGGTCCGTGGGTTTGAGCCCCGCGTCGGGCTCTGTGCTGACACCTCAGAGCCTGGAGCCTGCTTCAGATTCTGTGTCTCCCTCTCTCTGACCCTGTTCATGCTCTGTCTCTTCCTGTCTCAAAAATAAATAAAACATTTAAAAAAAAAATCGAGGATAATTCTTAGGTTTCTGGCTTGAGAGTCAGTAAGAAACTGGGAGATGGAGGTGTTATTTGCCGAGAAGAGCCGCCGGGGGAGGGACAGGTTGAGGTGACAGCGGGAATGCCCTGGCACAGTGGGAGATGCTTGTCAGATGCCCGATGGGGACAGAGACAAGCGGTGGCCTGCAGGAGTCTGGCACTAGAGTCTGGCACTCCACCAGTCTGGCACTGGTAGAGGTTGGGGCTGGAGATGGACACTTGGGAGCGTATTCTCAAGAGAATATACTCCCCGGGGTCAAGGACTTTGTTTTCTTCACAGCTGTAACCCCAGCACTTAATATCATCTACCACGTGTGGTAGCGTGTTCGGTAAATATTTTGCAGTGAATGAGTACGTTTTAAAAGTTATCGAAAGCTTGGACTGAAAGTCGACTGAGGGTGCGTCCTGGACTGTCCAGCCTTTGGAGGAATGAGTCAGGAGACGGCAGAGTGGCCTTGAGGTGGAGGAGAAAGTTGGGGAGCGTGTCAGAAGCCAGGATTAACCAGTGTTTCAAGAAAGGGACTTAGTGGCTTTCGGAGAGCAAGTAAGCTGAGGACAAATAAATGGTCAATGGACAGTGGTGATTAGAAGGAAGGCAGCTCCTGGAGAGCTCAGGGCTCATCCTAACTGGAGAGAATGGAAAGTGAGGAAATAGATGATTCATATGGGAAGTAAAAGGGGCAGAGAAACAAGGTAGCTGCAGGGAGACTGGCATTCAGGGGAGTTTATCTGGTGGGAGATTCTAGAACATGGTTGTTTGCTGCAGGGTATGATTCTGTAGAGATCACACAAATCATAGTACAGGTGACAGGCTGGTTGCAGACCTCGAGGTAGGGGGAGTAGGGCCCTGGGTGCAGGGGGTGAGGTGGCCACCTCATCCTTCACAGCAACAGGGAAGGCAGAGAGTTTGGGCACAGAAGGTGTGGGTCAGTTGGTTGGGTTGGTGCTGGGAGGACGAAGTTCTGTTTTCCCAGATGGGAGGCTGAGAGAAGGGGTGTTGGAGGTTTGATTGTTTTGGAGTACACAAAGCCCCCGGTTTCCACGGGCGGTGCCCATTTGAGAGTTTAAAGTGGGCCTGGTGAAGACCACTGGGTGTTCGGCTGCTTCTGTGTGGGCAGAGCAGCTCCCAGGTGGGCTGGGTCCTTGTCAGTGAGTGGGGCTGAGGCTGGGCTTAAATTTGCTGGTCGGCTGTGAGGTTTGTGCAGACAATTGAGTTCAGCATAGACCACGGTTTATCCCTGTGCTCTTGTGCGGTGTGCCACTCATTTGTGACATGGTGTGGGTATTTTGCTATGTGAGTGCTCTTTGGTCAAAATCCAGTAGATGTTTCTATTGTGTGGGGTTTGTGGTTGTTATGTAATAAAAACGTAAAGACCTATCTTCACTATTTTAGCACCTAGAGAAACTTGCATTTGCAAGCTGGTTGCCAGTATGGGAACTCTAGGTTTGGGGCAGGGAGTTTTGTTGTAAGTTACCCAAAACCTGTTGATTGGATCATGTGGAGTTTAAGCTGTAATGACTCAGAGTTCAGAATCTGACCTGATGGCGTGCGAGTGGCTCACTTCCATGGGTCTGGAGCAGACCTTGTGCTCGGGCGATCTGAACCGCTCTGCTCCACTCCTGCGGCACCTGCTAGGAAGTCACAGAACCGAGGGGCCTCTGAAAGCTGTTATGCAGGAATTGAGGCTGCGTGGACATGCAGGCAGTGCGTGGGGGGCTCTCCTAGCTGAGAGGAAGGAGACGCCTCTGGAAGCGCTGTGTCTTCCTGCCCTTCAACAATGACAGCTTCTTTTCAGAAAAGGGTGTTCTTGGTACCAAGTAGGCATTTGTGTTTCCAGAATGACCTGACTGGAGAACACTCGTGCATCATGCTGAAGACACTGACTGATGAGGATGAGGCTGACCAGGGAGCCTGGCTCCCGGCCTTTTGGAAAGGTAAATTAGAGTAGAAGGGAGACAGGTGACAGGCAGGCGGCCCCCAGGCCTCTGACTCTGTGCGGTTGTCCTCCACAGACTTCCGAAGGCGGTTCCTAGCCCTGCTGTCCTACCAGTTCGGCACCTTTTCGCCTCCCCTGGCTCTGAACATCATTCAGAACAGGAACATCGGGAAGCCAGCACAGCCAGGTGAGCCTCGAGGACTGGCGCAGAGGGCTGGTAGTGGCTTGGTTTTGTGGAGGCAGGAGGTGGGCGTGGTGGTCCAGGAAGGCTGGCTTAAGAATTGAGGGATGGGCCCCCGGCCTGCATCTCCCGCTGACCCCCCTTCCCGCCCTTGTCCTAGTTGGCCCCGCTCTGCCTTAGGGGCACCTGCGCCCACAATACTTTCCATCTTTGTAACAAGACTTTGGGTGTCAAATAAGTTCATATAGCTAGTTAATTGTGGAACTTGATTTAAATTCTGTGAGCTAGGGTAACCAGCTCAATTCTAAGGCTCGGTGTCCTCATTCATGAAATTTGTAATAAGAATATGTACTCCTTCTCCTGTGGCTGACACATGGGAAATGCTTTGGACATGTAAATTCCGTTGGAATATTTAAAATATTAAAAAGTGTAATGGGCCATTAGTATTAATAGCTGTAGGTTTTTTCTGCTGCTGGGTATGTGTGTGCACCTTTTCTTTTTTCTTTTTTTTTTGCCAATTATATTTTAATGGAAAAATCTGTTTTCCTCAAACTGGGCAGAGCATACACGCTTTCTGTGAAGCTGGGTCCTGAGGAGAAGTGGCAAAGTGGGGAAGGAGTGTTGTGCTCCTCTATCCCTGGGACGCTGGAGCCTTTCCTTGGTCTGATGGGCTGGCGTGGAACTCTGAGCAAGGGTGACATGCCAACCGTCCGCCCTCCCTGCGTGGCTTGAGGCTGCCTGCCCTTGGCAAGAGAAAGGTCAGGGCTGGCCCAGAGGAAGCCCTGTGGAGGAGCAGCTGTTAGGGCGCCACCAGGGGACCGCTGTGTGTTAACTTGGGAACCCCATCAGGCCTTGTAAGGACATCCGGCTGCTCTAACGTGTCTGGCTCTGTTGCTTGGACAGCACTGTGCCGGGCTGAACTGGAAGCCCTCTTCCTTCCCTATGACCTGAAGAGGCTGGAGATGTACTCACGGAACATGGTGGACTATCATCTCATCATGGACCTGATCCCGGCCGTCTCCCGGATGTATTTCCTAAACCAGCTGGGGGACCTGTCCCTGTCTGCGGCCCAGTCAGTAGGTTATCTGCTGCTTGTGTGCCCATTCAGTTGGATGCTCTGATGTAATTTTGTGCATTTAATTCCTTACGGTTCTGATCGGTGGGTAGTGTTCTCCCCGTTTTACAGGTGGGGGGACACTTGGGCTCTGAAGTTGACTCATGTGCCTGGCCATACAGTCAGAGGAAGAGCTGCAGTTTGAACCCACATTCTTCCCACCCCACCACATTGCCTTGATTCTAACTCTACTTTAGCAGAGGTTCAAGGGCACTGTGTAATTTAAAATGCAGCTGTGAAGCAGCTGTTTGTCAGGATAATCAGTTTGGGGATTTCAGGAGGAGGAAGCATTTCTTGGTGGTTTCAGTAACACGGTGAAAGAGAAGATGCCAGAACAGACCATACCAGTCGATATTTTGTGGCAGATAGCTTTGGTCAAAAGAAAGTGACTGGTTCTCCGTGCCCTTTTAATGGGTAAGGGCCTGTCCTAGTGGCCACTCCAGCAGATTTTCCATCCTCCCAGGCTCTTCTCTTAGGCATTGGCCTCCAGCACAAGTCTGTGGATCAGCTGGAAAAGGAGATTGAGCTGCCCTCAGGCCAGTTGATGGGACTTTTCAACCGGATCATCCGCAAAGTGGTGAAGGTAATGTCATCTGAAGGCAGGGTTTTGATCTGTTTCAGATAATTCAACAAACTCACTCCCTGCCCTAAAACAAATAGATGTTAACGTTTGGCCGTATTTGTTGCAGATCTTCTCACTCACTCACTCACTCACTCTCGCTCTCACACGAAGAAATAGGGGCCTTCAGCTCTATATGGAATGTTCCTGTGCTTTCTCCCAGGGGCGGCACCACTGTTAGGAATTTGCTATCTTCCAGTCTGTGTTTTTCTACTCTTACCATGAAGGGGTGCACTCTTGCCCATGTGAAGTGTGTGCTAAGTGGCTCGGTAGTGAGTGACGGGGTCCCAGCTGCCGTTCCGCTTCATCTCTCGGCCGTTGTCTTGCAGCTATTTAATGAAGTGCAGGAGAGGGCCATTGAGGAGCAGATGGCGGCAGTGAAGGATGTGGTTATGGAGCCCACGATGAAGACCCTCAGTGATGACCTGGTAGGACCCGCTGAAAGCGTGGGAATGTCGGAGGCACACCCGTCACCCTGGGGGGAGAGTCCTCTGCCCTGACGCAGCGGAGTCCCCCTGGCCTGCGTGTGCTCGCGCTCTCGCTTCCCGACGTGCGATGCCCCCCGAGTGGGTGTGTGCAGGCGGTCCAGCACTGCTACTGACAGCTTGTTTGTCCTTTCAGGCTTTTGCAAACACACATTTGATATTCTTTTAGTAAGAGCTGCCTCTGATGGCGGGGGAGGGGGTGAACCGAGGAGAAGGAGCTATCTGCTCTCATAGTGATACCATGCCCTCTTTTTCTGTCATTTGTCCTCTGCTCGGCTCTGACCTGCTCTGTCTCTGGGGCTCTGACCGCAGGATGAAGCAGCAAAGGAATTCCAGGAGAAACACAAGAAAGAAGTGGGGAAGCTGAAGAACATGGACCTCTCTCAGTAAGGCCCCCGTGCCGCTCATGGGGAGTGGAGGCTCCGCCTTGGCCTTGAGGATCCTGGGGACCTGTCTGCAGCTCCCTTCTGATCCACATCCGGGTGCCCTGGCAGCTGTCACATGGCACCATTTTAGAAGCCAAACAGCTAAAACCTCTCTAACTCACTCTGCGTATTTTGAGGATTTTCCCTCAGGTCCCCAGGGAGGGGTGCTAATTGATGAACATCCATTTTCAATGGCTGCTTTTCTCTGTTTGGCTTTTACATGTAAACTTGATTCAAGAAAGGATTCTACTGCCTACAAATAAACCAAAACCCCTTGTTCTAGAACCCTCTGTGAACTAGGACTCCTAGTCCCCCTGAGCTTCAGCTGTAATGGTGTCATCCGCTCTGTGGGTTGATGTAAATGAAGTTTCTAGAATTAGTGGCCTCTGAGCTTCGTTGACCTGTAGCCCCCTGACTGAGTCCTTTAGAAATGGTGGTCGTTGGACACATGAGATGGAGGACCCTGGAGGTCCCTGGGCAGGGTTTTGAGCTCTGCCCTCAATTCACAGTATCAAAACCCTGACTTGCTGGGGCTGCTGGCTTGAGAGAGGTGGGGCGAGGTGGGGCAGGGAGGCACGATTCCGGGGCCTGTGGGCACCATGCCTCTTGAGGTGGGAGTGAGCAAGATGCTTGTGGGGCCATAGGAGGCTCCCCCTGCTGGACAGTTAGTGAGAGTATGACTCCTGGCATGCCCTGTGGCCCTCCTTGCTCCCATGAAGCTCCCTAGTGTGCAAGTGCCCCTTCCCTCTGCCGTTCACGCTGGTGCGGGTGGCCGGGCCTTTGTGATGGGCCATGTCTGCTGAGAATGTTGTCACTATCTTCTTTTGAGCAGGCTTTGAGATTTTCCTTTTTTTTTTTTTTTTTTTTTTTTTTTTTTTTTTTTTAAGATACATAATCCGTGGAGATGATGAAGAATGGAATGAAGTTTTGAACAAAGCTGGGGAGAATGCCTCCATTGTCAGCCTGAAGAGGTGAGGGCCCAACAAACTTCTGGCAGGAGAGGCTTTCTGGTCTCTCAGCTCCTCTAGTGACTTTCATTAGGAAATAGGAGGTCGAAGCAAAAGCTTTGAGGGACGAAATCACTACTCTTTCCTTGAGGGTAGCTCCTTTGGTATCGTATTTCCTACAGACGAGGCAGGGCCATGGGGCTCTTGTGGGCATCAGTGTGGTGTCTTGTGCACCCTCACAACGGCGGTGGCTGCTTTATTACCAGCACTGCTCTAAAAACGAAGTGACCGAGGCTCCACGGTGTTAAGTAACTTCCCAAGAAGCATCCAGCCAGTAAGAGGCTGAGCCGGGGTCAGGACCAGGTGTGTCCACTGCTGAGGCTGGAGTTTTACCTGCTGTATTCCCCTTGCTTGAAGCTGGTGATTCCCCAAGTCTTGGGTCTTAGAGTTCCTTTGCATCATAAAAATTGAGGGCCCCCAAAGGACTTTTGTTTATGAGGGTTATATCTATCAATATTTTCCATGTTAGAAGTAAACTGAGATGTTAAAAAAATTCATCCAGAATTAACAATCATGGACTCATTATGGTTTTGTTGTTTAGAAAAATAGCCTTTGCCCACAAAAATCTTAAGAGTGGCACTGTTGTACATTTACGTTTTGCAAACGCTGTCTGAGTTAATAGACAGCAGCTGACTCCTCTGCTTCTGCGTTCATTCTGGTGCCATCGCACACCTCGTAGCTTCTGGAAGACTGGACAGCTGTGAGAGTGAAAGTGAGGGGCAGACAGTGTGTTTGTATTGTTGTGAAAACAGTTTCCCCCTTGGGGCCCACCTGGAAGAGTTGGGGATCCCAGGAGGCCCTGCTTGAAAACCTCCCCCTCCAGCTGCTTCTCTGCGGAGGGGGGCATTTGTAGATCATGGCTTCTCGGGCTTGAACCTATATTGGAGTTCCTGGGGAGGAGAATGAGGTTTCCCCTGCCCTCGGCCTCTGGAGATGAACTTCCACAGCTGGTTTGGGGTTAGTGGGGAGGTGAGTTCTTGGCGTTGCCATAGGATAGGTTCCCTTGAGGGATAGATTTGGAAAGAAGTCTTGTGACTCTAGGAACTATAGATCCCAGAAATCAGATACTGTCTCCTACAGTCTCCATAAAGTTACTGTGGCATTTTGAAGGTTCCAGCAGTGCTGCCAGCCTCAATCCCTGGATGCTCTCAGATGTGGCACGAGAGCTCACTGTCATCGTGTCCTAGTTTCTGGTTTGGCCAGGATAGCAGATGACGCACAGGGCCTGTGATGGCTCTGGCCTTGAGCATGGTGGCTTTGACTGGAACAAAAGGCTGGGGCGTGTGCTTGGTGTGGACCCCGCTGGTTCCGCGTCCCTCGGAGCTTGGCTTTTCCTGCCATTTGGCTGTATCACTGCTGGTGAGGAGCCTCCTGCTTTCACTGGCCTCTGTGGCAGATCTGCTTGAAGTTCTCTGAATCAGTTCTACTCTTGGAGATAAAAACACTGATACCTATCATCGTATTCTTTGAGGCCTTGCTTTTCTTTTTTGAGAGGTCATTTCTTTCAGGTGATGGTAGTGGTCTGTGGATGGAACTGTTTGCTCTCTCATCATGGGGAGGTGTTTGTTCCTAGGACGAAATGCCACTGGAGAGAATCTTTAACCTGTAAAAGGGAAGGAAGGTGGTAGTCCTTTGCCGAATGACTCTGGTACTAAGCTGTCAGCGAGGCCGCCCCTGGCCAGCTGAAACGTGTAACCTGAGTTCCTATTCCTTTCGGTTTCTCTCTCATTTAGGAAAAATAAAATACTACCACGCTGGAAAGTATTACAGGGTGTTCTTGGGAGAGTCCTGCTTTGTATTAGAGACTATCCACAGGGTCCGTGGGATAATATGTCTGCTTTTGAGTGGTGGGAGGGGAGAATGAACAGCAATCCAAAGGGAATTCAGATTTCAGGTGTTAAGAGAGATTTATTCCTCCAAGGAAGAGCCCGGTCAGGGCAGGAACTGGTCGGCATGTTCCCCCCAGCACAGTGTCTGGCGTGCAGGTAGGCTTGCAGAGAACATTTCTGTCTCATTAATGTTTCAGATGGTGAAAACCCGTTTTCAGACAAAGCAAAGCAAGCCTGAAGCAAAGCAGTCTGAAAGATGTTACAGATCTGTGCATATTTCATTTTCTTTCTATTTGTGGTTTTTTTTTGTTTTGTTTTGTTTTTTTTTGTCTCTCTAGTGACAAGAAAAGGAAGCTGGAAGCCAAACAAGAACCCAAACAGAACAAAAAGTTGAAGAAAAACAGAGACATGAAGAATAAAAAAGATACGAAACTGAAGTGGAAGAAATAGGAAGGTGGGCATCCTTGGCTGACGCGTAAGGAGAGGAGTCTGACGTGCTGAGCTGTCTCTGGCTGGACCGGGTGGCGGCCTGGATGTTAAAAGCAACGAAGTCCCCATCAGACCCAGAAGCTGCCCAGGAGTTCAGTCCGTGGGCCAAGCTTGGCTTAAGGCGACATCCCTTCTGTGCTGGTCCGCTTAGAACTGGACGGTTGGACAAACCTCTGGTGCTGCTGAGGACCTGCCTCCCCTCCCCCTGTCCAGGTCTTTTTCCCCCCATAAGTTCACACTTTGCTCTGGGCCCAGCTGTTTTGGCCCCTTCCCACCTGTTGGAAGCCACGCTGACTCTTGTCCCTTCTCAGACATTAAATGCACAGCCTTCTGGTGATGCTTAGGAGGCCCCTGATGGAGCCCTGGGCCTCTCGTCGTGGCCTAGAGCAGCAGGAGTTCTGGTCCAACCACGTGGCCGCGGCAGGTCATTGTTCTGTGCGCTGGGCTTTGCTCTGCCGTGAAGCATTCCTCTCCTGGCTCCGCAGGCCTGCTGCCCTGTGTCCCTGGAAAGCTTGAGCTCTTCATTTAGGAAAAGACTATGACATTGAGTCCCCAGATCTGTTATTTCATCTATTTGGGAAAAAATGTGCAAGACCATTTTGCTAGCAGGGGTGAGGGAGGGATAGAGAATCTATTTTTAATAAATAACAAGCTAGAAAGACCAACCGCCTGTGGGTGCTCATTGACCCCATGTGGGTGGGAGTGGTGCCTTGCCTTGTTTCTCCTGGTGGGGCTTGGCTGCCCGGTAATCTCTGGAAGGAGTTGGTACCGAGGCCGAGGGCGAGCAGGGGCCAGGGCTTACCGACCCAAAAGCCTTTGGGAGAGTGGCCGGCACCCACTGTGCTCACTGTGGTCCCTCTGAGGGACATGCTGTGGTTCCGGGAAGCTAGCTAGCTGTGCATTTCCTCCAAGCTTCTGTCAGGTCATCGGGTCCCTTCTGTTGGGTACAGGAATTGTGTGGTGACTTCACGCATACTTTGGTATGCTGTTTCACGGTATCTACTTTCTGGTTCTAAACCCAGTACTGTGTATTGAAACCATGACCCTGAGGGCCTCTGCTGGTTTCTGTAGGATTGTTCCTTATCCCTGTCACTGAGGGTAAGAAATGCTCAAGGTGGAAGTCGGCTCAGTCGTGCTCTTGTTCTGATCTGCTGTCTCCCTGTGCCGTGCGGCTCCCTGGCTGCGTCAGCCTCGAGCTTTGGTTACTGATCCTCCTCAGATTTTCATAGAACTTAAAAGGACTGGTCTTCCATGAGTCCAAAGACCCTTTCCTCAGCCCTGGTGTGTAATCCAGCTTCCTGTAAGGCGAACTTCTGGACCAAGAGGATTAAATGTACACCTCCCAGGACTCACACCCACAGCAAGGAGAGCAAATTCGGCCTGGACTGGTGACCCCTGCACCTTGCCCACATAGGTTTAGGGGTCTTTCGTCTCCTGGATCCACAGGTTCCTGTCCACAGACCCCCTGTTAGGCCAGCAGGAGAGTTCACTGAGAGGGGCAACGAGAATTTTTGATCCGCTTGTTTTTCAGGTGAGTGCCTGAGCCTATCTTCCAAAGGATTTTCTTAGGAGAGTGACTTTTTTTTTTATATATGAAATTTATTGTCAAATTGGTTTCCATACAACACCCAGTGCTCATCCCAAAAGATGCCCTCTTCAATACCCATCACCTCCCCTCCCCTCCCTCCCAACCCCCATCCACCCTCAGTTCTCAGTTTTTAAGAGTCTCTTATGCTTTGGCTCTCTCCCACTCTAACCTCTTTTTTTTTTTCCTTCCCCTCCCCCATGGGTTTCTGTTAAGTTTCTCAGAGAGTGACTTAAAATCAAAGTCGGAATTCCAGTGGTCAGAGCTGGATGGTTTCTTAAAACTATTGTCTTAAGCCATGTCTTCCCATGAGTATGGGGGCCCAGATTGGCCGAGCCCTTGCATGGCACCTCCTACCCCGAGGCCTTGCTTATGCTCTGCTCCAGGATGCAGGGAGAGGTGCTCTGAGGTCACACCTCCTGGCTGCAACACTGTTCTGCCCTGAGCCCCACTGTGACCTTGGGCACGCCACTTTCCCTCCACTTGCTGTCCGGGCCCACATCTGTGAGACGCAAGTGGTAATGACCATTCCCACCTCATGCACCGTTGTGAGGAGCGAGTGGAGCTGAGTGTGAAGAGCGGACAGTGGGGCCTGGTGTATGGCAAGTGCTCTAGAAGTCTCTGGGTTGTGTGGCCTGCATCTACATAACCAGGGGAGCTGCTCAGTGACACGCAAGCTTAGTAAGACTTAGTAAGACTGGCTTTGTTCTAAAACAACCTAAGCTGAAGAGCCCCACTTGGGAGGCAGGAGATGATGCACTTTGTGGTCAGACCTGTCTGTTTCTGTGGCTTGCAACAAGGTCATTCTTCTCGGAGACAGCCTTCCCCTTTGCACACAAAGAGGAAGTGAACATTGTGCCTTGGCCCTTTTATTTGCAAAGGGTATGTTCTTAAACAGGTCCCTGCACTTTGAGATTGTGATCTTGGGTTCCCCTCCAAACTTGAAAAAGCACACCTCCCCCAGACCTCACCATCTGGCCCCCAGACAGTGACATCTGTAAAGCTAGGCTGTCTCAGGAAATCTCATTGGTGAAATGAATTCAGATAGGCTGGCTAGGAATGCTGTCACCAGGACGGGAACGGGGCTGAAGAAGCCTGAACAAAGAAGATTCCAAAATGGTCTCCATCCTCCTGAGCTGGGAGGGGGTTAATGCTGGCCTAGTGCTTCCACTGCTCATCTGGCTCCGGCAGTCCCCAAGGGCTCCAGAGTGACCGGGAGGTGGATACAAAGGGGTTGTTGAGATGGGGGGGGGAGGGGAGAAAATAAGTGATCATCACCTTGGAAAAATGTAGACTCATTATCTGAGGGCCTTTAACACCAGCAGCCAGTTTGCAGGCCTGGAGGAGGGGCGGGGCTGCAATCCCTCTGGCCTGAATGGGAGGGTCAGACATCAGCCTTGGAAGAAGCGGATGCCCCTTTCTGTGAACAGGTTGGTTAAAGGGGAAATGTCCTGTGGATTTTTGCAGCGGGTGGGGTGGCGGGAAAGGGAAGGCCTGAGGGTCTCCTACGGGGCTGTAGGTGGTTCAGCTGAGGAAAAAGTTTCCATGCTCTTGGTGTCTGGCTGTCATCGGGCAAAGAGCAGAGAGCAAAGGAAAGGGAAGAGCAGGAGCAGGAGTGCGGGGGACCCTCACGTCTGGAGGAGTTTCCTGTGGGGATGAGGCCCAGGCTCCAGATGCCGAGTGCCAGCCTCTTCTTGCCTGCAGGGTGGCTGGAGAATGCAGTCCCACTGTATGGAACTGACGCTCTCGGCCCCTTGTTTCCCAGGGACTCCTGTGAAGAAGTTAACCTTCCTCTCCTCCAGCCTGCCTTTGGCTGCTGTTGGCTGAAGCGGACAGCTGGAGGAGAGAGGCCCCCGTGCTCTGGAGCGGTGGCCCCGAGGAGGCGGCCCAGCCACCAGGGGTAAGGTCACTTCTAGCCCCGATTTCTGTGATTGAAGCGCTTCCTTAGTGTGCTCTGCTACACGTAGGCTCAAAGGGGACCCATCCCTCCCTAACGTGGCCTTCTCTTTGACCTGCCCCGGAAAGAAAAAATGGCTGAGCTCCCTGGGTACTCGATGGAGGTGCATCATCCTACAGGGGGGAAGGAGGGGAGAGACTTGTGGGGAAGGTGGACACAGACACCTGAAGGGTAGTTACTGCAGATGGCCACAGACACCTGAAGGGTAGTTACTGCAGATGGCAAGTGCCAGGCAGGGACAACCCCCGTCCTCCCTCACAAGGGCCTCTGCCCAGAATGATGGCGCCAAGGGGTGCACCTCCTCTCTGTGGCCCCCAGAGGGCGCTGTGGGCCCACGCAGTCCTCTCACCACCGGTGCCAGGGCCCCACGCCGCAAAGCTGGTCATCAGGCCTTTCGCAGACCAACCCCAACTGACCCCATGAGGTCTTCATGTTGTCCCCCAACTCCTGAGTTCTGGCCTATCAGTTACTGAACCACAGCACTTGGGTCCATGTTTCTAGTGACCTTAGAAATTTTTTTTTCCTGCGTCAGGTACCAAACATTTTTAAAAAACCTTTATTTCTGCCTGGACTTTGTACCTAAAACAAACTACAGCTGGTCCCAGAAGACCTCTGGACCCCAGTCGCCAGCTTACTGTTCTCCCTCTAGTACCAGGTGGAAAACACCCTGCCTCCACCTTGCTGGGCCACACAGACTTAGACTGTCCAAAGTTTGCAAACAACTGTTAACCCCAACAACAGCTCCCACGTGAGGGCCGTGGGGGTGGTGTGGGCTCAGGGGAGACCAGAAAAGCCCCTGCAGCCATCGTATTCCTATCTGTGGGCTCCAGTCCCTCCACACAAACACCTTTTCCGTCCTGATCAATGGCACATGTACTCAACACACGGGAATGATTTTCTCTTACCAGCTACTTCATTTGATGGAAGAGGAACACCAGAGCCCGGTGTTGGGGGGGACGGATGGAGACTCAGGTCCTGGGTGAGGTGAGTAGGGGGTAGCCTCGACCCGGCTGTTGGCAGGAAGCCTGAGTAACCAGAGAATTAGCTCTGGGTTCTCTTCCTGGTCCTAAATGGGCTCTTCTCCAGCTTTGAGCAACCCTCTATCAGGAGTGATGAGGCCAAGGTCATTGTTAACAAGTGTTTATTGTTAATAAAACCATGGTACATTTACAATAAGTGACAACATTAATGTATAGTTACAGTATCATACAATATTACAGCAATAAAATAACGCCTATTCCTTTGTACATCCAGCTCAAGCAGCTAGTCGAAAATATTTTCCAAGATTGCAAGCCCCCAGGGGCTTTTCAAGGTAACCAAAGTAACACCTCCTTAAGTGCCCAGGGCTTTTGGTGAATAAATAGTTTCTAAGGTGCAGCCAGACAGCCTGAAGAAGGCTACACCCGGAGCAAGCTGTCCGGAATGCTCCCCCAGTGTCTGGTCCATAAATATGACAAGTGTCCAGCCCGATACTGCCCCTCCACCTAGGGAAGCCCGGGGCCTACAGCAGGCCTGGAGCAGGTAGGTGAGAAGCAGCAGGCCTTCTCCCACCCCTTCCCTCCCACCACTGCCCCACCCTTTCTACCCCCAGGACTGCAGTTCCCAGTGAGAGGTGCCCCCTCTCCAGCCCAAGTCGGAGGACTCAGCCAGGGGTACCTTTAGGGGTCTGCTTCCTGAGCCCACAGAGGCAGCCTAAATCTAGGCTTGGGGTTTCAGAATGGGCCCCTAAAAACAGCAGCAGCATGGGCTGAGGCCCCCGGACTCCTCCATGCCACCCTGTGCTTAGACTGAAAGCTCTGAAGGCATCAGTTGGGGAATTGCCCTACCACTAACCGAGCAGGTTTGTGGTCCCCAAAGGAGGGCCTCTGTCGGCCTAGACACCAAAGAGAATAGGACTGAGTGACCCTCTGGGTGGGGATCTTCAGGCCCCCTGGAGGCTCACATCAAGCCTTTGAAGGCACAGCCTTGAGGAATAAGTTCAGGGATTTGGACAGCCTTTCTGACGTGATGTTGAGAAAAAAATACCAGCTTCTGCATGAAGTGGCCTGAGGCCCAGAGTATACATTCTCTACATTCATCAGGATGCCTGTACCTCCAGGAGCCCCAGCTGGGACCGTCCGAGCTTACGGAGGCATGGGGACTGCGGGTAGTTAGCTTCTGACCGTGCCTTCCAGGCCCTATTTCAAGCGGGAAGAATCAGGATCAGCCATAGATCTCCAGGAGGGGAGCACAAGAGGGTGAGTACACGGCAACCCTCAAGGTGCAAACGGTATGGGGGTTGCAAGTGAGGGAAGGGCCACCTTTTGACCTTGTCTGCCCATAGCTAGTCAAGCAGACACAGCTCGGGGGCAGAGGGTTGAAGGTGGGGCTGCCCAGTGACAGGAGGGCTCAGAGCACATCTACCTGCGCAAGGACGGATCACCACCAGAGGGGAGGTCTGGGGAAAGAGGGGGAAACTGAGTCCCATGAGCCTGGCTCCAGGAGGGCCTCAGCCAGCGCCCCGGCCCCCTCCATGGGGCAACGACCCATCCACAGACCCTGGCTACATACTCGTTCAGACGGCCCGGAAGCACTTGCTCCCAGCCTTTCACACCTGCTGGGATGCTTAGAGACAGAGCCCTGGCCCAGAGGGGGCTGGGTGTGCCGACCTGCTGTGCGCCCAGCCCCCTCACACCCGGGAGGTGATGTAGACGGAGTGCACGCGCTCGGCCAGGGTACTCTGCAGGTCCTGCAGCGGGTCCAGGCCCTGCACTTTGCTGTTGCGGCCGTAGATGAGCTGCCGGAAGGAGTCCTGCTCAAGCAGGGCCTTCATGTGCTTGAGGAAGAAGCCTTCACAGAACAGGGCCAGTTCAGGGGCATTGTGGATCTGTGGGGGGCGGGGGGGGTGAGACCCACAACCTTAGCATGACCCCGGCACAGCCCCACCCGAAACCACCCTCCACCCTCCCCCAAATATTACCCATGGGCCAAGGCCCAGCACAAGCCTTGGCCCCCCCTGACCTGGACTCCGTCCATAAGCATCATCTCCGGGTTGGACTAATCTGGGCTCAAATCCCAGCTGTACCACCAGAAACATCACTTGTTCTTGGCCCCAGCGTTTTCTTTGCCTGCTTCCCACTGCTGCCATTATTGAATGGCGGCCATCCTTGCTGGGGCAGAAGCTCCCTTACTAATGGCAGGGTCAGGGAGACGGCATGAGGCCCGGCACCTGAGCAACTGAGCCGGTAGGTGCTCAGTAACTATTTTAACTCCAGAAATATCAAGTGTCCGCTCCGAGCCAGGCAGTGGGCACCAGGTTCTGAGGTCCAGGTCTCTACAGTGTGCCCTTAGAGCTGATGTTCTCCTTCGGGGAGACAGAAACCAGAGGACCAAGCAAAGTAACGGCAGATGGAGGTCAGTGCTGTGAGGAAGCACGGGCAGGTGATGGCCGTGTGGCAGGGGCCTTATGGGAGACGGGGGGGAAATCAGCGGGCTTTGTGAGGTGCTCCGGAAGGTGCTTTCCTGGAGGTGGGGATGGTTATCACAAGAGACCCGGGGGAGGCGGGAGCTGAGAACGAGCCAGGGCACTGGGTGAAGGGAGAGGTGGGTGGGGTGCTAGGGGCTTGGTGAAGCATGATATTTAGTCTGCAAGCAGAGGAAGCTTTGGGGGAGGGGCGGTGTTAAGTAGAGGAGTGACATGGTCCTAACGCTTTTCAAAAAGCCTGTGGACTACGGGGTGAAAGCCAAAAAGGGAGAGGCTGGGCCAGTGCCATGGTCCAGAGAGGGGGCGGGAGAGGCCCAGCGGACAGACTGTCGATGTGTTCACAAGAGCTGACCTAAATGAGGGAAACTAAAAAAGATTTACATATATATAAAGTATATAAAATTCTCATGTTTTGAGTCTAGGCACCTGAGCAGAGGGCCATGCTGTTGCTAAGGAAGGGGAAGATTCAGGAGGACAGGTTGGGGAAGAATCAGGTCAGAACCTGGGGAAGTGATGGGGCTCAGAGAAGCTCAGCCTTTTGCCCCAGGTGTCCCCAGCCTGGTGGGGCACAGCTAGAATGTGAACTGGGATCCAGTTGGCTGGAAAGCTCTTCCCCGAGCTACATGCTGCTGAGCAGCGATGACCCCAGACTCCAGAGAGCATTCCTGCCCCCCTCCAGTCCTCACACTGCCCCGCAAGTACTGCCCAGCTGCCTCTGTTTCTTAGCCAGGCCCCAGCGGGTCCTCACCTTGGCGTACTTGTACGTGTTCACGGCGCTCTCCACGCTGAGGGTCTGGGAGCACAGGATCTCGCAGTGCCTCTGTAGGGCATCCAGCTGGAACAAACTGGCGGCTGACAGCAGCTGTGGGGGGGCGCGGAGGGAGGCAAAAGGCGGCCTTGGATGGGGGCAGCCAGGCCTGTGGCCCAGGCATCATGGAACAGAAAGCTGCTTTGTGCAGTGGGCCCTGTGTTCTAATCCTCGGGGCCCTGCCTGCCTCAGCAGGTCAAGTCTGAGGACGGATTTATTTCTGTTCTAGAGCACCTCGGTATTTGCTGGGACACCTTGGAAGGCACAGGATGGGTGACAGACACTGGTTGGGATTCCTGACCTCACAGAAGATCTTCAATCATAAGCTGCATGCTTTGTCTACACCACCTTCTACCCAGGCGCCTGGCCGGCAGGGGCTCTGTTTTCTAAGTGCGAGGAGGTGAGTGGGAGGCCCTGCTGCCTGCCTTTGATCCTCCTGGGCCCATTATCCCTACAGGGGAGCCTTTCCAGCCCCCACCCCCACCCCAGGCATGGCCCAGGAGGCGGTGGGCACCCAGTTCCCTGTCACAGGAAGAGAAAGGACCAGCAGGGAATCAGAAGGTCCTCGAAGAGGCCACCTCCCCTCCTTGGCTCTCCAATGCCATGTCTCTGAGCGCGGGGTTGAGAGCCAGCAGCCAGGCATTGGGCACACCGGCTCCCACGCCCTTCCCAGCACCGGGACCTCACCTCCAGGATGTCGGAGGCCGGGATGTCCATGGCTTCTGTTCCTCCGTAGTACAAATACTGCATCATCATCTGCAGCGGGAAGAGGCCCCGCATGAACACCAAATGGCCCCGCGGCACCCACGTCCTCTGGCTTCACCAGAGTGCCGCTCTCCGCCCTGGGCCTGGCTGCGCCCTCTACCCTCTCCATGTGGATGCGTGCACATCCCCACTCACTGAAGCGGATATTTTGTGCAGTCTCTACAGGTCAGCCCCGAGACTCTCCCTCTTGATTTCCTGTATATACGACAAGCTTCCCTCTGCGGGATGGTTTCACCCTGAACCTCATGACAGCCCCGTGAGCCCAGAAGGGAAGGTGCTGTTCACAGATGGGGAAACTGAGGCCCCAGGAGGGAAGGCAGCATGGCTCAAGTCACTCGGGTCTTCTGACTCCCACACCAGACTCTCAGCAGCACAATGCTCATTTCTCTTCTTACCTAAATCCTAAATAGGGGCCTACCCTCAGAAGCTGCTTCCAACTTTCCCGGCTGTGCTAGAACTCCAGCGTGGAGGTGAGAGCCAGACCCTGTCTGCCCCCTGGATTTGTTCCCTTGGACAGCAAGCTCAGAGCTGGGGTCGGGTCTGGTCCAGAGGTCACCTCGTTGCCTGGCCCAGACCTGGGACTTGTGGGAACAGAGGGCCTGGGATATCAAATGAGGTGGCCTAGGACTGGGGAACTACATTTAATTTCACTGTGGTCTGTCACAAACTCTGCCATCACGCTGGAGCCTGGGAGGTTCCCAGTTGGAAAAAGAAAAATGATTCTCCCCGGTTGGCTGCAGAAACAGCCCCAGCAAGGAGCTGGCAAGTGTGTAAGTAAACACGGCTCCGGCCGGCACAGTCGGGCTCTGTTAGGAGCCGGCCCCCGGGCTGGAAGAGGCACCAGAGGGTCTAGGAAGCAGCCCAACCCTGGGGGAGAAGAGTGGGGTGATGGCCAGTCTGTCCAGGCCTGAGGTCAGTCCCCGGAGACTGTCTCTCCCCACAGAGCAGGGGGCGGGGGAGGCTCCCTCGGTCCAGCAGCCCCTGCTGGAGCACAGATGGAGGTGTCTGTCCCTCCAGGAGGTGTGCACCTCAGGTGCCGTCCCCTGTGCTGGGCACGGAGTGGCTGTTTGGGACGCCGGCAGGACTGCCTTGGATGATCCAGCGCTGGGAGTGGAGCAGGTGGCGGGGGCGGGGGGCGGTAGGATCTCCTAGGCTTGTTTGCTAAGGGGTGGCCTCAGGACAGCCCCTCAGCAAGAAGGGGCCTGGGGGTGTGGGCCGTGAGATGGGCCGGAATCCTGCAGCTCTCCTTCCCAGGCCCCGCGGCTCGGGAGCTGGTTCGACAAGGCCCAGCCACCTGTGGCCTGTGGATCTCTCTGAAGTCCCTTAAATGGATATTAGTCTGTGGAAGCCAGAGCTGAACCACTCCCTGGGAACCTTGCTGTGGGAGGCGGGTGGCCAGCAGGCAGAGATGGGTTGATTGTGCGCAGCCTGGCAGCCCGAGGGTCCAGACAGGTTGCTCTGGGAAAGGCCCCAGGCAGCGTCAGCTGCAGAGGGGGTGGCAGGGTCTCCTTCCGTCCTGGACAGGACCCCAGGAACCTGACTCCAGGAGGCTGCAGATACTGACGGGACAGGACTGGGGTCAGAAGCCAGGTAAGACCAGCAGGGCTGTTCCTCAAAGGCCCGGGTGGGGTCGTCGGCAGTGACCTTGGCAAGATCTAGGCTGGCCCTAACACTATAGCCGCTGACCACATCTAGCTTTTAAGTATTTGGAATAAGACTGGTCTGAATTGAGATGTCAAAAACACACTGCATTTCAAATGCTTATGTTTTACATTCTTGGTATGAAGATACAGTTGCTAATTTTTATATTGATCACATGTAATATTTTGGCTACCATGGGTTTAATATATTATTAAAATTAACTTCACTCCATCTCCTTCTGCTTTTTTATATGGCTACTAGGAAATGTTAAATTACATATGTGTCTTGCATTATCTTTCTCTTGGATGGCATAGCTCAGATCTCCTTGGGCCTGTTTCCTCCTCTAAAAAACAAACCTAATGAACCCCTTCCCCCGCCTGCCCTCATTCCCTCCCAGTGCTGTGAAAGCCAGGGAGATACTGTGGGGCTGCCCTGAAACTTTCAGCTTTGTTAGGAAACCCTGGTCCCGGATCGAAGCCCGGAAAGCAGAGGTCAGCATCTGGATGCTCCATCTGAGATGGCACTCCCCCACGTGGCAGAATTCTATAGCCAGAGAGCCCACATTTCCCAGGCCTGCGTGTGCCACGGATGTTAGACCTGATGTCCCTATTTACCCTCCCAACAGCCCTGAGAGATCGTCAAGGGCTGCTAAGGCTGCTCCGACACGGATGTCCTCCCAGGGAGCGAGAACCCCTCCGGGCTGGGCAGCCACATGGCAGTGGGCACCGTGTCCACACACGTGCCCTCCCCCTACTCTGGCCCCGGCCCTGCTGCCTCTCCTGCATTGCCCTCCCATGTCTGGTCCTGACCCCACCTCATGCCCGGACTTTGGGCTTCTTAGCCAAAGCAGTGTCTAGAGCTGCCCCTTCTCCATGTGACTTTGGAGCAAGGGATGGAAAAGAGGGAAGGAGAGACCTTCCCCTCCCCAATTCTGCTGCCTGTGCCAGACCCTGGGCCTCGCCTCCACCTTATTGGTCACCAGGTCCTGTCCACCTCCCCTCACTGCACAGCCACCAGCTGCTCACCGTCATCACACAGCTGGATTTCTCAACAGCCTCCTAACCGGTCCCCTGGAGTAGTCATGACCCCTCTGGTCCCTTCCTCACCCTCCGAGTGAGCTTTGTAAATGCGAACTTGACCATTCCACACCCATAACCTAAGGTTTGAATCCTGGCTCTATCACTTCCCAGCTGTGTGACCTTGGGTAAGTTACTCAACTTCTCTGTGCCTCTGACTCTTCATCTATCAAGAGGTGATAATACACCTACACCTCCTAGGATGGTGCTGTGCTATGAAGCTTAACTGATGAACACAGTCAAAGCACTTGGAGCCACGCCTGGCTAAGTGACAGTGATGGTGCTATAGGTTAAAGGTCAACCCCTTCATGCGATGGCACCCTGTGGCAGCTTCAGAATCGTTTCTGGATGTTCTTCTGAACCACTAACCAGACTGAATCAGAGGACATTTCTTGAACACACTGTGGTCTCTGCTTCTGTGTGCACAGTTCCCCCCGCCTGGGGCTCCCGATGGCTGGCTAGCTGCCCCAGTCCCTGACGGCCTCTGCAGATTTGGGTTAGATGCCCCTTTTCTGTGCTCCCAGTGCTCCCCATGCATACAGATCACTCTCTGATTGCTCTCTTGTAGTCCTGTCTCCTGGTGGAGGGGGCCCGGTCCTGTTTAGTGCCATCCCCACAGTGCCCACAGATGACGAAATGCCAAGTAAGTGGGTGAAGACAGCAGGAGGAGGAACGAGGCCATTTTAGATGGTGGCTCCCTGTGCTTCCGTGAGACTCTGACCTCTCCCGCTAGGTCACAGAGCTCTCCTGTGCAAGGCCAGGCCCCGGACCCACATACGAGCTGTCCCTGGCCTCGGTCTCAGCACCTGGGGGGTCATCCGGGCAGCCCGGAGGCCCCCCCCGCCACAGCCTGGAGACCTGTAGTCGCCACTTTCCCAAAAGGAGCTCTCCGCCGGGGCTCCTCCCTCCAGACTCTCTGGCCCCGACTGGCAGCCAGCCCGTGGAGTTTCCATCACACTACCTCTGATGTTCTCCAAAGTTAGGGACTGAAAGACCCGACCTGGGTCCTCCACAACCAGGACAGGCTCACCCGGCTTTTTCTGCCTGGCCTTCCTGGTTGGGGGTCTGAGGCTGGGAGGGGAGGAGCAGCCCACACCATGCTTCCCAGAGTGAGCACAACCCCCGCGTCCCGCCTGCAGGAGGCAGGGGGCTGACGCCACAGGGGGGTCTGTGCTGTGCTGCGGGGAGCTCGCCCTGAGGCACAAGGGCTCATGCACGTGTGCCAGGCCTTACGTGTCTGTCAGTCTGCCCATGTAGTCGTTTGGTGGTCAGAGCTCAGGACTCATGAGTGAGGCTCGGAAGCCACAAGCCCACACAGGAATGGCTACCTCTGCCTGGGAAAGGCCCAGACACTCCCACCTGACCACTGATGTAGCCACTGCAGAAGGCACTGGGGATGGAGTGGAAGATGGCGGCCAATCCCAGCTGCCTCCCAGCCCAGACGGACAAAGCCAAGGGGCCCTGGGGGTGGGGGGAGCTCCCCCCACCCCACCCCTGAGAAGCACAAGGCACAGAGAACCACACACCTGAAAAATGTGGTACTTCATGTCGCTGATCTCAATGGTTTTGCTGCCGTTGCCATCCTGTTCTGATTTATTGGTCATCAGCGTCTTGAACCTGGAGCGAAAGGGGAGAAACAAGGCGGGTCTTGAGCAGGACTTTTACTCCATCATCCTGCAGCAATGGCGCCATCCATCACCTGGCCGGCCACTGGGAGACGGGACATTTTTAAAATTACCGCAGCGCTCCCAAAATGATTCTCGGCAAATGGCGTCTTACATCACCCTGGACTGACAGCCGGGCTGGGCCCCAGTGCGTCCCCACTGCCCCCCAGGGGTGACTGTGACGCCTGTGGCGGGAAAAGTGACTCTTCATTCCCAAACATTTATATTTTCTAGTGAAAGCAGGAACTCGAACAGGAATACAACCTCAGGGCTCCTCCTGGAGAGCTCTCGTCCCATCCCCTCTGTCCCTCTGTCCACACCGTCTTGTTGCCCCCTGTGGGCACCCTTGTGTTGCCTGTGGGGCAGCGGGACTCCATGGTCGCGTGACCCATCTCCACAGGACAGGCTCCTCTGTCACCTGGTGTCTAATGAAGCCACTCCCACCCCTCTTCCCGACGCAGCCTACCTGTTAGAAGCCGTCACCAGCAAGACTTTATGCGCATAAAACAGCTTTCCTTCCACTAGGAAGGTCACATCTGACATCTCCTTGTTGTTCAGAAAGTGAGGATCTGTGCCCAAAAGGAGAGAAGGGAAATGACTAGCCCACCCCCCCCCCCCCCCCCCACCTCGCCCCGGGTGCTGGGTGAGCATTCTGAGAGGTTGGGGGATACAAAGGGGAGGAACAGAGAAACTGAGGCCCAGGGCCTTGGCGCTAGGAATGGGGAACAAGAGACAGACAGGGAAAGATAAAGGAAGACAGACAAGGAGGGGGATCTGGAAAGGTCGGGTGGGCGGGGGCAGGCCTCACCTAGCCTGGCGGGCAGGGTCTTCCGGATCTCCGGAATGCTGGGGACCGGGCTGCTGCCATAGCAGTGCGTGAAGATGGCAGCCAGCTGCTGGGTGACGGAGTCGTTCTGTGGGGCAGGGGCAGAGAGAGGGCCTGTGAGCTCGCCCGCCCGCCATGGCCGTCTGTTTATAGCTACAGACACGTCAGGCTAATTTCAAAAGTCCAGGCCTGGATTAGAGCGGCCGCTGTCTTTTATTCCTCCTGGATCTGGCTTGGCAAGAGATGCCTGTTCCTCCGTCACTGAATCCCCAAATTGCTTTCCTGGCCAGGCTCCAGCCCCGTCAAATCCACGGCCTGTGGCCTCGGCAGCCAGGCAGTGGGAGTCTGGGTGTGGGGGGTGCGGGAGGGTGCCGGTGTCTGTCTGCCGTGTGTCGGTCTGTGTGTCTGCGGTCTGGGCCGGGGCCCTGGAACCCGGCAAGCTCAGGGTGGGAGCCTGCCTAATGTCACTCACTTTGCTGGTCTTGAGGATGTCGAACATGAGCTGTAAGCCCTCGGTCACCAGCTCCTCGTTGTATTCCTCCTCCTTGATGGAGCTGAAGTCCCGCAGGAGGCTCTGCACCACCGAGTACCGCGACTGGGAGAAGGAGGTCCTCAGGGACTCGATCCAGACGTGCAGCTTCCAGGGGACGCCTGGGCGCAGGCAGGGGAAGGGCAGGCCTCAGCAGAGCGGGCCCTGGACAGACCGCCCCCCCCCCCCCCCCCCGCTTTCTCGGCAGGCTCTCCCGCACTGTGCCCCCTCCGGTCCCCTAGCATCCCGCCCTGTCCCCTCATGCTGAGTGGCTCTCTCCGAAGTCAGCTGTAAAGAGCTTCCTTTTGGCCTGACAGGCTTGCTGAGGTCAGGGGGATTTCAGGTTCTCATCAGATGAGGGAGAGCCGGCCGGAGTGCCAGGAACGTGCACGGCTCAGCCTGAGGCCACGCCAGTCCCACCGTCTCTGGGGCCCTGGAACTACTTACTGGGAAGACCTATTAATTATGAGGGATGGCCAGGTGGACTCGGATGCCTAGAAAATAGGCAGGACACATAGGCAGGCCCACGCCTATCTAAACGGCTGAAATGAATCCTGACCTACCTCAGAGGGCTTTTACCAGCGCTCAGGTCACTGGCATTCAGTGGCACATAATTACTGTGTACCAGCTCCCTGGAGTGTGTCAGTGAGGCCATAAAGTAACTTAAAACTACTTTGTGAAGGTCATGACAAAAACTAGTAATTTTCCTGGTAATTAGAGACACAGCTTCTTACCCCCCCAGCCTCATATGGATTTAAACAAAAAAGGACGGATGACATTCCCCAGGGACACATGACTTAGGTGGCATTAGCATCCTCGGTTTGCTGACTGTAGATGGGAATGATACACCCATTTTACAGTGAAGAACACTGAGCCTGACCGGCCGCAAGAAGGTAGCATGGCCTCCTGCTCCCCTGGCCCAGTGCTAGGGGTCTGTGTGTCGTGGCCCCTGTGAGAGCAGGGACACCGCTGCCGTGCACCAAGCACTCGTGGCGAGCCAGAGCCAGGCCCTGTGCCTCACGTGACATCACACTCTTAGATGAGGACCGTCAGCGCCTGTGGAATGGCTGGGACCTCACCCAGGTCTGTCTGTCTGTCTGAGCGGCCTCCCTGGTGGAAGGACAGTCCCACAGACTTGCAGACCCGAGGAGTGGAGAGTTTGGCGGAGTGACAGGAGAACATCCAGGTGACCGGAAAAGTTGACTCAACCCCGGGGCCGCACATCCCAGGCCGTGACCAGGCCCTGGGGCGGGGAAGCTCTGACCAGGGAGGATGAAGGGCCTGAGGCGGGGCGATGCCCTCAAGACGCACTTCTGCTGAGGACTGAGGCTCCGGGCAGCTCCTGTCCTGGCCATCAGCCATCAGGCCTGCGTAGACCGGTCCCGCCCGGTGCCCTGCTGCCTTGTGGCCCATCTGCCCCTGTGGGCACCGCCCCCTTCCTGTCTGCCGCAGAGCAGGAGGGCGCGCGTGCGCGTGCGTGCACACGTGTGTGTACGTGCATGCCTGCGAGTTCTCACCCAGCGCCCTCAGCTCCATGGTGATGTCCACGTAGCCGTGCTCAGCACTGTAGTACATGGCCTCCTGCAGGGCCTTCGTGCGGGTCCGGGTCAGCCGCACGGGCCCCTCACTGCCGCTGCCCTGGCTGGACGCGTCACTCTCCTCCACACCTTCAGCCAGGATCTCCTCCAGGGACAGCACGTCCGCTTTGGCCTGCTGAGGCTGGGTCAGGAGCTTCCTCAGGACGTTCCTGCAGGCCAAGGGACAAAGGAGGGTGACGCCTGAGGTCCTCACCATGGACGGAACCACCTGAGGTGCCTTCCAGAGCCCCGAGGCCCATATGGGAGCTACGGGGCACCTGTGGGCACAAAGTGCTCACGATCTCCCCCTCCCAGGCGGGCTGGGCCAGGCCTCCCAGCGCCCTCCATCTGCAGCTGCCCGAGGGAGGCAGGGAGGGCACCGGGGCCTCCCCTACCACTCCCCTACCATCCTGGTACTACTAAGTCATGGGCTTTGGGGCCAAGCAGGCCCCGCCATTTTGCCTGTGTGATCTCAGACAGGTTGTTCTATGTCTCTGTGCCCTGACCACTCTGTCACCTACAGAACAGGGTGCCAGCCTCACCCTCCTCCAGAATTGATGCCAGGCCAAGGTGATGGCATCACACGTAGAGCCTGATACATAGCGGTCCTCTGAGATAGCAGCCAATTTTACTCATGGGAAGTGTCTGAAACATAGGACATGCTCATATTCATTTGTTTTTCCTTCCTTCCATTAGGAAGAATGACCTAAAGTCAAGACGCCTGTTATACAGAATTCAGCGTGTAGAACGTTAGACTTGACGTAACGTGTTCCCATGTACTGGTGCACTTAACCCCGTGAGATCCCACGGACGCTGCCATTCATGTGTGATGAATACAACTTGCTCAAGGTCACCCTGGGCAGGAGTACAGACTCAAACCCAGACTTCTGGTTCCATGCCCCAGGCTCATTCTGTCACATCCTGTGGCCTGGGATGGCTGCAGCATGGGCAGGTCCAAAGGTCACCTGGGGGCTGAGCCTCCTTCCGGCGGCAGCCCAGCCCAGCCCCCACCCCATTCTGTGCTGGAGGTCATGTTGTGCCATGCAGAGACCCCTCTGAGAGACTCGGGGTCATCCGGAGGTAGCTTTGCTCACCAAGTTTACAGAGCACCCACTTTGTGCCGTGCACGGGTATGTAAAGGTGAGTCAGCCATGCCTGTCCCCGATCCGTGTTCCAGAGGGAGTGGGTAGCAGGTGAGTGGACAGACGGTCTCCACGCAGGGTGAAGAGGTTTTGAGAAGGGCGTTGGAGAACAGGAAGTAGTTGTCCCGGCTGCCCCTCCCTTCTGGCCCCTCCCCTGCCTTCTAATAACCTCCTCTCTGTCTGACTTTGCCCCCCAGAGCTGCCGGATGGTTCTGGGCTCAGCCCGCTGCCTCCCCGCCACAGCCCTGGGCAGGCCTGGCCCCCACAAAGCAAGATCCGCCATCTACTCTGGCAGCGGGGTGTGATTTCCCACACGGCCACGAGGAGCTTCTTCGAGGCTGAGCCATATGCTGTGCGAAGGCCCTGGGGGTCCAGGAGGCCACCGTGGGCCCGGAGAAGAACCACTGAGCACAGGAAGGGACGTGGCCCCGAGATGGGTCAGTACTGGAGTCTATAGGAAATGGGAGAGCCTGCCCTGGGTGTTGGGAGACCCAGGCTGCAGTCCCGGTCTGCCGGGAACGAGCTGGGGGGCCTCTCCCAGCAAGGGGACCTCTCTGCCACCCAGTGTCTCTGGGCGTCCAACATCTGAGGCCTCTCTGCTGGTCGAGGACCTGCTCGTCTTTCTGGGTGGCTTACATGTACAACTCCCATCTGGAAAGATCTCTAGCTCTTCTGCTGCCCCCGGGGGAGCCTGTTTCTTGCTCCCACATCGCACGGGGCGGGAACCCCAGGTGGGTACCTGTGGCCGTGGGCGGCTGAGTGGCTGAAGCAGTTCATATCCTCATGGAGGGAGGAGGCCATGCCATTGGCTTCCAGCATGCTGAGTAGGGGATCAGCGCCTCGGCTCAGCAACAAGCTGACCAGCTCGTAGTTCCCTGGAAGACAAGGCCGACGAAGGATGCTACCACTGCCCACAGCACCGCGCCCGTCTGCTGGCCCCCGCCTGGGTGCCGAGCTCTAGAGAAACACTGATGAATGGGGCCAGGGGGAGGCCTCAGAAGGAGGGGTTTCAAGGCTCGCCCCAGGGATCTGGGCACGGGGCCGCAAGTCCAGCTACGGGCCGAGCCAGCTGTATACCTACCAGCTGCAGAGGCTAGCTGCAGCGGTGTCTCCGTGTAGCTGTCCTCACCGCCAGTCACTGCTGAGCCCTCCACGTGGGCACCGGCATCCAGTAGCAACTGCAGGGCACAGGACAGGACACGTCAGTGTGGCAGGGAGTGTCTGTGAGAAGGGCCTCGACGAGTTCCCTCTAGGCGTGTGACCGAGACCCTACTCCCCCTGGGCAGCCGAGGAACTGGAACTTTAGAACTTGGAGTTAGCCTCAGGGCTCCACGTTTCTAGAATCTTCACCTCTATTCTTGTGACTTTGGACCAAGCCCCTAAGCCGTGGGGACATCTGAACTATTTCTCGCTTTTAAATGCTTTCCTGGGGAGGGACGCCTGGGTGGTTCAGTCAGTTAAGGGTCTAACTTTGGCTCAGGTCACAATCTCGTGGTTCACAAGTTCGAGCCCCACGGTGGACTCAGAGCCTGGAGTCTGCTTCAGATCCTGTGTCTCCCTCCCTCCTTGCCCTTCCCCGGCTCGTGCTCTCTCTCTCTCTGTCTCTCTCAAAAATCAATAAATGTTAAAAAAAATTAAAAAAATGCTTTCCTATGACTTAACTGTGGTGACCTTTCTAAAAAATTATGCAAATGAACAGAGTGGAAAGTATCATCCCAATCCAGCAGGGGAAACTGAGGCGGGGAAACTGAGGTTCTGGGAGGCAGCAGAAGTAGTGGGAAAGGCACAGGTATTAGGGCCAGAATGAGCCGAGTGCCAGTGCCGGCCACCAACCAGTCAGGGACCTGGGGCACAAACCTCAACCCCTCTGGGCCTCGGCCTTCCTCATCTGGAAAACGGCAAGAGGCCGTTGATACGAAATGGCACTCAACCCACCACGGGGATCCAATAACCAGAAGGTTCTCACTGAGAGGTCTGGCAAGCAACCCAGGGCTGAGAGGCGCAGGACTGGGGGGAAAGCTCGCCATTCAGGGTGCCTCTCTCCGTGCAGGCAAGGGAAAGATGGCCCGGGGCTGGCGGATACCCGGCAGTTCCAGCTGAGCCGGCCTGGCTTTGCCTCGGGGCAGGGGCGGTGTCTGCACTGCCCCAACAGGCCACCACCGGCTGCGTCTCACCTTCCCTGACCTGACCAGCTGCTCCGGTGGGAGCACTTCCATCCTTCCCGGGTTTCTGGACACCAAACCCTCCTAGGAGCCTGCACGCGGCAGTCCAGCCTGCACGGCAGCTGTCCCACACCCAGAGACCAGGTACGAGGGGTCGAGGCTGCCCTCCACGCCTCCACTGCATCGCCTTTCCAGGTGGCTTACATGCACAACTCCCATCTGGAAAGCTCTCTAGCTCTTCTGCTGCCCCTGGGGGAGCCTGTTTCGTGCTCCCACATCACACGGGGCGGGAACCCCAGGTGGGTACCTGTGGCCATGGGCGGCTGGGAGGCGGGGGAACGGCCGTCAGCTGGAGGCTCTTGTCAGTCAGAACCCAGCTGTGGCTGCCGCCTGAGCCGGTGTGCCAAGGTGGGGGAGGTGGAGGCCTGCCCGATGGGGTGAAACTGGGCACCAATCCAGGCAAGTCCAGGGCACGGCCCTGCAGGCTGGTCTGGGCTAGGCTGGAAGCCTGCTCGGGTCGTTAGGATGGCAGTAACCAAAAAGCAGGCAGGATAGGGCAGCGGGCCTGGTGAAGACCACTCACTGAGTCACTGCCACAGCCCAGGGCTGTGCTGACAATGATGAATAGCCTGGATATGACCTCGGCCCTCAGAGGACTTGCAATCTAGCAGACAGACAGACAGACAGACAGACAGCAAGGTGTAACGCGAACTCCCAGGAAGGGGCGTGCAACCCTGTATACCCCAGTGGCCTGAGGAGCAAAGGAGTCTGGGAGTCGAGCGGCAGTGTGGCTGGTGTCCTACCCGGGGTGGGACGCCGCTCTGCTCTACTTCTGGGCCCGAACCCCATCCTCACACCGGCCACAGCTACCTTGGGCCGAGGTGGGCACCGTGTGGCATAGCCTGGATTGACCCCTGGGCTGTGCCCCTCTGAGTGCCCTCAGGAACTGGGAGACTGAAAGACTGGGCCTGTTAATGGGGATGGGCAGAGCCAGAAGGATGCCATGATACCGAGCCGGCTCTGGGGGACCATTCACGAGGGAGGAGAACGAGCTCGAGGTGGGGGTGGGGGGAGATGGCTGGAAGAGGGAAGACAGAGCACATCTGCAGCTTCCAGCACGCCCTGGGACTCCCTGGCAGACCCGGAGATGCCGGCCAGGCCTGCTACTGCTCAGGCCTGGGTCTTACTTGCTGAGGCCACACATATCCTTGTACGAAAGCCCTCTGCCTGAACAAAGTGGGGGGTGGGGGGTGGGGTGGGGCCCGCCCTGCTGACCCGGTGAGCTGGCTCTAAGCAGTACCTCTGCTCTCTCTGATTCCAGGCGGCCGCTCGCTTGGGCCAGGCAGGGGCTGTGTCTGGGGCCCGGTGCACCTGGCAGAGGCTCACCTGGACTACAGAGATGTGTCCGTGCAGCACAGCAAACGTCAGCGATGTCCAGTGCCGGCTGTCAGGGTGGATGGAGGGGTGCCTGGGAGAGTTGCTTGGAACCTGGAAAATGCCACGGATGAGCAGTTTTTGTGGGCGAGTGACATTCCTGGGCAAGACACACATGCGCCTGAGCTAAGGGGGTATCCCACAGGGGCGGCGACTAGGAGCCAAGTCGAGTGCTTTCCGGGTTCAACCGGCAATGTCTGCCTGGAGCGCTATGTAGACAAGGCTCAAAAGGATGTTTAAGGGCGCCTGGGTGGCTCGGTCGGTTAAGCGTCCAATTTCGGCTCAGGTCATGATCTCGCGGTCCGTGAGTTCGAGCCCCGCGGCTGGCTCTGTGCTGACAGCTGGGAGCCTGGAGGCTGCTTCAGATTCTGTGTCTCCCTCTCTGTCTGCTCCTCCCTCACTCACACTCTCTCAAAAATGAATAAATGTTTAAAAAAAAAAAAAAGGGATGTTTACTTAGCGCCGCTGGCCCTGGGCAGATCCACCGCAGGAAGGGCACCAGGCCGCAGAGGGAAGCAGGGCTAAATGCATCTGGGGACGGTGGATGTGGTAGGGGCGGGAGGGGACGAGGCTGGTTAAGAGGGGCCAGTGTTACGGTAACAGAACCATGGCCATTCTCTCCACTCACCCCCCTGCTCTCAGACACAAAGCCCAAGTTTGAGGCAATGCCCTCTCTGCTGTTATCTCTGTACCCGTTCCTCCAAGAACCATTTAGCCGGTTGTCCAAAACACTGCACCCAGCGTGGCTGATGGACAGCTTGGGTGCTCCCTTGCTGGGCCAGCGGCCCGGCTGTGGCTCTTTGGGGCCTGCTCACCTGGATGTCCAAGTTCGCTCCCGCGTCAATCAACATCTGGACCATCGCTTCATCCCCAGCAGCGCAGGCATACATCAGCGGCGTCAGACCCTGTGTGAACCAGAGGCAGACGCTAAACCATCTGGAAACAGACACAGTGACACGTACTCCACAGGCCTCGGTCCCAGAAACCACCGTCCTGTCTCCTGCTTGACTCGGCTGCTCGTCCTGAGCAGTCCTGTGTCGTGGCCCAACCTCTGCCCTTTCTGGGCCCACTGGACATGCCACACGTGAAGGGTGAGCAGGGGACAGTTCCACAGGCACCGTGGGACCCAGGGGTGAGGAGCCCGGGCCCCGCGGCCGGACTCGGGCACAAAGGTCACCTCTGCCACGGCGAGCTGTAAACTTAGTCCAGGTTACTGGTCTCCCTCTGTGCCTCAGTTTCTTCATCTTTAAAAGGAGGATAACGACAGTATCTACCTCAGAGAGTTGTGAAGAATACGAGTTACTACGTGTGAAGTGCTCAGTACAGAGCAAGCTTACCTTAAGAGCTACCTAATTAAAAGAACACAACGAATGACCCCATCCCTGCTACTATGTCACGCTGCCATAGCCTAACCCGCCCCAGGCCCTGCGTGCCTAATCGCCGTGCGAAGTGCTTCACATGCAGTGTCTCATTTAGTCACCGTAATATCCCTGTTAGGGAGGTTCTATTCTCACCCCCACTGTACAGACGAGGCACAGAGAGACCCAAGGCAAGGTCACACAGGGTGCGGGAGGAAGGGCTGGCCCTGGAACCAGACCCACCTGAGCTGTGAAGCTCACGCTCCGGGGCTGCGCTCGGAGGGCGGAGAGGGCTCTGCCTTGACCATTTCGTGCTACTGAGCAAGTCAGCGCTTTTCCGAAAGCTGAGGCCCAGTCCCTCCCTGCGTTTGGGCGGACGGTTAGTGGGGCCGCCTCCTGGCTGGGAATCTTTCTCCGTGGCCAGTAATAGCAAAGACAGCAGTGGAAAGTGTTATTCCACAGCTGGATCCTGGCAAGCGTTTGTCTGGAGCCCTGCGATGTTATTTATTAGGTTATTTGTGTGTAGACAAGATCTCCTTACCTCATAAATCCTTGCCTAGTGCCCAGAGATAAAGAAATGGCCTGACGTTAGTCATGGGCGAGAGAGGGCTGTTTACCCACAGATCATTCTATAAATACCAAGGTTGAGGGAACAACAGGATCAAGCATTTAGAGGGGAGCCAAGCGCTGCAGAGTGAGGCTCAGGCTTTGTTTCAGCCCCTGCCGCACACGCTCGACTTCTTGTTTCCCACACATCTGTGCACGGTTCAGCATTTAAGGCGGGGGGTCTTGTGAGAAGCAACTGTCAGCCCCATTCCCGAGGCAGGTACAGGAAGACGGCTGGTGACCAGCACTCACAGATACCCGCTGTCGTCCTCGCGAGGTCAATAGGACCCAGAACGAACATTACTGAGCCTTAACTATGTGCCTGACGCAGACGTGTCCCCTAACCCTACGGGGCAGGCACCGCCGGCCCCCTTTGCTGGGGGCGAGGCAGCCCGTTTGAGACACCAGGGCTTTGACAGTGTGGATGGCCCTGCGCCCCGAGGAGGAAGAGGATGCCCCAGGACAAAAGCTCCTGCAAGGCCCTGGGACCTGTGCTGACAGAGGCGCCCCAGGGAGATCTGACGCCCAGCCTGTCGCCTCCCCGCTGCCCTGCCTCGGCACCTCCCCGACCCTACCCCAGCAGGTGTCCTGACTGCCCCACCTCCGTGCTCTTGCTCTCCGGGTCATCTCCTGTCCCGGGAGTGCCTGTCCCATTGCTCTGTGCTTCATCCCCCTGCTCCTCCCAAGGCAAGGTCCTCCTGGCTCTGGCTGGGCTTGGACCCCTCCAGGGGACCCCCTCTCCCGCCACTCCACCTGACCCGTCACCAGTCCAGGGCCACCCGGCCTTGGGGTTGACCTGGCACATCAGCCCGCCCTGTCCTGTGCTGTCATCTCGTGGGAGAGCATGCCACCCAAGCCCTCCGCTGTCACCGCGCCTTCCGCACGCTTCCGTGTGGCCTTCCAAATTGCAGTGCTGTCACCTCCATGGCAAGGACTCACAAGGCCGCGTCAGATAAACAAACTGGACAGTGCCTTGTGGCGAAGGGCCTGGAGTCAGATGGCTTATAAGCCCAGCTCTGCTCCTTGCTAGCTGTGTGACCTTGGGTAAACCAACTTCTCTGTACCTCGGTTTCCTCATCTGTAAAATGGGGATAATGATAGTACGGACATCACAGGGCTGCTGTCAAGATTGAATGAGTTCATCTGTGCAAGGCGCTTTGAACAGTGCCTGGAACATAGCAGTGAGCTCTATAAATGTGAGCTCTTCAGAGCAAAAACAATAAAGCAAACAAAAAAAAACAAGTTAAAGTCTATCTAAAATTATAAGTCACTTCCAATGCTTCCTTTTCCAGCTCGATTTTACTCCTTAGCACTTTTCACGAATCTGCTCTGTATTGGACGTTTCTATTTCCTAGCACGTGTTTGTTTGCCTGCTACTGCCACCAAGGCGGCGGGTTCCACGGGCCTGGCACGCGGGAGGTGCACGAGGTGCCCTAAAGCACGCCCTCGTGACTGACGCCCAAAGCTGGAAATCCAGCTGACTCCTCTGGACTTTGTCCCAGCCCTGAGCCATCTGGGACAGCCTCCAGCCCTCCAGACAGTGGAGGCAGAACCTCCGTTACAAGGGCTTTCCAAGGGGTGCCAGGAAGGTCTTCGAGCTGACGTCTCACCAGGAACAGGCAGGGCGCGATTTGGGAGGCCGCCCATTTGTCAGCAGCACAGAGCTGAGCGGCTCTCAGGTTTGGGACAGAAGGACTGGGCCACCACCCGGCAATGACGAGGCCCCGACTCTGTGCCCTACGCCTGGCTAGCGGAGCTCTCCGCACGCACCTGGTCGTCCATAGTGTTCACCCCGTCCGGGCCCAGGGCCTCGATCGCTTGGTTGATGAGGTCTGTCCTTCCGCAGTTGAGCATGCGGAAACCCAGGTCCTGGTTGAATTTTTCGGTAGCCGCTCGGGCATCCAGCCTCCGGAAGGAGCTGAAACAGCACTCGGGTCTGTGCAGAAAAGACCCACAGGTGTGTGAGTGTGACCGCGTGTGACACTTTTGGCTAGGACATCGCCCCTCAAGGAGACGTGGCACAGCTACGCCAGGCTGAGTGGGGGGATGACAGGGCAGATGGGAAGGACGGGAATCGCTATTGGATCGGCAAAGAATGGCCTTGTCGTGCGCCATGCTGCCAAGCGTCCATACTTCCGTTCTTCTACACACATGACACAGAAGAGCTGTCCACCATCAGGGAACCAGGTCCCATCAGAAATAACCCACCAGGGGTTCAGCCTGAGGAGGAAGCAGCTCCAGTCGGGGTGTGGACTTGGCAGTGAACTTCCTGCGGGGAGAAGGCTGCACCCGGCCTACGGGATGGCCACTGTGGCCAAGTTCCAGTTCCTGGCTCTACGCCCTCTCTCCTGAAGGCCTCCCAAGGAGGCCCAGAATTACCAAACAGATGGTGGAGAATGGCCCAGAAGCCCACTGCCATCAAGCCATCCTACCAGGGAGGGTCACGGATTAAAAACGTCTACAAGAGGGCGCGGGACAGGCTTCCCATAGGTGGCTTCAGCCTGGAGCCCTGGTTGGACCGAAGTGTGGAAAGTTCACATCCCAGAATGACTTTGGGAATTTGCCGTGGAGACAGAGGAGGCTATAACTGGGGTTGGGGCAGAGGGTCAAAAAAAAAAAAAAAAAAAAAAAAAAGATGCAAGGCTCTCATAGAACAGTAGCCACAGAAACCATTCTTCAGACAACTTTAGGAGACCAGTCCGATACAAGATGGCCATGCTGGGAAGGAAATTAAGAGCCACGGCTTGGGCCATATAGACCTGGGTTCAAATTTAGGCAAGGCCGCTTTGCTAGCTGAGTTTCTTCATTTGTAATATGGGCTTTACAGCACCCCCTTCTCTAAAGTCGTCCTGAGGCCCAAGATAACACATGTGAAAAGGAAGGGCTCAGCCCAGCGCCTACACCGGGAAGAGTTCAGGAAAACAGTGGCAAATATAGGAACAGAGAAGAAGAGGGACCCGCCTCTGCTGCTCGTGCCCAAATATCCCAAAGAGCCAGACTGTGAGAGCTCTCCTGTCCAAACCCAAACGCGTGTCTGCTCTGTGCACCTGACCAGCGGCTTTAGAAGATGAATCCAGAAGGCAGCCAAGGTCGGGAGTGATTAGTTCTGACAGGCGTGGTCACGCAGGGGTACCACGGTGGGGGGATGGGGGGGCCCTCCCAACCTCCAGGAGCGGGAGAGGCGAGGGAAGCCCGGCGCGGAGCCCAAGCCCTTCAGCCTCACTCCTCCTCAGGTCCGTACTTGAGCTGCCGGGGCTCACAGTCCAGGCCGGGCAGCAGCAGCCGGGCGGCCTGCCGGATGTCGCCGCTGTCCACGGTGAGGCTGCGGCGGTGCTCCGCGTAGGTGATGGCCACGCGCATCCACTCCATCAGTGGCGGCAGCAGCATGAAGGGCCTGTGAGGCAGCAGAGAGAGAGGGTCAGGCCGGTGGGGGGCCCCCTCCCACGCACGCTCTGCGAACGGCTGTAGAGGCCGGTCACCAGTAACCTTCAGGCTGAGAGGTGTGGAGGGCGCTGGCTCCCTCTCCTCGCTGAGACCCCAGTGTGTCCCATTCCATAGACACTGTCCTGGGTCGGGAGAAATTCCCATCATAGGCCACGTGTGGAACTGAGGGCCTGAGGTGACCAGTGAAACAAGGCGTTTTCCGGTGCGTCAAGTTGGGAGCTCCCATCCCCCCTCCCCAAGGAATTCAGATGGGGTCTCCGGGTCTCTGTGTGCAGAAGGGAGAGACTGCCTCCCGGGTGGTGGGTGCGTGCAGGGGACAGAGTCCAACAGACCCGGGTGGGCCCCCAACCCAGCTTTGCCATTAGCAGCTGTGTTCCATCACCACAAACACAGCCCGGGCCTGCTCCCTGCATCTGTGAGATGGGGTAACACCTGCTTCTCAGGGCTGTCGTGAAGCTGTGTCAGATGATGTGGATCACACTACACATGCAGAGTTGATGTCATTCCTTCCTCAACCTGCACCTGGGCTGAGGTGGGCCCCACGTCACTTCCTATGACAGGCCAGAGCTGCCTCCGCTCCAAGTCCTATGGGGAGGAAGAGTCTCGGGGCCCAACACGAAGAACCCACGGCCACAGTGACGTGGGGCGCAAGGTGGAAGCAGGGAGAGACTTCTGCTCCTGAGGCCTCTGAGTTGCAAACTCCAGGGGGCACCATTCCCAAGGTATTCCCTGTGTCACCAGGGGGCGCCATGCACAAGGCATGTGACTGGTGCCCCGGGGCATTGGGCAATACAGCTGCACCTCCACGCAGGGTCTTGCCCTCTCCCTGCCCCAGGCCCTCCCACCCCCATCGTGATGGATCTACATTTCATCCGAGAGCGGCTTTCCTCCTGTCCTACCCTCCTGTCCTCCGTGAGTTCTGGCAAGTCTCCCATGGCGAAGACCTCCTCGGGAGACCACTTCACAGTCCAGTGGATCTCACTGCCGCGGGCGGCCCTGACAGCCAGTTTTCAGCTTTATGACTCGATGGACAACCAGCCTGCTCTGCCCACAACATTCCTTGCCTGGTCACAAGCGTGAGGCAGCCCTGGCGCGCTGCCCCTTGTGGCTGTTCTCTCTAATGACAGCCTGAGTCCACCTCTTGTTCCTGTGTGTGCTCCCCACCCTCCTGATGCCTCCGCACCCCACGCCCTCCGATGTCCTGGGCTCCTGGAGCATTAGGCCCCTGCTGTCACCACCATCTTACTCCTAGACATGCAGAGAGGTACTGTGACCGGGAAAAAGACTTCCATTCTCCTTTTTCAGTCACTAAGTCAGTGGACTGCAGGGAATCAACGTTGAGACCCTCAGATCTCTGGTCTCAGGTTTCCGAATGCTTAGGATATTGTCAAAATTTTAAGAGCTTCTCTCATTGAGGAAAAACGATGCTTTTATTTATTTTTAAACAAAATTAAACCGGATGTAACCCTGCAGGTGGTTACCTGGGAAGCTATTTTGACATTCTGGGCTCTGTCATTTCAGAAAATGTATCAGGGTCCAAGTGTAGTAACTGCAGTGGTGAGGACAAGTTACGGGCTGGGGAAGCCTGGCTGGCCCTGGCTTCAAGGGTGCCCTCACCCCAACCCATTTCCAGTCCTGGCTTGTAACATTCACCAGGACACAGCAGACCAGCAGGCACCTGCCCTTCCTACCTCCTCAAGAGAATGAATCTGCTCGAGCCTCGGCCCGTCTAAATCCTGTTTACCCTTCAAGGCTCAGTTCCAGTACCACCTCTTTCCAGAAGCCCTCCCACTCCAAGATCCAAGATCCCTTAGAACTTGCTCTTCCATCATTGGGTATGTCTCATCTTCCCGAGTAGACTATTCTGCCTCAGGACAAAAACGATGGCTTGCTCATGTCTGTGTACTCCCAAATATCCCCAGCATGGGACCTGAACGTAACAGGTCCTCAATAAACGCTGGCTGCATGACTAAAAGTATGGCCGAGCTTCAGGAACTTACTACGATGCGTCTAAGTTTTTAATTCTGGACCAACTCCTATTTCTGCCCAGAAAAGAATGGCATGTAATTTTCAAGGGCACAGTGTTGACTTGCTAGAGTGGGAAAGCCAAGACTCTATGGAAGAAGCCTGTAGAATGTAGGAAGAAACAACAAGCCATTTGTGCACTACTCCTCTGTTTATAACAATTTTCTTGATTATATATGCCCATTTGAATTCTCTGTAAATATTCTTGGATTTTCCAATTTTTACATTGCAATGCTAGAAGGCAAACTCAGAGACATGTTTCTATATATAACAGTCCTTTGGATCCAAGGGGAAGGCTTTATCTAAACCACCAGCATTGGGACTGAAGTATAAATGAAAAGATAGTTCATGGATTTGCCAGCCATTCTTCCCTGTTGTGGCCAACAGCCAAGACCAAGTGCCAAGTACGGTCACTGAAGCTCCAAGTGGCTTCTCCCAGCTGCACTAGGGGAAATCCAAGAGGGAACTTGGGGAATCACCAAGTCTAATCAGATGGTGTTATGATTCATATGCTCTGTGCCTCTTAGAACTCAGCACATGAAAAAAACAGTATCAATAACTTTGGTGGGCAGGTATTGGGGATTGGCTCATTCAGCCTCCATTTTGCTGTCTTTGTTGGAGACATAAAAAGCTGAAAACTACACTTCCCAGTCTCCTTTGCAGCTGGGGTTCTGGATGCAAATTAGGTTTTGCCATTAAGATGTAGTTCCATGAGATCTGGTAAATGGATGTGAGACAGAGGCCATACTTGTGCCCCCTTTGCCTGTTTCTGGCAGCAAGCCAGGTCATGAAGCATGAGGTCTATTTTTTCTTTTCTCATACAACATTCCAGTGTCCATTTTCCACCTTCCTGAGTGCTTCAAAGGCAGTGGTAGTGTTACTGAAAGTGACGACAGAGATTTCTTGATTGCAGCTTCAGTCCTGAGTTGCATTTCCAGGGAATGTCTCAGAGGGAGCAGTCCCCTTGGTTGGATGAGTTCGGTTTTGTCCTTGAGCCTGATCCTTGAGCCCTTCTAATGATTCTGTTGGCATCTAATTCCCTGCATTAAATCCCTTCCTGCTTAAAATACCTAGAGTGGTTTCTGGTTCCTGAATTGAACACTGGCTGATATTCTCAACACACAGAAATCCTCCAGGGTTAAGAGTGTCCCTCTGCCTCTGGGGTAGTGGCTGGCATCCACCTGTCCACAAACAAGGCGGTACCAGCCCCCAAACTGACCTCTTCAGGCTCTTTTCCTTGGCCTACCCATTGACCCTGTGGTCCAAGAGAAGATAAAATGACAAGCAATTCATGGACTTAGTAACATCCTTCCTTTAACCTGTGGGTTCCAGGCTCCTATTTCCTTTCTGGTAATTTCATCTAGCCCACTGAACATGCTGAGAAGCTGGCCTGTATTTCTGGACATTCTGGAAAATCCCTATAAAAACTCCCATCTGTACTGGTGGCGGCTACATCCTAACTGCAGGGTGAAAGGGCTCCAGAGGAGCAAGGCTAGGAATGACTGACATCTGCATTGTCCTCAGGGTCTCCAGCTTTTATCCCTCCCAAAGAAAAAGGCTGTTTCCCTCCTCTTGCCATTCTTCTACGCTGAGCTTGGCCACAAGCCTTTCATGGCTAGGGCGGGCATCTGCTGTGCCCGAGGCAGGGAGAGGGGGCAGGGCTGAAGGAACCCCCTTTGTGCTGCCACTCTGTCGCCAGGTTTCCCCCTCGCTGGGTCCAGTACCTCTCAATAGTCGTTCTGGAGTGTTCTGGTCACAGGACGCCCTTTGTACTCTTACAAATTATTGAGGCCTCCAAAGAGCTTTTGTTTATGTGTGTTATCCTACCACTATTTACTGTATCAGAAATCAAAACAGAAAATGTTAAAACATCTGAACATGCAAGTTCACATCCCCCATCAGCCATCAGTGATACTGTTATCACACGTCACACAGCCTCTAGAAAGCTCCCCTGGACATTTGTGGGGAAATGAGAGTGAAAAGGCAAACAACCCCTTCTTATTATGAAAATAATTTTGACTCTGTAGACTCCTGAAAAGTCTCAGGACCCCAGGGGTTCCCAGACCACACTTCGAGCATCACTACCTTAAGACAAGTCTGTTCTTGGGCTGAGCATGGGGCTGGGATTCTGCCTCTGGCGGCACACGGTCTGGCCATTTCCACAATCGTGTATGCTTTGAATGCACCTGCCTGGCCCAGCGAACTGAGGCTCCTACCCCCTGCCCCGCAGTGTCCTCGCTGGGAGAAAGCCTCCCTGTCCTGGCAGCAGGTGCGTTGACTCTAGAACCCGGGGCAGATCAGTACACTCTTTGGGCCTGTGTTCCTATTAAAGAAGGGATGTCAGTAGCTTCTAGATGTTTTCTCCATTGAGAGAATCTCTTTTGCGGTCTCCTAGACTCCACATGACAATAGCTGTACCTACTCTGCAGTGATCAAGTCTATGGGTTCTAGAGAGGACCTCCTGGGTTGGGATCCGGTGTCCCTCCCAATGAATTCAATCATGATCCTGCCCAAGTTACCCCACCCTCAGCCTCAGCTGTCCCATCAGCAAAATGGGTATAGATAATAGGACCGCCTCACAAGAAGCATGTATGCGAAGTGCTTAGCACAGCATTTGGCACACGCCAAGTTCTCAGTAGAGGTTAACTATTAGTACTACGTTAGGATCTGCTGATAGAGAAAACACATACTAGCAAAAAAGCCTCTAGGAATCTGGTCCTACTAAATGCCTCAGCCGTGGCCTTCTTCAAGTCCAGCCAACTCTCCCCTCCCCCGGCCCTCCAGCAAGTATAAACACGCAAAGCTTGCAAAAGCCTGCCAGCAAACTGCCCATCACCCACTCCGTCCCAGCTCATAAAACAGACAAAACAAATGCAACCACCATGTTGAGTGGGATCCGGAAGCTGTTTCTGGCAGTGCAGGTTCTGGGCCTTGGCAGTCAAGGATCTCACACAGGGGATGGGGTGACAGCAAGGGACACAGACTCATGAACGTGTGAGGTGGGAGGTGGGCATGGAATTACCGCCAGGGACCTGCACCCCCCCGGCCGCCCCAAGTGCTGTTGGTGGCCTAACCCGCATGAACACACACACATCAGGTGGGGTTGCTGCTGTGACAAATCAAGCCACCTAAAAGGGTCATTGACTGGCAGCGTGTGTCTTTCTGTGCATAAAACAGCCACTACCGTCACCTGGGAATGTTCAGGAAACGTACCAGTATAAACGGGGCTTCTACGTGGAGAGGCTGGGAACTGCCTGACCAAGTCCTCTTAGTTGCTAGGGGAGGAAACAGAAACCCCACGAGGCCAAGTGTCTCATCCAGCAGCAACGGGGAGACCAGATCCATGTGTCATGACTCAGTTTCTCCTCATATCTCTTTAAATGAATCATATACCTGAGCCTGAGTATATCAAGCCAAGGATCTCAGAAGGCCCTTTGATGGGGCTGGGCCTGCAAAAACCATTTTTCCCCCTTAAAAAAAAAATGAAAGAGAATAAACTTCTTAAGGCTTGGTTTTAAGAGGTCCCTGCAGCCTGGAAAAAAATAAAATAAAATAAACCCTGCCCCACTCAGCAAGCATATGATTTATTGGGATTACAGCCCTGTAAGCAGTGTCTTAACAACATGGAACAGGAAACGACTCTAATTTCCAGCTCAAAGCGGGCTCTGTTCTTCCCGGAGGTGGGCAGCGGCCTCAGAGAGAGAGGCAGGTTGGCAGAGGGGCACAGGCTTGTAACTGGTGGCTGTGCGACCCAAGCCCTGGGCACGAGAAAGCCTTGTGCCTCTGTCCCCAACTGGCAGGTATGTCCCCCCTGTGCCCACCTGTGAGGAAGCGGATATGAGCACGCAGGCAGCCCCACAGACGTGCCCACCGGCCGGGCAGGGCCTCAAGACCTGGCCTGAGCTCAGCCCTGGGAAAACCGGGCTGTGGTTTCTTAACTTCCACTCTTGGCAGGGAGCACGGAGGGCTCGGGTGCGGGCCTGGCTCCGGGGGCCGGGAGGGCTTGGGGAGGTCCACGCCGCCTCAGGCTCGCTCTCTAATGAGATTTCCCCACTCCCCAGTACGCCCAGCCCACCCTGCCTGTGTGCACCCTTAGTACGGGCGAGGAACCTCACAGGGGCCCGCCAGAATGTCTCCCACCCTCAGCCCTAAATTCTTCCCCTGACTTCGCCCCACCTTCAGCTGGGGCCCCCGCCAAGCCGTGGGGTTGCACAGGGTGATCTCCCCGCTGCACGCACTGCTCCCACGTCCCTCCCCGCCGTGCTGTCCGGGCTCGGGCTGCAGAGTGGCACCATCAGGAACCGGCTAAGAGGCCAAGCTTTGTCCAATGGAATGCAGCTCTTCTCCGGGAGAAGGCCGGCTCTCCCATGCCGGCTCTGAGGCCTTCACCACAGGTTGCCTAAGATTTCTGAGAGCCGCTGTGGCCTCAAACACCAGGCCAAACCGTCTAGGAAGGAAAAACCCACTGCTGTCCCACCAGAGTCAGATGCTACTTGCTGCACAAAGGAAGCAAGTCCACATCTTGGACTAATTATTTTTCTAGAATTGCTTGGTAAACCGGAATGGTTTGGCCTAGCTTGGAGTCAGAGCTGGGACCGCCAGGCCTATCTTCTCCACCGGCCCCTCCGCCTCAGGACCTGGAGCGGCTGACCCACGGCAGAGTCTCCCTGTGGGGTCAAGGGACCGCTGTCAGAGGCAGAGCTCAGGGCTTTCTGAGGGGGAAATACACTTCTCTTATTAAAACTCACGTGTTACAGGTTAGAGGTGCTAAAAAGCCCTGTACTTGCCCAGATATGCATATGGATATAAATTTAGAACACACCAAGTCGGGAGAAGCTGTGAGCAATTTCTCTGCCTCTTCCCGGTGACTGCCCATCAGGCTCCATGGGAGCCACAAAGTGGGCACTGGGGCGGGAGGCCAGTCGTGTGAATACTGGGGCATCTTGGTTTGGCTCCTGAAAACAGAAAAAGAGGCTCCAGGAAAAAAAGAGAGAAACACGAAGAGCTAGCATCTACAGAGCACGCTAAGCTCCTGGCACCATTTCAAGCCCTTCACATCCCTTGACTCCTTCGATCCTCCTCTCTGCGTCACAAAGCAGGTACTATTATCCCATTTTCCACACGGCGAAACTGAGGGCTGGAGAGGTGAAGTAACTTGCCCCCAACCATGCACCTGGGTAAGAGGCAGAGCTGGGATGCAGTCCCTGGCAGTGTCCCCCAGCCCCCGAGCTCCTACACGGTGCCTTCCGCTGTCACTCAGCGTAGAGAATTGGTCCTGGTCTTCTACTTTCTGCACTCTTCCTCATCCCCCTCATCTTAGAGGCACAATAGCCCCGTCTTTTGTCACCCAGATTGGACCACTTTTGAGGGGAAAAAGGAGTGTCGTTGCCAAGGACGCCGGGACAGCAGGTGCAAGCCAGAACCAGCTCAGGTGAACCGAGACATCCGGTCACCGTCGTGTCAGGGTGCCTCGGTAAAGCACAGCCCCTGGCTCCCGCCGTCCGCCCAGGCAGTGGGAGGCCTCTGCCCACCCTGAAGCAGGCCCTCCGCACCTGCACGGCACGTACCCTACTTGTCAGGGTCTCACTTGTGCCTGCTTTCTCCCCAGACTATAGTTTCTCGAAGACAGAGACTTCCGCTCACGGGCATGTCCCATCCCTCAGCACAGGGGTCCACGTCAGAAATCTTTGAATTGGTAAACGTGTGGCATGTTCCTCACTCCGGGAGGCAAAGCCCTCTGGCTGCTAACGTGTTTTCGGGGGTCTGCTCTCACTCCAGAACTCTCTGCAGGGCTCCAGAGTTCTTCCCAGGGTGCTCCGAGTGCTATGAGGTCGAGGGCATCTGGCCCAACTCTCTGCAGGCAAACGAGCTCGTGAAATGGGGACCCGCTTCGTCTTTCATTCCTGGAGGCTCGAGTCGGCTTGGGTATTGGCAACGGGTTCCCTTCAGAAAAAGAAAATACTTCCCAGATAAAAAGACAACCATTTCACAGGAGGATTTTCTACCCAGGAGCAGTTTCCTGGGGCGGGGCTCAGTTGACTGGGGCTCAAGCAGTTTCGGGGTGGAGGTGGGGCCCAGCTAGGATGTTGTCGCGGAGCCTTCCCAGGGAGGGAGACGGCACATGTGGTTCTGCAGATGTCAGTGTGGCGCTGCGAGGGGACCCAGCCATCTGTCTTTGGTAAGTGGGCCTCACTCCAGGGTGGCATCCATGTGGGCGAGACGGTGCGGATTCCAGGGGAGCCGGCACATGGGCCGCCACATCTCCGCCCTCTCTCACGCCCCAGGGAGGGCTCCCGAGTGCTGTGAGGTCAAAGGCATCTGGCGCATTTCTCAGGCCCAACCTCCCCGCATGGTGGCCTCATGGGCAGGCAGTGGGTCCAGGAGGCCAGAGTAGCACCCTTCCCACACCCCTGGCAGGGGGTGGTGTGAAAGCCGGCCTCTCTCCACTTCACCAGGGTGCGGCTCCCTTGGCCTACGGGCCACACCTCCCCTGCACCTCACCTAGGGAGCTCACTGCTGCCATGTGCAAAAGCCCTGCCTGCCTCAGCCGTGCCCGGCATCTGTGCCGACAAGAGACCACAAACTCTTTCACCATATGGAAGCCAGACAGGCGAGGGCTTCCGACGTGATCACAAACACAGTGAGGGCACTCGCCACCACCCATCAGCCTCTGCCAAACAAGGCAGGCTTGGGAAGAGGCTGTGGCCCCGCTGTCCTGCTGATTTATCTCACAGACCCCTGGGGCGGTGGGGGGGGGGGTGTCTTTTGTTTAGGGTCTCTGGATAGCATTCCTGCTTGGGTTCAGCAGAGAATAATCACACAAAACTTGCCTCCCCTTCCTCCACGGTCTAAGGCAAAATGATGACCCATTCACACTGTCAGGTAAAGAGTTTCTAGAAACTTCTAGGAGGAGGTAGGGGCATGGGGCTCCTGAGGCCTGAAAGAGATTAAGGGGGGAATTCCTGACTGGCAGCTGGTGGCTTTGACCCAAGCCATAGATGGCAGGACACCCAGCCGGTGCAGGCTCCTAGGACTGACCTTGCTTTCTGCACCCACATCCCCACTGCAGCTTCAGGGAAGACTCCGGCACTGGCTTCTGGACAGTAAAGCCATATTGCTACCATCTGTTGAGGACCTACTATGTGCTGAGCAAGCATAAGGTCGCTCTGCAAGCATTACCCTCTTTCTAATACAGCCACCCTGCAGGGGAGGTATAATTATTGGTGTGGGTTTTACAAATGTGGAAACTGAGGCTTTGAGAGGTTTGGATGTACGTCCAAGACCACATAGCTAGCCAATGGCAATCTTTCCGGCTTCAAAAGGAAAAACAAACACACACAAGATTCTAGGGTCTTTCACGAGACCAAACTGCCACACACAAAATGCTGTGAGCCTGCTAGCTGGCCCAAACCCGGGAGGCAGGCAGGCTGGAGAGAAGGCTCGCCTCAGTGGCTCACCCAGGCCCCACCCGAACTCCCAGCGTCTACACCCACAACCTCACCTCATCAGCCTTGAGGTCCGCAAGGAATGAATGGAGGGCTGGGCCGGGCCCCAAAGCCTCAGGTGTATTCTCTAGACCTCTCAAGAGTCTTTTCCCCCTTGATGTCCAATATTAAAGTAGCAAAGCAGGGGCAAGTCCCAGACGGCTGTCCTGTCCGAGCTGGGGCATGAAAGTAGGGCCAGAAATCAGCCAGACCTGACCGCATCTCAGCTGCTACCCTGTCCTCATCCTCAGTTTCTGGAATGTCAACAGCTCAGCCTTGGAAGCCACTGTTAAGAAAGCAGAGTCCATTCCCTTTAAAGCTGGGACTTCCCAGCACCGAGGCTCTCTGGGATCCTGGCGGTACTGCAGACAAAGGGGATTGTGGCTGCCACGTTACAAAAACACTCCCAATGAATGAAGCCCCTAGGCCTGGCAGTTCCCAATCTTCTTTTCTGTGAGGCCGGGTGGCCCCAACAATGGGGCAGGAAGTCAGACGCAACAGGCAGCCCCCGCGGGTGCTTGTCAACGGCTGGGCCAGGATCCTGTCCTGTCTCCATCCCCCGTTATGTGGCACTGCCACTTCCTTTGTCTGCCCCCCGTCCCTGGCTCATTCCTGGTCAGGGGCTGGACAGATGCCCACCCTCAGGCTGGCCACCCCGAGCCCGTGAACTCACATCTGCTGGGGAAGAGGCCCTGAGTAGTTGAGGGCAAGCTGCCTAAATCACACTGGGTGGAGGGGGTGCTGACCAAGAGACCTGGCTCCTGGGGTCTTGCCTCCTCTCTCCTGGGAGGCGGGGGGAGACCCAGCACCCCTGACGATATGAACACTGCGCTATCGTAATCAGACCTCCCTGCCTGAGCTCTGATCTGCCACTTCCTAGATGTGACCTGGGCGGCCCCTTTTATCCCTTTTAGGCCTCAGTCTGCTCATCTGTAAGTGGGAAGAGTAATGGCTTCCTCCAGGAGCTACTGTGAGAGCTAATCAGAGAACTGTGTATGCAAAGTGCTTTATAAACTATAAAGGTTTGACTAGATTCTTCCGGCCCACGTGAAATAAATCAAATCGAATCACTCCCCAGCTTCCATACTTAGCAACAGCAGTCCATCTTGTGTAGGTGCTATGGGCAAACCAGCACGCAAGGGGCCCGGGTACCCCGCTGACTGTGGAGAGTTTGACCCTCAGTCTGCTTGGTCTTTGAACCAATGGGAGGATGAAATCCAGTTTTTTAAATCCTTGGGTGGTGGGTTGTGATAAACCTAAAATGTGTACACATCACTGTTCCAAACAGTCCTCACTGAGGCCTTTGTGACATCTGGTCTACTTCTTCTCTGTCGTTCGCCTGGCTCCCTGGCTCCTGTCAGGCCTGTGTTAAAGTAAGCAAAGACAGGGGCCGAGGGGGGGGGTACATGGGAGGGAGAGCACACACACATGCTGAGTAGATGTGATGTTTAAGTTCACTATTGTTTCTGGATTATTTACGTATTAAACACAATTTCGTTACTTTAGGCCTTCCAGAAGGTTGAGGAAAACAGTAATTATACTGATAATCGCAGCTCCCACATCCGAAGAGCTTACTGTTCACTACTTCCTTTTAATGTATCACCTCCCATGATTGCCACAAAAACCTTTGGAAGCAGATCAAGTCATTTTCCAGCTGAGAAGTTGAGGCCCGAGAAATTAAGTATCTTGCCCAAAGTCACCCAGCTCTGGCAGGGCAGAGACCCCATGTGGTAGTTTGACGCCAGTGTCCAACCTTTAGGCTCTTTGTCCTATTTCGATAAGCGAACAAAGTATTCAACTGCCTATTGAGTGCCAGGGACAGTTCTTGGTGTTGGGCACAGTGGGAACAAAGCTGATCTATGGTACATTCTAGAGGGTGAGGAGAGGGGGCAGACCTTTAAGTAGACAAGTACGGAAGAGCCGGCTAACATCGGGTAGAGGAAGGTGCTCTGAAGAAAAGAAAAAGTGGGTGAAGTGATGGGGAAGGACCAGGCGTGGGAGGAACGACCCCTGCACACGGCAGGACCATAAACAGCGGGGTCTTTGCCCTGCCACTTGAGAGGTTACTGGATGCGCCGGTCTGGGGAACACAGGCAAACAAGCATTAATTCACCCAATCGCCATTCTGATTTCTTTTCCTTCCACTTTGGGTAGCAGATGGGAGATTTAATGCACAAAAACGGGGAGAGGGAAAGAGAGAAAAGAGCTTAACGCTGCAAATCTTCTTGAAATGGTATTTAAGGGAACCCTAAGTCAGTAGCAGAAAGCCCTCACTGCCATCATCTCTATTATTTGATAAGAAAACACTTTCGCAAGCTGAGCAAAAGATTAACGAGCCCACTTCTTCAGACTGAGCACACAGCCTATCCGTGGCGCCTATTTATGTGAAGCGCTCGGCTGAGGGGAGACCTCCCCCCTTCTGCATCTGGAGTAGAACAAAGAGGCTCCTCTCCTCTCTTTGTACCTCACTCGTATGGGGGGTATCTCCCCACAACTTGGGGAGTGCCCCTAGGAGGCAGAATCTGGAAGCAGAGGGGCCAGCAGAGGTGACTCACTTCACACAGGGGGAAACTGAGGCTCGGGCGGGGGGGGGCTGGACGTGCTCAATCCCAGAGCCAGAGGGGCAGGAGCTGACCCCGACCCTGACCCTCAGGCACCTCTGAGGTTGTACTTCTCCACCAGAGAGCGGCTCCAGCCCCACCTAGACCTATTTGCCTAGATATGCGGTCAGTGAGAACTTGAGAGAACAAAAACCAAATTCTCTCCCCCGAATTCTTGTGTTTCTAAAATGTAGATTCAGTTTTGTCATGAAACACGTACTTTGAAACAACGGAAGTCCCTCTGTGACTTTTGCTGCCCAGGCTACCCAGCCTGTCCCAGTCTCCTGTGGCTGCCCTTGAAGGCCCAGTTAAAAGCCTTGGCTGTTCTGACGCCCTCCCCCAAGTCCGTCAGGCTTCCTGAGATCCCCCTGCACATGGTGGCGGTGCTGATGACAGAGCGTCCCATGTGCTGCTCTCAGCGCTTTCGGTCCATTAACTCCCTCCCCACCAACACCCCTGCTAAGAAGGGACCGAGGCACAGAGGCTGAATGCCATGCCCACTTTGTAAGTGGCAGGGCTGGGACTGAACCCAGGCAGGCTGCGCGGCCCGACGGCCGACCCCACACATTATCACGCAGCCGAGCTGTCTCTTACGCTGTCTGGTGGGTTTCGCTCATTTGTCGTCTCCTGTCTTGTTTCTGCCTCCCTCATTAGGCTGGAGACTCAGGCGTATAAGCCATTCTTCATAATTCTCTTAATACCCCTTCCCTACTGAGCAGCAGAAATCCAGGGAGAAATGTGAGTTAGTAACAAAAGCCCTTAAGATGCTGTCTCTGACTATGTGCCCTATAAATGCTGGCTATGGTTAGCCAGAGTAGTGTCTGTAAGTGGTGGTAATGGTCATAGTTACACGTCAGTGGTAGTCGTAGTGGTTAGGTAAGTAATAGTATTTATTACTAACAGCGATGGCACTTGAAAGTCACACTTTAAGAAATGTCATTCTAGGGCAATGGAGACAGCCTACTGCGGGTGTCAAACATGTCATCTAAACACGTTTACGACCATTATAATGACGGGGAGGAGGGTGGGCAGCCACCATTTAATAAATACTTGCCGTGCGCCAGGTGCTGAGCTTCGCGCTTCACTGTATTATCACATTTATTGCCACCTCACCTTCACCATTTTACCAATGAGGAAACTGAGGCCTAGAAACAGGAGCTGACGCTTCATACTGCTGCAAGACGGCGGAGAGAACACCTCCGGGATGACCCAAGAGGCTCCTGGAGTCTTCCTCTTCTTCCCCAGCACCTAAAACCACAGGTGAGCGACTTCCCGGGGAGTGGGTGGGACCCGTGATGGCCGACACCTCTGCTGGCTCCATCGCTTCCAAATTCTGTGCACATACCTGCTGGAAACTTCTTGACTAGCATGACACGGAACAGAGCGGCCAAGAGCTGGGCCAGACACACACTATCTGCTGCCAGGATCTCACCTGGACAAGGGTTTCGACCTGCGAGCAGGCCCTATAGTCTCAGCAGAACTAATGCTATGCGGACTGTGTTCTCAGATGACTACCAAACTGGCCCCTCATCCCTCCTGAGCCTGTCTGGTGGTGCAGAACCACATGCCAGGCTGCTCCAGGCTGGGGCGTCAGGGTGGATCTCAGTAGGAATGCCTCTCCTCCCAGCACCAACGCAAGCAGAGAAGAAAGGGCTTCCCCCTTACCCTCAGAGGGGTCCAGGCATCAAGTGGGGAAGGAAAACCAGCCAATCGCAGAAAGCACTGAGCTGGATGACAGGGCCAGGGCCCTCCAGGCCACAAGCCCAGTCCACGATTCATCCTGTACCACGACTCCTGTTCTCCGGCTCTGCCACGCTGCCCCTTTCTGTCTCTCCTAGGTACCGTGTTCTCTCCCACCGCGAGGTCTCTGCGTGCTGTTCCCTCTGCCAGGGACAAATGGTCATGCTAATAATCATAGCAGCTAATATCTGGCATTTACTGTGCCCCAGGTACTGTTCCAGAAGTGTTAGGAACGTTAACTCACTTAGACCTCACACCTTGCAAGTGACTGTAATGACATGTCAGTGGTCTGCAGAACCCAAGCTTTGGAGGGACTGACTGCCCAACGGCTCTGAAATCAGTCAGTGGCAAGGTCAATCTGAAAGGCATGGTGTTGAATAGCAGTCCCCTCCTCAGATAGGGCTCTGACAGCCGAGGAAATCATGACACCAGACGTTCCCAGGCTCCATCTCAAATCAGGCTGGCTAGGCTCCCACGCTCCTCCTGGCTTAGTGTCCTGAACACCAGGACACTCCCTCCACAAAGGGGCACCGTGCGGGGCCGGGGAGAGGGAAGGGGCTTAAGCAAACACACTGCCTTGTGCACACGTGGCTTGCGTGATTTCTAGTATTCCCAGATATCCCTCAAAGGCCTGGCTTTGCTGCTGCTGCTGCTGCCAGATCAGAGGCACTGGGGATTGCTACCTGCTGAGCCCGGGCCCTCCAGCCCCCAAGGTTCTGAAGCAGAAAATTAGTTCTCCTCCTGTGTACCTCAGCCCCCTCTGCACCTCGGACCGTATCTGTCTCCCTCGTGTGCTCTGCTTGATGATGCTTTCTCCCGGACATTTGCAGGCGAGCTGGCAGATCTCTTGCCGCTCCTGTGTGTCCACGCGACCTGTCTCCCCACTTCCCAGACGCCTCGTCCCCCGAGGCGTGATGACCAGGGAGGTACCTTCCACCCAGGAGGCCATTTCAGCCAGCTCATCCCTCTGCCCCCAGGCATGACTAGCAGGGACCACACTTAGCCAGATGGCTGTCCATTCTCCTCCAGACCTCGGGGGAAGGAGGCTCCCCCATCTCCATGGGCAACCCTGGATCTCTGACAGCAAGTTCTTTCACTTTTCAAGCCCCGTCTCGGGTGATGGCATGCCCTGCAGGGCAGCAGCTGTGACTAATCCTGGGTTTGAGACCCTGCCTCGTGCCTCGCTGGTGTCTATGATGCAAAGCTGGCGGCAAGAAAGGCGCTCTGGGAGGGTGCAGGGAGGCTCTGTCTGCGAGGCTCTCCCAAGGTGGCGGGGGAAGTGTCCTGGGAATGGAGAGGCAGGTGGGGCTGGAATGGCCCCAGTGGAGGTGGCCCCCAAGGCCAAGACCCACCCGGGATTGTCTTGAGAGCTTTAGGACTAGGTCTGAGTAGCCGGGTGGGACGGCTGTAGCTTGGCACCGTGAAGGGCAAGGGCTTTCGGGTCAGAGGGACCTGGTTCAAGTCCCTGCCCGGCCACTTAGCAGCGGGTGCCCCTCTGGCCCCATGTCCTCATCTGTAAAATGGAGGGAATCCTGGGGCACGTGGTGGCTCAGTCAGTTAAGTGGCCGATTTGATTTCCGCTAGGGTCATGATGTGTTAGTGAGTTTGAGCCCTGTGTTGGGTTCTGCGCTGACAGTGTGGAGCCTGCTTGGGATTCTGTCTCTCTCTCTGTTCCTCCCCAACTTGTGCTCTCTCTTTCTCTCAAAATAAATAAATAAACTTAAAAATATTTTTTTTAAATGGAGATAACGCTAGCACCTACCTTGCTGATCTGTGGGGCAGGAAAGAAACACAAGTGGGTAGAAATGCCCTCTAGAAGGAAGAGCTGGCCGCTTTATGTGCGTTATCTCGCTTCATCTTCCCCATTTTACAGGTGAGGAGCCGGAAGCGTGGAGGGGCCTGTGGGGGAGGCTGGACCTGAGCCCAGGCCTGGGCACAAAGCCTGGGGGCTTTCCCCGGTGCCGCCGGCTCCCCGTTCCGCGCAAGCCTGCCCGAGAGTGCCTGCCCGTCCCTTGCAAAGCGCCCCGCTCGCCCACCCTGAGCTCCTATTGTTTCTGCCACTCCCTCCTCCCACCTCCCTCCTCCCACCTCCACTCCTCCCAAATCCGGAGCAGGAGCAGGGAGCTCCGGGGAACAGGCCCCCTTCTGGGGAGGCACGAAAGCCCCGCTGAGCAGTGCAGAGGCAGCACATGGCCTAGCAGGGAAAGCCATGATGACCTTCACACAGGAGGGGTGAACACACGTCCCACCCTTCATCGGCACGGATGGGTCACACAGCACCCCCTGTGGGAAGGAAGAAGGGTAATTTCCTCAGAGCGGAAATCTGAGCACAGACTTGAGTGGCACCATCAGTGTCGCCATGTGGCCAAACCTGTGCCACCAAACTGAGCTCTGGGACCACCCCCCCCCCCGCCCATCACGCTGGCAATCAGAGACCCTGTCTGATTCTGGCTGGGCGGACGCCCCCACTCCCGACATGGGACACAGGGAGGAGCTTCAAGAGTCAATGATGTGGGGGATACAGCAGGAGGGAAAGACACAGACAGGCATCCCAGCCATCCCCAGACTCTCAAAGCCAGGGCCCTGCAAAAACTCCAGCTCCTCGTGGGCAAGGGGAGGAAGTCTCCCAGAGCTCTGGCGAGGATATCAGAGCGGGAGTGCCTCAAGGAGACGTGTGGCCCAGCCTGCAGCCGAGCGTGGGCTCAGTGGGCCCAGGAAGGGCCAGCCGGGGCCTGCCCCGTCGGCGTGGGTCCAAGTGCAGTGGGATCCACTTCAGCAGCCCAGAGCCGGGCCACCAGACAGCTGTCAGGCTGTCCGCCAGCCTGGGTATTTTTAGGGTGTCCTCCTTTTGGTGCCCAAATCTCAAACGTTTGGATACTTTTTTCCTAATCGTGGCTCCACTTTCTCATGTATCTAATAGTCATTTGAAATGATTCATGGAAAAATGCCTTAGCTACCAATTTCTTTGTGCCACAGACGGTGTGGTTTTTAAATAACAAGCTACTTAAACACACACGTGTGCACGTAACCACTGAAGCTCTGCTATCACAATTACACACAGACAACGACCCAGGTCACAGAGAAACTCTGGTGCCGTTTTAGAGCACTGGGGGCTGGGAACCGTCCCAGGGGAAAAGCCAGAGGGCAGCCGCAAAGACATCCAAGGGGTTCTGGGCTCAACGCCTGCAGAGGGGCACCTCCCTGGCCTGCCCCACAGCCAACAGCCACGGTCGCAGCCAGAGGGCCAAACAGCCCAGGCCAGGCCAGTGGGCCCAAAGAAGGCTCATCTTCTCCCAGCCACCTTTGCTTGGGTGACCAGGCCCAGTCTAGCGCCCTCAGGACCTCACCAAACAATAAGCAAGCTTCCCCCGCCGCAACAATTTTTCCTTGCCTTTCTCCTTCCCGGCCAACTCTGGAAACCATGACAATTTCTCCACAAAGCAGAAACAGCTGGGGCTTAGGGCCTAGGCTCTGGTTCCACCTTCCAGCTGGGTGCTTCGTCAGGAAGCCTGGGGCCTCCACCTGCTGCCTTCTTGCTGGGTGTCAGCAGAGCGCCCTACCTCGGCCCTGCATTCTCTGTCCACCTTGAAGATAATGACGATCCAGCAATGATACCAGTCATAACAGCAGCAGTGGTAGCATTTACTGGGAATCTACTTTGTGTGTGTACTGGGTCATTACTGCCGTAGGTCTCTTGTAATGAAAGACAGTACTGTCTGTGCAGTGTTGTGAGCGGAGCTTATGTGGCCCTGGCAAGTTATCAAATCTCTCTCTGCCTCCACTTACTCATCTGTAAAATGGGGCTGTGACGCACACCCACTTCCCGTGTGTACACCAGTGAGTGTTCGCATGTAAAGTGCTCAGCACGGGGCCTAGCACACAGTAAATCCTCAGTAAATCCTCAGTAAGATAGTGTCGACTATCACCATTCAGTCCTTTCAATGGCGTCATTCACCCCTCTGTTTACAGCAGAGGCCCAAGGGGTCTGAAACCTTGCACAAAGTTCTCAGGGTCCATGAACGCAAACCACCTGACTCCTGGGCCCCTGCATTCCCAGCTCGCCGGGTTTGCCACATGTCCACAGGATTTCCCGTGTTTCACGGTGGCTGTTTTGAATGAAGTAGGGTGCGTTGCACCTTTGTTTTCCGTGACTGTGGGGGCACCGGAGGGGTGGGCCTGGCTGCGGAGCAGGTGTGAGAACCACAAAGTTGACGAGACCTGGTGCCACTCAAAGGCAACAGCCAGCTGGGGTGGGGGCCGGGGAGAGCAGAAGCCTTCTGTTGTCAAGGCCGCGGGTCACCTTCCTCCACCCTGCGGTACAGAGCCCCTTGGGCTCTCTCGCGCCCCAGGGCCTGCTGGGCGGTGGAATGCGTGCTGGTGGGTCTTCCTAAACCAAAGCCAGTCTTTCTCACTCCCGGGACCTTCAGGCACACAACTCTCGAGCCCATGGACAGAGCCAGCAGGGAGGCCGTGTTGGCCTCCAGGTGAGGCGCATGCCAGCATTTATGATGTTCTGGGCAAATTATAAAAAAGGATCCTCTCTAGTGAGAAAAAAATTTGAAAGCAGTCAAGACCAATTAGAAAAGGCACTCTGTCTGCAGGCTGACATGACCCTGTGCTTGTCCCCTGCCTGTGCCCCTCACTGGGTCCCCTTGTGCAGTGCAGAACCTTCACATCTGTTCTTAGCAGCCCTGCTCCCAGATGGGGAAGGGTTAGGCTCCTGTAGTGAGAGCAGCAGGCCTGGATCCTGAGGCTATTCAACCAGTAACCTGCCAGACTGTGATGTTTTCGTCTGTGACATGAGGGGACGGGGCACAGCGTGCCTCAGATCCCTACCAACAACAAAGAGGACGGTGGCATCATCATGATGAAAACAGGTGACAGAGGGCCAGGTACCACCCACACACTGTCCTGCATGCTTTTTCTCAGAGCCCCGGCTCACTCCGTTCTCAGGCAGGTGTGGATACCTGTCTTCATGAAAGAGGCAAAGGAATTTCAGAGAGCCCAGGAACTGAGCGACAGAGCTGGAAAATCAGAGACGGAAGCCAAAACCCATCATGAGCCTCAAAGAGCCCTGGGTGTCTCAACCCTGGGTGAAAAGTCCCATCGCACGCCAGGGCCAGGCCTTGATTCGTGTGAATCATCAGCCGCTTCCTCAGAGGCACGGAGGCTGGCACGAGTCGGTCAGCCAGCACACCGGGTAGTGTGCCCCCCCCAACCTGGTGTGCAGCCCAAGAGAGACCCCTACCGCTCATTGTTCAGAGCCATCCTCGGGGGGTCCAGGTTGGGGTTCTCCATGGACTCCATCTGTGGACACCGCAGGAAGTAGTAGAGCGTGTGGAGGGCGTCGGGGGACCAGGTGACGGGCTGGGGTGGCTGACGGGCCTGGCGGGCGGGGCTGGAGCCAGGACAGAGCGGGTGGCGCCCCTGCATATGATGCATGGCGCGGGAGACCAGGTCACCTGGCGGGGAGGGCAGAAGGGAGAGACAGAGAAGAAAACGTCTGAGTTCGCTGCCCACATTCCTCCAAGGCTGCTTGTAGCTAATGAGAAACCGCTCCCCTTGCCTGGGCGCCTAATTACTGTTTACCCCGGAGCCAAGAGGCGGGGGAGGTGGAAACTGTCACCCAGACACACACAAGAGCAAGTCAGTTTTCCTTTCACTGCGGGTTTTGCCTTAACAGCTGAACTAAAAAGCCCTGGCAGGACCTTCTTATGCTAATGCGGTTTCTTTTTCGACATCCCCACTCCCTCCAACACCCCATGGCTCTCTTTGAGCCAGGGAGTCCCAGCCTCTGACACCCAGCACCAGGGTGTGACACCAGCAGGGAGGTGACGGCCCCGTGTTGTCGTCCTGTGCAATGCCCAGGTCCTTCAGCAGGGAAGGCGCCTCCATCTCCAACACGTCAGGTAACACTGCCATCATCGCCACCATTGAGTGCTTACTACATGCCGAGTGTTCAGTTTCCTAAGAAAGAGCTTTCGTTCGACCCTTATGATGCTAGGGCCAAGTATTATCCCCCTTATACAGGTGAAGAAATGGAGGCTTACCTGGTAAACAAACACTTACTGACCCCCTCCAGTCCCCTGGTCACCGGGAGGCCCCCGTGTACAGAACTTAACCAGCCAAGGTCCTGTGGCTAGTAGATGGTAGAATCTACACTTGAATGCAGGTCTCTGACTTCAAAGCCCATGAGCTGAACTGTGACCCAGACCTGACCCACTGGAGTCTGTGGGGTCCTTGGGTCCCCATATCCTGCGCTGTGTTTCTGCCCAACTCAAGTCTTTTCAATATCTCGCTGGCCTGGGACAGGAAATGTCCCATCATTGTGTGAGGCCACAATGCTGAGAAAGGATGGGCCAAACAGCCCCAGGCACCTGCCGGCCCCTCTGTTCCGGGAAAAGTGTCACCCTTCCATTCTCCTCTGGCCTGAGAACTCAAGGGGGGGTGGTGGGACACGACTCCCCTGTGGGCCAGCTTCCCCCCACCTGTGGCAGTGCCTCTGGACAAGGCTGGCCCTGAGGGGAAAAAGACAAGCAGGTTTTAACCTGGCGAAGAGAAGTGTCATTCAATGTATGGCAGGACCAGTTCATTTATTCAATTGACCTTCATTCTATAGCTTCTTCGAATCTGGTTCTCTGCCCCACTGCATCCTAGCACCCTGCACAGGGTCTATCACATAAGAGGTGCTCAGCAAACATTTACAGAATAAAAAAACTAGCCTTGCGCATTCATTCCATTTCATTTCAAAATACAGCTTCTGGGTGTGTGTGGGGGGTTGGGGGGCTGCACTTAGGTCCATTAGCGGCCAAGTTCTCCCGGGACAGCAAGGGAAAATGACACCCCTGGAACTGGAGATCTCCACTAGCAAAGAGAGCCCTGTGCCCCCACCCCCACCTCCTCCCTCCTTCCTCTCTCTGCACCTGACTCTGCTCCTCGCTGGTGCCCCCTGGAGCGGCCGAGAGCAGGGACTTGTGGACACCCGGCTCCCATCCTCAACACTCTGCTTTAATCGGTCTGGGGCGGGACCTGTGCATCCTATCTTGTAAAAGCTCCCTCGGTGAATCTAATGTCTGGTGAGGTGAGAGAATCAGCAGGTTAACAGGTGAGAGCGCAGATCCCAGAGTCAGACACTCCGGGCTTCCAGTCAGGGCTCTGGTACTTGCAACCCTGTGCCTTACGTAAGTTTCTCACCAGAGCCTCCATCTCCTCATCTGTAAAATGGAATAATCGTATCTCACCTAAACATTCGGAGGATTCAAATAAATAATAAATGTGAAGCACTTAACGTCATGCTTGGCACAGAGTCCTTGGTAAAGATGAACTGTAATGCCATTATTACTACTCTTGTTCCTTTCTTCTCCAGGCCACCTCCCATGGCCTCGCTTCCAGGACTTTTTTCCACGCCATTAAGCCTTACCCCACATTTCCCAGGAGAGGAGGAGCCTGAGCCCTGCGATGCCAGCTCCCAGCCCCGCTCTTGGACTCCTGGGAGGCAGAAACTGGCACCGACAATCCTGCCTCCCAGCAGCTAGTTGCACAGCTAACTTGGCTTCAAGAAGTTGCAACCTGGCTTCTATTTCTCTAGGTCGAAATGCCATAACTTTTGGCAGGGTCACAGGACCAGGGGGGAGAAGGCAAAGAATCCCTGATTGCATCAGAGAGAGAGAGAGAGAGAGAAAGAGAGAGAGAGAGAGAGAGAGAGAGACCTTGTGGAAATGCTTCAAAGGCTCGACAAGGTAGAAGCCATTATCATTCATCATGTTTATGATTATTTTATTGTTACTGGTATAGAACCCTTTCGGCAGCACATTCCCAGCCAGGATGCAGGCAAGAAAATCGAGTAAGAAAGTAACAAGTGGAAGCAACTCTTAAGTGTTCCCTAAAGGGAAGCCAGGTACTGAGAGAGCCCTTCCAGAGGTTCGGGGGACAAAGGCAGCAGTGTGGCAGCTGGGGATGGAGGTCCCCAGACTCTCGGTCACAAGCCCAGCTGCGTGCCTTCGGTCTCTCACAGACCAAGAAGGAGATGCCTGCAGACAACTCAGATCAGGCATCTAAAAACTCACACGGCTCTGCAGCCCTCATTCACACAGCCAAAGCAAACGGCTCGCTTTGGGTTACTCTCCCCAGCGTGGTTTTCCTCCCTGCTCCCTGATATTTTTTAGGCTTGAGAGTGGGGAAAACATAGATTAAATCTCATTTAATCTGCACAACCACCCCATAAGGGAGGTATTTCCAGTTTACAAATGAGGAAACATGCTTGCTGACGTTAAATGGTGGTATGTGAACCAGCTGGGACTTAACCTGGGGATCCCGCATCCCAAACGCATGCTCTTGGTCACTGCTCCACAGTGTGGTCTGCATACTGGGACAGGTCTGCAAACTGTGTGTTACTTTTTTTTTTTTTTCTTTTTTTTTTTTTTTTACTGGATCACAAGTTAATTCCAGAAATTGAGAGTGAGCTTTTAAAAGAGTCTCAGAGTTGAGGCGCCTGGGTGGCTCAGTCTGTTAAGTGTCTGACTTTAGCTCAGGTCATGCTCTCGCAGTTAGTGAGTTCGAGCCCTGCATTGGACTCTGTGCTGACAGCTCAGAGCCTGGAGCCTGCTTTGGATTCTGTGTGTCCCTTTCTGTCTGACCCTCCCCTGCTCTCTCTCTCCCTGTCAAAAATAAACAAACATAAAAATTTTTTAAAAATAAATCTCACAGTAATTTGACAGAGTGATTATATGTCTAATAATTTTTTACAAATTGGCTTGCATTTTACATGTCTTTGATTTCATTTTTTAGACACTCATTTTCATTGTATTTTACAGCAGCTTCGGTCGGCAATTAGAGAGGGGACACAGATTCCCTGGCCTGTCACCACGGCTGATTCGAGAAGTCATGGCCCAGACTGGATGACACTCTTGATTTAGTGCAGGTGGGCACTCAGAGCTGCTTCAGAAATGCCTTTGCGCTGGAGAATCAGCTGATCCTAAGCTCAATGAAACCTCAGTCTGAAGCCCAGAAACGCCCACAAGGCACGGAAAAGCAGGCCCTCACTGCTTGCTAATCATGAGAGCCTTGGTTAGAGGCGCTACAGGTTTCTGGTCTGTTCAACCCTCATTATGAGCCATCAAATGAAAACAGCAGCAAGAGTCTGGAATGCAGCTCTGTCTTCAAAATGAGGCCTACACTGTCTGGCTACCTTTAAAAAGAAGGTATCTTGTGTTCCCTCCCAATTACATGTTGATGGGGAGAGAGGGACAGAGAGACAAGCGCCTGAGTTCTCTATGCAGCTGGACCTGACATAAGAAAGAAACTTCTAAACCCACCTGGCAGGCTGGTCCTGGCTCAAGTGCAGGGAGTTAATGCGTGTTAAACCCGGGGTAAACTCTTAGGTCCAAGGAGTTCAGTGCCAAGTATCACTAGCCTCATTAAGTTCTTCAGTTTCATAAAATCTGCATTATCTGCCTCCACCTTTGTCTCCTCCCTCCTGCAGAGTGGAGGAGTTCCCAAAATCCCTGGTTTCAGGGTGAGGGGGGTGGGGCAGCATGGCACATGACACAGCCTGTTGAGTCGTCTGGGGAAAGATGCTACGGGGATGCTTCTTCCCTCTGCCCTGAGGAGTGGCTGGGCCAGGATGTGGACAGATCCTAGGTGGGTTTTAGGACGCAAACACTGGACAATTCAGAACTCATTCCTCTGCACACATGCATATGTGCACACAAGCATACGCACACACACACACACACACACACACACACACACACACACGATGAGGCACTATTCTAATCACGGGGACACAGTACAGTGGGGACCAAAACAGAGAAAGTCTATTCTCATGAAGCCGACATTCTAGGCAGAGGAAAGAGATGATGAACTATTTACAAGTAAATAGTTACAAGTGCTTTGAAAGAACTGAAGTTCTAAGAGGGAAGATGGAGGGATGAGAAGGGGGTGCTCAGGGAAGGCCTGTCTAATAAGGTATCATTTGGGCAGAGACTTGGAGAAAATGAAGGATGAACATATTTGGGTTTCTGGGGGGAAATGGTCACAGGCAGAGGGGACAGCTAGTGCAAAGGCCCTGGGCTGGGAGAATCCTGGCCAGGAGGCCAGGGTGGCTGGAGCACAGTTAACAAGAGTAGAGTGGTAGGCAATGAAGCCAGATCATATATTAGATCTTGGGCTATGGTGAGGATTTTGGATTTCACTGAGTGAGCTGGGAAACAATGGGGTAGGGGGATGGAGGGATACTGAGCAGATGGGTGGTATCTGACATGGCTCTAGTTTGGGCTGAGTTGACAGGAGTGGAGGTGGCAAAAGGGCAAACTAAAACTTGGGCTGTTTATAAAAGGAAGAACCAATAGGGGCTGAATGTTAAGGGCAGATGATGGCAAGCCCTTCCCTTGAGGAAAGTTTCTGAATGGGCTTCCCTTTGCCCAGCTGTGGACTGTAACACCCACAGAAGCTGCCATGGTAAAAGGAAAGGATCAGACTCCAAACCTGATCTCAGCTGAGACGCTGGTGGCTGTGCCACTAGCCACATCTAGGAAGCCCGCAGCCCGAAGCAATTCAAAGGGTGGCCACTTAAGGCAGACATACCTGAGCCCACTTCGTCCAGGGTCCCGGGGCAGCTATGTACCAGCCCTGACTGCTGCGGCGCCCCCAGGAGACAGACAGCTGGAAGTCCTGCTTTCTCTCCCAGCCCTGTTATGAATCTGCTCTGTGACCTTGAACCAGGCACTTTCTTTCCCGCTCTGGGAAGGGAGAGGAAGGATGGAGGGAGGAAGGGAGGAAGCTGTGTCCTGAAGAGGCAAAAAGGTTGTCATTCACCATTCAGAAAGCTCAAGGAAATCAGAAATGGGAAGGGGGAGAACAGAGTGAAACTCCATCTGTTTCCACACCATGCACTTCTGTCCCTGGATGTGGGACTGCCCATCACTGGGAGGTCCCATGGCACAGGAAGGGAGAACTAAGGAGGAGTGGGCAGTTTGATTTCTTAAATAATTGGGACGAAAGAGAGAGAGAGAGACACAGAGAGAGACACAGAGAGACAGAGAGAGAGATCAGGAGATGAATGAGATTTCTCACCCAACACACTCTTTTCAAGCAGCTGCCAAATGGTAATGACCTAGACCAAGGCATTCCCCTGTGTCCTGCAGGGCCCTGAGATCCTAGGAGAAGCAGCCCAGGGCCACTGCAGGGCTGAGGCCACACGCCAACACAACCTCCCTTCAGCCAGAGGAGCTCTGCTTCTATCTTCCAGACTTTGGGGGGGGGGTGCTTTCTTTTAAGGAAGAATAACAGTTATAGATGCAGAGCATTTGGGGCCAGGTTGTAAAATACCAAGGTAGATGACAGCGTAGGGAAAGCGGGCTCCCCCTGATCGCTGCCATGCAGGAATGGTCATCTGATGTTTCAAGAGAAACCAGAAGTCCAGATTTGTGTATGATCAAGCCCACAGGCCAATCAAACCATACATGTTTGTGGGCCATGAGTTTGCACTCTCTGGCCTGGAAGGGTCCAGCCTGCAGAGAAAAGGCAGGAAGTTTGAAGGAGGAGGAAGAAGAGGAGGAGGCCAGAATCCAAAAGGTGAGCTCTTCCCCGACCTCTCCCTCAGAGCCAGCTAGACTGGGACGCCCCACTTACTCAGTTCAGAGATGCTTCCCACGCAGGTGGCCAGGAGGGACTGCTCCAGGGTCCGGAGCTCCAGCTGGGCGTATGCATCGGCTCGCTCATCATGGCCCAGGGACCCGCCATTGTAAGGACTGAAGTACGCAGGGAGAGAGAGGACACCTGTGGGGAAATAGGCAGACAGGTAAGTTCAGGAAGGAAGCAAAGGTCCTTCCTGGGGTTGGGGGTGGGGGGTGGGATCAATGGGCAAATCTCAAAGCTGCACTTGAGGATATCTGACTTCTACAAAAGCCAGAACGAGGAGGGGCCCGCTTGTAGATGTGGTTTCTTGGCACTGGCCTCTACAAGCTCATGGGCCATACGGGAATTCATTCACTCCTGCACTTCTCCATTCACTGGATATTTACAGCGCCTCCCTGGGCCCAGGCATTGTGCTCCATTCAGGATGATGGGGTGACAAAGAGACCTGACTTTGCCTTCATGGACCTCAGGGGACGTAAATGTCCACCATGCCCACCCAAAGGGTGGGATCACCACCACTGCCCCCCCCACCCCGAGTCCTCTCACGTCCTCATACTGCCCCCTTTCCTTCTTCCTGCCAAGAAGGGGACGAGGACAAACCACGGTGTAGGAGATGCTGTCTTCTCCACTCCAAGGAGGGGAAACATCCCAGCCACTGGCCAAGTTCAATTAGTGTTTTTCATTAGCACTTCAGCACCAGAGGGGAAGAGCCGTCAAAATCAATCCCAGGGGGTGACAGTCTGTACATTTCTCCAACTCACTGTGTGGCTTCTTAGAAAGCACAAGAAAAGCACGATCAGACTGGCTTAAAATTACATGTTGGTTCTCAAGAGCTTGTGGCCACAGAGATTCCCAGCCTTTGGTAACTGCCGTTCCTGTGATCAATGCATCTTTGTCCAATAGCCCCCTGCATTTTTTTTTCTTTTTTCTTTTTTTTAAAGAAAAATACCCACAGGACCGTAATCAGTCACTTTTGGGAATATCTCTTAAAATGCCTTGAGATAGCTGGAGAGCCCCTGGGATGTGGCCAAATCTGGGTTAGAATTCCCTGTCCCGCACACGGAAATGTAATGAGGATGGTGACTGCTATAGACGGCGAGCAGCGCGGTGAAGACGGGGCCTTGGAGCTGGGACGTTTGCGCTCCCGAATCTGGCTCTGTCACTTAACCAGCGGTGTGATCTCAGGCCACTTACTGCACTTCTCTGTGCCTCAGAGTCCTTGCGTGTTAAGCGCAGATAAGGAGAGCACCTCCCTCACTGTGTGGCTGTGAGGGCTGATGAGCTATTGGATGCCAATGTTGCACCAGCGTGTGGCTCAGAGGAAATGCTCTGTCGGGGGCTGTCGCTCTCATTTTTGCTACGTGCTGGGAATGTAGGCTTAATTTTCACCTTCTAATTTATTCTTTCTAGGGGCCCCTGGGTGGCTCAGTCGGTTAAGCGTCCGACTTCGGCTCAGGTCATGATCCCGCAGTCCCGTGAGTTCGAGCCCCGCGTCGGGCTCTGTGCCGACAGCCTGGACCTTGCTTTGGATTCTGTGTCTCCCTCTCTCTCTGCCCCTCCCCAGCTTGCACTCGGTCTCTCTCTCAAAGATAAACATTAAAAAAAATTTTTTTTAATTTATTCTTTCTGTAAGGTAGGCACTGCTGTCCCCATTTTAGATATTGGGTGACTGATGTTCAGAGAGTTTGAATAACTTGTTCAACTCCGAGGCGGGGCTAGGATTTGAATCTGGATCTGATGGGCTCTCAAATGTGTACACCTAATCCCTCTCGTTAGCTCACGTCCGATGAGCGCACCACCAAGGCTCTCCTGTGGCTGCCCCGGGTCGGTGGACTGTGCATGTGCTGATACCGCTGTATCACCACCGCCTGGTTCACCCAGGAAGCCCCCTGCTGCGTCTTGTGTGTTCCTCTCCCGTGGGGCAAACACACATGACACTCTTCCTCTGCCCGGACCCGGGCAGAGTTCCCTGACCGCTCTGCAGGTTCAGCTGACAATCAGCCCTGCCCTCCTTGCCTGCCCTTCGCCTGACCCAGCCTCCCTGCCCTCCTCTGTGCTGCCTCACTGCCCCCTCAATCCCCCTTCAGCCCTCCGGGATGGCAGCAGCCCCTCCCATCAAATCTAGTGCTGACGCAGCAAGGCAGGACATCAGAGCACTTCCTCAAAGCCATGCTTCCCAGTGGGAGGATGGGGAGGGCACGACTGGGCTCCCCCTACGCCCCAGCCCTGTTCCCCAAAGCAGAAACTCTCCCTGACAGCTGAGTGCCCAAACACATTAGGGAGAGCTGGCTCTGAGCATTAAAACAAGTAAAATGAAAGGGAATCTGCACCCCTTCCAACACACACACACACACACACACACACACACACTCTACAAGCTCTAACCCACAGACAGCCCAAATATTTGGGAGAGTTTCCACACATCTATGGGTCCTGTGCAGGCTGTGTTCCCCTCCCTTCTTCATTATTAATCTACAGAAACAACACTGGGGACATGTGGATCAAATTTACAGTGCTTAGGGCAAGGGAATAGGAAATTCAGCCGATTTGTCAAAGGATTCCCAGGGAGAAATATTATGTCAATGGATCCAGTAACACGAGCTGGCAGCTCCATTAATAACAGTTCCTATCTTCCTAGTCATCACCCAGCAGAGGGGCTTTCACTTAATATTGTGGCAAAAGTAATTATGAACCTATTATTAATCATAATAATTGATGGCATCAGAGCTTTTGCGTAGTACCTTTTGCTTTTAAGAGACGTTTAACACGGAGTAATGTATTCTTCCGGCAAGGGAGGTGGGGCGGCCATTGCCAGTGAACAGCCACGTCTGACTTCCATTGAGGGCTTACTATGTGCCAGGCGCTGTGATAACCCCACCGCATGATCACACTGGATCCCCAAAACTTCATGATGTACTCTCTGCACCCATCTTACAGATGAGAAAACCGAGGCCCCCAGAAGATGTGCCCAAGGATACTGAGGGTCAGAAACAGAACTGGGGCTAGAATTTCGATCTCTTGACTCTCAAGCTACTGAAATGAAATGGCGGCCTACCTGTGGCCGCCCTGTCCTTTAAACAACCCTAGGAGATTTGTGAGAAGAGGGGTTCCATTCTGTTTGGGCCCCGGGATTTGACAGGAGGAAAGAGAAACTAAGATCCAGAAACAGCACTTTCCTTTTAATGGGTCTCTAGGCACCTCTTGCCAAGGATCCCTGGAGGCCGCCCATGGAAGTCTACAGATGGAGGCTGTCCTCTTATTCCCTTGGATCTTTCCAGAATGCAGCTCCACCACTTGTCTTCTGCATCTGCCCTTACAAAAGCCTTTTTTATGTCAATCTGAAATTCTTATAAGCCTGCTCCTCAGCAGCTCTCCGTGGAGATGGAAAATCTTTACGTTCTCTTAACACTTCAGTGCCTTCTTAGCCCCACACAAATTCCCAGCCTTATGATAGGGGCCCAGGGCAAGGTCATTCTGGAAAAAGGGATTTTAAACACACACACGCACACGCACACACACACACACACACACACACACACACGCATGCACATCCCCCCCCCCACAGAAACGTGTGCGCACACCTCCCCCCACCCCAACACACAGAAAGAGCATCTCTCTCTTTTTTCCATTGAATAAAATCTCTAGGAAAGATTATTTCAGTCATGATTGAAAAGAAAGCAGGTTGGAATGCTTCTCTTGTGATCAGTTCACAAGGACATCCCTGATCAATCCTGCTGAACTCTGTAAAAGTCACAAAGAAAACCCACAGCCATCAACTCAGATCATTACTGCGACATGACCTACTGAGTCGGGAGCAGCAGGAGGCAGTAAGTCTGATGGAGTTATCCTTTACCTTCTATAAAAATCAGCATTTCTGTTGAAACAGTGTTCCACTCGAGTGTACTCTGACTGTAGGTGAAGCCTCCACATTTCTCAGTCTACACACAGAACCATAATCTTCCCTCACTCGATTTTTCTCAATGTGGTTGCCCAACTCCTGAATCTCGGAACTCATTACCTCATCCCCTGAAGCTGCGGCTGCCTCCTCCACCGTCCCCTCCTGAGCACGGGGCCACATCCACCCAATTGCACAAGGACGGCCCGTGAGCCATCCTTGTCAAGCCTCCCTCCTCCTCCGGCATGCATCCGATCAACCACAAGCCTTGCTGCTTTTACCACTTCAGCATCGCAAACATCCGCCACTGCCGGGACCCCAGTTCGAGCCACTGTCTCCCCTCACCAGATGCTACAGCAGCCTCCTCTCCTGTCTCCCCCCACCAGTCCTGTCCCATCCTTGCCGGCCCTTACTCTGGTCAGTCCTCTTCCTTGACTCCCCACTGCCCTGTAACAAGGGCATTTAAGTACCTTTCCACAGGTTAGAAGAACTTTCTTTCTCTGAAATTTAAGGATGAAAACAATTCTGCCAGTGAACGGGGGAAATACCCAGCACCTCGCAGGAAATCAGCAGAGCTGAGAAGCCTACGCGTATCTGCTCCCTGTTTCTCTGAGCTGTTTTGTTTTGTGAGTTTGGTCACCTGGCTCTGTGCCAGCCCTGGGTTTGGAAAAGCAACACGTTTTCTTCCCAGCTGATTCTCCACCGGCGCCCAGAGAGGGCGCCCTTGAGTTACATGGGAAAGCCACCGAGCAGAGGCCTGGGAACCCCGCCTTCTTGCCAGGGGTTGCCAACCAGGAATCAACCTGGGTTTCAGTTTGCAGCTTGCCAGCTCCCCCAAGCAAGCGCCACGCCAGAAGCAGATGGATTGCACACTGGGTTGACAAACCAGACTTTCAGTGCTCAGGTTTTTCAGAAGCAGGGCTTAGTCCAAAGGCCAAATCAATGGGGATTTCATTCTGTTCTCGGGGAGAGTCGGTGGCTTCTAGAGTCTTCTCCAGCCCCGGGACCCTACAGTCTGGCCTCTCTGTGTGCTCTAGCACTGAAGTGTAGCCTTCCAAACCTTCTTCCCCGCTTTCATTCCACTCTTTAACTTCTGAACTGTCAACAGTGGGAACAAACAGACCCTGTTATTATTATTTCCTATGGTTTAATTTCCCCCACAGCTCCAGTCTCCCTCCGCAGCACACACACTCAACTTTAAAGGTAAAGAAGAAGTCCTTTTTTGTGTGTGAAAACTGGATAGATTTATGGGTCAGCTTTTCTGACCGGTCATCAAAACACCATCGAGACTGTAATGTAACTGTCCCCGCAACTCAACAAGCTATTACCAGTGCTCTCCCTAGACCTGTAAATGTTTTCAGGGCAGCGTGACTGCAGTGGGCTCAGATGTCTGTGCAAGGCTGTGTGTGCAGCACCCTCTCCCACCCCGGCACGTGACACTGCCCACCGGACTCACTAGCAACCGGCTCAGGGAAGCTCATTTGTGAAGACGGCAGAGGCCACCGCCTGTCTCCTGTTTCTTTAAAATGAAAACCGGGATGCAGAGGATTACTCTTTTATTGCCCTTGTGAGGAAACTTGGCAGGGTAGATTCTACTGGTTTTCTTAGGAGCTGGAAGCTTTGGGTGGGGTTCAATCCATAAGCTTCTGAAAATAAAAATTATATTGCCCCGCTGAATGGTTTCCAAACAGCCCACATAATCCAACACTTTTTTACTCTTTAAAAAGTGTTTCCATTCTCTGATCTGGAATTTTATATATAGCACGTTTAATGCCCAGTGTTGGATATTAGTCATACTGAAACAAAGTGCTGAAAAGTTAAAGCATGGATAGTTTTCAGAGAGACCCAAATGGAGCGTAAGGATAGTCAATTCTAGAGAAACTTCACCGAGTGGTGTTTCTCCTGACATTCTAAGGTTGGGGGTGGGTGTTGAGGCAAGGGGAAGGGGAAGGAAGTAAGAAGAAAAAACCTGGTGAACTGTCAATCATCCATGCAAAAAGGATTCATCAAGAATAACTGAAAGCTCATCTAACTCTTGGCCAGGACCCATCTGAAGGTGAGACCACGACACTGTGAGGCCCAAAAGTTCAACTGAGAGAAGATGAGAGCCCGGGAGGCAGGAGCGTGGTCTGAGTTTGGGAAATGGGGTTTAACCATGGCTTAATAATGAATGGAGATGGGCTACCCCGTAGTGAGTGGTAGGTACTCTATGCCAGGAATGGGATGAACCATTCGAACCCACACGAAGACCCTCGCAGTGGTCTTATTTCTAGTAGCTAGTAGCTAATACGATCACTTGCCAATGAGGCACACTGTTGGCTGGGTCACTTGGCTAAGGTCACTAAGCTAGAAGATGACAGAGGTGGGATTCTGACCCAGCCTGTCCGACGCTGGAATCCAGAGCACCACGTACAACCACCTCTCACATGCGGCTCTCCCCCGTTCAAGGCCAGGGACAGAACATTTCCTTCTCCACTCCCCAGTCCCATTAGCAGTGCACTTTCCTTTCTTCTTCAGGGTCAGGAAATTAAAAGCAAACATAATTGCGCTCTGGTTAACACCTTACTCTGGCTAAGTTATCAGAACATGACTGGCTAAAGATGGTCTTCCAGTTAAGTCAGGCCCAGGGGACCAGGAGCTCACTGTTAAACAGTAAAATCATAAGACACATTTACGACTGCCCGGGGAGCTAGGGGCCAGAGAACCAAGGGCAAGATCAAAGGCTGCTGAAGTGCAGCGTGCTCCTTGCCAGCATCCCCAATTCTCTTTTAAAAAGATGGTAAAAAGCAAACCTCACCATGAATTCTGGGTTGGAACTCACCTCCCTTTGGAAGCCGTGACAGTCCTGGACTGGCTGGCAGCAGACGCGCTTGGGGAGCTGGCCTTGGGGCCACCCTCTTCCCCTCCAGCTGGCAACAGCACCTGTGACCTCAGGACTGACTCACCCAATTCTCAGGGGAGCCCCCAGCAGGGTGAGGATTTATGGGGGGAGAGTGGGGCCACCAGAAAACAACAGCCCAACAAAGTAGTAGGGGGAGCCCAGAATCTCCACGAGGGACGCTGGCTCACTGGCATTCTGGCCACTTGTGTCATTAGGGTGCCTATCGGTTCTGTCACAGACCCAGAGGACACATGTTGGGAGCCCATAAAAGAACAAACTAGTAGAGATCGCGGATTGCTGCTTAATTTTTTTAGAGTAAAAAACCTAATAAAATGCAGTCTGTTCATAGCCATTTCCCCTCTTTGCAAGAGAGTGAAATAAAGCCAGAGTAACCAAGCAGATCAATTTCAGGAAATTAAACCTAAAGGTGAACTCTGGAAAAACCAGCAATAGTCACAACACTGGGCAGCACGGAGCAGAAAACTCACAGTGACCTACTGAGCTTTTTCCCGTGGAAAAACATCTCCGTGGTGTTTAGAATACTTTTTAAGAGATTCTGGGTGGCCTCTCTGCAAAGTATTGATGTAACACACCAAGAGCTTGAGTGACCAGAAAGCATGAGTCTTGGAACTGCCGCCTCTTAAAAAAAAGAAGCCACCACATGGCCATGGTCCTTTGTCGAATGCCGTCCTTGGCCCACAGTGGGCGAGCACTGTAATTCCTGTGGGCCAAGGCCAGCACAGAGCCACTTTTGTATAAAGGCAACACATTCAGCACGCATGGGTGCATACACACACACGGTCATCACCCTAAAATATCAGCCTTTCCCCCAGTCAATGCCCACAGCCACCGAGGTAAGAGTGGTTCTCTCTGTTTGAATTACCATGCTTTCTGAAACTTTTTTTACAATGATTATGATTTATTGGCTTAGTAAAATGTTATTGTTATTAGGGAAATGGGGGTAGGGAGGGAAGGATAGCCTTAGAGAATGAGGAGGGTGACCAATGTTTCTTCTGAGCAAAGGAGTATCTCTAACTTCAAATGTGGCAGAAAATTAGTTATCGGAAATTAAATTTTTATATAAGAAAACAAGTGAATGTTAAAAAGGAAACTACTATAATTGAGTTACCTATAAAGAGCCTGGAATGGGGGCCATCTAATATAAAAGATAGTTATTTCTGCACGGGAGACTTTTAGATGACTTTTTTCTCCGTTATTCTTCATACTTTTTTTCCTACTGATTAAATAATTACTACCTATATTTTTAATAAAAACAAAACCATTATGAAACCATTGTGAGCTCACGGAGGCAAAAAAAAAAAAAAAAAAAAGTAAATAAAAGGAAAACCTGGCTGTTTTACAGAAATATTACCACACACACACAAAAAAAAGGTAAGAGGAAAGGATATTCTTTTTGGAAGAAATCCAGGCAGAAACAGTTCTACATTGCTAATGCGGTGGTAAGATTTTGTCTGTGTGCCTCATTCCAAGAATTTGCCCCTCTGAGAACCAGCACCTTCACCTGGTGGTGACTCCAGGTGACTCAGGGGCTGCATCACCAGTGGCACTTCCTGGAGGATCCTGCCAGACACTCAGCCCAGCTGTGTACCTACCTCACTGAGCCTGTGTGATCACGATGCAGCCACATGGTGGCCTAGACCTCCAGCAGCCGCTGTGACAGGTGCAGGCTGCAATACGCTGGTACCTGAGGATGGGGACAGCCAGGGAAATCTTTACACCACACGACCAGAATCACTAACCCAGAAAAGGAGTCTCGGGCTGCTGGTGCTGGCCTGGGGGTACCGGTGGGCACAGGGGTGGGAGAAGAGGCAAACCCTGGACAGGAGTGGTTCCTGAGCCACATCTCCTGTTAGAGACCAGTGCTGCCAGTAGGAAAAAGAGGGGAGCAGAGAAGTCTCCAAGCGTCAGCCCAGAGGGGAGGAGAGGGATAAATGAGCCAAGCACCCAAAACATGCAGAACTCACCCCTTGGGGGTTAAAAAAGAGGCAAATATCACAAGGTCCCGGGCAGATGGCCAAGGCATTTATTAACAGATCATGAGTACATTAGTCAGAAATTTACTATGCTCGAGTTCTTCTAACAAATCTAACCTGCTTCAGTTGGCTTTGGGTCCCATTCCAAAGGGTTTTGACTATTGGACTCTCTAGATGACTTAATAGCATGAGTCAGAGAGAAGAGGGTTTAAAACCAGCTCTGAATCTTATTAGCTGTGTGACCTTGGACTAGTTGCCTAACATCTCTGAGCCTCAATCTGCTCATCTGTGTAAGAGGCTTAATAATAGCTCCTAGTTCTCAGGATTGAGGATTAAAAGACGTTAAGTAGAGCACTTAGCAAAATGCCTGACATATAGTAAGCATGTAGTAAATGGGAATATTCTTATAAATGGCTTCACTGATTCCCAGGGCCAATGGGTTTGGAATGAAGCCATCAGATACCGTATAAAAGTACTTAGCACCATTAGGAGGAAGGGATGAACCCAAAGCCAATCTATCCCATTATTTTCCTAAAGACCACTGTGGTCTACACTCATAAAGAATCATGCTTTACTCACCAGAGAGGGGTTATTTATTCTGCATTCATTCACTCACTCATTTATGCAACAGCTATTTATAGATGACCTAATCATGTGCGGAAGTAGCTATGCTCTGGGGATAGAAAATTGAACAGACAAGTTCCCTACCCTCTTGATGTTTGTAGTCTAGGGAAGGAGGGTAGATGGTACAACAGCCAAGTCAAGATTGTGTGAAAAGGGCTAGAGACAGCACAAAGAGCCCAGAGGAGGGGTGTCCAAGCCAGACTATCCAGGCCTAGTGGTCCAGGAAGGCTTCCTGGAGGAAGGGACATCTCAGCTGATGATGAGTAAATACCAGTCTCACGAAGGGGTTAGGTGCGTCTTCCAAGGGAGAGGAAAAGTCCATTTAGAAAGGTTAGGAACAATGACAGTTTAGGGAGAGGCCCTATGAGAACTTGTCATGAAGTTGTGTTTGTACAGTAAACACTTTATTTGTACTAGATGGTGTTTATTTGGAGCTGCCTGGGTGGTGGCTAACAGATCATTGCCCTCTCTCCACCCACCCTTGGAGCCAGTACTAATCCAAGGGTTAGCAAACTTTTCCTGTAAAGAGTCAGAGAGTAAATATTTTTGGCTTTGCAGGTCTCTGTCACAACTACTCAACTTGGCCCGTGTAAGGTACACATGCAACATGTAAACAAATGCTCATAGCCGTGTTCCATGTATGAAAGTATCAACATGGATTCGCATTTCACCTTCACGTGTCACGAAATAGTCGTCTTTTAATGAACGTTTTCAACCATATAAAATGTAAAATTCATTCTTCGCTTGTGGGTCATAGAAAAACACGTGTCAGTGAAATTTGGCCCCGGGGCCATGCCTGCTGACCCTGGTACTAATCCAGAGCACCTTGGAGGGACTGAGAGCGATGGGCAGAATGTGACAGGCCTCAGGGAGGGGCCAGGGTGGAGGACACCAGTCACAAGGCTCTAACAGACCAGGCTCTGTCCTCAGGGCAATACGGACCCACGGAAGGGGCTTAAGCCCTTGAGTGACAGGGTCCCATGCACATTCGACAGAGAATCAGGCAGCAGCGTGTGAACAGATGGGAGGTAGCATTAGACTAGGATCCACACTGCTGGCCCGGTTCCCTGGGACTTCACAATCCAAAATCCACCCAGCCTGCTACCTGGGCTCTCTTACCTCCATAAAGCTGGGCATTTCTTTAAACTTTTGCATGAAACACTTGAATATCAAAGACAGAGGTAGCAGATCCTATTTTTAGAACTAAAATTCAGCAAGGTACCATTTTTAAGCCCAAATAAGTGAAAACGGTATTTGACTACCTTTAAAATTGGTGATGTTCCTACGTCACTTTTTTTTTTTAATGTTTATTTTATTTTTTTGACAGAGAGAGAGAAAGAGAGTGAGTGGGGAGGGGCAGAGAGAGAGGGAGACACAGAATCTGAAGCAGGCTCCAGGCTCTGAGCTGTCAGCACAGAGCCCGACATGGGGCTCAGACCTACCAACTATGAGATCACGATCTGAGCCAAAGTCAGATGCTCAACTGACTGAGCCACGCACGTACCCCACTAGGTCACTTTTAAGTAGTTGGCAAATTTCAATATACCCAGCTCAAAAAAGTAACTCACAAAGAACGGGAGTATTTTTATAACACAGGCCTTGAAATCTGGGCCAGGACAAAGACACCCCGATGCTAAGTGTGCAGGGGACACCAGAGCCCAGAGGCAGTGGTGTCCCCTTCATAACTCATACAGGATGCACACACACATACCCACCCCCCACACATGGAGAAGCGGCTGCTTGCAAGCAGTTACGTCCTGGTGACAGAGAACACATTCCCTAAGGCCCTAGGACGCTCTGTGTCAAGATTAAGTGATGGCTTCAAATTTGGAGTATCTGAGGGGGCTACAGAGATTTTAGCATTGTGCTATTCCCATGACTCATTCGCTTATGCAAATGTCCCTTATAGGCCAATTAATTACCCTCAGCTTGGCACTAGGAATACAGAGCTGCATAGACCCAGGATACTGCCCTAGAGGAGAGGAAAGACATGTAGACAAATACTTAAAATGCAGCATAATACATGCAAGAGGAGGGGGCTGGAGTCAGTAATAGGAATTTGGACAGAATCTGGAGAGAGGGCTTTTGCTATGTGCTGTCATGAGCTATGGCAGGGGAGGGGAAATAACAGGATGTTTCAGAAAGCCCCCACTCACTCCAAGAACCCCGAAGGGATTGTAAAGACTTTATGAGAAGCAAACAGTCCCTGGTCAATATGGCTGAATAACATCGCATGTCACCAGAGTGGGTTGAAGAGGGTGGAGAGGAGGTACCCGGAGGAAAGCTCATTTATAGACAGGAGGTCCCTGCAGAATGCTCATTTCTGAGCTGAGGACACCCCAAATTTCACTGTGTCACTCTTGAGGGACTTGATCTTGAAGGACCTGATCTTGAAGGACCCCATGATCTTTCCCCACTAAGATGTATGAAAACAGTCACTGGATGCTTGAAATTGTGCTGATGCTCTCAGTGACCTTATCCAATGCCATTCCTTCCTTCTATCAGAACCCCTGAACTATTCTGTCTGGAATAGTTATGTACTATGAGCCCTGGGGGACACTTTCCTTGGCCTCCCTACACCTGTGCGACACGGTTTTGGACAATGAGACATACAGTCAAGACTTCAGGGGTTCTAGAAGATGTTGCTTTCCCTGATCTAAGAGGATACAGGCCACCCAGCCGGCTGGCAGAACTTTTGCTTTTCTTACTGCCTCCGGTGTAACACGATATCTGAGGAAGGTGCAGCAGCAGCCATTGTGCAACCAGGAGGCAGGCCGCCTGCGGCAAACGCTGGAGCACCGTCCAGTCCCCATGGTCCTGCGGTGGAGGGGGTGGACCTGAGTGAAGGGACAAGAGCAGGGTGAGAGCCAACATGTTAAGGATGGCAGAGCAGGGAGCAGAAAGGGCCTGGGTCTCAGACAGCCTCACCAGGCAGCTGACCACCACCAGGAACTGCCAGTCTTGGAATGTTCTACAAGAGAAAAATATCCCCCTCTTGGTTTTTCTAGGGCTGTCCTCCCAAAGTACCACAGACTGGGGGGCTTGCACGACAGAAGGTTATAGTCTCACGATCCTGGAGGCTGCAGGTCCAAGTTCAGGCGCTGGCAGGGCTGTTTTCTCCTGAGGCCTCTCGCCTTGTCTTACAGGTGACCTTGCTCTGTGTGTGTCTGTGTCCTGATCTCTTCTTCTAAGGACACCACTCATACCGGATTAGGGCCCACTCCTATCACCTCATTTTACCTTAATTACCTGCTTAAAGGCTCTATCTCCAAATATGGTCACGTGCTGGGGTTCTGGGGATTAGGACATATGAATTTGGGGGTAGGGGGACACAATCCAGACTATAACCGTCAGGTTTCCTGTGACTTGCAGACGTAGTGATTTCTCTAACACAAGAGGATTTCTGTAAAGTATGTTTCCAAAAATATTTTTAAGCCATAGAACCATTTGTTCAAATGCAAGTATGTGGAAAATCCGACAATGAAGCCATCTCCCCCATTCTCCAGGGCCCCCATGCCTCAGTGGAGGCCCCAGGACTTCTTAAAGCCGGCTGTCCATTCCGGCTGGCTGTGGAAATGCTCGTCAGACTCCACCGAGAGCAGAGTGGTTGTGGTCCACAAGGCCGAGTTCCCTAAGGGCTTAGGCTGGCAACTCCAGCCCTCATTTAGCTCAGACCTAGGGGCTGGAAAGCTCCCTTCATGGGGGACCTTCTTGGCAGACCATTCGGCTGCCACCAGGTGAGTATCTGTGAAATGGCACTCACAGTTTATTTTAATTTAAGAAACCCAAGGAAGCAAAAAGAGGAAAATAAACATCGCTGTAACTTTACCACATGGAGATAATCACCATCAACATTATGGTCTTATGTGCTTCAGGCTTTTGAATATGCACCTAATGCCTCTGAGTGTACATCTATACTTTTAATTTTTCAAAAGGAACCCTGCCATACACTTTAATGACTTCCTTTTTCACTTAATATTTCATGGACATTCTCCATGGCCCTAAATCATGTTTCTAAATGTTTATTTTTGAGAGAGAGAGAGAGACTGAGTGCAAGTGGGGGAAGGGCAGAGAGAGAGGGAGACACGGAATCTGAAGCAGGATCCAGGCTCCCAACTGTCAGCACAGAGCCCGACGCGGGGCTCGAACTCATGAACTATGAGATCATGACCTGAGCCGAAACTGGACGCTTAACTGACTGAGCCGCCCAGGTGCCCCGATCATGTTTCTCATCATTGTTTTCAACAGCCGCAGCACACGCCATTCTAGAGGTCCATAAGTTGGGGCAAGTCAGGAGGGACCCCTTTAATATGACTTCAGAGTGGGCAGAGTGTCCCCTGAGTCACTTTAAACCCTGGCACTCTAGCACAGAGAAGAGCCCTCAGGGCTCCACCTGAGAGCTGAGGAACTTCCCTTCCCACCTGGCACCTGTTAGAGAGGTGACCTTATTAACAGACCCTCCTAACAGACATCAGCACCCTCCACCTCTTCCTTAACTTGAAAACCAGGTCTCACCAAAAGGGAATTAAAGCTCCAGGAAGATGGGGGATTTCCTCACACGTGTCTTCGGGTGAGAGACTCTCACTCCCTGAGGCCTCGGAGGCCTGGCTACGGGGCTGTCTTCCAGGGAGGAGTGCTGGGGCCTCTGGCCCGCTGACACCTAGTCCTGGACTTGCACACAGGCCCACTCTCAAAGGGGTCCTCTTCTCCCACTGGGGGACCCAGGACTCTCAGTGCTTTCTGTGCAGAACCCACCTGGGAAGGGCTCTTGCTACGCCGCAGGTGCAGGGGAAAGACAGCTTGCCACATGCTTCCCCGGGAGGGAGGCCTCTCCCTGGGGAGCTCCTCTCCCGCTGCCTTGGGGACAGCAGCTCCGCCTGTCTGCCGTGCTGTATGTGACCCTGTGCGCTTCAACTACAACTTTGGGCTTTGGCCGGAGTCCCTCACTGTTTGTTTTACAAACTCCTACTTATAGTCTCAAATTAGGCTCATTAAAAAGCCAGCTCCCCATGGGGCTATAAACGTCACAGGGACAAGCGCGGAGCGAGTTTACAAGGCTGGCGTGTGATCTGCCCACCAAGACGGCCCGCAGACCCGGTGGAAATAGTGAATCAGTCTTTTTGGGCAAAACCCCTTCCCCAGGGCCCTCCCCGACCCGAGATGTGCTGGCTACTGGCCAGAGAAGAGGCAGCACGGGGAGGTCCTCTCGAGACAGCTGGGCCGGCTCTTTCTTGGATTTGAGCAGCACTGAAAGGAGGGGGGTGCCCACCGCCACTCCCTGCCCCTCTGCTAACTCAGCCTTTCCTCACTTCCTCACGTGCAGCGCCCCAGCTCTGTTTACACTGCCCCCCACCACCATGATCGGAGCAGAGGCCTCCGCCCACACAGCCCCCACGTTCTCACTCATGCCTGAGCAGATGAGCCTTCTCTCTCCCCCGGGGAGTTTCTCCTGCCCCCATCCGAGTGCAGTCATCTTCACTTCGCAGCCTCTGCCCGGGGCAGGGGTCACAACCAGTGGGCAGTGGGTCTGGGTGAGGGGAGGGCAGAGAAAGGGTATCCTGTTCCCCGGCATCGGGCCCATTCTCCAATCATTAACCAGTCGGCATGTCCCCAAACTACACTGAGGCTGAATGAAGCAATCTGTCACCCTGGAGATCTCACCATCCACCCCCCCCCCCCCCCAAGCCACCTGCCAGATGGCCAAGGTAAGAAAGAATCAAAGTCTTTTGAACTCCTTGACGAAGTTTCAGGAGATACTCCATCCCAGGGCTTTACGAAAAACACACACAAATGACATTTCTCCTACCTTTGCCCCGCCCCCCCAAACAAACCAGAGCACATCACATACATATTTATAGAACCAAGGCTGAAAGGGACTACAGAAACCACATGGCCTCCAAGCCCATTCGTGTTTCCCCACGGCGCAGGCTCAACGTGTGGCCGCCACGCTATCTATACTCACCCCCTGTGCCCCACTGCGGCCCAGGACCTACAGTTCCAGCTGATCACTGCTCTGATGTTCGACACGCCCAGCCAATATGCCAAGTGGCTGTCTAAGGGCACTGTCTTAGGGGCCACAGACTCGCTTCCTCCTAAGAGAGCTCATGTGCAGCTCCAACAGCTAGAAAGTTCTTACTTGATCCGATTCCATCTTGTAGCAGCTTCTATAGCTCCGGTCCTGTGTCCACACCAGTAAACCCCCTTCCCGTGGTGGGGCCCTTCCCTCTACCCCAAGTTCCTCATGTGCTGTGGTGCCATTCCTCCCAAATCTGGGAGCCCAGGATTCCTGCACAACTCTGGGGTGTGTTGCGTGTGTGTGTGTGTGTGTGTGTGTGTGTGTGTCTATCCAGACTGGTTCAGAGTCTAAAATGCTCATGACTGCAGCCTCAACATTGGCGGCTTCCCCCATCTGTGTCCATCTTCTTTCTCCCCGGCGACTGGCCACCACCTGCCCAGAGCCTCCCCTGACCACAGTGCAGTGGTTATGAGCCCAGCTTACAAATCAGGCAGGCCCTGCCTCAAGTCTTGCCGCTGACTTGCCATATGGCCTCAGACCAGCAACACCTCCTCTGAGCCTGTTTCCCTGTCTGGAATGCTCACTCTCAGAAAGCAAGAGGGAGGATCAGCGGAGACCACACGAATGTGGGCTCAGGGCGATGCCAGGCACAGAGTGGGCACACAGCGGACGGAGGCTGTCCTTGTCCATGCCGCCGCCCTCGCTGGCTCACTGTGACTGCCACTGGACTCTGCTGAACTCTGCTCCTCTGCCGAGTCCTCTGGCTGGACACGGGAGTGGTTACGAAGGGCAGAAGGCTATTATTTTTCGCCTTCCTCCTTCCCTCTCTCTGCCATCCCTGTAGTTCCAAGAACATGGAAGATGCTTCGTAAGTTGCAAAACCCATGTTCAGGGAACCTGGATTGGACACTTGCACTATTAAAGCAAACCAAAATAACGGCTTTGGCTTCAGATGACGTTAAAGGTTAAAGAAAAAAACCGTATCTGTGACGTCAGTCTCCTCCAATAGCATGTCCGGGAGGGCAGACGTCAGAGGGCAAGGGCCTGTTGGGTGCTGACCGCTCTGCCACAGACATTATAGCAGAAAGGAAGGAGAGAGGGTGTGTCAGTCAGCATGACCGCCAACCTCAGCCCTCCCCAGCCATGATCCTCATCCAAAAGCTGGGCGGGCACTGAAACGGTCTGCAAGGCCCTGCCACCAACTGTTATGCTCTAGTCCACTGCTGGTAAACAGCAGCTTTGCAGACTTGAGCCCACCCTCTTCTCCCCCAGTTCTCCTACTCTTTTACCTTAAAAAGAAACAGAGGGAGGGAGAGAGAGACAAAAGGAGGGAAGAAGGGAGAAAGGGAAAGAAAGTGTTTATCTGAAAAATAAACACAAGGGCTCCACGGCTGCTTTGAACTTAGAACCTTCGTGACATTTCCATTAACTACAAGTTTTAGAAAAAGCCACTGCCTATTTGACTCTCAGTTCTTCAAATAAACATTGGAAACAGCTTGGCAGGATGAGCCCTCTCCCTGCCCCATCCCCCCAGGACCTCAGTCTCTCCAGGAAGAGGTGGTTTTAATAGAGGGGCTCTCCTGCTGGGACGGAAAAGTAAAAAGGCAGCTCCCCTTACAGGGATGACAGCCGGCCTCCTTGGGGAGCGGTTAAGAGTTGTAGTCTGGAGGAGGAGTTGGAGAAGGAGCACGGGGTCAGAACGAAATGTCCCACGGAACTGGAGATTTAACGGTGTTCCCAGTTTACCATTAAGAACATGACGCTGTAAGATGTTAAGCAACTTGCCCGCGATCACACAGATCGGAAGTAAGAGCTCACATGCTTCCCTTCCATTCCAGGAAATCCGGGCTGGCCTTTACAAGTCAAAATCCATTGTTTTTGTTAAATTGAGATACAACCGCCCCCCCACTCCCATCGTAAAATTCATCCCTTAGAAGGGTACAATTCAGTGGTTTTTAGTACATTCACAGAGTTGTGAAAACATACCATGATTTAATTCCAAGCATTTTCATCACCCCAAAAGACACTCTGCACCCATTCATGGCCACACCTCACTGTCCATCTCCACCACCACCCCAACCCTACTTCCTGTCTCTGTGAATTCACCTATGTTGGCCGGTTCACATAAATGGAGTCACACAAGCAGCAGTCTTTAGTGTCTGGCTTCTTTTTCATGGCTTAATGCTTTTAAGGTTCATCCACACTATAGCACGTGCAATACTTGACTTCTTTCTGTGGCGCTACGATCTTCCGTTGTATGGATAAACCACTTCTCGGGTACCTATTCATTTGCTGATGGACATTGGGTTTGTTTCTGCTTTGGGGTAATTATGGATAATGCTGCTGTGAACATTCACATACGAGTTTTTGTGAGGACATATATTTTCGTTTCTCTTAAGAGTCTGTCTAGGAGTGAAATTGCTGGGCCTTATGGCAATCCTATGTTTAACTCTTCAAGGCACTGTCAAACCGTTTTCCACAGTGACTGTGGGATCATTTTGTGTTCCCACCAGTGGTCTGTGAAGGTTCCAGTTTCTATCCATCCTCACCAACACTTGCTACTGTCTGTCTTTTTGGTTAGAACCATCCTGGTGGGTATGAAGCTGTATCTCATTACATGACATTTTTTTAAAAGTATACTTATTCTTTGGCAATGATCCAATGCTAGGACGGGCTTCCTTAGAGGGAGTGTCCCCACAGAAGACGTGGATGAAGCACATAAAAAAAAAAGACAAACATATTTAACAAGAAAATCAGTCCTAGATGAGGATGGTCCTAAGAATGAAGCTCCCTCACCACCTTTACATTAAGTTACTTTTATTATAACAATTAATGCCTGTTTACTGCATTGAAGTACAGAAAATACAGTTCAGTAGAAGGTAAAAAATAGGAATCACCCATCATGTCATTACTTAAAGAAGTATTGACATAGTTTTTAAACTTACGGTGTTGTATCATTTCACTTATTACATGGTAAAGCATTTTCTTATGCCATTGAATATCTTTGAAACAAGTCTTTAAATGTGTACACAGCCATGGTCCCCTGTTGTGGGCTGCATTAGCCTTCGTTCTTTGGTCTCCTAAAAGTGCTCACTTTCTTCTGAAACTAACCATCATGTAGTTCCCAGCACCAGGGCTGTGGTGGGGTATACCTTCCTACCGGCGGGGGGGTGGGGGGGGGTGGACATTTGTGCAGCAGCCCCTGGAGAGCCTGTAGGATGGACAGGCACGTGTATATGTGTGCGTGCACGCGCGCGCGCGCACACACACACACTCTTTACACTTTTCTGGGATGACCATTCTGATCAGAGAAAGCAGAGAGGGTGGGCCCATGAACTTGGGACAACACAGTCCACTCCTGCACTGAAAACGAGTGAGTTCACAGAGCACACTGAAGGGCAGCACAGCCCAACAAAGAGAATTTGAGGGCCATGCTGAGGTTTGAATGCCAGGTTAGTCCCTTACCCAGGGATGCTGGGCATATCCTTAGCCTTTCTAGCAGTAAAACGGGGCCAACAACACCTAAAGTACCTTGCAGGGTGCTGTGAGGGTCCAGTGACAGCCTAGGGCAGTGCCTGGAACACAGAATGGGCTAAAATCTGCTCCGGGGTAAGCAGAGAAAGCCCCAATAAGTTAGTAATGGGGAAGCCAGCCCCCTGAGGAACCCTGAATGAGCAGCCCCTCCCTAAAGCATCTGTGGCCATGTATTTGCCTGTTTACAGAACCACCCCCCAAAGCAGAGGCCACAGGACTCTGAGTGGTGTCCATGTAAAGTTGCTGATTCGGCAAGAGGCTTAGACTGCCTCTGCCAGCCCCTTCCTTCTTATTTCATCCCAGAACTTTAGTATAGATGTGGCTCCTCTTTTCCCAGTTTCTGCAAATCTTCTCTCGAAAGGAATGCCCTGCTCGGCCCAGGAGCAATGAGCAGATGCCACGCCCAGCTCCAGGATTCTGATGCCAGTCTCTAATAAAAGGACCCGTTGTCCCACGGGAGAAACAGCAGGTTCTGGGAATGGAGCAACAGTACAAAGGACGAGCTTGGAGCATGTGATAGCACCAGAAAGTAAGAGAGTGGTCACAAAAAGAGCATGATAGGGCGTGTCAAAGTGATGCGGGAGCCAACTGAAAGAGCTCCCAAAGGCCCAAGCTTGAACACTTTGAGCAATCAAAAAATAACATAGTATTTGATTATAATCCAAAGTATAAAACAAATATCCATGTATCCATGACTAATAATGATGAATGACTGGGAAAATAGATAAATCTTTCGTACAAAATAATTCCAACTAATGTATGAGATGCATCCCCCTCAAGGAAGAGAGGCATGAATTCATTCGCTTTAAGTGTGGGCTGGGCGTGGTGACTTCCTTCTGGGGAGGACAGTATGGGGAGGCCTGGCGGAAGAGGAACAGCTTTCCAGTAGAGAAACCCGATGAACACTGTCTCAGCCAGGTGGGCGGGGTTAACGTCATGTTGACAGCATGTGATAAGCTGGGTACTTTACCTCTGTGACCTTCTGCCCCCGAGACCTACAATGCCAACCGAATCAGGAGAAATACCTGAGACAAACCCAAATTGAAGGATATTCCGCAAAAGACACAACTAGTACTTCTGTAAACCGTTAAGCTCACCAAGAACAAGGAGAGTCTAGGAAACTAAGAGGAATCTTGAGGAGGGAGACATGATAACTTTATTTTTTTTTTTTTTTTTTAAATTTTTTTTTTTTTTCAACGTTTTTTTATTTATTTTTGGGACAGAGAGAGACAGAGCATGAACGGGGGAGGGGCAGAGAGAGAGGGAGACACAGAATTGGAAACAGGCTCCAGGCTCCGAGCCATCAGCCCAGAGCCTGACGCGGGGCTCGAACTCACGGACCGCGAGATCGTGACCTGGCTGAAGTCGGACGCTTAACCGACTGCGCCACCCAGGCGCCCCGAGACATGATAACTTTAAATACAATACAGGATTCTGTAACAGAAAAAGAACATGAGGTAAAAACTAAGGAAATTCTATTGGAGTACGGACTTTAGTCAACAACAATGTATCCATATACCTTTATTCATTGTGACAAATGTACAATGCGACAAATCTAAGATGATAATAAGAGAAATTAGGGCATTTGGGAACTTGCTGTAATATTCTTGTAACTTTTCTGTAAAGCTAAAACTATTCTAAAAAAGTTTGTTAACATTTATTTATTTTTTGAGAGACAGACAGAGCGTGAGTAGGGGATTGGCAGAGAGAGAGGGAGCCGAAGCAGGCTCCAGGCTTTAAGCTGTCAGCATAGAGCCTGGGGCCTGAACCCACAAACTGTGAGATCATGATCCGAGCCCAAGTTGGACGCTTGACTGAGCCACCCAGGCGCCCCTAGCTAAAACTATTCTAAAGTAAAAAGTTTATGAAATGGTTTTAAATAAGGAAATTCTTAAAAAAAAAAAAAAAAAGGAATGTGCCAGAAACAACATCATGTGTACTTCCTTCATTCTCAGTAACGTGACCTGTCCTGTAATCTCTAAAATCTGTCTAAAATCTGCAGACACTTATCTCATACAGCACTCGCAATACTTGATTGCATAATATCTATTGATTTGTATATCCATTCATAAAACATTTTTATTGAGCCCTCACTTGGGGCCAGGCACTGTGTTCGGCCCAAAAGATGGAATGGTGGAGAAAACAGGTGTTTTTCCCTTTCCCCTGTGCTGGGGGCCGTGAGGGAGGTGCCCTGTGGAACTGGCTTGGTCCTTTCAGACTAGGGAGGCAGCTGATGTTTGCTGGGCGATCATTCCGTCCATCCCAGTGACTTCATGCATTCAGTCAGCAATTGCCCTTGGGCTGTTAGGCATTTAAGGAGGCTAATGTCCTTTTAGGACACTTCGGTTTGGTTTATTAGGTTTTTTTTACCCAAATATTTTTTTTCTGATTGTAAAGGTAAATATGTTTATTATTTAAAAATTAGAAAGACACAATAAAGAAAAAGGACGTTTCGTTGACTTTTACCTTCTAGAGATAACTTATTAATATGGTGTATACTTTTTCTTCAAATAGTTTTTTGTATATATTAACATATCAATATTTTTTTTTCACAAATAGGTGAAAAATAATGTCATTATGATCCTAACACTAAATCCTCTATTTTGTGGACATTTTTCAGCTCATTATGTTTCATTTATACATATACACATGTATATACGTATACATATATATTATACATATAGACATACATTTTTTTTAAGATCTGCACAGTTGTCTGCTTCAGTTGCCCCCCCAAATTTGCACTGTGTCCGCAGCTGGCCCCCCAGGTTCCCTCAGCTTTCTACTGGCTCAGTAAAGGGATTTCCCCTTTTCTTGGCTCCTCCCCAGCTGGTGTGGGGGCAGAGGGGGTGGGGTGGGGAGCGGCTCCTGGGAGGAGGTGCCCAAAGCAGGTCTTGAGTCAGGCAGAGGAGCTTCCGGAGTGAAATCATGCCGCAGAGCTATTTGTGGACTCTGCTGCAGGGCCCGCTGAGCACTGACTCAGTGAGGTAGGGGGGGAAAGGATGGGGGCTCCCCGCTCAAGCAGGAACTGGTAACAGCTGATGAGAACTCCCAGGCCTGCCTAGAGCAGAGGCTCTACCCAGAACACCAGAACCACAGTGAATTACCCAGGGCTTCCCATCAAGGGAAATTCCTGAGTTACTTTCACTGATAACAAGACAACTACTTACACCCAGGGTGAGGCCGAGGCTGAGCCAGGGAGGCGCCAGGGCTGGATCCACCCCGCAGAGGGGAGATGCAATTTTCTGCTGTACATCGGGGTGCCAGCATCACAGGAATACCTGCCATGTCAGCTCTGGCTCTGCTTCTCATAAAACAAGGCCAAGGTGCCTTGCATGAAATGGTTTCCTCATGAAAATGTATGGCTAGCTGGCAGTGCTGAGGACTGGGGACATTCAGGTGACTAACTCTGCCTAATGAGGCACCTAGGCTACAGGGTAATGTACCTGCTCCCGCCAGCCTTAGGGACCTCTGGGAATCCTGGCTCGGGCAGGGAAGAGCGCCCTTTCAATTCTCCTGAAGCACTGATACAGAGACTGCTGTGTTCGTTTGCTTAGATGTTTAGTGTCTGATGCTCCCCTCCAAGATGCAAACTCCTTCTGGCAGGGGTTGCCTGAACAATGCCGGGCACATGATAGCTGCTCAATAAGTATCTTCCGGGGGGGAAAAAAAAATGAATGTCATTAGCTGCTCCACTGTGACCTGGGTAAACTTATCTGACTTCTAGGCCTCAGCTTCTTCATCTGTAAAATGGGTATGGTGTCTTCTCTCTAGCAGTTATGGTGAGAATTAAGAGAGCAAATGCATATAAGCCCTAAGTTCAATGCCTGACACTGCAAGAGTTCAACAAACCCATAAATGGACTCTTTCTGTTATCATCATCAGAAGTGAGAAAGATCCTGGACCCTGAGGTAAGCTGCCACATCCCTCGTACTTAATAATGAATTTGCCTTTGTTCAACCAGCCCCACAGGAAGGGGATGGCAGAGGGGAAGGTCGAAAGGAACTGGTGCCTGTGATGCCACCTTCCTAAGAGGATTTGCCTATCAGAGTCCTGGATAGAACCCTGTCTGAGTGGGGAACCCACCGTTTGGTTATGAGCCACAAGCCCGGGGAAGCAGCAACAAGCAACCCATCACTAATTGCCGTTTTGCAAAGCTTTTCCTGATCCGGGCTGCTCAGTCCAGCTAAAGGCACTAATTAGCTGCAGGAGGTCAGCCGTGAGCTAACTGAACAATCTTTCTGCCCTAGGTAACAGCTAAAGAGCCAGGAGGGCAGGGTGGAATGTGTTCCTCCCTGATACAAACCTTCCAGGTAGCAAAGCCCCGGAACAGAGAGCTGCATAGTCCCAGCAAGAACAGCACCTGTTTTCTCTCCTGCCCAGGGGCAGGTCAGTCTCCTCCAGAAGGGAAAGGAGGCGAGGGTTGAATCTCTGGTGATTCTTATTGGGAGGGGGAGAGTAAAAATGGCAAAAAAAAAAAAAAAAAAAGAGAGAGGCTGGAGGAAAGAAGGTAAGAAAAATGAAGAATTGAAATAGAGGGCGCTCTTTCCTTGAAAGGAGAGGTCATTTGGAAACATCTCTTCACTGGAAATCTAAAAATGCATTTTGAAATAGCTAAGAAAATATAGACATTCTCATCTTCCTTTGCTCTGATGGGCGTTTAGAGAATTCACACTTGTCTTCCACTTCTGGCCTTGTGTGAAGGGCGGGAAAACACAGGATACAGTTTCATGTGCTTTTCAAGAAAAAAAAAAATCTTCCTGATTTGGACTGGTTCGCCAGGAGCTTTCAGAGGTCTTATTTGTAGAAATGGAGAAGGACCTTGTCCTTCCAGATTTCCCAGAGATGGCAGCTTCTTGTAAGATCAGGTTGGCTGGGGGGGAAGGAGGGGAGGAAGGGATTCCCCCCTCCCCCATCTTCAGGATATGCGGCAGATTACAGGTAGTTAGAAGCGGAGAGGACCCCATTCTCTTTTGATCCCTTCCCTGCACCCCTCCCCCCAATTTACTGATTTACTCGGGGAGGCCTCAGGGCCCAAGGCCCGGCCTTGATCTCCAGGGGAAGCAGAAGTGATTGAGATGCCCATACATCAGGCTTGTCTGCAGGGCCCATGAGGGAGGAGGGAGGATAAACAGACAAAGAGCGAGGAGGGGGAGATAAACGAATTCACATCAGCTGCAAAGCGCCTCTCCTTGATGGATTAGCACCTTCCTCTGCCCTAATCATTCTAGACAGCCTCAGTGTCTTGGGCCAGCCAGAGCCATCTGGGAACCCTCAGGGATTCAGCTCTAGGTTCCATGGAAATGTTCTGGCAGCTAGGATCTGTGATCCTCAAGTTTATGAAAAAGTTGAATGTAAACATAAAAACTTAATATCTTTTAAATTGTACAAGGAAAGCAAGCTGTTTAGAGTCACAGCCAAGAGCAGGGGCTTTGGGGACAGATCACCTACCTTCGAATCATCGTGTGTGTGTGTGTGTGTGTGTGTGTGTGTGTGTGTGTGTGTTCCCATGTGTAAAATAGAGCCCACAGCACCACCTCTATGGGGTTGATATGAAAACTAAATGTGCCAGTGGGTACAAAATAAACGATATTGGTAGTTTTTTATAACCATTACCGTGACTATAGCCTCATGATATTTCTGGATGTTCTGATTGTGAATTGTTTTCCTGCTTTCTCTGTAAATTCCTTTGCCAGATTATTAGTGGTTCTTATGATTGCCACAATATGCTCTTCGTAAAGGTATCCTCACTTTCTGAATTATTATTTGTATAAATCTGAACTTGCCCAATTCAGGCTGGCTGAAATGTGGGCTCCATGCAAGAGCCCCAGGCTACACAGTTAAGAAGCTAGGTCGCCCTCCTAAAGGCAATTCTTCCTAAATCACAACTACCTGTGGGGAAAGGGCCACAAGTATAAACAACAGTGATGGCACCAAGAAGCCCCAAAGAAAACAAAGTCCCAGCCAAAGGAATGAAATCCTGGAAACACTCCCTTCCAAGGATAGGCCAGGTCCAGTGCACCTGATTTTCTGAAGCTCTCATCTTATTTGAAGAGAAAAAGTCTGGCCTTGACAATGTTTTTAAAATGTTTGCTTGTTTATTTCGAGAGAGAAAAAGGGCATGTGCACATGAGGGAGGGAGGGAGGGAGGGAGGGAGGGAGAGAGAGAGAGAGAGAGAGAGAGAGGGGAGGGAGGGAGGGAGAGGGAGGGAAGGAGAAGGAGGGAAGGAGAGGGAGGGAGGGAGAGAGCGAGTGAGCACGAGCAGGGAATGGGCAAAGAGAGAGAATCCGAAGTAGGCTCTGTGCTGTCAGCACGGAGCCCGACACGGGGGTGGATCTCATGAACAGAACTGTGAGATCATGCCCAGAGCAGAAATCAAGAGTCAGATGCTTAACTAACTGAGCCACCCAGACACCCCTAGCTTGAACTTTTTAAGACACTCTGGTTTCCTCAAAGGGGACTAGCAGGGAGCCAGGGCACCCTGGTTACCATCAATTTCCTCTGGCATCTGGGAAGGAAGGTCAGGGTGGGACAGAATGGGCCACTTCTACTCAAAAAATGTGCTGTCTTCCTGAGGAGATCAATTTCCATCTTCCCATCTTCCCTGATATGACCTGGCCCACGAGACCATCATTGCTCACCTGGCTTTCTGCAATGGCCTAGCTGATCTCCCTGCTTCTCTCTTTCTACTCCATTCCCAATGGAACAAAGAGAAGGATCCTGTTAAGACCAAGAAGCCAAGTCTGATAATGCCACTCTTCTATTCAAAGCCTTCCTATGCCCTCCTATGCCCCTCCTTCCACCCAGAAGTGTGCTCTGAGTAGGTCTTTACATTGGCTTTGGAGCCCTATGTCATCTCGCATACCCCAACCTCTTTCGCCACACCACGCTGGCCCCCTTGCTGTTCTAACATGGCAGGTGTGATGCAGTCACGGGGCCTTGGAACTTGCTGCTCCTTTTCCTGAAACACACCTTTCCCCAAGTATCTGCATGGCTGGCTCCCTTCCTCACCTCTTTTAGTGCTTTTGAGAGATGTAACTTTCTCAGTGAGGTCTTCCCTGACTTGTGTCTGCCCACCCCCAACTCTCCCTATTCACGTTCCCTGCATTATTCTTCTCCATTATACTGCTCACCATCAAATAGCTTGTGTATTCTACTGAACTGTTTTCTTCATGAATACTATATAATCCCCATGGAGCAGGGTTTTTGAGTGTTTTTTATTCATTGCTATAGTCTTTTTTTTTTTTTAATTTTTTTTTCAACGTTTTTTATTTATTTTTGGGACAGAGAGAGACAGAGCATGAACGGGGGAGGGGCAGAGAGAGAGGGAGACACAGAATCGGAAACAGGCTCCAGGCTCTGAGCCATCAGCCCAGAGCCTGACGCGGGGCTCGAACTCACGGACCGCGAGATCGTGACCTGGCTGAAGTCGGACGCTAACCGACTGCGCCACCCAGGCGCCCCTCATTGCTATAGTCTTAACATCTAGAACAATATAGTAGATGCTCAACAAATATTTGTTGGGCCGATAGCAATTTGCCGTATGACCATATTCATATTCATCCATACATCTGCATAAATATTAATCCAGTATCTACCATATGCCAAGTACTTAACATATGCAATCCCATTAAGCCTTGCAACCGCCTGTGAGGAGAGGTCTGCGCTCTACTTTATCAATGACAGAGGCAGTGGGCTAGTCTCCTTCATTGTGTCTGGTCTCCTTACTCATCCCATCCTATCGTGATCACTGGCATCTGTTTTCTCTGCTGACTGGAAGCCCCATGAGGGCCAGGGCCCTGTCTGGCCTCTTCTTCACTGTATCCCTGGTGCTCAGTAAATATCCCTGAAATGAGCACCTCTGATAAAGAGCTGGGGGTGGGGGGTGGGATTCAGTGCCTGACCCTTTATTTAGCTCCTGGATTTGGTTCCCACCTACAGAGCTTTTCAGAAGCACATAAAGCAGTTTACGCAGAGGCTGAGCCAACCAAGAATTCACACTCAGGCTTCTACATCTTTCCTAGCCCACCCACCCCCACCCTGGGCTCTTTGCCAGCAAAGAATAACGACCCAAACAAATTGCAAGACAGGCCTTTTCCTGTAACTCAGGCCTGTACTGTAGTAAAAGGTAAGCCTCTCTGATGAGAGCCTATGGAAAGAACCGACCTCTGGGGGGGCTAACCGCGGTTGTCCACTCTCCCTCTGCCCTAGGCCCCCTCCCCCACCATCTCCCCGCCTCTTGGCAAAAATCCACCAGAGACCCACCACCAGACAAAGGGCAGGAAGATGTTCTAGTCTGAATTTGACCATTTTCCCAGAGAAGCAAGTTGTGTCAGCTTTTTTACCTTTCCTTTTTTTTTTTCTTAAATAATGGATAAAGAGCCAAGAGCCCGGGGGCTGAATTATCACTTAATAGTCAGGTGGAGTTTCTTATTTCAGTTACACAGTTTCCTCACCACAAAAGATGGTTTAATGGACATGGAAGGTCTGATAATTCCTAGAAAAATCGTCATAACCTCAACTGCTATTCATTACAGTCCTTTTTTTTTTTTTTTTTTCTGGGCTTCTGAGAACTGATGAGAAGAAAAGGTTGTGTGTATGCAGGCCCCGCCCCACTAAAGCTTAGAGCCCAGGCAGCTCTCAAAGAACGCCCTCCTTCCCAGTTTCTGACACTTCCATTTGATGAACGCACTCCATTTGCCAGTGGGGAGGCCAAGCCGCTGATGACAGGAAGAGCTCAAAGGCCAGGATTCCAGGGGCTCTCTGCTGATCCACCTGGACAAAGCACATGGGATCCCAAGTACAGGGCTTCACTTCTTCCCCTGCTGACCAGCCCCCTGAAGAGAAGGTCCCCCTGCCACCCTCAGCACTGGGCAATCGGAGACAGGGATTTTCTAATAATAAACGAAAAATGCAGCAATAGATGTTTAGATCACTCATTTCCTGTGCCCAGTCCATCAAAGCATCTTGAATGCCTGGGCTGAAATCTTCCGAAAGACCAAGTTCATAGGGTATGGGCTGCGAGGGGGGTGGGGCGGGGGAAGGGAGGGAAGTCTTTCCAGCCAATTGCCTTTTTTCTAGAAGGGTGGCATTATGGTGTGGTGGTTAGGAGAAGAATTTGAGAGCCAGATGGTTTGAGTTCTAGTCTCAGCTCCACCAGTTACTGTGTGACTTTGGGAAAATTACTTAACTGCTTGTTGCCTCAGTTTCCTCATCTGTACAGTGGAAATAACAGTAACCTCCTTCATGGGTGTTGTGAAGATTAAATGAATTAATACCTCTCTTCTACAGCCCAAAAAAGGGGAAATGGAGAATGTAACCAAACATTCGCACGTGTGTTTCTGGGGGTGGAGTAGGGTAGGGGGGTAGGCACAGGAGGCAGCCTTCACCTGAGGACAGTCCAAAGGTGCCCACATCATCCTCTGAGTTTCCAGCCAGATGACATCCCTGCTGCCCACGTGCCACAGAAGAACTGAAGAAATGACGGAGTGGAAACATAGTATTTATTGTGGTTATTTTAAATAAGTTTATTTTTGAAAGGGTAGGGAGGGGCAGAGAGAGAGAGGAAGAGAGAGAATCTCAAGGCTCCTCACTGTCAGCGCAGAGCCCAAGGCGGGGCTCGAACTCATGAACTGAGTTCGTGACTTGAGGCAAAATCAAGAGTCGGACCCTCAACTGACTGAGCCACCCAGACGCCACTGGAGTGGAAGATATTGTAAAGACATCATGAACCACATAGGCATCTCTCAGGGAGTCCTGGTGGGAGTCCAGAAAAGTCCCAGCAGGCTTGATTTACATCTACATCCATTTATTATTAACTTTAAGAGATCCTGTCAATCTTATATTCTTCTTGAGACAGAATGTAACTTTGGCTACATTTTATTCTAATATGTAAACACTCTCCCCCTTCCTCATCTGGGAAAGATGACAAGCTTTTAGGATCCAGACTGAGTTTCTGTCAGAAACAGACCACAGCCCCCCAAACGCTGCTGTGAGAAGCTAACCCCTTCTGAGGGGCCTTGTGAAGGCTCCATAGGGTGATCTTGCCTCCCAGCCCCTCATCTGCTTGATCAAACAAGAGAATCAAAAAGCAGAGAATAAATACTGCCTGGGTCCCGCATCTGAGGTCTCTCTGAAGGTTCGCTCTTTAACTGTGCTCCTGGAAACTCCCACTTCTGAGGCTGCATCATGACTCTCTACGGAAAGAGTGGGCTTTGCCTTTTATAAATGAAACCAAGATTCACTCAGGCACAGATCTGTGAAGTACCTCTGTTGTCAGCCATGAGTCAGACTTCGCCACACCCTCCGGGTCTGTCAGGTGCTTAGTGCACAGTATCTGACACGGGGCCGGGTGATGTGACAGTAACACAGCCCACACCTGCGTCATGCTGCTATGTGCCATGCCATGGGGCACCCAGGGAGTGGTAACTCTTGCTGGACCACGTGGCCTTCCTTTCTGGAGGGAGCTGGCGGGGCGGGGGGGGGGAGGGGGGTGGACTATGGTAAGAGAGCGTTCTTACAGCTGCAACTGCATTAATTCCGGGGGAAGGACAGGTGCCAGCATCTTGGGGGACTAGGAGTCGTGGACCTGTGGGAAAAATGACCGGCGGGGTCCTCTCTGTCCTAAGGCCGCGTGACAGATCTGGCTGATCACAGAGCACCACGTCTGCACCGAGCTAAGCGGTTCCGTGTGCATCGCCTCAGTTAATCCCCGCCAAAGTCCCTACAGGGTGGGCACAATGCCGTCTCCATTTTCCAGAAGGGGGAACTGCTGCTCAGAGAGGGGTCACGCAGGCCACCCAGGTCACTGCCACTAAGTGGAGGCCTGCGGGTTACTTACGGGGCCTCACCGAGGGCCTGACTGCAGCAAAACCGAGGCTTCTCCCAGACTAAGACACCTCTCCCTGCTCCCCTGCCCTCTCCTTGCACCTCTCCGTATCTCCCCCTGCCCACCCAGCTCGCAGGCAGCCTGTCGGGGATCCTGAAGGAGGAGCAGCGCCTGCTGGTGGGGTTTCCCGCCCTGGAGGAGCCATCACACACAGGACAGGGAAGAGCCTGGAGCTGCAGGAGAGGCTGCTGTCTCCACGCACGGGCAGCAGAGGTGTGAGAAGCGGCCCCTTTCAAATCCCTCTTCCGCAGGTACTAGCCTCCTGACCTGGGGCACATCGCTTCACCCTTCCTAACCCCACTTTCCTCACCCATAACCCTCTCCGCCCCCCCAACAAAGAAATCACTAATATCTACTGGCATTTACTGTATTTATTCTTGCTAAATACTTCCCATTCGGTATCTTATTTAATCCTCAAAAATAAGATAGATCCTAGTTTTAGCCCCATTTTAAAGATTGTTATTGTCTGTGAAAACAGGAACAATATTGGTTCTCAGATGAGGCTTCTGTAAGGACTCAACACGACCATTTATGGAACACACTCGGCACAGATTCGGTGTTTGCAAGGTGAAAACTCAAAGCCCACCCGCAGACGGCCCTAAGGGCAAGCATCCAGTCAGACCAGAATGGAGCCCCGAGACATCCAGAGCAGTATGCTCTTCAGTGACATGCCCCAGCCCCAGGTATCGGCTAGGTGACTCAGCAGAAGGCATTCCACTGGTCCTGGAAAACCCCTCCTGACTGTAGCCAAGATCCTTCTGTTACTCTAGGACGTGAGTGGATGTGTCTGCAGAAAGGATGGAATCGGAAGCTTTGGCTCCTGAGTCTAACACCGCAAAATGGCCCCACTCGTGTCATTGTCAAACCACCTCTGTTTCTGTACCGGCACCATGCCAGGCCCTGCACTAGCCCCGGACACACAGGGAACAACCAGATTAGCCCTTCTCTTAGCACCAGCTCGGGTACCAGCACACCAGGCCCACCTGGGGAACCAGGATGCTGACCTAAGGAGATGTCACTGTTGACAAAAAGGGGTGCTTTCTTTTTGTCTCTTTAAATCACTTCCAGTTGTTAAATGAGTAAACAACTCTAAAATACTTAGGAGATAAGAGGTGAATCTATCAGGACTCCCCTGACCTTTGAAAGCTCAGAGTGAAAAGGGAAGCAGGCCTGGGCTGGCTGTGGGTAAAGTAGATAAACAGCAGTTTCACTGGCAACACAAAGAGACTGAAAACCCTGCACATTTTCAGCATGTGACTAGAATAATCCATGGCTGGGCCCCCAGCACAAAATGCAGGATAATAAAGCGCACAGGAAACGGGGCTATCCAGGGGCCTTCGTTATAACTGACGGAGCACTTACTCTGTGCCCGCTTAAGCCTTTCATGGAGATCATCTCATTTAAGGTTGTCTGCTCTCCCCAGAGTGGGTGGGGGTAGGGTTTAGAGTCATTCTGGCTGGGTGGCTCCAGTCACTCCCACCCGGCCCCGTACCCACCTCACCCCCCTGGCTGGGTGAACTTGGGTGAAAGCATGCTGTTTAAATGCTTTAGGCCTCAACTTTCCTCACCTGTAAAACCGGGACACTAGGACCTACCTGTAAGACTGCTGGCAATCCACGTAGGGCGCGTGGCAGGGTCTGGGGCCCAAGTCCTCAATCAACGTTAGCTATTGTTACTATTACCAGGACAGCAAACAGCCCTTGTGACGGACATGTGTCTCATCTCCGGTACACACGTGATTAGGCTGGGACTGCTCAAGGTCAGAAGCCACTCACACCTGGCCCAAGGTTCCTCTCCAGAAGGGAACCATTTGCCTCCCGGAGCCACTCCCCGCCAAACCGTCCTCGAGGGAGCGGAGCTGCTGATTCTTTCTTGTTTTTTGTTTCTTATCCCCACTTAGGAAATCACCGCCGGAAGCAAACCCATCTAGGGGGGTGGTCTGTCCGGGGGAGCGGACTGCAAACCAGGCGCTGGAAATGCGTGGCGGGGCAGACCTGAGACCTGACTCTCCGTTAACCACTGCCCGGGCTGTGAGCCGCACACCTGGCTGGCAGGCTTTCCCGAGGGGCTGACACACCGGAAGCCCTGGCTGGGCCGGGCTGTGTCTGAGACGCAGGTTGTCCGTGGTTGCCCTGCTCTGTTTGTGCTCTTCCTCTGATGCCAAGGGATGAGACCCAAGCCTGGTACTGGCCATACCAGGTACTTCCGGCCACCTCGATGGGCATCTATCTCTCCATTTTATTTAAAAAAAAATTTTTTTTAACGTTTATTTATTTTTGAGACAGAGAGAGACAGAGCATGAACGGGGGAGGGTCAGAGAGAGGGAGACACAGAATCTGAAACAGGCTCCAGGCTCTGAGCTGTCAGCACAGAGCCTGACGTGGGGCTCGAACTCACGGACTGCGAGATCATGACCAGAGCCGAAGTTGGCTGCTTAACCGACTGAGCCACCCAGGCGCCCCAATCTCTCCATTTTAGAGCTTGAAGATTTCGCTAAAGAGAGCTACCCTCTCTCTCTCTCTCTGAAGCCTGACCTTTAACATCTTTCATCAGCCAAATCCCCTGCAAAGATTGTTGAGTCAAAGAATATCCCAAGTCCAACCCTGGCTATTAAAGGGCAGAACGGAAGCAACCAACAGAAAATTAAAAATAAATGATATCTATTGAGAGCACACGATAACCCAGGCACTATTATAAATTGTTAACAGGTGTAATTACTGATGAATTGGGTGCCTCCAGTATGGTGACAGGCAGATAATAATAGAACCCACCTCACCCGGCAGTTTTGAGGAATACAGGAATTAAAGTATGAAGTACTTAGAACAAAATCTGGTACTCATAAACTGCTCTTTAAGTGACAGATAAGAAAACTGAAACCCAGAGAGGTGACCTAACTTGGCCCAGCTTCCACAGCGAACAGGCCAAGCCAGGATTCAAACACAAGCCATCTGGTTTCAGAGTTGATTTTCCTTGCCCTATATTAAACCATTCTCAGAAATCAGGCTCCTCATGGAACACTTCTTCCTAAGGGATAGAGAGGCTCCTGAGAGCAGATTTCTTTCTGAAAGTTAAATTATACTTGGCCTTATTTGTACGAAGTTGGCAAAAAGATCCAGCAGCCAGGTATGGCTGAGAAGCCCAGGACCTACCTGCTCCCCTCTAAGGCTGCCCCCGCCTCCTTCTCCTCCTAAGCATCTGGCCCCCCTGTGCTGTTCTGGACCATAATGTAAACCAGAAAAGAATCCCACCCTTCGCTGCTGTAACCACAGAAACACATGGACCCCGGCAGAGGAGCAAGGCCTCCTTCATCCTGGGGCGACAAGTGTCTATCATTTATAGATTGGTCTTTGCCGTCGGTTCCTGGCAATGTGTGACCAGCAGCAGCCCTCCCACACAAATGGCAGTGGAAGCACAGAGGGGCTCGCTGGGACCCCAGACTTCTTGCTCCCCCCACCCCAACACCCTGAGGGGGAGAACACCTGCCGCCTAAGGTTGCCTCTGTCGTAAACATACCCTCAGGATCGAGCCTTGGTGGGGCGGACTCCCCACTAGACAGACTGGAATCCCAGAGGTGTAAGTCTCACGCAGGGCCCAGTCCCCAGAGTAGGCTCTGTGCCTGGCCCAGCCCCTTGTAGGACTCACGGGCAGGATATGGAGCACCAGCCAGGAGTCACCGCTTGGTTCTTGGCCCTTCTCTCCCTACCTAGAAGAGGATTCTGTTCAAATGGAGACTCTTCAGCCAAACAAAAAGCAATCACAGTGGGTTTTCTTAAACAAGAAACAACAGTCAAACAAGAGTTTAAGAAAACTCTCTTAAACAAGAGTGGCCAAGGTTGGGCAGGCTCTTGTCCAACCTGTGACAACAGGGATTTTTGTTCATTTTTCAGAAGATGAATCTTCTCCCCCTATGCCTTTCCCACCATTTATATACCTAGCCATTCCAATTTGCCTTGCACCCCATTACAACAGAAAACCTCACTTATTTTTGTTCTTTATAAATTTCCTACCTATATCACGCAAAGGCGTTTCTTTGTATTGAGCGTTGGAGTGCTCAACAAATCACTTTTTGCCAGAAGTTCAGTTTCTTGAGAAGCTGAGCCAACGCCTCCTGTGTGAATTGGCCTTGGCCTGCCGGCTGGTGGAGCCAAGGTGGCCACTGTTACAAGCTGCCGAGTGGGTTCCTCATACCACTGCCACCTCTGGTCCCCTCAACAACTTTGAAGAGGAAAGCCAGAGCCCTGTCGGCTCAGGAGTCAAGGCCCATTCGGGGCTGAAAAACAGTCCAAGAAGTCTTAGCAAGCCAGTCCCAGCAACAGCTGACATTGTACATTTACTGCAGCCTGGATACCCTGCTAAGCACTTCACATGCATTCTTTCATTTAACCTTCCCGACAACTCCACCAGAAAAGCTATTATTAGCACTATTTTGTTCATGAAGAAATAGGTTTAGAGGCATAGAGGAGGAAAAACAGACAAATTTGAGCATCTCGGTGCTTTCTGTTGGGCAAAAGGCATGTGTATGCTGAGCGCTTGCTTACACGAATGAGCACACGGAGAGACTAGAGCTCCGTCTGGGGAACTGAGGTCTGGGCTTAGCTTATGAGCCCACTGTGGAGCCGCTATGCTGTTCTGGAACATTCTGTAAATCCGGGAAGAGTCCCAGCCTTCGATGCATCAACCACAGAAACACAGAGACCCCAGCAGAGGAGCAAGGCCTCCCTTATCCTAGGGTGACAAGTGTCTGTCATTTATGTATTGGTCTTTGCCGTCAGTTCCTGGCAGTGTGTGACCACCAGCAGCCCTCCCACACAAATGGCAGTGGAAGCACAGAGGGGCCTGGCCAGGACCCCAGATTTCTTGCTCCCCCCTCCCCAACACTCTGACTTGGATGCCCTCCCATAAAAAAAAGAAACTTCCTCACTTCAATTATGGCTTCGTTTCCATCCCATGTTGCTAGAAGCCAAGCCGGCTGTTGCTCTAAGTAGGAATTTTTTTTTTAATTTGTTTTTAATGTTTATTTATTTTTGAGAGAGAGAGAAAGAGAGGGAGAGGGAGAGAGAGAGACAAAGCAGGGGAGGGGCAGAGAGAGAGGGAGAAACAGAACTCAAAGCAGGCTCCAGGCTCTGAGCTGTCAGCAGAGAGACTGATGTGGGGCTTGAACCCACGGACCATGAGATCATGGCCTGAGCCACAAATCAAGAGTCAGACGCTTAGCCGACTGAGCCATCAAGGTGCCCCGATATGATAGCTCCTTAAAACTGTAAAAACTATGACACATCACAGGAACATAAAACGCTTGCGACATGGATTCTCTGCAGAGGCGGTTATGACCTGCGCGCCTGTTCCCGTTGGCCGTGCACTGGAGTCCGGGCCAGTGGGACCACTGTGGAACCGATGCTGGAAGCCCAGCAGCACCCCGGGCCTGCACGTTCTGTGCCACCTGGGACGGGTCTCGGTCTGGCCTCTGGACTGCAGCTGTGGTGGGGAAGGCCTTTTGAGCCCGAGCCCACCTGAACTCCTAACTTGGAGCTTTGTCCATATGTTGGGAACATACGTGTTAAGCCCCGTCACTGCACACCAGCAGCAGAGCTAAGACGGCCGAGTACCAGCCCTGTGCTCACTAAAGCGGGTCGTGTGGCTGGTGAGATGAGGCCTCGCCTGTGTCAAGGTGTATACGTCGTGGCCCTGGCATCATGGCCCCCGACGGTGCCCAGTGGCTGGGATGACTTCACGGGGGACTCAGGGAGCTGGCCCTAGAAGAGCAGGGGAGCTCAGGCAGAGAGAGGCAGGAGTAAGGTTCCAGGGAGGAGCAAAGGCAGAAGTGTGCAAGCTGCCCCTGGAACAGAAAGAAGAGGGGGTGTGGGGGGCAGGCGTTCACAAGAGTCGAGCAGGGAGTGCTGGTAAGGGAAGTGGAGGCACGGAGCCGAAGTCTCATCTACTGGCAACATGGGGACACCGAAGGTGTCGGCGCCAGAGAAGTCTCTCCAGGTCTCCTCAAAGGCCTTGCGAGGCTTCTAGCTCCCAGACTGTGAGCTCCGTAGGGGCAGGGGATTCGTTCCCCAGCACCCACGGGGGCGCCAGGCCTGTGGTACACGGTCAACACTTGCTGAATAAAGTCACGACAAATGTGAATCCAGAATCCCTTCCTTCCTGGTCCAAGGAAGCATGGGTTTCCTGCGGCGAAGGGGAGGGCTTCACAATCAAGTGACAGGGTTTTGGCCAATGGAAACAATTTCCCAAATGACGCTTAGAGTCAGCTTTCTGCCCACGTGGGGAGGGGACTTGGTCCTGGGAGAGGACGCATGGATGTAGAAAGTAGAGTCATGGCAGAATACTTCATCCTTCCGGTCTGCACATTGATTCCTCCCCAACCCCAGGAGCCTTGATGGAAATTCCCCCACAGAGAGAGACAATACCGACCCCAAGCTTCCTTCTGCAGCATGAAGACCGGGTGCCTCCCTAACAATTCTGCGGCCACCATTACTGTGATCTTGCCACACGTACGGCACCGTACAGATCGCCCTCTGCTCATTTAATCCTTGGGATAACGTGGAGACATGGACACCATCATCCCCATTCTACAGATGAGGAAGCTGAGGCCCAGAGAGGCTGAGTAACTTGTAAGGTCACACAACTCGTTAGGGGCAGAGCAGGATTCACACTGGTCCGACCATCAAAGTACATGTTCTTAACCTCTACGTTTACCCCTCCTTCAGAATCCCTGGCGTTATACCAAAGAGGAAGGGAAGGAGGGCAGGTGCCCGCAGAATGGGCAAGCAGAGATGGTGGGCTAAGAGATGAACAGTCTGCCCTGGCTTAGGAGGAGCAGGGACGGGCTGTGGAAGAGGGCAGCGGGGAGGGGCCTCTCAGATGCAAGGAGAGCGGCTCCTCCTTTCTCCTATGACAACCAAACCAAAATAGAGGGGGCGAGGCTGCCAGTGGGCGTGGAAGCGCATCGCTCCCCAGTGAATCATGCCTCGGTGAAGGGCGAGGTGCCTGCTCAGACAGCCCGACACTATTTCTGTTCTGCCTGTGCGAGAGCCGAAGGGTAAGAAGCAGGGTTCTTTGTGGAAGGGAGATGCGTGGAGAAGTACAGCCAGAAACATTCACAGACACCCCACACCCTCCCCCAAGCACCAAGGGGACGGTAGGTTGACTGGCTCTTTGGAGAGGACCCTGTCTGCCGCCTTCCCCTCAGTCCCTGTTGACCAGGCATCCACTCCCACGGCCAGCAGGTGTCAGGTGCTCTGGGCCATAAGAGACACATGGTCTTACTGAAAAAGTAAAAGAAGAATTCTTTACTCAGTGTATCTTGCCTTCTACATATTTTTGTAAGACTCCTTGACTTTTTTTGTCTGGGACCAAGTACAATGCAAGTAAGTTAACACGTTCTTCCAAATGAAGCACCACACAGATATAAGGCAAACGCCACGGGAACCTCCCATAGACTTGAGGACACAGTTGTCCCGCACGACACCACGGAAGAGCAATTCAAGGACGTCTGTAGTAAAATGAGAGGTGGTCTACTGCAGAGTAAAACGGCAGTAGTTTGGGCGATACAGACAGATGGAAATGACTCCTGATGCTCGTAGTTCTGCCTCCGTTCAGGGGAACTCAGCTGCCAGGGGAGGAACAGCTTTCCCCGGCCTGGCCCATTCTGAGTGCTCACGGGGCGCGGTATACAGGACATTCGGGGATCTGAGTCCCCTCATCCCCCAGGCACCCTCCCCCCAAGAGGCTCGCCACCCAGCTGGGGAAGGGGAGGCTCCCACGAGAGAAGCAACAACACCGGTCAGTCTCACGTGGTGGTTCCGAGTCCAGGCCGCAGGGGTCTAGCAGAGGGAGAGGAGCCTGGCTTGGAGACTCAAGGAAGTGAACTGACAGGAAGGCCACCTGATACGGCACAGCTCCCAGGCCAGAACCCCATGACTCCACACCTGGGAGAGGGATGAGGAGGGCCAGGCAGGGGGCCAGATGCCCAGGCCCCTTCCTGAAACTTCACATTAACCCACTTCCTTTGGTCTGTTCCTCAAAGTAGTCACATCTCTACTCTTGCTGGGACTGACTTCCCTTTAGGAGCAGGTACCTTTTGGGGTGTCTGGGCAGCTCATAATGACCACCCCTTAACTAGCCTGACTTAGTCACAGAGGGAGGGTGCCATGTGACAGCGTGACCCAGCCTCCACTGGACCACTGACCCCTTCCCAGAGAATTGGAAGAGGGATCTAGAAAGGTTCCTAAGACGTACCCCATCCCATCCCCAACTAAGTTTACAAAAGAAGCCCATGGAAGAGAGGAAGGCAGAAAGAAGAAGGAGGGAGAAAAAGAGAGGGGCGCATCCTCCCGGACCCGGCTCTCAGCACATCCCAAGGCTCAGCTCTCCCGCCTTTGGGCTCTGCCTGCTTCCAAAAATCCTTCTCCTTTTCTATTTCTACCTTATACTCAAATATGCTTCTTATAACTTGCAACCACAGGAGTCCTCCCTCATCTAGTGCCAGGGCCAGTGAAACTACCAGTGGGGCCAGAAGAGGCTGGGGGGTCTCCAGGAAGCCATGAGGTGACCAGACCCGGACACCTGGTCCTCTCCTGCCTGGTTGCCTGGTTCTAGGTGGTTATCACCCAGCCCATGGAGCTGACTCCAGCTTTACCAGCTCAGGGCTGACTCCATCCCTCCTACAGGAGAAGTGGGGCTTCCACGGCTGCCCATCAGCGGAAGAGCCTCCTATTAGTGCTGGCCCTGAGCTCCCTCCCCCACTTTCCAGCTAATGCCCATCCCTGCGCTGGGGAAGACTGGCCCCAGTTATCTCCTCAGCATTTTTCCCGGATGACAGCAGGCTTGCCTGCTGCTAAACCAAACGCGCCGGCCCCCTCTGGGCCGGAAGCATCACTGTCATCGTCTCTCATCTCCTCACTTGCACCAGAGCACATCAGAGGCCTGGGATTCTTCACTCCTTTCCTTCAGAAGGACTGGGAGCACCGCCCGTGACACAGCCACCGCCCCGGCCCAGGCCCCGCTGCACAGAAGCCAGCCTGGCTTACTGAAATAGCCACACTGACTCCAGTGGGGGCCACAGAGGAAGCAGAAAGCCCATGCCTATCTCAGCTTCTTCCTGCCTGGGAACCGTGCCCCTCCTCCCTCTCCCACCCACTGGAAGGAGTTAACGGCTTTCTTTAATCTCCCAAAGAAGGGCTACTTCTTGGTATTCAGGGCACTTGGAACAAAACTGCCTTATCTGGTCATCACCCCCTTGGGCATAAGATGACCGCACTCCCTCCTTCAACCCCCCCACCCAACCCCCTTGGTGAAGTTCACCTGTCCTTCCTTAGGTAGGTCATAAGGGCATGGCCCGTATAGGTGTGTATTTTCCCATGTGGTGTCGTAGTGGAGTGATAACACCCACAGCTTAACAAATCATGTCTTAAATAACAAGAAATCACATGAGCACTCATGAAATGCCAGGTACCGAGCTGACTGCTTGGCAGACACAATCTCATTAAACCCTTACAACTACCCTATAAGCAATGGGTATGTTTTCCAGGCTACAGATGAGGAAGCTGAGGCTCCGAAAATCGAGGTCACCTCCCAAGTCCTATGGCTGGTGACTGACAGCCTAGATCAAATCCCCATTGCCCAAGCTCAACTTCCCCCCATGACTATAAGCTCCCAAGCCCCCATTCCTTCTGACCTCAAAACGAAGAGAAGCTTCTATTACCAACTACGCCCTTACACTGGTATACAGTGGCACTGGTGACTATGGTGGCGACCAGCCATGTGTGGCTACTGAGAGCTTAAAGGAAAGCAATGGATATCAGGAACGAAATTTTTACTTTCATTTAGTTTTAATTAGTTTAAATTTAAAACAGCCACATGTGGTTAGTGGCTATCATCCTGGACAACACAGATATAAAATCGTATTTTGTGCAAAGTACTTCCATATGTACCATATTCAATTTTCAGGCAAGTAAAATTAACCCCTTTTACAGATGAAAAAATTGAAGTTCAGAGATTTGCTCAAGTTGAACCGAACACTTCACTCCAAGCTCTCGAACTATTTCCGTCACATGCCCTCTACTCAAACTTGACCTCTGACCTTAGGGCCAGGAGAGAAGATCTTGACTGAGCCCCACTCTGGCTCCACCATTCAACTGATACATCACTTTCTCACCTTCCCCTCCTCCATGCTGAGAAATAAGAGGGACAAATGTACATGGTAGAGGGTTCCAGAGAGCCTGGGGTATGCTCTCCTCAGACTAAAGGGACAGGTGGTCAGGATTCAAGATCCTTCTAAACTCCTGCGTGGTTCCAAGGCACCCTTCTAAAAATGAGGCAGATGAGGCAGAATTTAGATAAATTCTTTACTTTGTCCACCAATCTTGTTCCAGGAGCCAAAATTAGGGGGGGGGGGGGATACATTGTGATCCCATATTCTGGCCTCAAGGACATTCCAATGCCTCAGTAAGTGAAACCCAACTCCTGATCATTTCCTTTAGGACCAATCCAATCCCCAGGACATTGCCATTCAGCCAAAATGGTATAATCCACTGGGTGGGCATTAAGTCCTTGCCAAACACCCTGGCACTCACCCAACACTCACTCCCATTCCCGTTTCTTTGTGAAACCCAACTGACGAGTCTCAGCTGTGATGCCCACACTACAGTCAGTTTATAATCATACACCCATACTACAGCCCGTTTATAATCTCCCGGGGGGGCAGGGGGACATCTAGAAGCAGGAATAAATTACACGAGGAACAAATGGAAAACGTGAATTAATAAAACACAGACAGAAAATAAACCACTAGCCCAGCCACTAGTGACCAGTGCAATGTTATTTTTTTCCCTCTGGTCCCTGGTGAATGCCCCCAAATTCTGGGAAAGGCTCCCTTTCGCCTTCTGAGTCAGGCTTGAAGGAATACTGCAGTATTTTAGCCTTGGGTTTCTAGCAGAGAAACAAACCCGGTTTTGTCATATAATTTTCTGCACCTCCACTGTAATAACACATCATTTGTGGATCTATGCTAAAGCAAACACCATATGGTGGCTGTGTAAAAAGCTGTCCGGGGTTCTGACCTTCGAGATGTAAGGGGTTTGTTTGGGAAAAGGAGGCTGAGTGGGGGGAGAATCAAGACGGTAATGAGACACGGTGTTGGTGTCGGCAACCTGTAATGGGTGACATTTGGAGGCTCAATGTTGGAAAACTAAGCTGGTGTCAGGTTCCAAACACTCGAGGCAAAATCGCCAGTAATTCCTTTTTTTTTTCCTTCCCAAGTGAAAAATGTTTCACGAAGTCTATTTTCTCAATGTCTTACTGCAACACGCACGCACACACACACACACACACACACACACACACACGTGCACTTACTCCAGTGGGGAGGGTACTAGGAGCCATGGGCTATCCAAAAGGAAAATTACATCTCAAAGCATCTGGCTGGCGAATCCTCTGTTTTGTGGGATGCCGTAGCTGTGCAGCTGCAAGAATGAGACAGAATTTGCCCTGTCTGGAGCCCCAGGTTTCTGGGGTTGCTCTGAATCTCTACCACAGCACAGCTCACTCAGATACAAGACCACTCAAAGTAGTCAAGTGCCTTCTCAGTAGCGTAGCTGCTTAAATACCAACTCATTTAAGAAATTTAAAAATTCTAAATACTCTGGGTGCTTGGGTGTCTCAATTGGTTAAGCGTCCGACTCAGGTTTCGGTTCAAGCCATGATCTCACTTTCATGAGTCTGAGCCCCATGTTGGGCTCTGTGCTGATAGCATAGAGCCTGCTTGGGATTCTCTCTCTCCTCTCTCTCTCTTTGCCCCTCCCTGACTCACTTGCACACATGTACGAGCTCTCTCTCTCTCTCTCTCAAAACGGATAAATCAACCTTAACAGAATAAAATTCTAAATACACAAGAAAGCTGTTATTCCTCAGGCATGAAATGAGCCCCAAGAGTTAGCGTGGAGAGCAGCTGGTCCTGGAAGACGGTTTTTTTATGAAGAAGGGTCTTAAATTAAGGCTGACCTCTGAATCCTGACTTGAATAAGCGGAGTTCATTTGGAACGCGTGTGGAGGACAACTGCTCCAGAGTGGACGGACACCCTTGGGTCCTTCCACGGGAGGGAGAAACTCAAAGGAAAATGAACCCGAGAGCGCTGGGTGCCTTCAGAAGACCTGGTTCTTAGGCATCAGAGAAGAGAAATGACCAGAGCAGTTAGAACAGATACTTCGTAAAAAGCAACTCAGAGCAACTAAGTGTCCAGGAGCCCTCTGGGACTCCAAGAGATGACGAAGAGTTTGGGACTAGAAGAGCCCACAACCAGAACTTTCTATAATGATGAAAATGTTCTGTATCTGTGCACTGATCACATTTTGGCTGTGGGCGCTTGATGTGTGCGGCTCATGTGCCTGAGGAAATAAAATCTGAATTTTATTTCACACTAATTAAAATGTAAACTTAATTAGTCACAGGAGGCAAGCAGCTACCATACCAGACAACACAATAAACTCAAACTTCCCAATCACTGTTTACGAAAAGGCCCCCAAACCGTCTCCAGCAAAGCTCTCCGACAGTCACTCGTGTTCTTTTCAGAGAAGGAAAAGCTCAGCCACGCTCACATCTTTTAACACCAGGACAGCCAGCCACAAAACCCAGGCGGCCAACCCGGCAACAGCCACCTCCTAGCCAAATTGGGCCCTGAGGCATGACCCCAGAGGGGACATTCTCTACCCGAGGGTTACCGATCACCTGAAGCCACCAAATCCCCCCAAAGCACATCAGACCAATCGTGGGCCACGCTGCCTCACTTTCCCCAGCCAGCCCAGACTCCCTCTGAGGGGGAGGACCTGAACAGAGGCGGCCTTTCAAGGCCTGCAGGCTGACTGCTCTAATGACACCCAAAACTCCACTGTCACAGAGCTCCCCTCAAAGCCTCAACATGTTTTGTCCTATAAAAATCTCAAGGTTAAAGATGAAGTCCCGTGGCATCCCTGTGGATTGCCATGTTGGCTTGTAAGTCTCCATCCTCTTTTCAGCAGATATCGATTACATACCCCTCAGGCCTTCCCTACAGCTCATTGAATAAGGAATAACACAAATTTCTTTCCCACTTTATCATTATTTTTTTTTTCCATTTAATCCTCATAGTGAGGGAGAGGCAGAGGGAGGAACCATCATACCTGTTTCATAGATGAGAAACATACACCTGTCAAGGGTTTACAGAGGTAGGGTTTATAGAGGTGGAGTTAATGACCCAGCAGAAGACTGAGGTCAACCTTCTGTTGCTGTGGCAAGTTACTTAGCCCCTCCGTGCTTCAGTATCGTGTGTAAAATGGTAGTAACAATAGCCTTGTTAGGCTTGTTGTGAGCTAGAGTTTGTACATTGCTTAGAACTGAGCCCAGCGCAGAGAAAGCTCTACAGAAATGTCTGTTCTTATTAAGAAGGCTGTGATGTGTATGTGTGGGGGGACGTGACTTTACGTTTATATGCCTCGTTGTGTAAACACGTGCATCACTGCTGTGCACGTTATCCTATGCGTGAACAGTTTAACATAGGCTCAGCAAAGTCCAAGCCCTCAGGGTGCCTGCTATTGTCTTCTGTTATTGGCGTCAGGCTGGTTAGCATTTGGGTCTAACAGCCTCACGGGTCTCTCTATCCCAGCCGTCCTCTCTAGTGAGGTCCCCTGTGTCTGGCACCACCTTGGAGCCTAAAGGAGAACGGGAGGGTCAGATTGTACAGCCATGGTTTGAATTCGGTGTGGTGATTTCACGGCAGGAACCAGGTGGGTGAGATAAGAGAGGATGTGCAGCTGGCAACGCCTAAATTCCTAGAAGTAGTTTGGGAAATGGGCAAAAACTACCACAGAAACTTCCAAAAGATGAACGGATTTCTGTTTGGGGGGAGGGCAGGATGTCAAATCCTCCCCAGCTCTGCTCCAGTCCTTCCCAGAAAGAAGCAAATACATTTCTTTCATCTGGGCAGGTGCAAATTCAGCCTTCTGACATTTAGGCATTCGTGGGGTATCTCTGTCTCCTTCCGTCCCTTTCAGCAGGTGGGCTCTGGCCTTGAGCCTTACAAAATGCTGATTGGTTATATTCCTAAACATTCGAGTGTCACCAATCAATGCCGTTTCAGAACTGGTGGGGTCGGTCACAGGGTCATGTGCACTGCTGTCCTCAAAAGTTCAGCACCCCTAGGAAACCGTTAGTCAAGGAATCCCCAGAGAGCTTTCCCAAAATGAACAACAACAACAACAACAACAACAGCAAAGATCTCTGCTAAATGTAAGGCTTTGGAGAGATTGCTTTCGATGGTACTCCTGCCCAGGTGCAGAGTGGACGGAATCATAATCACCATCCGGCACTTCGAGGCGTCCCTGTGGAATCCCCGAGGCCCTGGGAGCTGATGAGGACCGTGGTCAAGTGGAACAGGGAGAAATAAGCCGAAGGCCAACTGAGGCTTTTCCGAATCCAATAACCCATCTGATCCCAGCCGAGAAAGTACCTGCACTGGCAGGGCGGTGTGCCGCCTCCTGAATAATACATCCGCACTGATCACGGCACAATTCAACGAGGGGCCTCCCAAGAGGACACGGAGACACACACCGCAGTTCCGGGGCCGTCGTGAGGAGGCAGGAGAATCCCCAGACCAAGTGCTTCCCCCAGAACGCTGTCCAGAAACCCTCCTATGCCCCTCTAGGGCCACCTCTGCACTGGTAACAGGGGACTAACAGTTTTTCCAAATGGACCCTTGGCCCCGCACGTCCTCCCTGGAAGAATTCCACGGCAGCTACTTATTTCTCGGGTTTTCCTAACCACTCTAACCCCACATTTTACAGACATTAAAACTGACACCCACGCAGACCAAGTGTCCTGTCCGAGGCCACACAAAAGGTGAGGGCACAGCTGAGGGGACACTGAGGCTCCCAATTTCGACTCTAGCTTTCCTTCTTTCCTACTCCACAAGCCACATTTGTCCCAAATGCCTTTCCTATCCTGTGTGGACTCAGAGCATCCTTACATTGCTTTTTTTGTTTTATTTTTTTTTAATGTTTATTTATTTTTGAGAGAGAGAAAAAGAGAGAGAGACAGAGCACGGGTGGGGGAAGGGCAGAGACAGAGAGGGAGACACAATCTGAGGCAGGCAGGCTTCAGGCTGCGAGCCGTCCATGCAGAGCCCGACATGGGGCTCGAACCCCCCAGCCACGAGATCATGACTTGGGCGGGAGCCAGACACTGAGCCGACTGAGCCACCCAGGCGCCCCTCGGAGCACCCTTACATTTCAGTGACACTTCATACATCTTCCGTCTCAATCTCTCTCACACAGGTTCAATAACCCGAAAGATCTTCTGGAGGAAAGCTAGAAGTTAATGTGAAGACGGGAAACGCTGCCAGAACATACAGTGCAATAGCTGTGGGCATGAAAAACCCAGACTGACCCCAGAGACGAAGATGCAGGTACCTCTTTGCTTTACAAAACGATTTCCATAGGATTCCAGTAAGCAGCCTGTTTTTCTCATGCATTTGAAAGAAGATTTAACTTACAAAAAATCCTCCCCCCCCCCCCCCCCCCCCCCGCCAACCTGTTTGGGTTTATACTGATTGCATTGTGGGAAAAATGTACTTTTTTTTTTTTTTTTTTTTTTTTGCTGCCGGATTTTTATTTCCAAGAAACCAAGGTGGTGATAAGGGGGCTTTGAAGGACAACGGTTATTGAGAATGATTAGATTCCCATTTTACAGATTAACAGAGAGGTCAGAATAAAATTATAAGCCCTGCAAGAAAGGAGGCCTCAGGAAACCTGAGGCTGATGGAGCCGTAATGAGTTAATCCACTTAGACCTCATGCATAATGGGCAGTTGGATAAATTTATAATTATCAGCATTTTCACTCTTTTAAAATGCTATCACACATTCTCCTCTGGCTTCCCCCACCCGAGACAGAGCCATTTTCACAGACTGGTGAATAAGCTGCATTCTTCTGGCTTTTAACAAACACCACACAGTGCTGTCTGTACCACCCCCCAAATTAAGTCAGGCTTCTTATAACACAGCTGCAGCTACTGGCTGCCTGCCTTCCTGGAGGCCAGCGCAACTTCCGACTTGGCAGGGCGGGCTCTGGTTTTCACGGACCCTTCCAGCCCCGAATACCACCACACCCCTGGGACGGTGAGCCCGGCACCCAACGAGAAGACGAGAAGACGACACAGACTCCCATCCGCATCGGAAAAGGCATGAGGACAGCCGTCCTCGTGACCTCGCTTTCGTGGAGAAGTAAACGGTCCAGAAACGCGGCAGGCTCTGTGCTGGGCACACAGTAGGTTCACAGCACGCGGCGGCACCGGTCAGGGCCAAGCGCAGCATCTGTAGCTTCTGAGTAGCGTGGAAACACTTGCGGCAAGTCCTTTTCCGTCAGTGCTCTCGCCACGTGTTTTTGGCGGCTGTTACTCCTTGAGCAGCGCAAGGGGCTTGTCCTCCCTCGAGCACTGAGCCGAGGGCTCCCTGCAGATGAGGGACCCGAGGCTCAGAAATAAGGGAAGCTGCCCAACGTCACACTGCTGTGTCACAGCCAAGACCTAGACCCCGGTCAGCCTGACTTTATTCTCGCTCTGTTCAGAACCTTCGAGGGGCCCAGACCCGGTGGAAGAGACAAGACAAAGGTAGGGTTGGAGATACGGTGCTTGCAACAAACAAAGCAAACAGGAGGCCCAGGGAGGCGGTGGGCATCTTCCGATTATACCTCCGGCAACTATAAAATCTATCCCCGGCACACCCCCACAACCCCTCTCCGGTGATTTTTCTTCCTCCATTAGCCTTGATAAATTACAAGGCCCCACGGCAGGGACTGTTTCTTCCTCTCAGCTTTGTTTGGAGCATTGTCCTAGCAAGGCTCAAATAAAGGGCCATTATTAATGGTGACAATAATGCGATACTGTTTTCTCAAGGGCCTCCGCAAGGGCTTGCCAGACCAACGCCATGCTCCTTCCTGCCGGCTTTCACGGGTGGTTTTCACCTGTGAACCCGCCGCAGCCGGGGTGGGGGCTGCTACCCAGCACTGCCCTCCACCTGGTGTTGCCTACACTCCATCTCTTTAGCTTCTCAAGGGCCCTGAGTATCGGACAGGGGAAACAGGGCCCAATACGGCACCTCAGAGGGCCTGCGGAAGACGAACAAGGCAGCCACGGGGACAAAACGGCCAAGGAGATAATGCGCCCCAGCTTTGTTTTGAACGGAGCTCACTTGCAGCCCAGGGCTGGGGGAGAAAGAGCTCTGGGCACTGGTTCAGCATCAGGAGTGCTTTGAGGGCGGCTCTGGTTTTCATTAGGCACTCTGGGCCTGTGGAAGCTGTGACAGGCTACGGGTTCATCTCTTGAGAAACGCTGCTTGTGATGAACGAGGGGACTCAGAAGGAAGCCAGAGTGTGCTTGGGCTCATGTGCAGGGGGCCATGTGCGCAAGTGTCTACACGGGAGCCAGGCGCATCCTTCACTTTCCCGAGCTTTGGGCTCTGGCTAGAAATTCCTTAATAAAGGCTCAGTGGGGGGAGTAAAAGTCTTCTTTGGCAACAAAAGCAATCATCAGGATGGAGCAGGGTGGATGTGGAGGGGAGGTGGGGTTTCAACCCTAAGTTCTTTTGCAGGTTCGCAGCTTTTAATTAGCACATCTCTGGGGACAGAGTCCTCACCTCTACCCCCACGCTTATAAACGGCAGGTCTGCTCTTGCTTTACTTTTACTGTCACCCGTGATGGGCCCAGGTAACCAAAGGAGCTCTTTCTCGAGCCTCTCATACAGATGGCTGACCAGTTCTGAGAGAGGCTACAACAGCAGGCAGATGCAGAATGCACCTGTATGGGTCTGGTGTACTCCCATCATGCACCAGGAGATAATGAGCTCTGCTCTGGACAGAGCTCACAGCCAGGCCCAATGGGGAAACAAAGACCAGGAGCCCAGACCTGCCCCCAGGAGCTCTTTCCTCCAAGTCCAAAGCGCAAGAGCATGGTCAGAAACTAGAGGCACGTGGGACGCACACAATACCACCACCCTGCTCCACCCCTGCCTTCCTGCTGACAACTGCTGGGGACGTTGTGATCTGGGGACTTGGAAGGGAGAATATGAAAGCCCCTGCTAACAAGGGGGTCGTGGGGGTGCTGTGCTCCCAGGTAGCTCTCCTTTCCTCACTGACATCTTTATGGAATCTGCCTTTTGACCGGCTTTGCTCTACAAGATCAATGGTCTGACAGAGAAAGTTTCCACCATCTTCTCTGAGGGAAGCACCTAGGCCTTACCAGTCTTCTCCAGCAGGACCAAAAGGGAGTATCAGCCCCATCAGAAAGGTCTCCAAGCCCTCCTGATCTTTTAGCAGCAGCTTGGAGAGGAGCACTGGATGGGGAGCACAATGGGCATGGAGCCACAGGCTAGGATTCTAACCTGGACTCTCCCACGGTACTTTTTTTTTTTTTTTTTTTTTTTAGCTGTCTCAGTCTTGATTTCTTCCTCTGTGAAACAAGAACTTCCATTTATGCCACCTCCATGATTAAATGGTAGCACGTCAGGAGTACACGTGGACCAGGGCTCTTTCCCCAGCACTGTGGACAGGAAGAGGCAAGATCCGAGGTCTGGATACATCTCTGCATTATGCTGGTGAAGCTAGTGGACTGGTGCCCTTGGAAATCATACTCAATAACCCTAATCTATGGGATTTTGCCCAGCTACTCTAGGGGAGACCTTTCAAACTCGTTCAGAAAATCATCTTGTTTGACATTTCACTGCCAACGGTTAGTTGGGTGGGTCACTTTTTCTGCCTCTTTTGGTTTTCCACCTGATGCTGATCAAAGAAACCAAACAGAGCCTCAAAGCGAACAGCCAGCTACCACGTTCTCCCTGAATAGGACCCGTGGTGGATGTCATGGACTGGCCCTTTGGGACACGGAACTGCTGGAAGTGTGTCCCAGGACTCTTGCCCTGGTTCCTTCATCCCTAGAATAAGGTGCTTGGCTTTGCTTTCCTGTAAATGTTCTTCTAGCCTGAGATTTCATAATCCTTCCATCTTTCAACGTCCTTCGTCACCAGAAGTGGGGGACTGTAATCCAGCGCAAAAGGTCACAAATGAGGAGATACACATTGCAGAGCCAGCTTCTTCCACAGATAACTCAGCACTCCACCAAAGTGAAAGCACTTACTTTCTTATGACTCAGTTGCTTTATCTAAGGACAAAGGAAAAGGCAATCAGGCCTATCCTTCTGAACGGAGACGCAGGGATAAAGGAAGGAACAGAAGCTGATGCAACCGGTTTCAGAGGCAGGTCTTTTACAGTCCTTAAAACCTGAGCAGTATAAATGGCCCACACATTCACTTTCCGCTCTCCTCTCTAGCAGAAAGAGGAGGGGTCTGGGGAAAGGCTGCACCAGCATTTCTACAGTCTACAAAGTCTCCAAGGTCTCCAAGCAGACCTAGCAGCAAAAGGAAAAAGCCCTTTTTTGAGCAAGGAGGAGAGAGCACTGATCAGGAGGTGCTGAGGCCTGGGATGGAGTCCCACCTCTACCATGAATTCATCATACAACTCTGAAGGACGTCACATCCCTGCCTGAGCCCATTTCCTCATCTGGGAGCTTGACCTAGCCTACTGGAGTGTTCCCTTCTAGCTGACACCGTGTGCTCCTCCTATCAAGCAGGAAAACAGTAGTGTGTCTTGTTATTTCTGAGCAAAGGCCCTAATTGTTCTCTACAGCATGAACTCCTCTATCTAAAAACCACAACCTCTGCATCCCTCCCTCCCCCTGCCACCCCCTTCCTCCGAGATCCGCAAGACTGTTACAGAATATTCATTTATTTTTCTTCAGTGCTTGGGCTGAAGACTCTGATGACTAAGCCATTGAATTTTAATATGCTACTGTGCTCCCCAGAGGATTCCTTCATTTCCCAGCTCCCACCTCCCCTGCCCCCTGCGCCCTCTGTGGACATGTGGTAGTCGTTAGGAACAGTTTGATGAAGTTGAGGTTTGCAGAGTAGAGAGACGGGGGAGGGCTGGTGGTGAGGCATGATAAACGGACACAACAGGCCAGAGAGCCACTCAAAAAATAAACATAAAGCTCCTTTTGAGTGAGCCCACTAAAAACAGACTCCAAAAAACCTTCCCCCCCTCCCTGTGTGTTGTGTGTGTGTGTGTATGGGGGGGGGGGGGTAGGAGAGGGGAGTTCTCCCCATGTAAATGAACACTGCTCAGAGAAAGAAACAATTCTCTTTACTGGCAGCAAGCAGAAGAGCACATCGGGGCGCCGCCAGCCATATGTCACGAATGCTGAGTCCTCCAAAGCCGAGGCTGGCCATCCAACTCTCGGGCTCTCAGGACCGCCAGCCAATGCTGGCAGAATTCCACGAAGGAACCTGGGTCACCACGTCCCTGGCCAAGAACACCCCATTGGAGCTCAGTCTTGCTGACAGTCCCAGAGGACTGCCTTCAATTCCCTTTCCTGGATCCCAATCCCAGCCTCTTGCCCATCCCAGTGGCCTCACTCTGTCTCCCACAGTCTACATTTCCATCCATGCAGTTAAAAAACCTGAGCTCTGAGCTCTGAACACAAACTGGGTAGCACTCACACCAAAAGAACCACTGTGAATGTGCAGAGGCACAGGAACGATTTTGTGGTTGTAAGAAAAGCAACATTTTTTGTTTGTTTGTTTTTTTAGAGATGCATATTACAGCAGAAGGGATAAAATGATGCACGGGATGGGATGACGCTTTCAAATACTAAAACAAACACAAGTTCAAACACAGGTGAATGGGGCAAAATCACAGTAACTGCTGAGTCTGGGGAATGGGTATGTCGGAGTTCTTCACACAACTCTTTCCACTTGTCTGTATGTTTGAAAATATTCATAATAAAGAACAAAACAATCTTAAGGTGCCAGACTTCCATTGGTCACAATTTCACTTGCAACCCAAGTTTCTTCACAAGTCTGTGAGCTGGGAGCGTTATAGGAATCGCCTCAGTGCAGAGAAGCACAGCATCTCACAAGCTGTTGGTGCTGATTTCACTTGTTTGTTACCCAGGAGCTTGGGCAACCGGATGCTACCTAAGAAGGAAGTATCGGTGTTCTTATGCTTTCCAGGAGGCCACTGGAGACTCCGCTGTTTAAATCACCTTCCCTGCTGGGGTTTTTATTTGGGGTATCTCCCCAAGGATCTCTTAGGCACACTCTTCAGAGGCGCTGTAAGATGGCTAAGAAAATTGAGTTTACTTCTCTCCCATGACCTCACAATTGTAAATGATACACGGCTGTCTGTAAAACATACCCCCCAACCCCATTTTTTAAAAAAAGTTACTGACTGAATTTTCCTTTTACACACGTGAGAGCTCAAGCAAACAAGTTCACACGACCACAGCAGAGAGATACTCTGCGCTGCTTCTGGAAAAGAAACAAGAGGCAGAGGCGCCATCACGCCCTGCCCGGGAGGATGCTGCGTGCCAGCTGCGGAACGCCGCTCCCCGGACAACCCACCGCGGCAGCCCAGAACTGGAAGGCCTGGGCTGGAGTCCTGCTCCGCCACCGGCCCAAACCTTGGGCGGCTCCCTGAAGCCTCCCGCGCCTCGACCGCCTCACGTGTGGAGCAGGGTTACCACCAAGTGCCTTGAAGGGCACCAGAAGGCTGCCCCAGGGTGGGCGAGCTGCCCCGATGGTTTCCTAGGGCCGCTGTAACAAGATGCCACAGACGGGGCGGCTTCAAAGAACAGAAGTGTATTATCTTACACTTCCGGAGACTGCAGGCCCGAGATCAAGGTGTGAGCAGGGCCGCCCTTTCTCCGGGTAGAATCCTCTCTTCCTTCTCTCCAGTAGTGGCTGCCAATCCTTGGCACTCCTTGGCCTAGAGACGCGGCCCTCCAATCTCAGCCTCCGCTGTCACATGGTGCTCCGTGTTCAAACTTCCTTCTTCTGAGAGGGATGCTGCTCCTGTTGGACTAGAGGCCCACCCTACTCTATTAGGACCTTGGCCCACTTGACTAATTACATCAGCAGCCACCCTGTTTCCCAATAACGTCACATCCTGGGGTACCAGGGGCTAGAATTTCAACACATCTTTTGGAGGACACAGCTCGGCTGTGACACACTCTTGCAGGCTTATCGGAGTGGTGGCTGCCCTCTGTGCCTCCTGTCAATCTGTGGCTGAGGGGAGGAAACTGCCCACCAGGCCCGTTCGGTGGTTAATATGCTGGAGAAGTGCCCACGGTGACAGGAACAGCTTCTTCTCTTGCGGTTTTTCCTAAAAGGGGGATTGGTTTTATGAAAAATGCTGTGGTTTTCATCAGGAAGTGCCCCTAGCTAGAGCCCGCGGGATGGAGCGTTGCTCCAGCGGCAGTTAAACTGAGAGAAATTCTTGGCTTTGTCAGGAAGGGCAGATTTGCTGTGGGCCACAGAGGATGTGCTTGTATGGTTTTGTACAATACTCCTTGGGCCACCTATTTGCAACAGCACCTAAGTCTGGATGATAGAAGAAACGAAGAAAAAAGAAGCGGGGGACTGAGTCCCTATCCTTCCATGTTCTTCCCTAGAGGTTGGTTAAGTTTTTACGGTCAAAGTTTCAGATAGTAAATATTTTATGCTTTGGCGGCCATCTGGAGAGACCAGTCACAACTACCCAACTTTGTCATTATGTCCTGAAAGCAGCCATAGGCAATACATAAACAAATGGGCGTGGCTGTGTTCTAATGAAACTTTACAGACACTGAAATCTGAACTCCATAGAAATTGTATGCACCATTAAACATTATTTGCCTTTTATGGCTTTTCAACTGTTTCGGACGTAAAAAACATTCTTAGGGGGCAGGATGCATCCCATGGCCTCAGCTTGCCGACCCCGGACCTTCACGCTGCCAGGTATCAGAAGTTGCGTGTTCTCCCGCAGCACACTACTGCTGTCCTACGACCTGGTTCTTCAATACAACTTTACGCTTCATAGCATGTTTTCAGAGGATCACGTGACCTGATCCTCTTATCAACCTTACTGGTGGCACGCTAGACATTATCCCCATCTTACAGATGAGAAAACAGAGACTCCATTAAGTCCAATGCTCGGTTAGCGAGTGGTAAAGCCAGACTGAAATGTACGTCTTCTGACTCCTTGTCTGGCACCCCAGCTAATACTCCACATCACCCAAATGGACTCCAGGCCAGCTACCCACCACAGATGTACCTATGCGTCCACAACTCCCTGACTCAGCATTTGTCATCTTCCCGCTCACTTTTTAAGGAATTCTGCCACAACTGGGGTGTTGGTGCAGAGTGGAGGACTCTCCTCTAGAATCCCAGCTTCCTGACCAAGAAGACCAGGTGTAACGCTGACCTCAGAGAAAGATGGACGTTGAGCAGTTCTCACTGCACCTGCTGCACCCACGCACAGTAAGGAACAGAGTCTGGGGCCCAACCAATTAGCTCCTGATGCATCTAATCGGCTACACCTTCGAAGACAGTGTTCTTTCTTCATCTATGTCAGGAGTTGACAACAAGATGCTTATGGCATCAGGCATGCAAGATGAATGAATGAAGTTTGGGGGGGTGGGTGGAGGCCTACAGCAAATTGGAGAACATCTGCTGCATCTAAAGGGGGCAGATGCTACTCAGCTTTAGCCAACTGTTGCCAGATCAGGAAATCCCTGAATTTTAAATGATAGCATAAGAATTTTTTTGAAAGAAGTAACAGGTCCAAAGATACCCACAGGTCACTGTGTGAAGCCTTGGCCCTGAAGCCTGTCTCTAAACTTTAGGCAGGTGATTCCACCTTGTAGTATACAGAGTTGACTCTCTTTCCTGAAAACACTCATTATGGCAGCCAGAGGTGTGGGTGGGTGGGTTTTTGGAGAGGAGACAAGGAAACAAGCAGCCACATGACCCTGAATAGAGCAGTACAAGGGGGAAAAAAAAAGGCTTGGTGTTTGGAAGTAGATGAACACTGTATTATTCAACACAGGTTCAGCCTGGGGCAGAAATAGAAAATAAGTCCTTGCCATGTCCCTATTCAGACTAAATTGAACTTGATGGTATCCTGTCACAAGACACCTTTGATGGAAATGAAGATGATAATCACTGATGCCATCCAGCATGGTGATTGATAATGTTCTCTCTTCCAAATCTCAACAGTGTCCTTGAATCCCAGCAAGGTGCCTGGCTTGGGCCCAACATTCAGACTCTGGATCCAGAGGAAGGAGCCCTAGGCTCAGTGGGTACCCCTGCTCCCAGTTTACACCCCGTAAATACTTATAACTTGCCTTTTGCACCATGACCCATTATATGCTCCTTGATGGAGAACCATGTTGTGCTCGTCCTTGAAACCCTGGCATCCTCTGTGCCAAAGCTCAGCAGAGGATTCGACCGGCTAATGCAATACTGTGTGTGGTACCCAGCAGGCCTCAATGTTTGCTGAGCCAGCACGGGGAAATCAGCACTTATGGAACATTCATGCACCAGGTGCTTTATCCCACTTGATGTTTGTAATAAAACCAGGAGGCACTGTTATTATTCCCCTTGTACAGATAAAACAAAACCTTTAAAAACCAACTCTAGCAGTTTAAGCAACTTCCTTAAGATAAAAAATATGATGAGAAGTCAAGCTAGGATTTGAACGCAGGTCTGACCCCAAACTCCACTCTTTCACTGGGATGTGAGAAACGCTTGCAGTACGGCCCCGAGGACACTCCTCCAAGGGCCACTGAGCTCGTGCGGCAAGCATGTCCTTTGAGGAAGGGAGCTACCAAGAGGAGCAGTGGGGAAGGCAAAGAAATGATGGCAGTTGACTGGTTCAGTTCCTTCTTGGGTCTGCCGTGGACTGAACAGGGGCCAGGGGCTGCTTCAAGGAGCTACCTGTCACCTGGGAAGCTTGAGTGGAACATGACACAGAGTTAGTTCCCATATTACATGCCTTCTAAATCTTCCTACCTCCAAAGATGCATTCTGAATTCATGCTCTGGAGTCAGGAAGACCCAGTGGCCTCACGACTTCCCGTTGACTTTAGATGACTGTTCCCTCATCTGTAACCGAAGGTGTTTGGCTTTTTTTTTTTTTTTTTTTGAATTTTTTATTTTACAGAGAGAGAGAGTGAGAGAGAGTGTGAGTGGGGGAAAGGGGCCGAGGGGGGAGGGAGGGAGGGAGGGAGGGAGGGAGGGAGAGGGAGAGAGAGAGAGAGAGAGAGAGAGAGAGAGAGAGAGAGAGAGAATCTTAAGCAGGCTCCACACTCAGTGTAGATCCTGACCCTATGACCCTGGGATCACGACCTGAGCCAAAATCAAGAGTCAGATGCTCAACCAACTGAGCCACCCAGGTGTCCCTGGAACTGAAGGTGGTAGGGCACCCGCACCTCCTTGGGTTGCTGGGAGGATGAAATAAAATAGTGCCTGTAAAGTGCTTAGCACAGTGCTTGGCATACAATCAGAATTCAATACAATGTTGGCAGTGGTTTGTTTGTTTGTTGGAACCTTTAATTTTGAAATACTTATAGATTCAAAGGAAGCAGCAAAAACTGTACAGAAAGGTCCTGTGTATCCTTCACCCAATTCCTGTAGATGGTTACATGTTATATAACTATATAGTATGACAGGAAAACTAGGAAATGGACATTGGAATAATGCATAGGTATAGTTCTCTGCCATTTTATCACATGTGCCTGTGGTTTATTTTTATTTTTATTTTTTTAATGTTTATTTATTTTTTAATTTTTTTTAATGTTTATTAATTTTTTGAGAGAGAGATTGACAGAGTGTGAGCAGGGGAAGGGCAGAGACAGAGAGAGGAAGACACAGAATCTGAAGCAGGCTCCGGGCTCTGAGCTGTCAGCACAGAGCCTGACGCGGGGCTCAAACCCACGAACCGTGAGATCATGACCTGAGCCGAAGTCAGACACTCAACCAACTGAGCCACCCAGGTGCCCCTAATGTTTGGTTTTTTTTTTTTTTTTTTTTTTTTTGGGACAGAGAGAGACAGAGCATGAACGGGGGAGGGGCAGAGAGAGAGGGAGACACAGAATCGGAAACAGGCTCCAGGCTCCGAGCCATCAGCCCAGAGCCTGACGCGGGGCTCGAACTCACGGACCGCGAGATCGTGACCTGGCTGAAGTCGGACGCTTAACCGACTGCGCCACCCAGGCGCCCCAATGTTTGTTTATTTTTGAGAGAGACAGAGAGAGGGAGACAGAGTGCAAGCGAGGGAAGGACAGAGAGAGAGAAAGACACAGAACCTAAAGCAGGTTCCCGGCGCCACGCTGTCAACACAGAGCCCAACACGGGGCTCGAACACACAGATGGTGAGATCAGGACCTAAGCCGAAGTTGGATGCTTACCTGACTGAGCCACCGAGGTGCCCCTGTGGTGTATTTTTAGGATTAAAACCATTTTATAATTTATAACTATCATGAGAGGCAGTACAGAGCCGTGGTAAAGTGTGCAGCTTCTAATTCCAGGCTGTCTGGGTTCTACAACCCATTACCGGCTGTGGGAGCTTCAGCAAGGTATTTAACTGCTCTGTGCCCTAATCCCCTTATCTGTAAAAGGGGACAATAGAACTTCTCCAGCAGGACTATTAGGATTGAATAATTTAATACGTGTAAAGTGCTTAAATAGTCCTAGGTATGCATTCAAGAAAACACTGCATGAATTGTAGCTATTATTATGTTCACAGTTTTTATTCTTCCTGGGAGCCAGGAAGAGAGAGGAGAGAATAATTTCAGGCTGACTCTATCTGTCATGGAGCTCAGACCTCTCTTCTCCTTTGGTCAGGATGCTTTACAGAAGTGAGCCAAGGAAATACCAGGCATCCACTTTTGTTGCTGTTTTGTTTTGGAATAAACTCTTGTTGCACTCTGGAGGAAACTCAGACAGTCTAGGCTTGAGCCTGCTTTTGGAAGGCTCGGGGCCTCTGTTGTGGAACCTTGCTGTTTTGGAAGAACAGGGGCAGAGCTAGCTGGCTGGCTCTGCTGGCCTCACTCCCTCACATAGGCCAGCACTTGACCCCAGATAACAGTATCACAGAACGCTCATGCTTTCTCTGGAAGACTCCTCCATCCATCTGAATGGTGGCTTCCTGGATGGACTTCCCGGCGGAGCAAAATGAGCAAACCTCAGAGGAGGTGGATGAAAAAGGAACCCATCGTCACGATGGGCCCATGGGAGAAGAACCAATGAAGTCTGGCTTCTGAGTTCCTAAGACCGTACATCCCCTTATGCAGCAGCGTCGGAGCAACGATGTAGCTAAGAGGAAGGAAATCAGACACCGGCAGCTAGCTGCATGGAGGGCATCACCCCCCAAAACAGGCTGTTGCTATGGGAGAAGGGATAACAATCATTGTGCTAACAGGTACCATGTATTAAGCACTTACTTTGTCTTAGACAAACTCAATTGTCAGACCAACTTTAAGATGTGGTAACACCACCCCATCCTACAGCAAAAGAATAGAAGGTGGGAGAGGCCGTCACAGCTAATAAGCCGCAGAGCCAGGATTGGAACCCAGGCTCAGGCACTCCCACATTGCGGCTCTTAGCCGCCGGGCTGTAGTCCCTGCCCCACGAGCACAGTCCCTGTAGGCTGGGCTCTCATTTTGTTCTTTATTAATGTCATGACACATGTGGTTGGCTCAGTTCTGGCTGCAGCCCTTCTAGTATGGTCTTATGCATCCCTGCATTAGGTAGTGGATGGGAGTGGCTTCTTTATATCAACAAAACCTAGCACATGTCAGCTGGAGAACATTAAAAATAAAAGACAGGTTTTTGTTTGTTTTATTTTCTGGCTTTTTTTTTTTTTTTTTTTTTTTTGATCAAGCAGGTCTCACTGTGTTTCATTTGGAAGGTAAAAGGTCAGACCAGTGGAGTTGCAGAACCCCAATGAAATGGGATCCTACTAGATACATGGGTCAGGCCGCATTGGCTCGCCCTGGCACGATACTGGGCAAACGCACCTTGAAAATCCCGGGTGCGTTACGGCCCTGGAAACATCTCCTGCTTTCCCACTTCCAGCCTGCTCTTGTCCTCAGTCAGAGGCTGCGAGTCATTCCAGACAATGTGGGGGGATGACGTCAGCAGGGAGAACTGGACCAGCAGCCTTGACCGTCTGACTCCTGCCTGGGGCCCCAGTCCTGGGGCTGCTGAGCCTCACAGAGGGGACGGACATCTCCGGGCGGTGATGAGTCACCTGAGCAACATGCGGGCTAGGCCGGCTCGAGATCCCTCATTCCACTGCCTGAGCCTTGAGCGTCAGCGAACTAAACAAACCGTGGGGGCCGAATACGCCACACGCTGATGCCCTCACCTCAAAACCCAACCGGAAAATCAGATTCCATCATTTGGAATCTATTTAGCTTGGATCCATGACAGCGTTCCTTACTCAAGACCTGAGTCGGAACAGGGCCGGAACCCACAGGCTAAGGCTCCGCTAAGGAGCGTCAGACTTGCAGGCGTGGTCCGCCTTGCCCTCTTGGAGTCAGGGCTGTAACCTATGGCAAATGGAAAGCTGGTGGACACCCGCCCGACCCCCCCCCCAAAAAAAAAAAAAAAGTTCCATCCTGCCTGCTGTGGAAACAGCACACACTTGACTTTCTCCAGAGCCGTTTAGTTAAGGGGAAACCGTGGGGACCATGGCTTGCCACAAGCTTCCCCTGAATATTGGCCGTTTTCCTTCGGTTCTGCCCTAAGAAGGGGCTAAAACAGCAACATGATCTTTGACTTCCGGTCTAGAAATAGCTGTGGAGGACACAGGCACCAACTGCAGCTCTGAAGTCCAGAAGTCACCCCCACATCTGTGGGTCCCAGCTCTGTGCCTCCTTTTCATATCATTTCTCATCGGCTGTCACTAAGCTGGTATGGCCAGTTTTCCCTGGGCTGACGGGTCTAGTTAAGGATGGTTGTTAATTATGCGCAGCATATGCTAAGGAATAATAATACGTGCCGCCACCCTTTCGTGTCAAGAACACCAAAACCTGCAACCCCGGAATTCCCTGTTGGGGGAGCCACATGCGCTACTCCTATCGGGTCAGCTGTGGTCTTCTTCACAGGCGAGCGAAGCAACGGCTGGAGAAGGTGACGCACTGTCCCGCCAGAGGTATCACAGGGGGACACCGCTGGCCGGGGAAGAGAGGAGACGCTCTAGTCCTCAAAGGAGGGTCGCTATCAAATACTTGAGCAGAGACGTTTCGTATTTAATCCAGCTGCGTGTTGAGCTTACAGAAAACACAAGTGGCATTTGGGCCGTGCCAATGCGGGAGGGCTGTGGAGTAACAACTCAGGGGTCGAGGCCTCGGCCTCAGAGGGGGGACTTCTGGATCACAGCGAAAGCTCTCGCATGGGAAGAATGACATGTCCACATAGGAGGGAAAAACATTCGACGTCAAAGCCACGTCAAAAATCCTGACTTGGTGTGACTGACAATTCCCCAGACCACACTGCTGAAGGGTCCTGACCAATTTAAAAGTTTTAAAAAGCATTTAAAATAGACCTTCCTGCTCCCCAAAACTTAATCAGTTATTCTTGGCTGCAAATAAAACCAACGCTGGTACTTACTTACAGCTATATTTCATATTCCAGTTACTATTCTTAAGGGAATATATTAATACATAAAATCCTTCTTGGCTATATATTCCATGTGGAAAGAATATAGGGCAACAGGATTCCTACACACACACACACACACACACACACACACACACACACACACTCCACAGCCCAAGCCTGCCATTTCATCTGCTTTATTGGCATACACATCTGGATTATATAAATTTCAAGTATGGTTTTCAACATTAGTACCGCTTAGGGTTACAACACTTGACAAATCTCAAATGCCAGGATGTCAAATCAAATTAGCTTGACCAGCCACAGGAGCAAAGGGGTGAGTGGGATGTACAGTCCGAGGGCTGTAATAATAAACAAAAGTTTGCAGAGGACCCATTGTTTCTGGCTTGGTTGGCACAGAGGTTTCAGGAGTGACCTAGCGAACTCTCAAATCCAGGATAAGGGGGATCTGCCACTCCACGTTCCCATTCCTTATGAGAACAGTCTAAGGAAGTGAGCAGTGAGGCTCGTGGGGGTCTGGTAATTCATCCCGATTCCCACGGTGCAGCATTGTGAGGACACTCACATTCTCAAACGATTCTTGTCAAAGCAAATTCTGCTGCTGGGCAGTTTTGTGGATTAGTGCTATCCCCAAAGACACAAAGTATATAAAAAATATGTTTCAGGATGAATCTATCACCTTCGATCTTTCATACTGCTTGAATCTAATACTACTTGATCTAGCTGTAACAACTAGATCAGGGGCTGGCTCAGGAGATGCTCGATTGGCTGAGAATGTGTGTTTAAGGGCTTAAAGGGAACTGCTTGAACGCACAACCCCAGTTAATCCCGGGTCTCATAAAGGGCATCTCCAAAATTTAAAATTTTACCTTTACTACTCAAGTTCAAGTCTTACCCCCGACAGAGGCATCTTCTGGCGGGTCATGTGACAGTGGGTTGGTAAGACACTGAGTATTTTATGATCAAATCCAAAAGTGGCTACAAAAAAGTTACCCAATACTTTTTTTTTTGCCAAATACTTAAAAATACTTGGAATTAAAATCCTGCCATTTTCTTTTATTTAAAAAATTTTTAATATTTATTTTATTTTTTTGAGAGAGAGAAACAGAAACAGTGTGAGAGGGGGAGGGGCAGAGAGAGAGAGAGACACAGAATCCGAAGCAGGCTCCAGGCTCCGAGCTGTCAGCACAGAGCTGGACGCGGGGCTCAAACTCACAAACTGCAAGATCATGACCTGAGCCAAAGTCTGATGCTCAACTGACTGAGCCACCCAGGCGCTCCAATCCTACCATTTTCTAACTGTCTATTGAAAAATTACAGATTCTCCTTTCTTAATATTCACATATCACTTATTATAAATTCTTTTAAGATAATTAGATTTCTCCAGTGTTTTTACCTAGCCCCTAGCAATGCTAATAGATGTTACATGGAAAAAAAAAACAAAACCAAAAAGGGTTCATGGTGAATCACATTTGGGCACTACTGGGTTCAACAGTGTTACATTTGTTTCTTTCTGCGGGACTTATCAAGAACCTTGAATATGCAAATGCGTATCATAAAATGCCAAGAAGGAAAGACAGCGTAATACATTGCCAAACGTATTTGGCCATGGAACCTTTTTTCTGTGGTGCATTTTTACATGACCAGCATTCTGAGAATCATTTTGGGGATTAGTTGATACTCAAGTCCTCTACTTCATAATCACCATCCTAAATTCACAGAGGGGGAAACCAACGCAGTCCAAAGTGCTGGCTTCCAGACTGAGGGAATGGCTGAGTGTCACCAGCTCCTGTGGGCACACAATGGACAGAATCACAGAATCATGGCCTCCCACTGGCTCCCCACAGCACCTTGTAGGGTCTGAGCTTGTCAGTAACACACTTTACTGCCTGCCAGGTCTCCCGGATGTCCAACACTTTGGTGGTGGGAGTGGATGCTGCACGGGTCTGTTCGTGAACATGAAATCATGGCACACACAAAGCTGTGTGCTGGCATTTCCAAGTGGGAGACTCAACGCCAACTTGGAAACACTTCGGAGACATGCTCCAAGTTAGGCTACCACCAGAGACAGGTTGGGGAGATGCCCAATGATCCTGGCCACTCTGGATGTGCAGAGGGCTCCAAAGACCACGGCGAAACTCTAGGGTGGTCTAATGTTTGATGACTTGTGAAAGACACACATGGAAATGCAGCTCTTATGCGTATGGCTGAGGGAGGTGGGAGAGGATGCCTGTGTGTAGAGATCCTGTTCTCTTCCTAGTGTTCTGACAGTCACCGGGGAAAACTAAACAGAAACCAGATATCGTCCTCTTACTTCAAAATGAAACCTGAAAAAAATGCACAAACCACCTACTTAATGTGGTAGAACGAGCATACTGAGGCCATTTTACTCATCAGCATTAGCACCGTCATTTCCTGCGAGTGCACTCCTGCCATGTGCTTTGCATGTGTTCTGTAATTCAATCTTCACTCCGACCCTCTAAGAGTCGACTATTTTATCCCATTTTACAGATGAGGCAATAAGGCCAGAACAGTCAAAGGTCCGGAGACAGAAGCAAAGTCAGGATCTGAACCCAGGTCTACCTCGTGTCAGAGCCTGAGCTTCCCCAACCCACCCAACCCAACAAACATTTAGGAATCCTTACTTTGTACTATGGGGGCTAAATGGAGCCGATGGGGATTCTGCTGTCAAGAAGAAGTAAGATGTTAAGATGAAAGGCCTGACACATGGAGAGGCAAACCCCAGAAGGCACTAGCAAACATTCATAGAGCAAATGCCTTCTACACCCAGTCACTAGTCTAAGCGTTGTTTATAAATAAACCCATTTGATCCTCACGAGGATCCTATGCGGTAGGTACTATTATCCCCATTGTACAGATTAGGACACTGAGTCACAAAATCGGTTAGAAACTTGCCCCAGGTCACGCAAGCAGAAAGGATGGAGCCAGGATGGGGCTCTGGGACGTCGTGCAGGCTTGACTGCTATCCTAGACATCATGGCAAAGGAAGGTGAGTCTGGAGTCAGGTGAGTCAGGCTAAGTTCCTGGGCTGTGTCTCCCGCCTGTGGGGCTGGTCTGCCTCCAGCGTACAGGTCAGAGAGGAGAGCGTCACCCAGTTCTCACTGTGCCCGTGCAAAATGCCCTCTGCAGAGGCTTTCAGACACTCAGCACCTTCCTAGCTCCAACAGCTGCCCGGTGCCCCTCTCCCCTTCTCATTGTCATTTTAGAAAGGCACAGCTCTATAATCTGTTGGCAGTGATTGTTTTCCCAGCCCAGGTCTGGGAGGCTCGATAGCTGTCCTAAGCCTTTTGACCTCAGAGCCCGTTACTAACTTAACAGGCATGTCTAGTGGGATCTGCCTACAGATAATGGTCCATCAACCCTTACGGACTAGACTATATTAAGCCCTCGAGAATAATGGACAATTTAAGCACCTACTATTCAGCCAGATACTAAAGGGGTTACTTTAAGTCATCACTTCTAATCCTTACAACCACCCTGTTTTATAGAAGTTAAGTAACTCACCCAAGGGTGAGCCTGTAATGGGAGGAGGCAGAATGCTACGTGAAGAGCTGGAGAACTCAAAATCCCTGGGTGCTTTCCTCGACACCAACTGCTCTTCCTAAGACATGCATATCATTAAAGAGAGTATAATGAAGAAAACGGGAAATGCCCTAATTGTGATATGGATAAAGCAAAAAAAGAGAGGCTGTTCCAAGCCAGGAGGAGGTAGCATTTGGAGGGGGCGCAGCTGCTTTCTAAGGGGGAGCCTGGGACATAATGTGACCAACAGCTAATGGCACTCCAGGAACGAGAACCTCCGCCCAAAGCCACAGTCTCAACAACGCCTGACATCCAGCAAAGTCCTTTCTGGACCTGGAGTGTGTACCTCCTCCCGCACACAGCTTCAGACATCCCTTTAGCAAATACCAAGTATCCAGCAAGCATTCTCTAAGCCCTTCTTATGGAAACAGCTGATGCTGGTTCCACCCAGGCTGGCTCTCAAATCTGTGTCTGCCCTTTGGTGTGGAGGTCACTCCCTCTGGGAGCCTGGCTCCCAGCTCTGCACTGGCTTGAAACCACCTCAAGTTCCCCTTTTAGCACAGCCACTCACACCCAAGCTGTGGATCTGTTCTGGCTTCTACCAAAGTCCAAGGTGTGGCCCCAATACGTGCATCCAGTGTCATTCTTCCCAACCACTTACAAGAGCCTGTGTACCTCCCCTGTCGAGACAATCCTGTGGCCATCACCAATGCTGTGCCAACCATGCTTTGTGGCCACGTGGGTTCCAGAGGCAAAAAATGGGTTTTCTTCAGAAAACCTAGATGATTCCTAAGAGCCATTTTCCACAATGAAGGTGCACCGCCTAGCTCTAGCATATTGACAGCTTACTCTCCTGAAATCATTATTAATGGATACAGGCTACCTCCCAGGAGGGAGTCAAGTCTCAAAGTCCACTTTCCAGCTCTTGGAACTCCTGGTCTCTTCTCTCATTCCAATGTTACACTTTTTATAGGCATTCAAAAAGTTATCCTAAAGTAATCACTTAGACCATTGCAAATATTTTGCTACAGATGAAATTCATGCCAGTGTTGGAAAATCAGAGAAAGAAGCTGTAAACCAAAATGCCCAGGCACAGGTGATGAACTATGTAAATCCATTATACAGAACATCCCATATAATGAAATACTTTGCAAGACATTAAAAATGAAAATGTAGAAGACCTACGCTACTGACTTGGAATGATGTTTATAAAGTATTGAATGAACAGATGATAAAAGAGTATGAAAGTGAGAATCACATTTCTAAGTGAGAATCACATTTCTGTTAAAAAAAAAAATAAAAAAAACCCCAAAACCTCTACATGTGCATTAACTTCTTAAAGGCACTCTCCAAATGGTGAGATTATAAGTGACTTTATTTATGGATCATCAAATAGAAGCACATTAATTTTTAAGTTTGTCTACATTGAACATATTAGTTATAAAATAATTAAAAAAAACTTTTCATTTGATTGGAGAGGCAGTATGTGTCCATTTAGTAAGTGTAAAAATGTATATTGCAGGGGGAAAAAAAACCCCAACATCCCATAAACCCAAGCTTCAAAGTTTCAAATCTACCAGGGGCACCTGCATGGCTCAGTCAGTTAAACATCCGACTTTGACTCAGGTCGTGATCTCACGGTTTGTGAGTTCGAGCCCCATGTTGGGCTCTGTGCTGACAGCTTAGAGCCTGGAGCCTGCTTCAGGATCCTGTGCCTTCCTCTCGCTCTGTCCCTCCCCCACTCACATTCTGTCTCTCAAAAAATAAATAAACATTAAAAAAAATTTTTTTTTAAATTTCAAATCCACCACAGGCAAATAGTAGTAATTTAAGGGCATAGATCAAGATGGAAAATGGCCATTAAATACCCTCTAAGCCAGCTTAGAGGGTATCCTCACAAGGTGGCTCCAGAGGACACTATTTTTTGTAGGTGGTCTTTCAACACCAAAACATTTCTCCGAGAATGAGGAGAAGGTGCTGCCAGAAAACTTAGTCCCAGGGGTCAAGACCCACATCTGGTTCTTTGCTGTCAGTAAAGACACTTCAACCTGGTTTCCTGGTCTCCTAACAAGGCCTCCTGTGAAGCCAGAAAGAAGGCAGAACAGACTCTTCACCAGACAGTGTTATGGGAGTCAAGTGGCTGGGTTCTCTTACTTCTTGACAAATCTCAAGGAGGGCTTCCCTATCTGGGTTTATGATGTCCTGGTACAGAGCTTCTCAAACTCCACACACATGTGACCCCGGAGAGCCTGTCAAAATCCACACTTGGATTCACCAGGTCTGGGGTGGGGCTGGAGACTCTGCGTTTCTGTCAGCCTCCTAGGTGATGCTGAGGCTGGTCCAGGGCCCACAGTTTGAGAAGCATGATTCTATCCATGATTCTTATACGGGGGGAGGGGGGGGGGCGGGGGTGTTGGCTCAGCCCAAACCACATCATGCTGGAGGGCAGAAATGGCTTGGCTTTTGGAAAACCCTTACCTTCTCGGGTCACTAGTGACTAATTAGCAAATGATCTAGATGGAGTCCTGAAGGACCGTGATGACTTAATGTTCCCATTAAAATGAGCCATTTGCCACAGTTACCAGAGGGAGTGGCCCCAATGCTTGAGCTGCCCTCCAGAAACTCTGTATCGCCAGAAACACCTTTGGGCGCCTGAACAATGTGGGCAGTACCAGAGATTCCGTTCAGAAACAGGACACTCATGACAGCCAAAAAAAAAAAAATCAACCCCAAACAGTAATTCTGATTGGCTTCTTCTGACACTAGAAGGTGTGAGGCCACACTTAGGGGGAATTAGAGAATGAACGGGAAGCAGGGAGCGGGCTACAGTTAACAGGAAACGTAGAGCAAAGGGTATAAAAACGGTAAGAGATGGACCCAAGTGCCCTACTGCAGCCGGAAACGGTCCCTGAGGGCCCTGAACAATGGCAGCAGGCGCTGTGCTTGCACACCCCCCACGTGATCCTGTCGGGACCTGGATGAGGTCCCCTAATGAGGCTGGGTGGTGAGGCGACTCCATTTTTCATCTCTGACACTCAGACGGGCAGTCCCCAGCCCAGGACCCTGGCCAGTCAATCAGCCCCCAGCTCTGCTGTGTATAAACACCTTCCAGCCTCAATCAGCAAGGGAGGCAGGTGCTGGAGATCTGGTCACGGTCAGTTGGACAATCTGATAAAGCCTTCCTGGGGTCGCGGGGCCCGAAGAGGCCGGCATAATTAGACCAGGCGGAGGGTCTGTCAGGCAACCCAGGCGGAAATAACAGGCCTCTGCCAATCAAAGGGAAACCCAACCGAGGTGGCGGGTGGGGAGGGGGCATTTGTTGTCCAAGTGGACGGTGGGGGAGGGGAGGCTTCCCCGAGGCTGCCTGGTGACTCTGGCCGGCTGCACAGCTCATTATGCGGGCCCCAGAGCTAGGCGGGGGCTATCGATCACTATCGGGGGTCTCCGGGGACTCGTCATTATGCAGCAGGACCTGGCGTGTGCTCCGCTCTGGCGGTAACCAGAGGAACATGGCAATGCTTCCTTGCCAATGGGAAAACAGGTTGGCCTCCCCACCACCCCCTCTTTTTTAATTATCTTGCAGCTCTTTTAAGCAGGAAGGTGCAGAAATGGACAGTTACTATTAGAAGACCACAGTAGGTTTGTAGTTTACAAAGCCATTCTGTACATGTGATCTCAGGGAGGGCAAAGGCGGGCCAGTGCTTGAGGGAGCAGAACTGGGAAGCCTGGGGCCCACCACCCCACCCTCTGGTCCTGTTACACTCACCCCGTCACACACATGCACAAACTGCTAGGTTTAGTCAGGGATTCCTGTCTGTTTAAGAGCTGGGCAGAGCTCACCAGCCCCTGTCCAGCCCAAGACCATAGCTTTTGGCCACCTGGTCTCTCACTGCTTTTCTGGAACATGGACCCAGAACACAGTGGGGCAGCCGCTCTCCTAATCCTTTCGTTCCATTGTTTTCTGTTTAATTAAGCCCAAAGTTGTCCCCCTGCAGCTTGCATCTGGGATGGATGAGAACCCCATGTCTTCTGGATGGGCCTCTGTCCTCAGCGCAAGTGCACCGGGAAACAGAAGTCTGACTTTCGGCAAATCCTCCAAATGAACTCAACTCCACAATGCAACAGTACTGAAGGTTTCTTGGGGAAAATCAAGGGAAATTTACACTGACTGCTTATGGAAGAACACTTTATATGGCCTCCCTCTGCATACCTCTATTTCCTCCAGTGTTCCTTTCCCAGGGCTCACCCACACACCCACTCCTGTTTTGGATCCTCACCATCCCTCACCATTTTCATGCTGTTTCTTCCTCTTCCCTCATACCCAGCCAAACAAAAGCCATTTACTATTATTCTCAACATGTCCCCAGGAAGCTGAAATACATATTCACGGGCGTTCAGCTGCGTGAAAACAGCCCGTCTCAAAATGTTACCTACATGGGATTCCACACATGATACTCTCAAAAGACAGAACCATCCTGATGTAGATGACGTCGGGGGTTGGGTAGGGGGAGGGAGTGACCATAAAGCCAAAGGGAGCTTTTGGGGGTGATGGAACTGTTCTGCATCTTGACTGTGGTGATGGTTATATAAATGTACACAGGCATTAAAACTTGCAGAACTGGATGTATCCCCCAAAACCAATTTTACCATATATAATTTAAAAAATAGATGTACCCACAGAACTGATCTCTCTTGGGATGGAGGTGGATAAATTCTGCAATTAGGCATGATGTACTGATTCTAGTTGCCAAATAGAGCCACTTCTTCAAAATCCTTCCAATGACAGTCTTTACACAACACACACAGGTTCTCCACCCACGCTATGGCCTCTACCTGCATTCCTCAACTTTGGGGGTCTCATTCATATGCAATGTGAATAGTACCAGAGATCTACCCAATGGAATGCCCTCCCCACCCCAGCCCCCACCCATGGCTGCCCATGCAATCAGAAGAACATTCCGGGCCCTTCTTGTGAACCCACATACCCCTGATCTCATGCACACTCTCTCACGCTAGCCTTCTTTTCTTTCCTCAGATATACCAAGCTCGTTCTCATCCCTAGGCCTCTGCACCACCTGTAATGCTCCTCCCTTCATCCTGCACAGCCAGTGTGCCTTCTGTTCAGTCAGATCCCAACTCCAATGTCTCCTCCCTGGAGAGGCTTTTCCTGAGCTCTTTATATGCAGCACTGTGTTTCTGTGGCTTTTCTTTTTGGTTCTGGAACATTTCACTATTGCTTGTCTGTCCTCCTGCAGAAGAGGGAAGGATGTATGTTTGGCAGTCAGAGGACCATCTTGCTGCCACATGCACATCACCTAGAACATGCCCAAACGTGCCCAAACACAGTGACTGGACCATGAAGAACACAGAGCTTGAACACAATGGAGAAATGATTGTGGGGTGAGTGTTGGGGAGGCAGCAAGGAAGAGCAGTGAAGTCACAAATTCATGAATTCTCTTTTGCCCGTTTTCAGAAGTTTTACACCCAAATATTTCATTTCCCCAAACATTCGATTATTGAAAGATCTTCAAACATACAGCACAGTTGGAAACATCTTGTGGCCAACTCCTGTATAGCCACCACACGGACTAGAGTCATCGCTTACATTTTGCTATACTTGTATTATCGAAGACCTGTCCATTGGTCTCTTCCTCTCTCTGTCCTTTAACCCATCTTTTTTTCCACCGATTTCTATCCCATCATCTAAAAAGACCTGGCTGTATACACAAAAGAAACAAACCAGGATGAGGACATTCCTCGGAGCTATCCCAAGGGCAAGAATAATCAGAGATTTCCAGTAGCTGGGTCCCCTAGAAGCCAGGTATGCCTTTCACGTTTTCTGAGCACTCTCACGGAGGTCTGAAACAATCAAGCAGGGCTGAGCACTAGATGTGCTCTTTTTCCACTGCCTCATTAGTCTTCTTAGTCCTGTTTTTGGGGCGTTGGTGGGGGGGAGGTGGTGGAGGGGGAGGGGAAGGCGGGAAGGCATAGTTAGGGACTCATGGGTCCAGGAGGGGATGACAATGAAGGACGACCCGCAGCCACGTTTCCAAGGTCACCGCTCTAGAAGCAGGCTTCTGTGTCGCTGCAGCCATCACTCCCCAGGTGCACGAGGAAGGTTGTGGCAGAGTATATCAGGAAATGCTTTACTTTATCGCCCTTCCACAAAGCACAGCTTTCCTCTAGGCGCTCCTGCATCTGGTCATAACATCAGCAGTGACCTTCACAGTCCCTCTGGGGTTATTCATCACATGCCCCCACCCCTACCCCTGCCTTCAAATGGAAACCCAGCAACAGGGACGTTGTCACCGAGGTCACATTGGCTGAAGGAAAATCTGCTTTTCTCATTCTGACGTCGGCACTGTCTGTAAGACCGGCTCTGCCCATGCAGAAAGTGGGTAGGTGGCGTCAATCTGTGATCAGTCAAGTTCTGATGAGGATGGAAAGAGCTAGCCAAACATGACTTTGTACTTCTAGGCCTAAGAAGAGCTGCCTTTCACTTCGGCAACGACCTCCCCAGCTTCCCAAAATAGCTTCACCATTCTATCTTGGTCGATGCTTAGACTCTTATGAAAGGTAATGAATGGAATCTTCTTCTCCCCAGGAAAACTCAAGTGCATGTCAACACAACGCTTTGCAATTAATTTTAGGGGTTCACCACGGCGCACTCACAAGGCCTCGAAGTTCCAGCAGCCGTGGTTAATGCCAACGCAGGCTGACTGTGGGCTGGGCTCTGTGCCAGGCATGTGACCTACGTTGTCTCATTCAATCTCACGACAACCCCTTCCTCACTGTCACTGTCCCATTCTCAGAGGCAGAACACGAAGCCTAGAAAGGCAAAGCGATTTGCCTTCCAGAGCTTTATGGCTTATAGGCAGCGGAGTGGAGTCCAGCCAGGCCTGACTCCAAGACCACCAAGAAGCTCATGGCATTCTCGAGATCCTTCCAACCAACCGTGCTCAGGCCATAACTTGAAGCTACCCTGATTTCAAGTTTCCCCTCCCACGCAAATGACTTCTTAAAGTCAACTGATGTGACAGTCCCTCCTGGCAGGCCAGCCAGAGTAGGCCCTGGGCATGAGCCAGGAGCATAAGGCCCTTGGGCCCGAACAAGGGAGGCCTAGGGGCAGGTGACTAAAACCTCAGAGATGGAGAATCAACCCGCAAGGCAAAGAATTCCCATAAAGAACCAGCTCCATAGCAGATGTCAGATCGTACCCATGGGCCCAATTCAGGCCAGATGTGTATTAGTTGGCCCACATAGCTTTGCTTTTTTTTTTTTTTTTTTAAGTTTAAATTTGAATAGCTGTTAGTCAGGGCCTGCAGCTGACTACAGTCCTCACTATTCCCAATTGTCTTACCTCCAACATCTCCATTAACAAAATGAACAAAGATGAATGGCCTAGTCCCTGAAGACATTTGAGTGGGACTCCTAAATCACAGGGAAGCAGTTGTACTGATTCCTACAATGGAATTTTGATACTCGCTCCCAAATGGCCTCCTACTTCTTTGGATTTTACGAGCCCCAAAGCCTCCATCCCAGACTTTCTCAGAACACCCATTTCCATGTTTGCTCACAAGAGAACACTTCTCCAAGCATACAGTGAGTCAGCAAACAAGTAGATGAATGTTAGCTCACACCTTTTTTGTTCTCCTAAGGTCAGAAAAAGATGTGAATTAATGAAAACACTGGGGTATTACAAAACTTTGATTATAAAAATTTTCATATACAAAAAAGGAATTAAAAAATGATTCTAGATGGATTCATTACAACAATGGTTAAAAATACCTGGTCGAGGGGTGCCTGGTTGCTCAGCCGGATAAACGTCCGACTTCGGCTCAGGTCACCATCTCACGGTTGGTGAGTTCGAGCCCCATGTCAGGCTCTGTGCTGACAGCTCAGAGCCTGGAGGTTGCTTCGGATTCTGCGTCTCCCTCTCTCTCTGCTCCTCCCCCGGTTGAGACACTCGGTCTCTGTCTCAAAAATAAATAAACATTAAAAAAAAAAAAACAACAACAAACCTGGCCTAAAAGGGTGCCCACGTGGTCCAGTTGGTTAAGTGTCCAAAACACTCTTGATTTTGGCTCAGGGCATGATCTCACGGTTTGTGAGATTGAGCCCCACATCGGGCTCTGCACTGACAGCGAGGAGTCTGCTTAGGATTCTGTCTCTCCCTATCTGTCTCTGCCCCTCCTCTACTTTCATGCTCGCTTGCTCTCACTCTCTCTCAAAATAAATAAATAAACATTGAAAAAAAAATCTGGTCTAAAAGGGGAGGCTGCATGGCTCAGTTGGTTGAGTACCCAATTTTTGATTTCGGTTCAGGTCATGATCCGAGGGTCATGAGATCGAGCCCCACATCAGGCTCCTCACTGAGTGTGGAGCCTGCTTAGGATTCTCTCTTTCCCTCTCTCTGTGTCCCTCCCTCATACACACGTGTGCATGCTCTCTCTCTCTCTCTCTGTCTCTAAAATAAGAAATAAATAAATAAAAATTTCTAGACCCAGTTGATCTAAAACAAAACAAAGCAAAACAAAACAAAACTAACCTAGTCTCCTGGTTTAGCTTGTGTTACTCCCTTGGCATTAAGAGTTAAAATGTTTACGTAAGTGAAGAGCTTTTCACAAAAATATTGCAATAGAGAAAAGCCATTTTCTACAAAGAAAGCACACATAATATGATGTGACTTATGTTCTAAAGATGTGTGCTACACAGATACAAAGAAAGGAAGGATGTACAATAAGACACCGCCTCATACCTGTCAGGATGGCTACTCTCCTGAAATCAGAAAATAACAATTGTTAGCAAGGATGTGAAGAAACTGAAACCTTTGTGTGCTGTTGGTAGGATTGTAAAATGAAACGGAAAACGGTATGGAGGCTCCTCACAATATTAAAAATAGAATTACCGTGTGACCAGCCATCTCACTTCTGGGTAGATATCCAAAAGAACTGAAAGCAGGGTCTCGAAGAGATTGTCTGCGTATCTGTGTTCATAGCAACATTTCACGGGAGCCAAGAGGTTGGAGTTACCCAAACATCCATCGACAGATGAAGGGCTAAATAAAATATGGTATATACCCGTAATGGAATATTATTCAGCCTTAAAAAGGAGGGCCATCCTGACAGATGCTACAACGTGGGTGAGCCTCGACATTAGGTTAAGTGAAATAAACCAGTCACAAAGAGGCAAATACTGCATGATTCCCCGAACGTGAGGTATCTAAAATAGTCTAGCTCATAAAAACAGAAAGTAGATTGATTACCAGGGGCTGGGGAGAGGGAGGATGTGCAAGATGGAAAAGTTCTGGAGATCAGTTTTATAACACTGTGGATATATTAAATTCTACTGAACCTACAAATGGTTAAGGAGGTAAATTTTATTTGTTTTCATCACAGTTCAAAAAATATATTTAAGAAATGAAAGAAAATGGACCAACGTTGCTAAAGTTTAGGTGTATCTCTGGAGGTAGGATCCTGGAACACATGTGTTCTTGTGTTGAAGGTTTTACAATAATTGAATATTATCAGACAAAAATCAGTAGAGTCATCCCCTTTGGAAAAAAGAATGTCAAGTTTAACAGGGTTCTAAGGATAGCATAAGGGATTATACGTTAATAGGAATTTCCTGAGCGAGGTAAAACTCTGCTTAGGGTAGCTGGCAAAAGAGGGCCATCCGAAATATCTGAGCCAGAGTGCTGGCCGTTACATTCTCTGTTTATTTGAAAGACAGAGACAGAAGGAGAGATCCAAACACGCTCACGTAAGTGTACATTATAAGTAGCCAGGGCACATGACAGATTTAATGAAGCATTTTCTTAGCCTTTTTTTTCCTTTTTTTCTTTTTTATTAAAATCTTAAATGGTGTGAGGACCCTCGTGATTCTATTCTAACCTTCATTTTGTTTCTCTCTCAAATAACACTTCTAAATCCTCTTTTTTTTTTTTAATGTTTATTGTTGAGAGAGAGAGAGAGACAATGTGTGAGCAGGGGAGGGGTGGAGAGAGAGGGAGAGAGAGAAATAGAGGGAGGGAGAGAGGGAGGGAGGGGGAGAGAGAGAGAGAGAATGAATCTGAAGCAGGCTCCAGGCTCTGAGCTGTCAGCACAGGGCCTGACGCAGGGCTCGAACCCATGAACCGTGAGATCATGACCTCAGCCGAAGTCAGACACTTAACCGACTGAGCCACCCAGGTGCTCCTAAATGCTCTATTTTTATATTCAGAAAAGGCCCTGCAAATTCCTCACTTTTGTAAAGTACCATAATGTGCTTATGCGTATTTCCTTGTCTTGAGTTTTTGCATATCTAAAATCAGAATGGAGGGCGCCTGGGTGGCTCAGTTGGTTAAGCGTCTGACTCTTGGTTTCAGCAACGGTCATGATCTTGTGATTTTGTGAGTTCAAGCAGACATTGGGGTCTGCGCTGGCAGCACAGAGCCTGCTTTCGATTCTCTCCCTCTCTCTGTGCCCCTCCCCCCACTTACGTGGTCTCTCTTTCTCTAAATAAATAAATACATACATAAGAATAGGGTTGACATCTATGTATACTCTAATATAGACCTTCTGAGTCTCTCAAAGTTATTTCTAAATCATTATTGAAGAAAAACAGCACTTATGCAAAAGAAATATTATTCTTAGTGCAGTGCCAGGAAATTTAGCAATACCTCGATTAACATTAAAAAAATTAATAATGACATGTATAATGTGTTAGGAAAAAATTTAAAAAGCCAATCAAACTCAAGGGTGTGGACAGTATTACTCAGAACAGGGCTGGGTTTTTAAAAATTGATTCAAAGAGAAATATTGAGCAAAATGTAACGTATTGGTATTTAGGGATGAAAAAAATCATGAAATGATTTTGAAATCATGAAACAAAGTATAGAAACAACTGGACAAGGACAGGTATCTTTGCAAGATGGGAATGGATTTGGGCTCAATCCCATACGAGATCCATAATCTGGATTTTCAAGATGGCAGCCGGAGTGAAGGGTTACACCGTGGCCAGGGAGCAGAGAAGGCACAACTTTCTCTTGTCAAGGTTCTATCTAATTCCTATTCAGCAGTCCATGCCAATCCAAGTAACCCCAGGAAAATACTTTCTAGACTTTAAAAGTGTGGTTCTTCTCTGTAATAGATGGTAGTAGTTGAAGAAAGCAGATATTTTTAGCAGCTCATTAGCCACATATGGCAGATATGAAAATCATCTATACATCATCAAAGACAGGTGGCCTTCAGAAAAGCTTCAGAGGGGGGAAAAAAAGTGGAACAAAAGAAAAGTGTGTGCCAGAGAGGACAGAATAATTGCGACTTGAACACAGACGGATAAGTGTCTCCGGGAATCCCACAGCCAGGACTAATAGCTAAAATTACCAGCTTAAACTATTTCCCATGTTCATTCTCTGAAGTGCTATAAATGGAAACAGTTATAAATTTTTTTCCTCTATAAAGCGTCCATATTCTTCTTTCTAAGACACCAGAGACTAACGCTCATTTAAGACCAACTGAGGAAAAAATAGAATTTTACAGCCACTGTGCAAACCCTTGCTGGGTAGAGAGGGAGTAAGTGGTTCCCAGGTTTCTCAGGCTCCCTGCACACATGAGCGACTGGAGCCTGTGCTTATGTGTGCGTATCAATGAGTTTCAGATCGAAGTCAGTGCCACAGCCATCCCCAAGGGAACTGGCTAAAGTGTTGGGAACAACCTGCTAAACTTTGGGAATTCAGAGGACAACACTATCTTTTTCTAATTGGATCAGGATCTGCTTTGATGTCTTCATCCCAAGTGGACTGACTTCTGCTTCCCAGTCAGCCTCCTGTGCGGGGGGGAGGGGGGGGGTGAGGGGTCTGTAAACACATTCCCAGCCTGGAGGGGGCGGAACTGGAGACCCCTTTGTCAAGTGAACACATGGGCTGTAAAACTGACAGTTCTTCTTTGGAAGATCACAGGCGAGGACAGCCGTGGCTCTGTGCTCTCTGGGGTCGGGGAGGGGAGGGTGGGACATAGGACTGAAAACTGTTCCTCCAACTGATCTTGATTAGATTTACTCCTTACATTGTTTTTAACGTTATTTATCACAGACGGGCTTTCAGTTGGGGAAAATGGTCTTGGGTTCTTAAATTCTTCGAGTGGCTCACACAAATAGAACAAAGGTACCATTTAAGTGAATGTGCTAGGAACCTGAGCTCAGCGGGTTTATACATCTAAAACACAGGCCATATATACTGATTTGCTGAGTCCCAAACCCAGCCTATACATTTTGCAGATCTAATGAACTGGGGCAGGTGACAGGCAAATCTAAATAGACCTTAAATCAAACATGTATTTCATTCCACCTGAAACCCTGGTCTAAAGTCCCCTGGATCAGCACCAGGGCTGCATTCCTTTCGTTCATCCAATAACAACCCCTCCCTCCCCAGTAATGAAGGAAAAGCTGCCGTGTGCTACAACAGGGCTGGGAACGATTTAGCAAAGACTCACTTGGAAACTTTGAAAAGATCTGCAAGAAGTTACATGCCTGGTGGCACAAAGATGATCTTTCCTACTTTGCAAATTGGTACAATGTTAGTGTTAACCTGAAACCAGCCAGTTGACTTGAGGATCATTTTAGTCATGATAAAGATGGTGGCCAGGCCAAGGCCACTGGTTTCCAGTCTTCTCAGAAACCAGCCAGTCATTTTGCCTTTGCACCACTGGAATATGTGGTGCATATAATATGTTCCTATACTGTCAAGTGCTAGGGCATTCGAGAGCAAACAGACAAAAGTCCTGCCTTAAGGGTCTTACATTCCAGTGGGGGAGAGGGGGTTCATGGACCATAAGCAAATATGCAGAGCAGATAGCAGTTGTCCATATGAAGAAAAACTAAGCAAGAAAAGGGAATGGAGAGGGAAAAGGGAGTGGAGCTCCCCAATAGGGAGGTGGAGGAAGTGGTGAAGAAGCAGAGACCCTGAGGGAGACTGTCACTGGGCCACCTGCGTGAAGAGTGATGGGGTGGAGGTGATAGAGGTGCAAAGTCCTGAGCCCAGAGGGTAATAGAAGGAGTCACCCAGGAATTCAGGGGCCAGATCACAAAGGGCTTGTAGGCCACTGAAGGAGCTTGGGTTTTATTTTAAGCGTGATAAGAGGCCCTTGGTCAGAGGAGTGGCATGGAAAACTCTGGTTTTCAGGGAAACAGGTTAGGAGGATGCTGATCTAGTGGAGAGGGGAGAGAATTAGATTCTAGATTATAGCAACAGCAGTGGAAACAGGATTCTTTGAAGGCAGAGCCAGCCGGTGGACGAATAGATCATATGTGGAATAGTAGAAAGGAGAATTGTGGAAAACTGCTAGGTTTTTGGCGGTGACTAAAATGTGCCATGTGCTGATACAGGGATCCCTGGGTGAGAAGTGCATCTGGGAAAGTGACATCTGATGGAGACAGAGGGAAGCTGGAGGTACAATGTGAGTCTCAGAACCAAATGAGATTACTCAAGGAACTGGCATAGATGAACTGGCCCCAGGGCCGAGCACTGGAGAGCTGTGCAGCCCTCAGGGGAAGGAGCAGGAAGAACTCACCAAAGGGACTGTGAACAAGAGTATGGGTGCTCTAGACATGAATAGAGAACTCGGTCCAAGAGGGAACGAGCGATTCACTGTGTCCGATGCTGTACGTGCACCATGGAAGAAACAGGTGAGGGGACGGACAGAGCAGACCCGGTACAATGTTAATTAACGCTGGAGATCTGAGTGAAAGATAGGTGGGGATTCTTCTGTTTGTGCAACTTTCTCTACATCTGAAATTGTGTCAAGTTGAAAGTCCAATGGAAAATGGTGTTTCCGAGAGATCCAGTAAGATGCGGCACATGGAATGGGGCCAGAACCTGACAACACAGGAGCTGTTGATACCTCGGCAAGCACAACTGCAATGCAGTGGTGGCGGATGGAACCCTGCTTGTCGGTGGGACCAACAGAGAAGAAGAAGTGAGGGAATGATGACACTAACTACAGACAACATTTTCAGGAGGGTTTGCTGTACACTGGAGCACAGAAATGGAAGGGGACAGAGAGCATGGGGCCAAGTGAAAAACAGCGTATCTGTTTGCTGATGAGAACGACGCAACAGAGATGGGAGAACTAGAGGAGCAGAGCTCTTTCGTAGGCTAGAGCGGGGGGGATGCTCCTAAAGAAACAGACGGTTGACCACAGACAGGTGCACAAACAGGTGATCCACTGGGGGGGTTACGAGTATGTGGATACAGATGGCAAGGAGACCATTCGATGTGGCAAAGGAACTATAAGGAGGTTCCCTTCTGATTGTTTCTACTTTCTCAGTGATATATAAAGCAAAGTCAGCAACTGAACAGAGAAGGGGAAAGTGAGTATTTGAGGTTTCAGAAAGGAGGGGAGGTGTGGGAAAATAAAATAGTGAATGGACCGCCAAGCAAAGCAGAAAGCGCAGTTGAGGTATGTGGCCATAAATTTCAAGTGAACCCAATCAGGTTGATTGTGTTCGTGTTCTTTTCCAGCCACGTTCAGCCACTTGGGTGCCAGCAGGCAGAGGGCAGAGGTGGGTTTAACCGAGGTTAAGATTTTCCAGAAAGTGTGAGATAGAGTGAAAGACAAGGCAGGGATTATTAGTGACATCTAACATGGGGAGGGAGGGAGGAGAAGAATGAAGGGTGTTCATGGACAGTGGGGTCAATGGATTGGAGGTCCCACTGGAATAGAGGAACCACTGGAGTGTCAGGACACAAGAATTAAGGCAGAAAGGTAGGAGGTGGCAGTAAGAGAGGGAGAGGCTTAAGAGATGCTGCAGAGGTGTTCCAGTTACTGGTCATGACAGGACCTAGGACAGGAGTCCAAAGGCAGGTGGCTGAAGTCAGTAAAGGACAAGACCATTGGGAGTAAGGAAGCCTAGGAACCAAGAGACCCATGTTCCCTGTGGGTGCTGGCGTCACCCAGAATGAGATGCAGGGTGGCAGCGGCAGCAAGGGCCGTGAGGCAGGGGCCAGCATCTTCAAGGAAGACGTTCAGATTACTGAAATAAGAAGTCGTAGCAGGTGGCATAATCTGAAATGTCACAGGCTTCAAAGGAACTGGAGTTTTCTTGTTTGTTTTCTTCTTAAGGGGAAAATGGGGGTGGGGGAAAGCTCTGGAAATGACAGTAAGAACAAGGGAGAGTCCTGACCTGTATCCAGGCCCTGTGTACACAGAGTGTGGGAGAAATAAACAGCCCCTCCCTGAGAAGGCTGTAGGTCAGTAATGTCCTCCAGCCCACGGGAGTTTCCAATTACAACAATATGGCAAAGAAAAGTTTAGTTAAAAAAAAAAAAAAAGCCTGGACTTCTGGACAACTCTGACATGCTCAAAGACACAGAAAAATCTACCACCATTCATGAGTTTGTGTATATGAATAAAAGCCTGACGTATATATGACTAAAAGCCTAATGTTAGGCTTTTAGTCATATGTACAATTTAGCCATCTATATATGGCTTACCATGAAAGGAAACCCCTTTTATAAAAGGATTTCCCTAAGGAAGATAGTTTAGTCTTGGAACTTCATGTACATATCCATTTTATATCCCCCCTTTGTTAGCCTCATGCCGGCGCACAGCACATGCTCTGTGTGAATTCAGGAATGGATTTGCTTTTCCTTAAAGGACCATTGCCTCTATGAAGCCTTTGTGCCTTATGCCGGTTCTCTCTCCAGTCTTTTCAACCACGTACTATTTAAGTGGTTAACTTGAAGAATGTCAGCCAAATTCTGGTTAACTTTTTCTAATGCGCTTTAAGTAGCAAATCTTAAAATCAAAACATAACCATATGTTCAAGCTGAGTGTAAACAGACAGCCTGTCCAATTTTTGTCATCTCACTCAGACTCAGAGACGCTAAGTGACTTGCCCAGCATCACACGAGGTGTGTAGAAACCAGAACCAGAACCCAGGACTCCCGACTACCAACCACTCGATATATACATGACATATCACATGTCCCCACCTCATTGTAAATTTCATGGACCAGACTCGATCACTTACGGCATACCTCTGGCATAAGACTCAGGTCTTAATCTCTACCTTTAAAACACAGAAGACTACAAAAAGAAACTTGGGTTGGGGCACAGTAAGAGGATCTCACTTCTCTTCTTTTAAACCTATTCCTTTTAAAAGCCATTTTACCGTCCGGACTTCCCATAGAAAGCAGTGCTCAGCTTGGATACACCAAAAAGAGATTAGTGCTTCCTATGTACTACTGGGCCCTGCATAAATGTTTAAATTAATAAAGATTGCTGTTCTAATTTCATTCTTGGTGCTTCTCATCCTCTTTCAAATTCCGGCCCTTGAACAGTTTGAGTGATTGAAGATGCAGCTTAAAGTTTCATAGGAGATTTTCAGGGACGTCTGCATTAATCCTCTGCTTCTTGCAATGTAGAAAACATTAAGTAAAATTGTCTGAAGTTAAAATATGTACTTAATTCCCACTACGGGCGATGAAGCTTTTTAGCAGATGTTTTTCTGGAATGGCTGGTGATTGTAAAATAGGAAGAACTGAAAGACTCAAAGTCAAAGCAGGTAAAGAGGATGGACTGGGCAGGGGTTTGGACTGGGAGGCAGGCATGGCCTATCAATTAAATTTCCAGACTATTGCTTATGAAAAATAAGCTGTCTTCGGATCGCTTCTAGGACGTGGCTATCCACGGTGGTCATGGACCAAAGACAAGGAATCCAAATTGATGTAAAAAAATAATCATTTAAGCAGGACGTCCATGTGATGTTTAAGCCAGGATCTCCAAGGGTATCAGGTTCCCTCGTTTGGAAGGGCTGTGTGTTTGGGAAGTCGTGACAGCTTGGTCCTCATGGAAAACAATGAAGGCAGTTGTTTGCACAGCCCGAGGAGGCTGCAGTTCTATAGATCTTGCTCTGTCGGGGGGGTGGGGGGGGTACCTGCCAGTCCCCCTCCAATGGGACGATTTAGACCAGCCTACGAACCCTGCCCAAAGCCTACCGGGGGCTGGGCCTTTTCGTTTGCAACTGGCTTTTCTTTCCCCAGGTTCAAAAACTGACACCAATGATACTCTGGGACCTTGCGCCAAGGGCATTTAGAGTTTGCTTGTCTGGGGCCCCCATTCTGCACTGTTCTTACCCTGGAAGTCAGAGAGAAGTGGGAGACGTGGGAGGCAGCAGGGGGTCGCTGAGGTTGGCATCCTGACTCCTCGGCTCACTGGTTCTAAGAACTGGAGTCAGCTCCTTCACCCCTTTGTGCTAGTCTCACCCCTGAAAGGTGGGAATACTATTACTACCTACTTCATAGCACCACTGGGGAGACTAAGTGAGGTAAGAATAAAAGAGGTGGCAAAGTGCCTGGCACACGGGGTTCTCGGCCTCCTATTCAAGTGGGGGGGGGCGAAAATGGGGGTGCGAGTGCCTTCAAGGTAAGAAAGGGGTTTCTTTTATGGCTCTGAAAAAATATATTGTTTTCTTTTAGAGGAGCTGTTATACAGCCCACTGACTCTAACTGCCTTGCTAGCTCAGCATGAATACCCCTGCATTAAGAATCATGTCACACTCCCGTCTCACAAGTTGCGGAAACCCAAATCAGACTGCATTCAGCTTTGGGTAGTGGGAGACGTAGGGAAGGCCTTTCAATTTCCAAAGCCATGATCAGAATGAAATGTTCTCGTATCAGGCGTTTCACGTTTTAGAATTCAATTACAAAACCCTACCATTTAGCTTGTTAGGCTGGCTGCCCCACCCCAGGAAGAGTGACAAAAGACAATCTTTACAGCCAGGCTCCAAGTTCCAATGCTATAAATCACTGGTTATCGGATGGAGTGGAACTCATTAATATAAACGAGAAGCCTGAAAGGCACCCATTAGCATGCTATTAATTTGTTTGACGATCTCCGGCATGGCAAGAGCTAAAATCGTTAGGCTGGGCGATACTACATCTCATGCAGAAGAATAATCTGGTCCCATTAATTTTTGTCTTGGGCTTGCCAAATGTAATTGGGCATAATCAGAGCGCATACATCCTTCTCATAGCTTTTTCATCCTCTCTTTTAAAAGAAGAAAATTGGAGGTGGGGGATGAGCTCAAACTCTTGGTACTCCATAAACATAACCAGCAGAAAGAGGTTTTAAGTTGCAACAATCCCCGTAAGGACTACAGATGTTTCTACCTTTTTCTTTCCTTTCCTTTGCTCTTTCTTGTTTGTTTCTCATGAAAAGAATGTGAATCATAAACTCTTTTCCAGTTGGGTTAACTTTACTTATCCATCCATCCAGCACATTGATTATGCGCAGGGGAGGGGAGGATCCGTTCTATCCCAGCGGGTAGACATGACTGTCTTCAGTCTTTGCCGTTAATAAGGAGGCATCAGGGAAGGAGAGAGGATGAAGCAGCCCTGTCTAGATCTCTATGGTCTCAAGCCTTTCTGTCCAATCACAGGGCATTTCTGTAGCTGGTTAGTTTCCCAGCTTCTAAGGCTACTACAGAGAAGAGATTCACAAGCCTTGAAGGCCTCTTCCGGGGTCCTGGCTCACCTGGGTCACTGGGGTCACAGAGGACATCAGAGAAGAGGGAGTTTCTCACATGCTCTTAAACGTACCACCTTTCTGTGGTGGTTGCTGCTCAAAGGACACCCCCTTACCCTTGTCATGCCAGCAAACTGGTGAAGACAAAAACTGTGTTTTCAGATGACGGGGCTGCACATAAGGGCCTGCGGACTAGAAGTGGGTCTTCCAATGATTATCTTGACTACACGGAGATTTTTAAGAAATCTAAATCAATGAATGTGGACTCTTCCTGTCCATCAAAAAGGGAGCGTAAACAATAAGTAAACTGGTGCAGTCACATCCATCCGCAAAGCACGCGGGCCTAGCCTCAAAGCTGAAAGGGAGAGAAGAGGAAAATACTGGTGAGTTTTGCAACTCTGTGGAAACACATTCATTTTCGCAGCACCCCTCCATCTGTAATCCAGGGAAGAATGCACCCGGAGTATCCAGAACTCCTCAGTTTCTCCTCACTGCACGATACACAGCAACAGAAAACATCTCAACGTCATATTGTTCAGGGTATAAAATTAGGCAAATATTAGAAGGAATAAAGGAATTAAGATCATGTGTGTTTCCAACTCACAGAGACAATCACTAATAACACTCTGGTACATTTCCGCACACATATGACATACGTTTTTACAGAACTGGACCGTGACAGGTAGAGTTTCCTGTCCCGCCCTCTTGCTCCCCACCACTGGATATTTGCTAAGCGCTTCCCTGGGCCACCACATTTCCCTCAAAAATGTACTCTTTAATGGATGCATACATTTCACCATACCCAAGTGCTGTGATTAATTTAACCGTTCTCAGATGATATATAGACAGGATTTTCATCTCTCCCTGGCTTCTTTGCTAAAATTAAACTCTTCTCTTCCTATCTGAAAGTCACGACCAGACAGATTCAAATCCATCAAGAGATACCCTACAGAGAAGGGGCGGGGGGTGGGGGGAAGGGGACTTGACAGCAGGAATTCTTGCATGAAAACCTCCTATAGGAGAGGCCGACTGGCCCTCTGGCCACAGAGGGCTCAAGTCAAGTCAGAAAGGTTACCGAGGCCTGAGATCAAGTGTTGGTCTGGGCCCACCACTTCTGTAATCAGCTTGAATTGGTCAGTGGGGCCATGGGCCTTAGATGATTCAGTATTTGTGGCCTTGAAAATATCTCATGCAGGAAGCAAAATAAGATATTCCCTGTGGTCAGCTAATGCTAAGGAGCCTCCAAACCCTCAGAAACAGGACCTCTTGAACCCTTATATCCAAAATCAGAAGGGAAGCTGGGGCATTCCTGAAGTTTGGTTTATTACCCAGAAGGCCACCCAAATTCCAGGGGTCTGGAGCAGTCAAGCCTCCAGCTAGTAAATTAAACCATATCTGAAACTTGGTTGATGCTTCTCTGGGAGGACAGGGTTAAGATCAGCACCTGATAAGACACCTCTAACTCAATATCCTGGCTCCAGCAGATTTATTCCTGATGAGTTTCGTCCCCAACATTCCTGTCCTTCAGGCCTTTACAACATGAGGCCTTTACAACATGAGGCCATCGGACACTTTCTCAGTGGGAACCAAGGACAGAGAGCACACAATGAGCATCTCCCACTCACCACAGTCCTCTGGGGTTTATGGGGTTTATGGAAGGTGGCAGTGGTCAGCTCATGTCACTGGTCAAGAGGAAGAGCCACAGGAAGAGGTGTAAAGTAACTTCCTACTCTGAGCACTCTCTCGGAGCAGCACCCAACCGCAGGTCAGCCAATCGTCAACCCCAATCTGACGGCTTACAAAGCTTTCCTTACCAATTCTATCTTCCATTTTTATTAACCAGTCAAGCACGGGTCACTCCACACCGTGATAAGAAGATCAGAAACAGCCTCCCCACATCTAAGGCAATCTTTATCATTCGCAAGGAACTCTTGAGTGGGACAGTGTAGAAGCTTCCTGTCTGGCGGAAGAAGAGATCAAACGTTTTCTTTTTAAACTGTCAACTCAAACGCACTCTTTACCCTTTACAGTGGTTGCACTTTAAATGCATTTAGCTGACATGAATGCAAATATAAACACTTGATGGAAAAAAGCTTCTAGCAGCAAACACTTACATGAGACTCTATGTGCCAGCTCTGTCAGAAGCACTTCCTATAAGAGAACCAACTTAATCTTCCTAATAACCTATAAATTAGGCAGGTATGACTCCCATTTCACCGATTAGAAAACAGAGGTCAAGTAACTGTCCAGGGACACACAGCTGCAAAGTGGTGAGGCCAGGATTTGAACCCAGGCAGTCTAGCTACAGAGTGCTCTTAACCAGCCAAGTGGCCCTGCGGACTGGCATGTGGGGTGCCATTTCTCTCAAAGGGCATAGGCCCTGGAGTGAATGTGGGGCTAGGGCAGGAATACAAACCTGTTCTCCCTCTGTCGACTCCGTTCCCAGGTGCCTCTCTCAGTGCACTTTACGGGCCACTTAAGGGACTGTCAGGAGAAATTTTGGCCATATGCAATTTCTGTTATATGCACTGACATCAGAGCCTACCACCTGTGTAAGGTTAAGACTCTTTAGAGAAGTGTCTGGAATAGCACCTAAGTGCAGACAACTGGCTTCCACATCAGAGCACACCCCTCACGCTAAAGAAAATGCAGGCTCTAAATGAAGACCCCACATAGGTTCACTTGATCTAGAGGAGGCCCTTGCAGCCCCTGGCTGAAAATCAAAACGTGAAGCTGGGTCTCCACGCTCAACTCAGCAACACACGCCCAAGAGAGCACGCCTGGGCTCCCACGTTAACTCTTGGCAGTGTTTTCCTAACGCGTGCGGAGAAGCCTTTAAGGGACGAGCCTGCTCCCTCATGCACGTGTTCTCTGTAGCACACAGCATGTCTTTCCCGCTTCAAAGGATCAAACCTTGCAGTTTGAAACAGCTGATACTCCTGAAGGCATCACCAGGGGGGGCAGTCACACCTCATGCACCTCTTTCCTGGCAAACTGAAAAACTGAGTCAGCCGGGGAGCTGCTGAGATTTCGCCTTCTTGGAGGAAAACAATCTTACACATCATATAAATATTCTACTGGTGGCTCCAAGGCTGGGTTGGAAATGAGTGGAGTGAGGGAACAGGAGGCGAGAAAGACCTGATATCTCAATATATTTCATTCATGATGATTTCTGCCCTCAATTAAGTTAGAGGATAGAAGGCGTCACATTACACTTCCTTTCCAACTTTTCATTTTGAAAATGTCCAAACTTACAGAGAAATGGCTAGGATAATACAATGAATACCCATATGCCCTTCACGTCAATTCCCCAATTGTTACCATTCTGCCACTTTTTTGTGTGTGTGTGTGTGTGAAACCACCTGCAAGTTGCAAACATGTGGCTTCCTGTATCAGTATTTCAGCACACATCTGACATTCTTCTATGTAACACGGTTGTTCTCAAGAAAGCTAATACTGACAGAATAACGTTACCTGATAGCAATCCACATCATTACATTTACTTCTAAAAATATGAAGAGTCAGCAAAGCCTCAATTAAATAAAATGATACAGCTGGATTTGTACAATGTGGATTCAATTAATTTCTGCGAGGGAAAATAATTCTGAAATGTATGAGTCCACTCTCTAGCTACAGTTTGGCGACTAAAATAACTTTCATGTGATGATTAAGTACTTACAAGGTCTCAGCACTATGACTGTAAACCAATTTCCTCATTAAACAGCACTGTAGAGACCCAGCAAGGGAGATAAAAGATAAAATTCAAAGCAAACGAATCCCACTACACATCTGGGAAGTTGCTTTCAAAAAGATATTCGCTTAGGTTCTTGCTTTTTGCCAGTCAGTAAAAGTATTTCTGCTTTAGGAAAAGACTGGAAGGTGAACCATTTTCTTTAGTTGTTTTTTCCTTTTTACAAACAAATACTACCTTATAATATTTAGAAAATTCTGCTACATGAGAGTTCTGATGACCTCAACACATAGCAGGTATTCAAAAGTGCCTAGTGACTGAATCAAAGCTTGCTTGTCTACTTGGTTTTCCAGCCAAAGCAAGAAATGATGGTTAAGAAGATAATGAGGATGGATGGAAGGAAGGAAGGAAGGAAGGAAGGAAGGAAGGAAGGAAGGAAGGAAGGAAGGAAGGAAGGAAGGAAGGAAAGGAGGGAGATAAATCTTCAAGCAAGACTCAGTGACAGGCCACTGAGTATGAGACTGACTTTCTTGTGTGCCTCCCTGAATGAATCACTCACTCACTCACTCAGAGCTCAGTATCCTAAGAATCCTTGAAACAATGTCCCAAACCATCTTGGGACTTTGAGGCTCCCCTCTTGGTACTGTGAGACTAGTCAACAGCAACCAATACCTGAGGGGCTCTAAAAGGGTAACTGTCACTGGGTCACAGATGGAGAAGTCCAAAACAAGTAGGTCACTTGTCTAACATACTTGTGAAATCAGAACTGAGAAATGACCAATCGTGTTCTTTCAACTGAATCATGTTTTTCCCTAGGTCTTCCCAGATCCCCTTGTATGTATATGCTGCGTTTCTACTACCTCCTAAAGCTCTTGGATAACTCAGCACCTCACGTACTCAAAACTGAGCTCTTCAGCAATCTCCACCATCCAGAACTCAGCCAAAGATCAGGAGATGAAGGAAAAGACCTTGAACAGTCAACAGAAATGCCGTGGATGCCATTCATGGCTCCTCCAGGACAGCTCTCCAGACTCGCACCACAGTTCTTTCCTTTCATGTCCATCTGGGAGTGTGATTTCCTTGGGGATACAGATAATGCTCTCTGGGTCTGATTCTTACATTATCAGTGGTTGTAAGTCCGGCCCCATAGTACACAATTCTCTGAGTTACAACATGCTGGAATAAAAAAGGTGGGTGTTTTAGAATCTGAGTCCTTGAGCAAGTTACCGAATTTCTCTGGGCTTTGACTTCCTATTCTTAAAATACAGTATAAAACACTTCCTTCGAGGGTGTAGTGAGAGGAGAGCATACACACTGAGAAATCATGAGGCACAGTGGTTAAGAGTGTGGCTCTGGAGCCAGGCTGCTCAGGATGGAATCCTAGTCCTGCACCTCTTGCGCCATGATCTTGGACAAGTCACTTCACTTCTCTGTGCCTCGGCCTCGTCACCAGCAGGATGGAGATAATAATCCTGCCTCACGGTGGGGGGGGGTAGGATCCGTACTAGGAGGACTACATGAGTGGATGCACGTGATGGGCTTAGGACACCCGATACAGCACAAGCACTCAGTGATGCACGTTATTATTAATCATTATTAGCGAATGTGCATTTCCCAGCCCATCATCACCCGATACATCACAGGTACTCGGAAGAGCTGACTGACTCAAAGAAAGCTGACTGGTTTTGTGTCTCAGGACACAGCTTGTTTGAAGAAGAAATGACGGCTACCAGCTTTAGAAGGGCTTGAAAACGTAGAAAAAGATAAAGCAGACGTAAAAACTTAAGACTAAGTGTGCGGCCGTTTAGTATTGGGATCAACACCCGGTCACATCTTGGGGTCCCTGGGTGAGTCACTGCCTTAGAGCAGGCACAGAGCTGCAGAAGACTCACACGAAGACTGAGTCACAAGAACACATTCATGTCTGCCCGGCTCAGTCTGTTAAAGGAAACAGGAAACTGGTGTGAAACGCTTTTAAAATACTCAGGTCTACATGGTTAAGAAGTTTTTGTCACAGTGACAAAGTTTGGGCACTTACAGGACATGAACGTGCAGCCATTCTGACTTGTGTCCCTACAGCCTGATGGGTTGAGGCTTCGCCTGAGGCAGATTTACTGTGAAACCAAGGAAGCGTAAATTTCAGGCAGCCTCTACATGCACAGGTCCCCTCCGGAACCCGTGGTGGGGTCTAGCCATGTGTTCAGTTGGACGTGTGTTTTTACAAAATCTGGCCAAAGTAAGAATAAATCACATCAGTGAAGACTGCTGTCTCTCCTCACTCCAACTGACCATCCATCCAGTGTCCCCGTGCATTACGTGGGCACTTCTGGGAGTTGGATGAGGGGAAGTGGAGTTGGGGAGACAGTCCAGTAGGCTTAGTGGTTAGCAGTCACTTCCACATACAGTTATATATCACTAACCTTCCCAGTGCACCAAGGACATCCAGACACACCCCTGTCATGAGTTGTGTCCTGACACGAGGGTGCAGGTCATTAAGGTATGAACGGGCACTACTGTGCTCAGCACTAGAAGGGGACAGGAGCGAAGAAGAAACGAGGCTCAGAATGCACGGGGCCAGAAGCTCATCTGTAGAAAATTCTTCTAAATCTCACCACTTGTAAATAAATGTGATTGCCGTTTCCCCAAACTTAACAACGATCCTATAAATATCTGACATCACCAACAATGAGTTATAAAACCAAAATAAAGTTTTCTAAACTGTCAGTGATAAAAAGACAAACTTCTGATGAACTATTCTAAAGGGAAGAAGACTGAATTATTCCTTATAAAAAGTAGTTTAAAAGCATTGTCATAGGAAGAGGTGATCAAGGCCAAAAAACGGGGGGAACAAGGTCTGTGAAGGTGTGGCAGGCAGTTAATAAAATGATTGTTCTGGATTTTGTGACATGCATCAGCTTTCACAAATGTGTGGTAGTAATTTACTTATTCTAAATGAATATTTGCTTTTATGTTCATGTTGCATTTGTAATTTTGGATTCTTTTTCTTTTTTCATTTCCTTGTTTTGGATTCTTTTCCTTTTTTCTTATTTCTTTTATTTCTATTTATTTTTTTTAGAGAGAGAAAGAGCATGCACATGCACGGGAGGGGCAAAGAGAGAGAGAGAGAGAGAGAATGAATATCTCAAGCAGGCTCCACACTCAGCACAGGGCCTGACGCAGGGCTGGATCTCACCACCCTGTGATCATGACCTGAGATGAAATCAAGAGCTGGATGCTTAACCGACTGAACCACCGAGGTGCCCTGGATTCCTTTCCTTGACTGCATAAACTTGAGATCTCACAAAACCTGGATCCCCGCCCCCCCCCACCACTGATGGTGGCCTAATGTGAGCTCCAGATCACTTAGGCCTGACCCTGAGACTAATTACCCTGCGTGGTTTGAGAGGCACCTTCCTCCACCCCCGGGCCTCCAATCTCATTTCCGAAAGGGGGATGAGCACTGTGTGTGTGGTATGCTTGTCAGTGAAATGAGATGAGGCATAGAAGGGGCTGAGAGCCAGGAAGGACTCCAGGACCTCTAGATTCTGCCCACCTAAATGCAGATGATTTTCAAGTCCTCTTCAGATCCATTATCCAACTTGTTACTTACAGTTTTATTCAGGTATCTCACAGGTACCCCAACCTCAGCATGTCCCAAACCTGGTCCTCTCCCCATATGCCTTCCCCACCCCCTCAGTGAAAGCTTCCATATCTACCCTGCTGTGAATGCCAGATACCCGAGTCCTGATTGATGAGTCCCTCTCAACACCGCCAATATCTAATCAGCTTCCAAATCTGTCACTGTGGCATCCTTCAAACCACCTACTTGCCTCGATCTCCGATGCCACCTTGATCCAAGCATGCTCCCTTTCCCTTGGAGGACCCCAGAGCCCCCACACAGGCCTCCTATTCACTACCTCCACTCAAGTACCTACCCACCCTCCCTCCAGCTAGAGCAATCCTTCATTTCCAAGCAGAGTTCTGAGACCATGATGACCCCTGCCTCAGTGGTGCTTACCTCCCCAGCCAGGCCACTCTAGTCTTTCAGTCCTTGCTGATTTCTGCCTCAGGGCCCTTGCACAGACTGCTCCCTTTCCTTGTACAACCCCTCCCCTCAAGTACCCCTGGTCAAGTCTCCCCCTCAGAGCCTGCCTTCAGGAGACTTCCTTGACCCAGTGGGGTCAGGTGTCCACGGTTCAGGGGACACACAGTTTTCCTCCAGGGGTGGGCCCCACCATGGTTATGCTGTTTAGTGCACAGCCCCTCGAAGAGCCTTGCTGTCCCCTTGCCTCTGGCCCCCACACAGCTCCACATGTAACACTCAAGACCAGCTTTTAGAACAGATGCAGGCACAGGTGGGACACTTTTGGAAGGGAAGCAGTTCCTCTGTGGCGGTCCCTCTCCTCTGCCCAGGTTCTGAGGGAGGATACCAGTCCGACTTAGGATGGCCCAGTCTTGAAGGAAATCGCATGGAGAGGGCATTTCTCTGCTCCCGAGGGGCCCCACACACAGCCCACCCCACCACTGCCCTCTGTTCCTGACCTTTTTGGCCTGTGAGAAGACACTGCTTTTGAGCTCTCTGCCTCCCAGCTTGTCCCAGGACCCTGGACCTCGCGCCAGTGGGTCCTGGAAGGACTCGCACACGCCCCGGAAGGGCTGCCTCGGCCCTCTGAGAACTGCAAGCTGTGAAGTGAAGCCGGACAGGAACATGGCACTTGCCTGTTACAGGCCCAGAAAGGCACATTGCAGGGTTTCTAAATTTATCTGCTGCTGAGAGGTCTAAAAATACTGAAGGTGATGTTCAATCATCCAAGTCCCAGGGTGGCTTGGACAAGCTAAGGCTGGTTACTCTTAGCTCCAAACCAACCCAAACCAATTTCCTGTAAAAGACGACCTTAAGCTTGCAAAATATACAGGACGCTTGAAACCCTCCCTCCACCACTCCCTGAAACCAGATTAAGGCAGAGCCTCACCTACGAAAAAATTCTGGAGCTGCCACAGATATTTTAATTGAGAGAGAGAGAGAGAGAGAGAGAGAGAGAGAACATTTCTTTCAGGGATAGTAGCTGAGGTTGCTTTCCAGGGCTAAGTGTAAAATTAAAAAATATATTTTTAAAAATCAGGTATACATTTTCAATGTGAGGCAATTATTTAAACACAGCCCTGGTTACTAGCATCCTGCCCTAGGGTAATTATACCATTCCTTTTGAGAGGAAGCCTATAGTAAAAGAGGGAGCAATAGGCTATTACTCTCTGCTGGGGCAGGATGACAACTTCTTTTTTTTTTTTTTTTAAAGTAACCTTTATACCTGACGTGGGGCTCGAACTCAACAACCCGAGATCAAGAGTTGCGTGCTCTACCGGCTGAGCCAGCCAGACGTCCCTGGGGCAGGACTTCTAATTGTCGGTTTATTCAGAGAAAGTGACTCAAAATAATCTTCTGGAACATCAGGTGGTTCCGCCTGGAAAGGTATCTTCAAACACACTGAGCACATCCAGATGTACCCAAGACAGTTCTCTGGTCCAACACCAGAATCCCAGGAAAACCCACATTCTCTGCTCACTCTCAGAAGCTCTCTAAAGGGTGAGAAACACTGGGCTTGGAGGTCAGAAGCTTCTGCCTCAAATCTCCAGACTCAGGCAAGCATTCTCAGTTGTGAACTGGGGGTGGTAACTACCTGTAGGGGGTTGCCTTCAGGATAACAAGAGATGAGCTGTACACAGATATTGGACAGATATTGGCTACGTTGGAACCCAGTCTCTGGCTCGTGTGCCCAGTAGGGCGTTCAGTGCTTTATTATTCCTGATGAAACAGGTCACTCGAAAGTGTCCCCTGTATCAAATTGGTTTGCAGTCCTCAGCAGTCCCGTTTCTTCTTTCCTCTCTCAACTGATCCAAGAAAAATTAGCCTCCCCAAGGATGTTCTTTATCTCAGACTGCTGGACAGCAGCAGCAACCAATGTTTATTGAGCATTTACACTGTGCCATGGACTATGTAAAGGCGTTTCATGCGTTATCACAGTCAGTCCTCTCAACAACCCTCTGTGATAGCTTCTCTTATTCTCCATTTACAGCCTCAGACCAGGCGAGTAGCTTGTGACAGGTTGTGGAGACAGCAAGAGGCGGAGCTGGGCCTCAACCGAGTCTACGCGATTCTAAAAACCATGTGTGTTTGTTTAAGTTTATTTATTTATTTGGAGAGAGAGAGAGAGCACAAGTGGAGGAGGGGCAGGGAGAGAAGGAGAAGGGGGGGGGGGGAGAGAGAGAGAGAGAGAGAGAGAGAGTCAGTCCCAAGCAGGCTCTGCACTGTCAGCACAGAGTCCGAAGCAGGGCTCTAAGTCACAAACTGTGAGGTCACGACCTGAGCGAAAACCCAGAGTCAGACACATAACTTACTGAGCCACGCAGGCACCCCTCTAAAAACCATGTTCTTAAAGAAAAAAAAAAAAAATCTGTCTGAGCAAGTGAAATGCACTAAAATCAAACCTGTATTCTGGATTTCAAAATGGCCCAGGGACTGAGAGGATTAATAAGAACTCATTGTCAGTGGGGACAATTTACACAGGAGCCCATGTGCACTTTTTTTGCTCAAGGGTTCTGGAGCATTCTGTGGAATGAGGTCAGCAGCTGGAGAGAGCGTGGCAGTGGGAAGAGGAGTAGGAAGATGACCAGACACCCCAAAGAGGCACTGTCGAGGCCTGGCTCACAGACAGATGGCACCACTGGCTGGCTCCTGAGCACCCCAGCGGTCTCCTGGGTAGGATGTGGTCTAACCACATTCTTTCAAGTGTCTGGTAGCTCCTTGCAAGGCCACCTGGCTCAGAAGGCCAGCCAGCACCTGAGTGGCAGCCCGCCTCACCGCCAGACTCACCAGAGAAGCCCCATGTCCTGCCCCAGTGGAGCCAGTGCTCCCCAGTTACGTCAAGGCCCTTCCTTCCTCAAGCTACTCGTTGCCACCAAGGGCGTCTGACGGGTGGACGTCTGGAGAGGTCGCCTCAAACGCTCAGAGAGATGGCAGGAGTTGGTACCACACACACGTGCACACACGCACAGACGATGCCATCAGCCATGCCACGTAAGTGGGAGAGATGCCGCTGCGAGGACTCGCCTGCCTCAGTCTCTTCATCTGTGAAATAGGGTTAATAGCACAGCTTCGCAACTCTGGGGCAAAATGAGTCAATACGCGCAAAGCCCTCAGAACAGTGCCTGGCGCTTAACATTCACCAAGCGCGGCTGGTTATCATTATTACTATTACCACCACTACAATGAGCAGCAAGGGTCGTGGATTTGCTACGTAAAAACCTCAACCCCCAGCACCCCCCCTCTCCCCCCCCGACTCCCACCCAACCCTCAGCTGCCCTTGGAGAGAGACTTCCCCCTGCTCTGGCGGAAGTTAAGGCCAAGTTCTTCCCCAGGCTGGGGGCAGGTCACGAGGGCGTGACCTGGCTGACACACAGCGCTGGGGTGAGGGGCATGGGCAGTGGTGGGCTCAATAAATAAACAGGCTCAGAAACAGCTCCCAAATTGTACAGCAGCAACAGGAAGAGACTAATGCCAGTGACAGGATGGCGGAAAATACTACCCCGGATGCTCCCGTGAGCGTGGCTTTCATTCTTTGATATCCAGCACCTCAGACCCAGCAAGGGCACCCTGGAGGGCCACGTGGAAAGCTGGAGGAAGCTTTGCTTTGAAGCTCCTGCTCTTCCTGGATAAAGTGAAACAGAGCAGAGACTTCCGTGACCTGTTCAGGGAGGGGTGAGTGGGTCTGAACTTCAACTTCCACTTTGACGAAGGCCGGGACCAGGGAGGTTTTCCTCGATGAAGCGTCTGTACCGCTAGTCTGATCTGGCACACGGTACGTTGTATCAGTCAGCTGGGGCTGTTAGAACAAAATACCACAGACTGGGTGGTGTAAACAGCAGAAACGTATTTCCTCTCAGCTGTGCAGGATAGAAAGCCCAAGATCGAGGTCCAGCAAGGTTTGGTTTGTGGTGACAGTGTGCAGCTAACCATGTGACTGTGTCCTCACAGGCAGATCTCTCTCTCCACCCCCATACCTCTCTCTCACTCTCCCTCTTATAATGCCACCAACCCACACTGATTAGGCCCCTACCTTTATGACCTCATTTATCTTTAATTGGCTCCCGAAGAACTTCTCTCCAGATATAGCCACACAGTGGATTATGGCTTCGACATACGAATTTAGGGGGATGCAATTCAGTCCGTGGTCTATGTGTTCAACAGTATTTGTTACACAAGGAAATGACGAGCAAAGCCAGCCAGGTGTGTGTGTTTTCAAGGGCCTACTATGTGCCACACACTATGCTGAGTGCTGCAGGCCATAACCTCTTCTCTCCACAGCAGCCATAGGAGACAGGTTCTCATTTGAAAGGAAGACACTGAGGCTAAGACATCAGTGTCCCCTTGACCCCAGGTCTCCTGGTTGGTGAGTGGCAAAGCCCAGCCCTTACCCCCAGGTACCTACCCCGGGTGCCTGAACCCTCTTGGCAGGACTGGCCATGTGACTTGTGGGGCTCAGGGCAAAATGCAAATACAAAGGCCCTCATTGGAACATAAAGATTTTCAAGACAGTGACAATAAGTCATTAAATGAAGCATGGGGCCCTTCCGAGTGGGGGCCTGGGAGACCCCACAGGATATACACCCACGAGGCTGGCCCTGCTGCTAGAGGTTGGCTCCAAGAAGCTGAGGGAGACACGGAGCTTACGAGGCATCGTCAGCCCTGCCTTGGTCCCGACCATATTCACTTTGCCACGTTCCAGCTCATCTCTCCAAATGACTTCTCCAGAAAGGCCGTCACGTATTATCTTACCCTCCTTTAAAAAAAAAAGACGACTGGAAAAATCTATGCCAGAAGAGTTCAGAATTCCACATTAAAAGGAGGCCTGTGCTTTAGTGAGTCTGTCTTCTGGCCAGTCTATGTTTGCAGGAGACCACGTGAGGGGCAGACGCTCTGTGGAAACAAGCTGGCCTGGCACTTGGAAACCTAAGTGGGACCAGACCGTTGGTTGAGGAGCCCCAATTACCACAGCACGAGTATCCTGATTAAAACCAGTGGCTGGAGGTTTCTGGATTTCACTGACTAAACACAGCCAGTTCGGGCTAACTGATTTCTGCTGATGGAGACAAGGGAGTCTATCTGAAATTACCTGTGTCCAGGGCCCTCCTGACCCCGGGCTCAGGAGGGGTCTGGGATTTGGCTCTCTGGGGCTCAAAAACCCATCTCTGGGAAACTCTGAAACAATGGAAAGCTGCTTTGGGGGCAGCCAAAAAGCTTTGGGGAGTACAGCTCCAAATATGCATGAGGAGGAATGGGAACAATTAGACGGACTCCAGGGATGAGATCTGGGTTCCCGTTCTCCTCTCTCCCCCCAGCCAGCTCCCTTCCCCTCTGTCTCTCCTCCCCTTACCCAGATCCCAGCTCGCCCACAAGCCTCAGCAGATGCAGCAGGGAGGAAAGGGCGACTTCTGGCCGGCCACAGCCCTGAGGCTTTTTTTCTCCACCATGAGTCTAATTCTTAAGCACACAGGTCTCCAATCCAAGTTCCCTTTTCATAGTAGCAATCAGAAGCAGCCACCCTTCATGTGTTAGACCCTCTTCCACGGCAGGATGTCAGTGCTTCCCACACATGGACAAAATCCCCAAACACATGCACTAGTCAGTCCCTTTACAAACAAAGGACCTGAGGTGGCACAGGATAATTTGTCCAGGTCAGCTTACATAACAGCTTTTAACCAACCAGTGTCAAGCTGCTAATTAAATGCTTCCAGTTAAAGTTGTAGGGTAAGAAAAAAATTGCTTTGCGGTGTCCTAACACCTGACGCGACCAGAGTCAACTTTGCGACCAGGTGGTCAGATTTGTTAGAACAGGGCGAAAAACGCTAGCATCACTCTGCTCTACCCACCTAGCAGGACGGAAACACTGGTTCCAGCCTCCTAAGGATGCTCCCTGGGGCACAAGGTAGAGAGCTCTGGGCCGAGGGCATCCAACATGAGCCTGTGTTCTGTGGTCAGTCCCAGACTGTGGCCATCACAGCGGCACTTGTCACATGGGTATTGAAAAGTTGCAAACTGTTCCTTTTTATCCCTTTTCAAGGCTCTGGAGAGACAAGAACTCCTCAGAGTAGGTAAGTACTCACTTTCTAGAAATAATTTTATTTTAAATTCAGCTCCAGTCCAGCCGACAGTCTGGACCTCCTGACCCTTTGGGAGGCAAAGGTGCTCTTTGGATCGTCTCCTACATTCTGCTCGTTTGCTTTCCTAAAACCGACAGGCTTAAGTCAGTGACCAAGGGTAAACATGTGTTTGCCACAAATATTTCATCAACTACAAACGTACCAGGCTGAGTGGCAATGCCAAGTTACTGTTTCCACTGGTGCTGCTGCTAATCTGTGGGCTTCAGAATACATACACATATATGCAAATGTGGTATATACTTACACACACGTATGCACATTTTATTTTTTTTTATTTTTTTATTTTATTTATTTTTTCAACGCTTTCTTATTTATTTTTGGGGCAGAGAGAGACATAGCATGAACGGGGGAGGGGCAGAGAGAGAGGGAGACACAGAATCGGAAACAGGCTCCAGGCTCCGAGCCATCAGCCCAGAGCCTGACGCGGGGCTCGAACTCACGGACCGCGAGATCGTGACCTGGCTGAAGTCGGACGCTTAACCGACTGCGCCACCCAGGCGCCCCTGCACATTTTAAATATACTATACTTAAGTGTGATAAAACTGCAACAATAAAAACTGCATATAAAGAGCTTCCAAGAATAATTAAAGTCTATCCTAATGGACTACATTAAGGGCGTGCTAAGGATCTACGTGTGCCTAAGGTAGTAGTGAGACAGAAGATGAGAGCAGTCTATGACTCACCTCCCCACTCTACACACCAATGACCTCCTAGGGGGAAGCGCAAAAAGGCACATGGGAAAGATCTTAAAGATCTGGGCAGAACACTCAGGCCCCAACAGTATGAACTCCAGAATGACCACGCAGGAGGGGCTCAGGGCTGGAGAGACATCAAGGGCTGTTTGATTCTCTGCCACTACAAGGCAACTACAGAATTGACACGGTAACTTCAGCCAGAAATGCATGGAAGAACCCGTGGTATTTCACAGATAATAAAGATACAGCTTGTCTTGGGTGGGTTAAGCAGGTCACCTCTAAGATTTGTTTCCACTCTAGAATTACTTGACAAGGCCTCGTTTAGGCAATCCTTGCCCTCTGATTCCACTGCCCTTGGTTCAGATCACTATCACTGTTATTAGCATGTTGTTGACAGGCCTGTCTACCCTGGAGACTATAGTCTTCCTGGGGGCAGAGGCACTGACACATGTCCCCTCTCCCAGTGTTGTATTCTTACTTCCGAAGACAGACTTGGCCCACAGACAACTCAACAAGCAGGTGTTGCCTGAGAGAACAAACAACGAGGGGTAGTAAGGGGAACTGTTGGTAAGGCTGTGAGTCGCTGATTTGAAAGGCAACCCAGAGACCATCCGGAGAAGTCAGGCCTCACCCCTCCCCAAGAAGGAAGCATGGGCTCTGAGGGTTCCAGTGACTGGCCAAAGGTCACTCGGCCATCTGACGGCAGAGCCAGGACAGGACTCTTGAGTCCCAGCTACTAACTACACAATGGAGAAATCATCAAAATTCCAACTTCAATTTCTGGGCGATCTAAAAGAAGGTAGTTTTACTAGATTGTGAATCACCAAGTAAGTACAGAGTCCAAAAGCCCAGGGGATTATTTTTCACTTAGTGCCAGCCGGGGAGTCAGAACTCCCGAATGCGGACTTGGGAGGTGACCCACAATGTGATAAGGATCCAACATGTTGCTCTCAGGTTTTCCTTGGGCAACTTAACCACCAGCCCACGTAAGCCCCAAAACCCGGTGTTTAGAGAAACAAGAGGTTTTGATGAAGAAATACCAAGCGGTATCATCTTGGGGCTAAGGAAGGAAGCTGGCATGCCTTTCAAAGGACTGCCCCAGTTATTAGTTGGAGTTAGCTACATTGCCAAAGGCGCCTCCTTCCCAGGCTCCTGTTCCTGAAGACAGGAACCAGCACTGCCTCAGCAAGAGTGACAGCAAAGGCTCCTGCAGCTGGGGACCACATTTTGTCATCCCTACAGAGTAACAGGAACAGTGCTGGAGCAAAGACTACTCCAAACCACAAGAGATGAGGGGGAAGGCAGTGCAATGAAGCTCTACTGCCTGGATGTGGTAGATGGGAAGCCGTGGTTCAATCCTTTTTTCCCCACAATCCCCCTGACTTCAAGTGGTCAATCCACGGTCAAGTGGAGAAGGTCAGAGAGTCATCAGCAAGGCTCATCTGGGCTTTCTTCCAACCTTGTCACAGAGGCATGGGCCCCATCAGGACAAAGTGATGCTTACCTAGGCTGGCCAGTGTTTAAGAGGCAGGGTAGGGGAAACGCAGGTTCAGGACAGCTCCAAGCCAAGGATGGGCTGTGGGCAAGAAGGGAATGGCCACCACACGCCAAGCAGCTGCTGTGCTGTCAGCTTTGGGAAGTAGTTCAGAATTAGCCAGACCGGAGTGTGAATCCCCTCGCCATCACTCGTCACTTCATGGTATGTTATCTCACCTTTCCAAACTCCAGTTTTGTCATATGGAAAATGAGATGTTCTCTTCTTAGAGAACAGGTGCATAATGAGTTAACAGCTATGAAGCATTTAGAGCCTAGACCCTAGAACATACTAATCCCTTAACATGTTTCCTAATTTTATTTTTATTCTTAACACACGGCTCATTCCCTGAGATCTGTACTAACAGAGCTGAATGTGATTTAATGGCTATCTCCCCCATGCATGTGCATGGGTGGATCCAAACAGGAACTAATCTAGCTTTGAAGGCACTGACGTTTCTGTAGGAGGCAGGAGCAGACTTTCTCAAGGATGCTAAACTTGGGCAAACACTGAAATGTTTTGTATTTCCTGGGCAGGCCACATGCAAAGACAGGGTCCTAGAAGTGTATGCAGTGGCAGAAGTGGTCTGGGTGATGCTATTTTTCCCGGATGATCTCCAAGTTGACAGGCCATGGCCAGTTCAGCCCCCTACAGGCATAGAGACTTGTGACAACAGGTCACCTGAATGGACATGCAGAATCTGTTCTCCAAAGCACAAGGGGCCATTTTGGGTGGATTTCGTGGAGTGCTTTTTCCATTCCCTCACCTAACTGTCACTGTGTGTCCACATCAGGGGGTTGCCAAATTCTCCCGGCACATACGTACTGGACTAAATTTGTTTCTCCCCAGGCAAGTCCTGCTTGCTGCCTTCCCTCTCCTGAAGACAGCAGCTCGCTTCTGTTAGCAAGCTTACAATCTCTCCCAACACAGTTTTTGTCTTTCTTTCAGCCATGTGCACTAAGATCTTCCATGAAGTTTTACTTTGCACGATTCAAAGATGTTTCACCTCGGGTTATGTCTTTGTGAGGGGAGAAGGGACATCTGCAGATTTCCCACTCCACAGAAGTCAGACCTTCGTAAATGTTTCTGCACACATCACAGTCAGTGGTGTGCCAAGAGCTCAAAGGAAAAGGAGAAACATTAACCAACTGATTTGAAAAAACACAAACACAGAGGTTTAAGCAGAAGGATAAGGAGAGTTTGAAGGTCGGTTCCCCTTTTATGACCCAAAGAAAATTAAAACCTATCAGGGATGATATTTCTTTTTCCAGAAAGACACCTGTGAACTGAATGTCTCATTGGGATGCTTCTGGGTATGAAACAACAAAAAGCAACAAAAAGTGGCTTAAACGGCAAGGGGCATTATTAGCTCTTAAGTTATCTCAGGTAGGGGAGTTTCACGGTTGGTTGCCTCTGTGGCTCAACATTATCATCAAAAGATCCTAGTTATTGCCTTTTTTCCCCTCCGTCTGCATCAGGATGGTTGGCTGTATCCCATTTTCCCTGCATAGTTATTGGATGGCTGATGCCACAGTTCCAGACACCCCAAAGACACCCAAAAGTCTGAAAAGAAGAGAATCCCACGCTTGGGTCATCCCTTTGAGAGGAAGACCCTTCCAAAAGCCCCACCCCGCAGACTTCCCTCAATGGCCTGAATTAGGTCACAGGTCCATTCCTAAATCAATCGCTGCTCAGGGGGACAAGAACCACAACTGTCAGGTCAGTCGGGACCCACCTCTGGGCCAGAAGGGAAAGCCCAGACCCTTCTGCCCCTTGCCTCTGATTCCTGAACACAGAGCCACAGTTCCGTCAACAAGAACAAAGGATGGGGTGGGGGTGTTCTGATGTCGGTTTGGAGGAGAATCCAACAATACGTACAGTAGTCCACAGTCCTCTGGGGCTCCTAATGATTTAAAATACACATCAGGCCAGAAAGGCATGCAAACCCATCCCAATATGCAGGCCTGATGTCAAATACCTTTCTCAGAATTCTACCCATCACGGAAACACATTTGGGTTAACAACAGTTTACAATGTGTGGACCTTGTTTGGAATCTGATTCAAACTAATCAACTCATATAAGCTGTTTTTGAGGCAAACGGGTAAATGTGAATATGGACTAGGTTCTAGGTTATATCAAGGAATTATTATTGTGACAGTGGCACTATAACAAAAATGTAAGAAGCTATGTAACAGCTAAACAAATCCTTGTTTCTTCAAAGGATGTACTGAAGTATTTACGGATAAAATGCCATGATGTCTGGGATTTGATTTATTTCAGCCAAGTAGAGCCATAAAGACAGTGTCAAAATGGTGCTAACTGTTGAATCTGGGCGATGGATAGCCAGTCAGGCATTACATAACTCTCTACTCTTTTCAATGTTTAAAAATATTTCACGACAAGGGTTTTGTAAGGAAGGTGTGCTATTACCTGACCTCGCCTTCAGAGAGCTTACCGTGCCATCAGCCTGGTGTCCCTCCTCAAGGCCCTTCGCACCTTCTCTCCCCTCTTTCTGGGAGGTTTCCCAAGGTTCGGGCATTTCTGGCTCTTTCTCACACTCAGACCTCTGTCCAGATGTCCCCACCTCACTCTAGCTTCACTCCCGCTGCGGTTTTATTTTTTTAACTGTTTTGTTAGCTTGATTTTCCCCCAGACTTAACCCTATGTGTTTACTAGTTATTACCTATTTCTCCCATCCGGAACAATCTCCATGAGAAGAGTGACCTAGCATACCTCGTGCAATCTTTCCCCGATGCCAGACAGCACCGCACATATAGAAGGCACTCTCCACATGTGAATGAAGAAATCAAATTCTCACTCTTCTTAAAAGCCCTCACGGACACTAACCAGAACGATGGCCGTCTAGTGAGCACTTTACGTGTATTCCCATGTCACTGTCACGACAGGCCTAGGAGGGCAGGTGTAGTGCTACAATTAAAGTCCGAGACTTGTTTAACCTCTGCACACTAAAGGTGACAAACACCTGACATACATGCTTCCAGGTCATTCCTGGGCCCATGACGGGCATCACCAACAGACCCCCAAATCCTTCCTGCTTAGCCTGGATTCAACACGGTGCTCCAGGCAGTTCTTATCAATTGAATATGTTTGGTCCGTGAGGTGGCCTCCACTTGCCGTTCCCAAACGAGGTCTTGCTATCAGAAAGCAGGTGTCAGTGCGATGGAGTTACCCCCCAGCCCCCCGGTAGTTCTTTCTGGGGTTCATTCCTGCCTCTTCGGGAAATGCAAAACCGAAGGCTCCAAATAAACATTGGCCTTGGCGAGTGACATTGCCAGACCACTGGATCAGCCTCCAGGTTATTAAATAGCTCAGCCCGGCTGCCAAAGTCTTCTGAGGCTTGGCATGTGAGGAAGGGCTCCCCTGTGGGGACTGCTGGCTGTCCCCATCAGTTACACATCAGAATTTCCAGCTCTGCTAGTCCTCGGCTTCCCACACCTTTCTGCCAGGAAAACACACAGAAGCACAGAGACCAAAAAGCAGGCATCAGGAGACCTATGCCCAGTCCAGACGTGGCCTCTACGGACCTGCCCAGGGACAGGCTGCTGGCCTCCCACCTCGGATTCCACACCTGAGAAGTGCACTGCTTAGGCTACATTTAGATGTTCTGAACTCAGATTCAAGGTACCATTTTCAGAGCTTTGATATTATGTGCGTAAGTCCTGGCACAGAGAAGGTCTCCCATCAGTGTTTACAGGAGGGGAAGAGACCCAGTCGGGTCACAAAGGAACCTCTTAGTGGACCATCAGCAGGCTCTAGCAATGGGAGGTCCCAACACGGTGGAGAGGGCAAGATCCTCGGGACAGACTAGGAGTCTGCATACCTTCCAGTATGTTCTCCCTCTATCAAGACCCTCTGAGAGTCTTGATAGCCTTTGATAAAATCAATGGGTCAGAAGTCTGCTGTTTACTGGCTAGGTGACCTGGGCAAGTTAAACTCTCCGTGCTCTAGTTTCCTCACTTATAGGATGCAGATCATTACAGTACCTACAGTATAGGGTCGTCGGAATCATAACATATTGCCTGTAAAAGACTTGGGACGGTGTGTAACACATAGTAAGTGCCCAAAGTTAGCTGTTATTAATACTACTACTCTTACTACTGAGGCTAGTCTTTGGATTATCCAACCGAGAAGGGAGAGGATTCTGCTGCCTGGTTAGATGCTAGATCAATGTTACTGAATGCATGAAGAAATGAGATAAAACCAAATTTCATTCTTTCTAGTCACGCCTCCTCTCTCTACACTACCTGATTGATGGATTAGAATGATTTCCTCTAAAGCTAGATTTTACACGGAGGGTAAAGGGACCTGCCTGGTGGTGAGCATTCCACATTGCCCTTCAAGTGTGAAGATACGATTTCTAGGTTGATGTGAGAATGTAAATATACATCTTCCTCAAACCTTAGAGCAACGATTAAAAAAAAAATACACAAAGACACGGTAAAACAACAACAACAACAACAACAACAAACAATAGATAAAACACAATACTAAAAACTGTTCAAATAGTTTAGATTATTTGTGCCTTTAGAGGCAGGAAAAAGGAGACAGGAAGAAAAACAGAGGGAACAAACAAAAAAAGGTAGCACCTAGATCCAAATATACCAGTAATGACATTAAAATGTAAAGAGTCTAAACACACCAGTTAAGACAGAGATGGTGAGAATAAAGAAAAACCAAAATGCAACTACATGCTGTTTACCAGAAACTCACTTAGTATATAATATAAACCAGTTACAACTAAAGGTATAGAAAAATATAAAATACGTAAACATGTGTCAGGAGAAAACTGGCATAGCTATAATTAATCTCAGATAAAGAAGACTTCAGAGCAAAGATAATTATTTGGTACAGAGACGGGCATTACAATGCTAGCTTTTACATAAAGTATCGGAAAAGAGGAAGTTTCTGGGAGGATGAGGCGGAAGCCATTCAGAAAGACCCTCTCGTCCCCACTCCGTCCCCCGATCTCAGCTGTGTGTGGGCCCGGCCACCCCACCTACTTGCGCTCCCAGGCCTCAGGCACATTCGGGAATCTCTCCTTGTCCCTCGTGCCCTTCCGGTCTCCATCAGCTTCTGAGGGAAAACAACTCTAAGTCACGGGCGTCAGTACCTTGTTGAAAAAGCCACCCCCAGCACAGGATTCCACCCTCATTCTTTGGGGTAAGACTCCCAACTCTATAGCATCACGCTATTCATGGGGCAATACATCCCTGCTCTTAAGGATCTGGAGCAAAAATCCCCTCACTTCTATTCTCCACCACCCCCTCTCACATTTCTCCCAAGAGAAACTACGGGCGGGGGTGGGGGTGGGGGGTGGGGAGCCTTTTAAAAACCCAGTGATCCTGCACAGAAGAAAGGGTTCTGGATTCTGTTTTCTGCTTCTACGACCTTGGCCGGATCTGGTTTAAACAAGCCCCTGGCGGCGTGTGTGCGGGTAGGATGTGCTCTGTCTGCCGTCTGGCTTCCCATCCCCAGCTCCTCACAGTCTGCTTCACACCTCCAACCTCCACGCTGCCCGCGCCCTCCAATGTGTCAACCACACAGTGTGTGAAAATACCGAGGTGACGGGTGCCCTCGGCAGCTTTGGACAACTCTGGTCGCACCCGATTCCCGCATCAAGATTTGCTTTGCACTCGGACTGGTCCTGCTGTCCAGGCTGCAGACAGGCTGGACCGGCAGCTCAGAGTCAGAAGTCAGACAGATGGAGGCATCACGTGGGTCAGACACGCTGGCGGGAGGCCTACCCAGTATCCTCCTTCTGGAAAGGCATTGGCCTCAGCAGTCAGGCAATCTTCTTTCTTCCCGGGCCTGCAGTTTCACAAGTGATGAAATCTGTTATCAGGGGAGAGCTCATTTTTTGGACTGTGAGAAATCCTGCAGTGACAGGCTCCGTCCACGGCCCCGGGGTGAGGCACTCAGGCTGTGCAGCTGGCGGGGGAGCCCAGTGTGAGCCTGGCTTTGCTGCTCACTTGGCTGTGTGACTTGAGGCAGGGTGCTTAACCTCTCCGAGCCACCACTGGTTCTGCTGCAAATAGTATCTGCAACACAGTATCTGCCTTCCTCCTGGTCGAGAGGATTCCGGGAAATAAGGTATACAAAGTCCTTTGCTCTGGGCCTGCACAGAAGATCAGCGAGAAGATTCTTCCGGTACAGAAGCTACTCCTTTTGTGTCCTCCATGATGCCAACAAGATGCCCACCCAGGGCAGGCATCCACGGAACCTTGTTGGCTACACATTCACGCTATCTGGATCTTGTTAGCTGTATAGTTACTTCAAAAAGGACATTTAATAACAGCCCTTCTTCTCCGGTTTAGTTCGGAAATGGAAAGCAAATTAGCCACCAAGCCATCCCGGATTCTGAAAACCTGTGGCCTCTGATATTATCACACCTTCCATCTGCAGCTGAGTGAAAACAGGGATCTGCGAGATGAACTTGTCTGTGATAGCTGACAATGTGCCGCTTAGACCGGTCTCACTAAAACTTGAAGCGCTTCAAGGTGGCATGGAGTTGGAGACCGAGTGGAAGAAATGAGAAGTGGCACTTCAATGCATCTGGCATAATTTAAGACACCATTAGGACAGAAATAAGCCCAGTCGCCAGCTCTTTGGGACCTAATGGCTCTTTCCCTCAAACCTATAATCTGACTATTTAAGAGGCACTCCAAAGTGCTTTTCTTCCAGAAAGGATACATCAGAACAGATATACACTGAAGTCCGTGAATATAATAAATAATAATTGCTCTAATAGCTGCAACAAAAAGATACTTGTGAGCTTCCCGTTCTCATTAATGGTCTGTTGAAATGCTCTTCAAATAAAAAAGTTACCCTCGCCCAGCCTAATGTGGCAGATGTGTTTCTCCACAAAAATGGTTTTTCCATCCAACTCATCTCCCAGCCTACCTCCTGCCTCCCAGGTGCCAACAGTGCCTGGTCTCTACGGTATTCGCTCCTCTCGTCTGTCTACCCAGAGCCCACTTAGGTTCTCAGACCACGAGGGCTCCCAGCCCTCCGTCCCAGCTTGGGAGCCGCATGTGGCCACTGGACTACGGCGACCGGCTCAGTGGTGGACCCCAGACCTAAGTCAGGCCAATCAGGGGCCAATGGGACTCAAATCCAGGGTTTTTATTTGAGCTGCCAGGGAAGCTGACTCGTTCCCTTTGCTAAAAAGCTTTAAAGCCACGGCTGCGGCAGGCCATTCATAATCACAAGAAACTATCAGATGGATGATGGAGCCAACCCAGGAGTAGAATCAAGAGGGAAAAGCCAGAGGGAACAGGGTCTCAAAGATACTACTGAACCCCTGAATCAAAGCACTCCTGAAGCCAGCCCTACTTCAGGACTTTTAAATAAGCTAGTGTAGGTCTTTCTTCTTTAATCACATTGAAATGTGTCTGCAACCTGCAAAAAGTCCCAACGCAGAAACTGTAAACTCAAGTGGACTTGTGAGTAACAATGTTATGGCTTCTCAGCCTCAAATAACTTGGAATGTGAGAACGCTGCCCTGGGTTCCCAGAATCCTTCCCATCTGGCCGACCTGAAGATGTGCACACGGTTGGCCATTTCGGGAAAAGCAAATGGCTACTGGCTGGGAAAGGCTGGTGACCTCACTTAGGTAGCACTGCTCAGGCTAACAGGTCTTAGGTAATGACAAAGTACTGGTCCCTCAGGAGACCTGACTTCTGGTCCCATTTGGATCACACCTTGATCCTGGGAACTCAAACATACCCTCAGTTTCTTCTAGTAAGAGAACAAAGCCATCTGCCTCGAATACAGGGAGAATAGAGGCAGTACCACATGGCAGTTAGCAACATGGGCTTTGAATTGGGTAAATTTGGGTTCAAATCCCTAGTCCACCCTCAACTAGCTGTGTGATCTTGGGTCACAGGCTTACTCTCTCTGAGCCGGTTTCCATATCTATAAAATAGAAACAACGTAGAGTTGTTTCAAGGATTAAATAAGGTAAAGTTTGTAAATAAGGTAAAGTTTGTAAAGTGTTTAGCAGTGTACCTGGTCCGCAGCAAAGACTCAATAAATGCTGGCAATAGTGGGGACGAAATGAGGAAGAATGTGAAAGAAAGCGCTTTGCAAAAACTGTAAGGCACTGTACCCATGTGAGTGATTATCACCATCACTTCTCGCTCCTAAACCGGCCATGGTTATACCATTATAGTGTGGGGTAAAGGCAATAAACTCAGTGAAATGAATTCAACTGATAGATATTACCTGACCCAGCAGAGAGGCAGACAGTTGTCAGTGGGGGTGCACAGGGGTGCACCACCCCCCCGCCCCCCGGCCCCGTGCTGTAACTGTCACTTCCTCAACAGGTTAACGCACTCCCCAAGAAAGAGATCGGGGCAGTTCATGGAAAGCTCTATCAGTAGCGACCTGTTAAATGTTCCTCTGGAGGCCTGGAACTATTCCCAAGCTATGAACAGTCTGGCCTGTTCTGAACTTTTCCAGAGCTCCATCTGCAAAAGTGCAAGTAAGATCCCCTTCCTGATTTTTCTATTTCTTTTAACAACTTCATGGGCAGGATGAAAAGGTGCTTCTTTATGAATGAGAAATTTCAGTTGCTGGAGTTGGCAGCAGAGATTTCCAAGAAACCCAGCCGTGAGGAGTGCTGCCTTAACAGTGGACCCCCCTATTTTCCACTAGCACATCCCATAAAATGAGGGAGTGTGGGGTTTCAAATGGGCTGCTCTCAGGAAACAGACGGCTGTGGTCAAACCAAAAAGATATTCCTTCTTCGGTTCTGGAGGAAAAAACGTCCCCCCGAACTAAAGGGACACTGGTTCTTTTTTTCATCTGGGAGCTTTAAAAAACAAAACAAAAACACATAATGAGCCTAAGAAGCACTCCCCACAAGCATACAAATAGGTCACTTCAAATAACCCAAGTATCGCTTAATATGGAAAAACTTAAAAGCTTGAAAATCGGGTCCATAAAATGTAAGGAGTCTTGGAAAAACAAGCCCATTGGATTCTGCAGCACTCCTGCAGGAAAATAGATAGATTGTTCTCTCACTCTCTTTTCTAACTGTGGCCTGTATACCAGCCGTGTGTATTTTGGACTCCTTCCCATCCTACCATGATTTCCTGTCTAAGTCTGGGTCCCATGGCAACTGCAGAAATTTGGCATACCGGCCCCAGATGCAATGCCTGGCCACGTGAGGGATGCCAAGTGGGTATCTTCTCCCATGACAAACACATCCCTCTTCTGGTTCCGTGGCAGAGTCAGTCTCTTGCTCATAGACTCTTACTAATAAAGTCTTCAGTTTATAAATGCATCTCCCCCTCCCAGCCTCTCTCTCACCCACCTCACAGGGAAATGAAAATCTTTTGCAGAATCAGAGGGCCTGTGTATTCAACATTCTACTGCACAGAACAGAGGGGCTACACGGCTGCTGAGGGTGGGAGTGGGGTGTGGGGGGGAAACATCAACAGCCCTGCCACCAGCAAAACTGTCAAGCAGTTCAGTAAAACCAAAACCTCACTGATGGGGTGGACGGAAGTTATCCTTGGAAACCTATTTCCTGAGGGTCCCAAGGACACGTTGATGTGAGTCGCATGTTTTAGACGTCTGAGGGTTAACTTCGATCGATCTTTCAGACCTCACCCAAACCTCACCCAAACCCTCCAGGGCTGTGATAACCCCGCACCCCCAAATGTGGTTTAGGGGCCATGGTCTTCCACGCACAGCATGCAACAGACTGTGTTACAAATGCGTGTTCAATTTTTGCTCCCGGACTGGAAGCCTCTCCCTGAGAGCAGGGCCTGGAACTTTCACCCGTGTTTTCACGGAAGATTTGCTGTTCTGTAAATATGTGTTCAGTGTCTTGTGGGTAGACCCAGCCCTGGACCCCACCACAAATCCATGGAATGGCCTTCATAACCTCTCTCTGCCCTCTGCCCTTCACTCCCGCCCACCAACCACTCGGTTCTACCTTCTGTTTCATGAAGACCTACCCTCAGGAAAGGACACGATAAAAACCATTCAGGTTGAGGTCAGATGGAATCAGACATTGTGAAAACACAGTGTCCCCCCCCCCCCCCAGGAAACTCAGGGTATTAGTGTCTCCCCCACCTTGACCTAAGGAATTAAATTACAATCGCAGAATTTTAGGCAAACACAGAAGATTATTTTGCTTTTTGTTTCTGAAAAACTGGAAGAGATGTCTCCTCCTACTGCTTCTGAAACCTCACAATGACCCACCACCTGGCATTTCAGCCAAGCCAGCGTCCAGGGAACCTCCACCCGGGAGGTCCATCAGCAGCACCTCTGTTGATTTTGCTAATAGAACAAACAGACCCTCTTGGAAAAATTAAAAATAAAAAAAGAGGCAAAAGCAGCTGAACTCTGCTTTCCTGCCCATTTCCTCTGCCTTATTAAGAAGAATTGGTTTTGGTAAGAAACCCTGTAAGCCACAGCATGAAGAACCTCCAAAGTGCGTTCAGGGGGTCACAGGGCACGGAAGAGCACAGAAGGGCACAGGAAACAAGAATTGCAGCCAGCACTGGTGGGGAAAAGCCTGCGTCTCCAGGTGAGAAATAGGCGAAGACTTTGAAGTCAACCATGTCACTAATAAACAATAAACTGCTTTACCTGGTTAAGTGCTAACTGTTATACAAATATTTTACTAAGATTTTACATGTGTTGTCTCATTTGGTTCTCTTAACACTACAACACAAGAACTACAATTTCACTTAAAAAAACCTAAACAAAAAAATAAAACAGGGGTCAGAAAGGTTTGATGATATTCCCACCCCTAGCAGTTCAAGAACAGGCCAAACAAACAGATGGTGACAAAAGTCAGAATAATGGCTACTTGGGGTGGGGGGTCGGTCCAGACAGGGAAGGACCACAAGGGCACTTCCTGGGATGGGAGTATTTTAGATTTTGATCTTCACCACGGTAGATCACACAGGTGAATTTCTAAGTAAAATTCCGTCAGGGCTGAATGAGATAAGGGCCTTAAAATAAGGAAAACCAAATAATGCCTGCGCCTCAATCACACAGTGAAGATCCCAAAATTGAAACTTGGTTCTTCTAATTCCAAAACCTAAACTCTTATCTCCTCTACTTTGTCAAGTTCAGAGAGGGGCGGGAGGGTCATCTATACCCAGATGCCACAGACCCAGTAGCACAGGACTATGGTGTCTCAAATGCCCTCCGTGCTTCCCCTTTCTGTTAAGGGAAGGGACCACAGGTAAAGAAAAGCCATAGGCCAAGGTCATGATGCTTGATGGTGGCAATGAAAGCAGAGAGGTCTAAGATCATACCAAAGCAAACACCATCAGATCCAACCCAAACATTTCCTTCCCTTGGAAAGAAAATCTCCCGGCTAACATGAATGCTCCTAAAGTGATTCTAATGAAAGCCTTTATATCTGGCCCAGCTAGGACAAAAACAGCCCTGTCTTTGTTCCACTATTTTAGACACACACAGGAGCCTATGCCCAAGACCTGCAACAAACCTAAGAAACAAGGCAACTGAAATATCCCTCCTGTTCGTGTTCCCCGTGTGGAAGCCACTGTGGCTGGAGGTGGAGAAGTGTGGCTCCGGGGGTATTTTGCACAGATGACAGGCAATCTCAGAGGGTATTAAATGGCAGCCTATGGCGTGGTCCAGCTGGTTCATGGGATAATGATAGTTACCACCTACTGAGAACCCACTGATTTTTTTCACTTCAGATGCCCAAATTGGGTGTATTGTAATCCCTGGTTCATGACCAGTATGACTTAGTTGTAAATAATGTGAACCCACCTCCAAAACAAAGCCAGAGCCCCGACAACCCTCCACATCTAAACCACAGGGTCCTCCCTCCCCGCACGTGACATAACCACCACCCATGTTTGCCACCCACTCCCTCCTTTGTACAGTGTTGATTGTGCCCGCAATGCACGCCGTCAGTACTTTTCAACCAAAAAACTTCGTTTTTAACTGGACAAAAATTGTAGCCTGCCATATGTAATCTTTTGAGACTGATTTTTACTTTCGCTTATGATATTGCTATGGTTCATTCAACTCGGATTTTTCTCCCCAACTCGTTCGCTGCCAGCTAAGCTCGTGCTTTGCTTCCGTGTTCACATTCACCTTTCCAACACCACGAGGCGGGTGCTGCTGTGGCCCTCAATTCATAGATTAAAAAACAAAACAAATCCAACAGGCTCTGGGGCTTTCCCAGCATCACATAAAAAAAGAAATCAGCTTAGCCGGGATTAAACCCAGACTTGTCTCTAAAGCCTTTGATCTTCCCGCTATCATACTCGAGATGTGCTCTCATAGGAGAGGGCTCCCTCATCCTTATGTGAGAAGGGTCACCAAGGACCCCCACCCCGACCTCAAATAGTCACCATTGATTGTTATCATCAGCATCATGTGATGGCTAACACACCAGACATTTACATGCCGGGCACTGTCTTAAGCATTTTATAGAGTAGGATTCATTTACTCTCTGCAACTACCGTAAGCAGCAGGCAGTATTCTCTCCGTCTTCCAGACAAACCGAGGCACAGAGATTTGAAGCAATTCGTCAAAGAGGTGGTGGCTCCAGGACTTAAATCCAGGCCCTCCAGCTGCACATCTACACCCTCAGTCTCGAGCTAAGAAGCTGTCTGCCTCTCGGGCTGTAGAGCGGGACAAGCACTGGAGTACAAGTGACTAAGGGAGTCTGCGCGCTGCATGGTGGCAGAACCTGATTGATTGATTGACTGATTGATTGGGAAAGGTCCTGACTCTAGGCCTCAGTCTCAGGAGGAGAGCTGCATGCCGGGGCTGGACAGGGGAGGAGGAGGAAGAGAAAAAGCAGGCTGAAATACAGACAGGCTCAAAGAAGATTAGCAAAGCTCCTGGTCTCGGCCGGGTACTGGGTCTCCAGAGGGAAATAACCAGGTTCTCTGAAAGCCAGGGCTGGAGGGCCAGAGGGCAGTGCGGTGAGGAAAGATAGCACAACAGATAGTTCTGGAAAAACTGACATTCTATTTAGAGTACAGGATTCTTTTATGACCCACTCCCAACAGCCCAAGGATTGCGATGAAAATTCCAGCCAGCTTCCAGCAACGGAAGCCATGGGCTTTGAAGTCTGATTGCGCTAACCTCAAATCCCACCTCTGCCACTTGCTGTGTGTGTCACCTTGGCCAACTCATTGTAATTATCTCTCAGCCTCAGTTTCCTCATCTGGAAAGTGAGGATGAATAATAGTACCTATACCTCACAGGCAGTCATGGTATTTCTCCTGCAAACCACTTAGAATCTTGCCCTGTCTCCTAGTAGACGCTCAGTAAACATCAGCCTGTGTTCCTACCACCACCACCTACGGTCGAGAGGATTAAACAACAGAGCAACCGATAAATGTTGGCAATGCCCTTCCCTACCGCCTCCTGCACAACCACCCTAACCCGTCTTCACCCCACTGCTCAGACGAGACCCTCGCAGACCAGCCTCATATGCCACCTTATCTCTCAAAGGGGCCTTCACCTGATGCATATTCTGAAAGGTGCCTATAAGTCAAAACCTATGTCCAAGTGATGATGGATTCACAAATCTGAATCACTGGGGGGGGGCATTTAAAAAATGTTCTGGCCCTACTTTTCTAAGTTTTTACTTAATACGTCCAAGGTGGGGCCCAGAATATGAATTTTGAAAGTGCCTCAAGATCTTTCAGCAACCAGCCAGGCCTGGAAATGACTGATTTAAGACTTGCCTACATTTTTAGGAGGGCGATGTGTGGGCACACGCTACAGGTACACACACAGACACACACACACGCACCGCTGGGATCTTTTGCAATTGGAGGGGCCCCACTGATAATGCAGACCCTGCTGCAGATAACTAACAGAGCAACTATTTGCCGAGAAGAGTCTGAGTTATCTATTAACCAAGAGACGTGTCAATACCAGGGAAGCCACACTGAAGCCGAGGGTCTGGTCAGCCTGGGAGGGCCCACGGGGGGTCCAGGTGACACAAATGCCATCACGATAATGCATGCCCCTGTCCTTCCCTTCTGCTCTCAGAAGCTTCTGTTCGAAAATGGTGCTTCCCTCAGTAGAACCATCTGTAGAAGGAAAGTAGGGATATCACCGTCCTCCGCGGCATTTGGATTCCCCTCCTTTAAATCCATCTCTCGTTACGCTTGTGATGAAAATTGTTCAATTCCCTACATATGGTCCCAAGTTATTTGGATTTCATTACACGTGGCAGATTTAGCACATTCTGGATGTGGGCAAACGAGTGTCCACTGGATAACTGTATGGGCATCTCACGGCACAAATTAATCGCATAGAACAAACCCAGCTCTGGTTACACTGACGGGGCGGTGCTGGTCACACAGCCCAAACCAGCAGGAGGGAAGCAGGCTGGCGGTCACTGCGTGAGGAGCAGAAATGGCAACCGCACAGTCATGCTTTTTACCCCCACTACCCTTCAGAAAGGAGAGGAGGAGGAAAAAAAGACCCTGTGGAGGCTCACGATACACAAATGTAACCCAGCCATTCACTTCAAGAGCAACATCCTCTGCGTCACTTCTTCTGACCAGAAGTAGAACATGGCGAGCACCGCACGAAACTGAGAACACAACAAATGCCGTTGCCCAGAGGCAGTGACGGTGAGGAGGACAGCAAGCGGCACACGCCTGGTGGCTGCTGGGCGCCAGGCACGAGGCTGAGTGCTTGGTTTTGCATCGTCTCATTTGATCCTCATAACCACCATGACAGGTAGGTTCTAGGATTGTCTCCATTTTGCAGGTGGTAAAACTGAGGCTCAGAAAGGTTAAATAATGAGCTGTATGATCTGGGCGAGTGGGTCACGGAGTTAGTGTTAGGCATCCTCTCAGATGCCTCTCTTGGTCCTATTCTTCTCGAAGGATACTCCCTTCAAAGCCATCTTCCTCCAGGATCCCACTGAGGGTTCTCTTAGGCTCAGTCCTCTCGGCAAAGGACACAGAAGGGCCACAGGCCATGTGAAACACTAAAAATCTTAACCTCTTGGGTAAGCTCCCAGTTCTAAGGAATCACAGGTTCTGGCAGCAGTAGCTCGGCTGGGGTGGCAGCTCTCCAGGTGGATACCAGGGGGCCAGCTTGAGGGAAAATGCTTCTGGAAAGCACTCACCTCCAATGGTCAAAGGAACAAGCAGTGCCTGAAAGAAAGTGGGCTCAGAAGGGCTTTTAATTCAAACAAACAGCCTCTGACTTATGACGCGGGGCCTATCAACCAGCCCAGGAAGGAAGAAGAGCCTTGGAGAACGGCGGAACTCAAGTTCAAGTACTGCTACGCACTGGTAGGAGCAGCGGTAGAGACGGCAGCAATGGTACCCACGAAGCCTCTTTCCTCTTCTACCACCTAGAAAATGGCAACCATATCTACCTCTGAAGGGTGCAGTGTGACTCCGATGAGGACATGCACGGGAATCCTCGTAGCACATGTATGTTCTTACTGCCTGTCAAGCATTCTGCGAAGCGTTTGATACCTATTTCTTCATTTTGTTCGATTCTTACAAAATCCCTACAAGGTATCTTTTGAACCACCATTTCACTGACGTGGAAACCACTTCAGAGAGGCTAAGTGACTTGGCCCAGGCCACGCAGCTCAGAAATCATAAAACCTGACCTAGTGTCAAGGGTCCAGAGGTTAGAGCCACAAGCATCAAGGGCCTTAATCTCCACATCCATGAATCTTCTTGTTTCTGCAAACAGAGGGCTTTAGAGAGGCTAGAAAATGGTTAAAACTTTGAGGCCAGTGAAAACCCAGAGAGCCGGCCCCAAGTGACCATCTGATGACCTACTCTGATGGCCACATGTCCCACACGATTGTCTGTGATGATGGAGAGGCCTATATCTGCACTATCCGATATGGTGGCCACCAGCCTCATGTGACGAGTGGCCACTAGCAATGTGCCTTGTGTGACTGAGGAAATGATTCTTTAACCTCATTGAATTTTTACTAAATTTCCACTTAAATAGCCTCACATGGCTGGTGGCTGTGTATCAAACGATACACACAGCCCAGGCCTCCCGGGCATGACACGATGAAGGCGGTAAGAACACTCACACTTCCACAGCGGGCCTTAGTGCGAATGAATAAAATAAAATAAATTCTTCTCGCCCCAGAGCAAACACCATCACTATGATCTGGGAACTTTTGCAGCTGGAAGACAGAAATGGCTGATTCCAAACAAATGGCCTCGCCTCATTTGTTTTTCACCCTTTTAAAAGAAAAAAAAAATTAAATGTGTCGTCCCTCACCCCCATTAAATTACTTAGGAAAGGTTGTCACTTTTTTCTGGCGACAAACTCCTTGGATTTACAATGACATAAGGGCTAAAATATGGTAGAAAGGAAAAGCCAGAAGAATAAACAAGAAGAGGCCCAGCACTCTCTAAGGTGTCATAAATCAAGAGGAAATCGACTCAGGGAGCTAAAAGCTTCCAAACATTCTTCCTCTTGAACTATTTTAAGCAAGCAACACACACAATCTCTTGGAGGTGATTTCATTCACAGCAACACAGGAGAAGCAAGGAGCTTGGCAGGATAGTTCTTTCAACATGGAGAGAAACAAATACCCACACCTCAGCCCTCGGGCCTGTCGGGTCAGCCACCCCTCGAAGCGAGGTTACTGTTTCAAGGCACCGACGTGACTCAGTTGTCCAGGAGCAGCGAGGGTTTCCCTGGCCTGGCTCCAATTCCTCTGGCCCTCTTCGACCAACCCATTCATTTCTTTGTGCCTCATCCCCACCCAGGCCACTCCTGAGGAGTGAAGGAGCAGGGCGAGTGGGGACTCTGGAGCCCCACAGACCTAGGTTTGCATCCTGCTGTGTCGTTTACCCGCTATGCCACTTGGACTTCTCTGAGCCTCGCTTTCTTCTACTGTAAAATGCGGATAAGAAGACACATACTTCATTGGGTGATTCTAAGAATTACATGGTGGAACACACGTGGAGCACATGGCCTAGGGCCTGCTACTTTGGAAAGGCTCCGCGTACGGTAGGTGTGTGTTGGGGGTCAGAGTTGAGAATTCAGTGTCTTAGCTTCTCTGGCTAGGAAGGGACCACGGTGTGACTGGATGAGGGGCCTGGAGGAAGGCTGCCTGGGTTTGATTATAGTCTCCACCTCTTATTAGCTGCATGACCTTGAGCAAGCGCCTTAACCTCTCTGCACCTCAGTTTCCTCCTCTCAAAGGTGGAATAAAATAGTACCCACCTCATTTACCAATGCGATAAATAACTTTATTACAGTGTGCCATTACCATTCTAGATCTGACTCTGCCCTTTTCATGCAACCCTAACAATTTAAGCTTCTCGTGGGTGTTCTCTGGTGATCCTTCCAGATGAGTGAGCCAAAGCAGCATAGCTGTGAAGTGAAGGGAAATCACCGTCTTGGGTGGGGCAGAAATGAGCACTCCAGAACAATGATTCTTTTACCACTGGTAATAGCTAATGTCTGAGTGCTCACTGAGCACCAGACTTCCCGGGAACTCTACCCACATGGTCTGGGCCCCACTCCAGGCCACTCATATCAGAATTCCTGAAGGTGGGGCCTTAAGATACACACATACACAGGTGTGTGCATATTTAAAGCTCCACAGTTGATTCTAATGTGAATTCCGGGTCAAAGAGCCACTGAAACAACCTTATGAGACAGGAATGATGGTAAATACCCATTAAACAGGAGAAGAAAACTGAGGCTCAGAGACCAGGTAACTAACTAGCTGGCAGTCAGGCAGTGGTGACTCTTTGATGTTCCACCTCTCAGCCACCCCGTGTTGGCATGTCCCTCCTGAGGAGCGGGAGGTCACGCTATCTAACAGACACTTGGCCACTCCCGATGCCTTTCTGAAACTGCCCCAGGGACCCCTTTGCCTTTTCAGAGCACCCAAAAAGCTTCTCTCTCCGGCTAAATGTCTGACCCAGATTTGACCTCCATGAATCCAAAGCTGCCTGAAATGGAGTCTCACTTTCCAAGGACTGAGGGATACATACACACAGAGCAATCCACAGAACAACTGGACCTAATTAAACAGATCTCATGTTAATGACAGGAAACCAAAGACTTGATGGTCTTCATTAAAGGCTGCTGGCTGCCTGTGAAGAAGCTAGAAAGCAAATTTCAGGGGGCTCTTAAGGCTATCAACCAAGGAATTATATAAGACCAAAAATAAATCTCTACTGCCTGAGGCCCTATCTGACCTTGCTGGACTGTGTCTACTGCAGGTCAGACGAAGAAGGGCAATGTTTCAATCCATCATATGATTAAGGGCATTCAAGGCGATCTGGAGGCCAACCTCCTACTTGATATCTCTATATAAAAATGCGAGACAAGCAACCAAACTCACACTCAGATCTTTGGCTCATTCCGGCTTCTTCCACACACAGCTGTTCTCATTCTAAGCAATGGCCACTCCCTTCTTTAAAGTGCTTGGACCATAAACCTTGGTGTCATACCGATTCCTCGCTCATACCTCACACATCTAAGCGGTTGATATAACATCCCATTGGCTCTAACTTCAAAATACACCCATAACCTTCTCTGCTGACACCCAGTCCAAGCCACCACCCTCTCTCGCCTGGACTACTGCAAGAGCCTCCCAAGTAGCCATACTGCTTCCATTCCATACTTGACGCGTCAGTCCCTTTCCAACATGGCCGAGGGGGTGATCGCGTTAAAATACAAATCGGATGGTGCCATTTCTGCGCATAAGTCCCTCCAGTGGCTCCAAGCAGACTCCGGATGAAAAGTCGAGGTGCCACACAATGGCCTACAAGGCCTTACCTGACTAAGCACCCCTCTACTTGCTCTCCAACTGCATCTACTCCCCTACCCTCACCCCATCCCAGCCACACTGGTTTCCTGGAACCCACCAGGCACTTGCCCTGATTCTTCCAGAATGCCTCACTCTTCTCTTCTCCTCATTGACCAGGCCTGCACCCTCTCCTCCCCCAAGCCTCTTATATTCACGCTCTCTGTCACCAGACCTGGAATCGTGCCCAGTGTACACAGTAAGTCTTCAATAACTATTTGTTGGATGAAAAAGTGGATATACCCCGATCTTAACTCTTAGCCTCTCCTGTGCTCCAAACCCCCAGACCCTGCCACTGCGACCACCATCTGTCTCCTCAAAGAGCAACACGGTAGAAGACACACAGGCCTCTCCTTGGATACTTTACAAGCACACTGGACAGGTGGGGCTCAACTGCGATACCTTTTCAGAGGCAGCTCCACCACGGAGCCCTGTCATACGGCTACTGAATTGGGTCCCAGCCTAATGCTGGCCTGCCTGGCTTGTCCCTGGGCAGATTAGATCCAGAAGAACAGCTGCAAGCAACTTGCTTCCAAAGCGTGTCCTCGTGTACAACTTGACTTACCCAGCTGCTGAGATGGGTTAGAGACGCTGTACTCGGCCCCTGGTTTTCACAGAAGCCACTTTTTTGGCTGTATGTTCTGCCTGTTACAGAACACTTCATTTCCAACTTGGGGATCCGCATGGTGGATGGGCTGGTGGGGAAGAGGAGGGATAAGCCACCCCATTCACAGAGCCTCTCCCAGTGACCTTCCCAAGCCCTGCGCAAACTTTGTGACCGCGGGCTACAGACCGGGGTTCAGAACCCGCACACCTTGGAATGCTGAACTCCACGTCTCAGTGCTCAGAGTCCCTGGCAGCCTGTCATCCCACTTACTCTTACTTTCCCTCCTCTTTGAAAAACCGGGCCTGCCAACTGCAACAAACAGCATTTAAAAATATCTTGCTGGATTATACAGCCCTGCCTTCTAAATTCCTCACAATGCCTGTCTCTGTCCCACATAGTATAAAGAAGGGTGTAGCATATTTAATTTTTTTTTTTTCTAGCTGCTCCCCTGCTATAAATACCCAAGTCTGGGGAGGCGGGCTTCCAACACCGGCTGCATGAAGACACCTCGGGGCCAGTCTCACCACAGTGCCGGCTGCGAAGGCCCGGACACAGCTGTTGAACGGTGAAGTGTTAGGTCGGCCAGGAGGAGACAGAACTCATCCTTCTGATAAAAGAGGGGGGAATAAAAACTCTAATACGGTAATTACAGCTAATCCCAATATGGAAAAGGCTGGTGTGTGTAGTCCTACGACCCAGCCAGGTCTTCAGAGCCCACGTCCAGCTCCATCCAGGGCTGTTTCTTTCCCAAGGATACTAATCACAGGGCTCGACCTTAGGAAAGTGATTCCACAGTGTCTTTGTGGGGTCTAGGAACATTATCAGAGACAGAAGGGCCCTTGAAGAATCCAGCCCAACCTCTTCACACCACAGATAAAGCAACAGAGAGCCAAGAAGACAGAGTGATTCACTCCAGGTCATGGAGGGGCCATGCTCCAACACAGAATTTTCTGGATCCAAAACCCTCTGCTCTCTGAACCAGACTGTCCTAGCTGCCTGCACACATACACTTGCTCGGTGCATGAGCTTCAGCTTGTTTATTAACTGCTCTCCTCATAGAAAATACTGATTTTAATATTTTAAAAGAGAAGACTAAAAAAATACTTAATTTTTAACCAAAACTTGGCCTCAGTTTTAGGGATGATTTTCATTCACTGAAAGGCCTATTTCACCCTCTTTGGGGTCCAATGTAGTCTCTCCCCACCCTAATCTGGTCTCTCTGGTACGTCCAAGTTCAGTTTCCCTATTTAATTTTTCCATCATGGGCCTGAACCAACCCCTGCCTCAACTTCTGGAGAACAACGGACCCCAAATATATATATTTCACTCACGAGAGCTTTTTCAAGTGACAAGAAAATTCCTTCACTGGGGTCAGGAAAAGGACTAACAGCAGAGTTATTAGCTAGGCCATTGATGATCTATCACATTTTATTATTGTCAGCAGAATTCAGCTGGACCCTAGGGAGTTCAATCCAGATGGCACTGAGCTATACAGTGGTTCCACATTATCAAACATTTAACGAGACAGAAATCTTTATTATCAATGCTCTGGAAACACCTTCACCGAGAATTGGGAAGCGACGAAACCTCTCTGAGAATTGACCTATTTTCCCAAATGACAAACTCTAAACTGGAAATTGAACATATCCGGTTGGACTCATAACCAAAGAAAGTTCTGGGATCCTAATATCTTATCCTGTTTTATGTCCCTCTCTACCTCCAGGTTGGAGAATCCTGCCTTGGCAAGAGTCAATCGAAAGGCCTCATTTAACGAGTTTGTCAGCCCTGACCTTCATTTGGGACTGGGATTGCTTTGGCCTGAGATGCTCCGTTCGGGGGCCTAGAAGAAATGCTGAGTCTGGAGCCAAGTCGAATGGGAGCAGAGGGCTGATCGAAGCCTTCTTCTTCATGTCCCCTCAACCCAAGTCTGCTCCCCTCCAGTCCTGTTTCATTACTTGCACCGCTAGGACAACGGACGGGGGCCTGTTTGAGGCCAAGCTTTCAATCAACAAGAGGGGTGATGGGAGGTCTGGGGCTGTGGTTAAGATGCAGCCCTGGGGAGCAGACACACTCGATTTCTGAATTATAAAATTGAGTATTGGAAAAGCTCTCTTTCTGCACTCTGGCAGGCTTCTTAACATCTGGATAAAAGATGTGGGAAAGTTGTCCTTTTCCACTGTGTTATCTGCCCTGCTCTCCTTGTTATGCATCTGAATCTTCCAGCCAAACAGTGTTGCCTGCTGTTCTCCAACACACACACTTTGGCTTCCAGGTCTTTGAGCACATCGATCCCTCCGTCTGGAAGCCCCTGCACTCTCTGCACCCCCTTCTGCTCCCTGTCGCAGCCCCACATGCCCAAGTCCCACTGGCCTGCATGCCACATCCTCCGCAAAGCAGCCCAGCCTCCCTCCCACCCAGCCAGCCAGGCCTCATCTTTCCCCTTTGAACTCCCTAGTCACCAAAAGCTTCCAGGTCCCCTTCTACAGGGTGGACATCCCATCTACCTCACAGGAGAGCTTGGGAGCAGGAAGGCAAGCAGCTCATGGAAAGCACCCACGTCGGGCAGTGGCACGCAGGAAGCGGAGGCCGTCAGCACCACCCTTGTTAATGGAACACAGGGATCCCAGACTTCCTTGTAAGGATCCGTGTGTGTGCTTTGCTTTCCCGACTAGACTTTAAACTCCTTGACAGGCGAAGGGCGTCTGGGTCGCTCAGCTGGTTAAGTTTCTGACTGCGGCTCAGGTCACGATCTCACGATTGCTGAGTTTGAGCCCCGCATCGGGCTCTGTACTGACAGCTCGGAGCCTGAAACCTGCTTCAGATTCTGTGTGTCCTCCCTCTGCCCCTCGCCACTCGTGCTCTGTCTCTGTCTCTCAAAAACAAACATTAAGTAAATAAATACACTCCTTGACAGGCAAGATCAATCCTTGTCTTCCTCCAATCTGTCTCCCTTGCCTCGTACGGAGCTGGCGCTCGGTGAGCAGTCGGTTAATGAAGCCGGCGTGGCATTTCTTAGGCTTTACTTGGGCTGCATTCCTTAAGCTTCTCCTCCCAACTCGGCATGCAGCTCCAGACATGCCGCCAAAGCTGCAAAACCATTTAGGCCTTTTTTTAAAACAAGCAAGAAGACCACAAAGTATGTTTACATGACAGGCCAGCAAAACACAAAACACCTGCTGTCCTGTGGCTCGGGACTCGGCAGCTGCAACAAGCGGGGTCCGATATCCACAGTGGAAATGCTCCCTGGGGCCCGGAGCTCTGAGCGTGCAATGCCGCTGTCATCTGGGCAGGGGCAGGCAGCAGCCCAGGGAGGCGAGTCTGATCTCACTGCCCACTGCCAGCCCGCTTCATCTTGGGGACGATAGAGCCATAAATGAGCGGGTGCAAGGGTGTTTTTTCCAGGTTCCAGGACTTCCTCCTACCTATTAGTCACCAAGGAAAGCCTTGTGACTAATACTTGTCACCCTGGGATCTGGGTCATGATCTTCCCCTGCACTAGATAGAGTCTCCCACTATGGCAAAAGCAAACATGACCAGCACAAGTCTGCAAAAATACAGCAATAATTAGAATTAATATCTCATGTGCCAGAATACAAAGTTCCTTCCAGACGCTTTTATTAAATCCTCACAACCATCCTAGGAGTTGGGTACTCTTTTCAGTCCTGTTATAGAGCAGTGTTTCTCGTCAGTGGTTAATTCTGTCCCCCAGGGGACATCTGGCAATGTCTGGAGACGAAACTGGTTGTCACGGCTGGCAGCAGAGGGAGTGGGGGATTGCGCAGGACTGCCCCACAAGAAAAACCAGCCGGTCCGAAATGTCAACAGTGATAAGGTCTGAGAAATCCTATTACAGAGAAAGAAGCAAAGGCACAGAAGTTAACCTGCCCAGGGTCACACAGCTCACAAGCGAGGGCACCAGGAGTGATACCCAGGCAGTCCGACCCTGTGCTATGCCCTTAACGCTAAACCCAGCGGCCCTGCCATCCCAGGAACACGGACAATGCACCGGGTGTACTGGCCCCTCACTTAGAGTAGATAAATGGAGAGCTGGAGCAGCTTACTCGAGGCAAAGCAATTTGGGACCCAACTCAAAGCCAAAGCATTTCAGGGCTTGCTATGCAGACTGCTTCTCTCCTTGGGCTCCCCGCATTGAGACTTCACCCTGTGAAGATTCCACCGTAGTAGATTCTGAGGAGGAAATTTCTGAGGAAATCAAAAGGCTTTTCTGCCAACTCCAGAGCCAGTAAGTGAGTTGAGCTCTCAGAGACCAGTGGCCTAAACACAGGGTCCCTTAGGGTGCTTTCCTACTGTGTTTCTGTTTCCTCCTTCCCTGAACTGACTCACCGTCCGTCAAAGTTTTGCAGTAGAGACTACAGCCTTTCCATTCAATTGGGTTTATTGATCACTAAGCAGCTGACACTTGTAAGGCCCTCCCTGGGCAGGAGGGCTCCCTGCCTCCTCGATACCCCCCGGCCCGGTCCAGGAGCAGCAGTGATGGCTGAAGATCGATGGCACCTGAAGAGCACATTCTGGGACAGCTGGCAAGCTGCATTTAAACAGAATCACACCGCATCCTTTGTTGGAAGATCCATGCCCGGACCTTGATGCCTGGTCTTCAACACTGGTTATGAAGATTCACTGGCCTAACATATTTAAAGTACCTGGACACAGCAGGCTGTTAACAGACAAAATCTATAATAAATACTGCTGTGGCTGTGAATTTGACCCTCACTGCCATTAGAAGAGGGCCAAATACTGACCTGTTCCTTACTACCTTTATTTCTGTAATTCTCCACAGGAAAAGCACAGACCTGAGGCTTCAGCAATATGGGGCTTGGTCCTGGCATGGCTGTGACCTAGCTGTGAATTCTGTGAAAGGGCATCATGTTCAATGGAATTTTATGGGGACCTGGTAAGATCACGGATGAAAAATGTTCAAGGTGCTGTGGAAAGGCCAGGCCTATTATTACATACAGGTGTCGAAGTGTGGAAACAGAGGCCAGAGCATCCACCCACTGTCCTATCTGGCAAAGGACAGACAGTGACAGTGAGGTGGGATAAGGACCAACCTGAAGATTATCAGCAAGGTGTCTCTGGCTTCTTTTGGAACTTAGGTGTCCTTCATGTATCCCAGGAGGGTCTTGGCAGTCCATTGTCTTAATTCCTTCTCAGATTGGAGGCAGGGGTGTGTGAAACTTCTGAGCAAGAGTCATCAACCGAGACTGCCCTCAGGGGCAGCTCTGTGGGCAAGGGAGGGATGGGGTTGCTATTCTTAGGGGAACTGGCTGCCTCTGTCTCTCAACCCAATCCTCCTGTGGATTTATCTGTTGCCCATTAGACTTTTGCTGTGACACCCCCACTCTGGGTATTACACACTGAAGGAATCTCCTATTTACATTTGAAATACAAATAAAATCCCTCCATTTACCTTTACCCGTCACTGCTGGCCTTGGGAACCCTGCCAGAAATTAGGGTATCAAAGGTTGAATGATGCCCCTAAGGCTTGGGTACCCCCAAAACACTGCCTCTATTCATCAAGGACTCAAAATTCTCTGCCATGGTAGAAAAGGGGGAAGGTTCTTCCATAGTGTCCAAGGATTGCATGTTAAATTTCCGGAATTAAACAATTCTGTGTGGCGGAATCAATTATTTGTATGACAAATACTTAGGGAGCACCTGCTACGTGCCAGGCGCTGTGTAAGGCAGAGGGGTGACAACGAGCTCACGGGGAAGCAGGAAACAACCCAAGAATAAGCTCTGGGTGCCGCGGAACCATGAAGGAGAAGTGGCACTTCCAATCGGGGGTGGAGGAATCAGGTAAAACTTTCTGGAAAAAGCAGAACAACTCCACCTTGCTCCTCTACTTAAGGCTGGGTTGCATTTCTCAGGCACTCAAGGGAAAAAAATAAGTTTTCATTTCCAAAGCTTGCTTTGTTTCAGTTTTACCAGCTCCCTTGGCTTCAGTAAAATAGTCAAGGAGAAGGGACACTCCCTCAGACTACCCAGGTGTGGAAACTGATTAAATAGCAACTAGCAGCTCAATTAACCCTTGCCCCTTTGGTTGATTATCTCAGTGAAATCTTACAATCTCCTTGCTAAATGAGTCCTACAGCTAGGAGAACAGCACATCCCCACCGTAGATGCAGCCCTTTTATTCCTTGGCTGAAAATGAGATCGTTGGGACTTGCCTCAGCCGATAGATAACTGAATAATTCAGAAAAGTCCTCACTCACCGTTTTGCCTACAGACTCTTAGACTGCAGTGGTATTGCTACATTGCCTGTACTAATGAAGCGCCAGACAGGCCTTCCTTGACTGTCATTTAAATTAGCTCTGGCCACACTATACCATTATCTTGTCTCTCTCTTTTTTTTTTTTTAATAAAATTTACTGCAATCTGTATTTGTCACTCGTTTATAAGCTTCATGAGAGGAGGACCCTCCTCGCCTCACTCTGCACTTAATCCACAACACTTTTAACAGTACTGGGCACAGGGTCAGTTCTAAGTATTTGCTGAATGAACTGCTACTATTTACTGAGCATGTACTATATGCTAAGATCTTTAAATCTATGATCTCACCCAATCCTCATACCAACCTTATGAGTTAGGTGCTCTTATTACCTCCCCGCCCCCCCCAACCCCCATCCATTTTACAGATGACAACAGTTAAGAAATATGCCTCAGGTCATTCATATAAATAGCAGAGGTGAGCTCCAAACCCTCACTGGGACTCCAAAGTTTGCACTCTTTACCACTGTGACAGAGCTACTATCCTCCTGCACTTCCTGGTTACAGCTTTGGAGTCAGAATGTTCTAAGCAAAATCCTATCATTTAACACAGAGCCTCGGAATTGGAGAGGATTTTCTCAAATGCTCTGGACCCTCATGAAAGCTTCCTAAGACAAAGGGCCAAGAAGAAACCCAGAAGCGAGTCTCAGCATCAAACTCACACACAGGGATATGAAAGAGAGGGCAGGGAGGAGGAAGGCAGTGAATGCAAGAAGCTTCTATTTTCTGCCAGGTCCGTGTTTATAAATACCACTCTATTAAAGTAGTTTCTCTACGTCCTGTAAGGAAGCCATGAAGATATCATCACTTAATGACACTACCCTGGGAACACGGACATCGATACCAAACGAGCAAGTGATATTGAACTACTGCTGCTCTGTGAGGCTGAGATCATGTCATATAAACACTACAGAACTTTTATCATCCATCTTGGGCTGAGCAAAACCATATTTGCCCAGCACTCTGAGTAATGGCCAGGAATAGATGGATTAGGGCCCTTAAATTCCTGGTTGGAAGACATTAAAAGTTTAACAGCTCTATATAGCTGAGTCAAATACATGTGCCCATGCTGTATAATTAGCAGGCACAACAACAATAAAGATATAATTGGAAGGGAAGACCAGCAGGACAAGAATACGAACCGGCACCCTCCTCCCGGGTGTAGCCATTTCTCACTTGGTCTTCAGCTGTGTAAACGGTAACCTTGCTGGCCTTGGGCTTCAGTGTAACAAAGGTTTGGATCGCCCATTCCTTTCTGAAGCAATTTCTGCTTCCCTCTGAAGTCAGCTTTCAGGCATTAGTAATTCATTGCTCCTATACCAAACATACATCCCACTTTGTCTAAAAAGACTTCATAAATCAGCCTAGTTATTGTTTACTGAGGCCAGGTTCTCACCTACAGAAAATGAGCATCCATGTTACTAAGTGGAAGCGAATGGTTGCCTTGCCTGCAAGAGACTTCCCTGGAGACCAGGGAATGCACAGAGGGAGATGCTTGCTCTGAACATCCAGGGAGCTTTGCTGTCAAGTGCAGTCCTGCCATCTTGACCACCGTGGCTTAAGAAGGATTGCTCGGGGGCGCCTGGGTGGCTCAGTCGGTTAAGCGTCCGACTTCAGCCCGGGTCACGATCTCGCAGTCCGTGAGTTCGAGCCCCGCGTCGGGCTCTGGGCTGATGGCTCAGAGCCTGGAGCCTGCTTCCGATTCTGTCTCCCTCTCTCTCTGCCCCTCCCCTGTTCATGCTCTGTCTCTCTCTGTCTCAAAAATAAATAAACGTTAAAAAAAATTTTTTTTTAAAAAGGATTGCTTGGCATGGGAGAAGAGGGTCAATTAGGGAGTCAAAAACCCATCCTGCAAAGAAAATCCCAAGGAGTGATGACCCTAGATAAGAAATGGCCCTTTGGGATAAGCCCTTTAGTGGAAGACACCTGTGTTCTAGCAACTTCTGGCTACTCTGCATCTTCAGGGGACCCTGGAGAGGCAGCTGTTCTTTCTAGCTCCAATTTGCAGTTGGAAAAACTGAGAAGTTCCTCAACCTGCTGGGCACCAGCTGTGTGTGAAGGGCATTTTGGGTTTTGTTTGGCACATACTGTTCCATTTTTGTTCTAGTCTGGTTTATAGGCACAGGGCCTCAGTCTTTTCTCCTAGGGGGCTTTACTTCTTTGAGCTCAGTCTGGGCCTCCCCCTCAGCCCAAAGTACAGGATTCTTCCCCTGGGCTAGGACGGTGGGTGGAAATCCCCCTGCCCTCCACTTCCTCTCCTGGAGCACACATTTGCTGCCACAAACCCAGAGGGCAAAGCACAATTATCAGCTGTGACATCATCAACAGAGATTCTGGGCTGACCTGAACTCTGACCTAAGAGGAGGAAAATTAAAAGGCAAATGCTCTTCTCTTCCAGGCATCTCCTTTGGTGGTGCCAGAATTAAAACCAAAACCAAGGAAGGTCTAAGCAAAGCCATGCTGCTACATACAAACTATCTTCTAGGCCTCTAAATGAGGCCTCAAATGTCAGCTGCCCTCCTTGGTAACTGGACTAATTAAAAACAAAGCTGTTACCTCCTCCCTGATGGCTAAAAGCTTGAACTCTGGAGCCTGCCTAGGCTCAAATTCCAGCTTTGTCACTTAATATCTGTGTAGTCTTGTGCAAACTGCTTAACTGCTGGGTACCTTGGTTTGCCCATCTGTATGATGAGGATAATACTATGAAGTACCTACCTAATAGGGTTGCTAGGGTTTCTTAATCTCTAAAGTGCTAAGAACAGTGACTGAGAATACTGTTAAGTGTGCTCACTTTAAATTTTAGTTATTACGATGTTCAACCACATTTAAAGTTGACTCCCTTTCTCCCTTTTCAGTACCCACCTGGCCTCTTCTGCTGACTACTTGTTTGCCACTGAAAGCTGTCCCAAAAATGGCCTTCTGATCCGACTGCATGGATGTCTAGCCACTGTACCATTCTAAATAATTTATGGTTTGCTGACTTCTGAAACTGGAGTCTGGTAGGCAGTTTGCTGTTAAATGTATGTCACACCCTAACCTTACCAGGGAGAAGGTCAAGTGCTTCCCTTCCACCCTTTGCACTGAAGTCTTGTCCTCCTTCAGAGAAATGCAACTACTGAGTGGTTCCTTCTTCATCACGCAGCTGCCCACCCCCCACACCTCTTCCCCATAAGCAAGTTTGTTGGATCATCATCTCTTTCAGGAAAGCCCATAAGGCTGCGCATTTAGTACAACACAGAGTTTTAATCAATTGCTCACTCGGTTGGTGACAGCTTAGAAATTCAGGCCCTAGGAGCCAAGTATGTGGTTCTCTTTCCAGAAAGGGGATTCAGCAGTCAATTTCCATTGTCTTGGGCACATACAGGTAAGAACCCACCACTACTTCTCCACCTTCCAGGAGAAGGCCTGAAGTGCACCCTTCAACCGAGCAAAGCCCAAGGCAGCTGCACCCGATCCTGGTCCTCCTGCTCCCTTCCTCCCCTCTCACTTATCCCAAACTCAGGTCTTAGAGTTTGGATCCTCTGGCTGCTGCTATTGGGCTATAGGGTCAGAACCACAGTCCATCTGCCCTGCTGTTGGGGAAAGACCACTAGCGACCCAGTTAAGCAAGGCAAAGAGAAGCAGGGCAGTAACCTTCGTGTCAAGTGAAGTTAAGGAATGGCTTGGTCAAGAGCCTCAATCAGTGAACAGCATCCAGATAGTGACAACAATACGAAGAACACAATGTTCTTCAACCTCAACTTTATCCTCCAAAAGACAGGCATCAGAAGAACTATCTTTGGCAAGAGCCATTTAATGGACTCCACCCTCAGAACAAACGCTTTCTCCCAGATCCTGGCACACTCAACCAGCTTCGCCCTTGGTAGCCCAGGGCGGGATTTCTCTCCCATCCGTCCATGGCCGAGACCCGCACACTTACCATTGGCGTTCTTGCCACAGATGAGATGTTCATAGGGCTGCAGGACGCCCCAGAGCTCCGCGTCGTTGTTGATGACCATCTCCAGGGCCTCGGCGGACACCTCCCCGGCCCCAGCCCCTCCACCGTCGGGACTCTGGCTGGCCAGCACCCTGGCCCGAATCTCCTCTACCAGGTTCTCCATGCAGGCGGTGAGCGAGATGGCCGCGTACTCGTGGATGCGCACGGAGATGCGGGTGTCCACCATCCAGCGGAAGAAGCGGCCCACGGAGAAGGTGAGGCCACAGCGCGCGGACTTGCCCCGGCGCAGCCCGTCCCCGGCGCTCATACTATACAGTGACAGCGCCTTGACCGCAGCCAGCGCGCAGCTCTCGGCCAGCGCCCAGCTGTGCACCAGGCGCACGGCGCTCTGCACCTCGAAGCGGGTGCACTTGGCGTGCAGCACGCTCAGGCGCTGCGCCTCGCGGGCCACTCGGATGAGCGCCCTGCGGAGCAGCCCAGCCAGGCGTCGCACCGCCTCGGCGGAGAACAGGGGCAGCCGCCGGCCGCCGGCGCCTTTGCGAAGCACCCGGGCCACGTCTCCCTCCGTCCAGGGAAACTCCTCCAGCTCGGGGAGGCGCGGGCAGCGCGAGAAGAGGTCCGCCACTTCGGGGTCCTCGGGCAGCACCGTGTTCACCGTGTCCCAGCTGTTGTGGCGGCTGTTCATGGAGCCGGAGTAGCACCACCAGGCCGCCCCGCGGTGCTGCTGCGCCGAAGAGTTGAGCGCCTGCGAGTTGGACTTGGAGGACGAGAGGCTGAGTGAGCGGCACGAGTCCCCGGCCCCATACCCGGAGTCCAAGGTCAAGTCCTCCAACGTCTTCAGAGTGGAGCTATACGTCCCGGCCATGGGGAGCCTGCCGGTCGCGGCCTCGCCGAGCAAGGGGCGATCACAACTCCATGCTTCCTTTCCCAAGTGGGCAGAAACAGACTCTAGGCTCTCCGGGACGCCCTCCTTCCTCTCGGCGTCCACATCGTCCGCCCGGAGGCCGGGGGGAAGGTGGGAGAGATTCTCGGCGGCCGGGGCCCCACGCGCCCGGCGTCCGAAGCGAAGCTGTCACTGGAACGGTCCCCGCCGCTCCTCCTCGGCACTCCCCCTGGCCCACCTCAGCTTCCCGCCGGCAGAGCGTCTGTCCTCCGCAGAGAAGGAATCCCGAGCGAACAGGGCGGCGGCAGAAGGAGGCGGCGGCTCGCGGCGCCGCGCGAGTCCAGGACCAGCCGGCGAGAAAGCGCTCGGCAAACTTCTGCGCGGCGCGGGCGGCCCGCACAGCTGGGTACCCGGCCGCCGCCGGCATGCAAATAACCCGGGGCGCCTCACCAATCATCGTCCGCGACGGGCATGAGCTGCACCAATGATCTCCTCGAGGGGCGGTCACTATGCAGATTTCACTGGGCTGCGGGTGAAACCCCGCGGCGGCGGAGGCGGGGCTGGAGGCCCAGGGTCGGGTGAAGCCGCTGGGATGAAGGTGGAGGAGGGGGAAGGGAGAGTCGGCGTGCGGCGGAGCGCGCTGGGAGGTGGGAGCAGAGACCGGGAAAGGAGGGGTCGAAGCGTTAGGCTCGGGAGCTGACGATTTAAAGAAAAATTTAAAGGAAAACCCCCTGTGAGCAGCCCCCCGCCCGCCGTCCAGGCTTTGGGCGTTCGCAGCTCCTTTTCAAGCCCTCTGCAGCCTACCACCAAGGCTGACTTATCAAGTGTGGGTCTGGAGGTGGGAGGAGTGGGGGAGGGGGCACAAACCAGGCACCCCACCTCCCTCTGGGACTTTCTGGCAAGCCTCTCCCGTTTTTCTAGATGAATGAAACTCCCCTTGTGTTTAGAGGGAGGAGGGACGCCCCTTCTTGCTTCTCCCGAATCCGTCTGGTTTTCTTTACGTTGCCATCCAGGTTGCAAACGGAGCAGATCTGATGAATAGACTGGCTCCAGGAGGCCTGTGATCCCCTCTCTCCCCACCACTTGAACTTACGTAGTTTTCTGAGTATTACTCGGGGGAGAGGGTCCTAATTTGTGTCAGATTCTCAAAAGGGCCCGTGACTTCCCTGTTACAGCTGTACAGTACTGCTCGCTGTCAGGTGGATCCTTTCTGTCTGAAGTGCGAATGTCCCAGCGGGTGTGTGAAGGTGAGACATTTACCGAGTTTTGGCCTGCGCTCCGAACAGCTGGCTGCATGCACCACCTCCTAATGGTGTACCAGTGGGCAAGCCCCCTGCCCCCTTGGGACTTGGTTCCCCACTCCCCACCCCCCGGGGGGAAATGAGTGCTGTCCTCCAAAGCGGCGCCGTTGTAAACCTGTTTCAGGGCTGTTTGTAAACCTGTTTCAGGGCCTGTGTCCAGAAGCGGTCAGTGGGAGCTCGATTCGTTTCCAGCAGCGCCACGCCCAGTCCACTCCGTCCGGCTGCTGTCCTGCAACTGTTCGCACACACGTGCTCGAATGTGCATATGCCCCCTCCAGTGGAACCGCAAAGTCAAGGAGGAGATTGTGCACGCGTTGCCCCCCAAGTCAGCTTCCCGTGCTCCTGAATGGCTCCTTTGTGCTCTATCTTATACAGTTCCAACCTGAGGCCGTGAGGTGGATACGAATTAGAAATATCTGGTTTGTCTCTTTCCTTCTGAGATTAATGGCCCTTCCCCTGTGAAACTCCTTTTTTCTTTAGCAGTTTGCCTTAATTTGGCCTTTCTGCGGTCTTTATTTATGCAATATCGCCGCCTCATGGTCAGAAGTGGAAACCGAGTCCAGGATGAAAGTGATACGGGACCCAAGTTCACAGAGATCAAGTTAACAGAGGACACAAGATGTGACTACATCTCATAGAAGTGACATAAGAAGTGAAAAGTAGGTATTGAGGTTCAACTTGCCAAAAATTCGAAAACAAATATGATGCAATTTAAAACTTAGTAAGGGAAACATAATTTTAAAGCAAATGTCGCCCTCTAATGGACTTTTAGAAGAAATTCCCCACAAGTTTGGGGGTTTTTTTCTTTTTGTTGTGTGCATACTTAATAAGCAGAGAAAATTTCTTTTTTAAATGTTTAATTTTTAAATGTTTATTTTGAGAGAGCGAGAGACAGAGAGCGGGCGGGTAAGGGGCAGGGAGAGAGGGAGACACAGAATCCGAAGCAGGCTCTAGGCTCAGTACAGAGCCTGTGGCTGGGCTGGGACCCACCAACCATGAGATCATGACCGGAGCCAAAGTCAGAGGCTTAACCCAACTGAGCCACCCAGGCTCCCCAGCAGAGAAAATTTCTGAACTGGAAATTTACAACAGGGAATTTACTGAATGGAAAAGTTATCTGGGAAAGAGCCAATGGCATTTATCTTATATTTAAGTGACTTGATGGCATAGAAGTGTAAATATAATCAAACAGGCTACAGCCAAATTTAAGAATATTGTGTATATTAAACTACACTGCAAGGATTTGTTCCACAAAATTCAGCCCTGGAAAATAATACTGGAAAAACAACTGAGTTTCATTAATAAATTACAAGGAGAGAAAGAGATGGATAGGAAACCTATACACTAAAAAGGACTTAAGCCATATTGACTAATTAGCCATAATGTGTGGAATGTATTTGGAATTTGATTTTTTTAAATCAATAAACATTTGACATTATGAAACAATTAGAAATCAGGAACACCGCCCAGATCTTTGCTATTATGAAATCGTTGTTACTTTTTTGGTGTGGTAATGGTAGTATGGTTTTGCTTATTAAATATTATTATCTTTTAAAGACACATACTAAAGTAAGTGTTTTGTAATTTTCTTCATTAAAAAAAGGAAGAAAATTCCTATGGGAAAATCCATTAAAGGGACTAGAAAGTTAATGAAAGATGGTTAAGATTGTAGACCTCTTGTCTTTCATATGCTCATTAGAGTCTTCTATTGCCAACTTGAAGACTTGAAGAATGTGTCTCTTTGTGTTTTGTGTGATGGGGGGAGAAAGAAAATGAGGAAAAGCAGTAGAGATAGAGAACAAGATACATTGAGCTATGTTAGAAATTAACCAACTGATTGATTTCAGTTAATCTTCTGGGAGATTGCAAGCGGGGTGAAAAACTTTGGATCAAGAAAGAAAGGGCATGGCTTCTTATACATACGTGCGTGCGTTTAATTAGGGCAATCCGGTGGTAATGTGCTTAATGTTAGCAATGCAAATTATATTAGAGCAAAAGGAAGTATTGTCCCAACCCAGGCCTGGCCCAAACATCATTTTTGGAAAAAAAACAACTGTCATGTATCTGGACAGGTTAAAAAGCGCATGATGAAACCATGGCAAACATTGGGAGAATTCCCAGTGGAGTGAGCAATTAAAAATCTGGGATTGCCCATGGAGAAATCATATAAGAAGCTTGAAATAAAATTTAGAAACTTTACTTTGGCTGATGTCTCGTATTTGGTTATACATTTTCTTACAAAATCAAAATCAATCTGGAGATTAAGGAACAAAATACCCTAGAATTTATCTTGAAAGGGAAGTGGTTAAAACTATTCAAGGACAGACAGAACTCTGATAGGAGAAAGATAGATCATGTCCTTGACTTTAGAGAATGGCTAAGTTTTTTTTTTTTTTTTTTTAACGTTTATTTATTTTTGAGACAGAGAGAGACAGAGCATGAACGGGGGAGGGTCAGAGAGAGGGAGACACAGAATCCGAAACAGGCTCCAGGCTCCGAGCCGTCACCACAGAGCCCGACGCGGGGCTCGAACTCACGGACCGCGAGATCATGACCTGAGCCGAAGTCAGCGGCTTAACCAACTGAGCCACCCAGGCGCCCCGAGAGTGGCTAAGTTTTAATTCAGTTTGTGGATCATTTTGGGTAAATTCAATAATATTTAAAAAAAAATTTTTAAATGTTTTATTTTTTATTTTTGAGAGAGGGAGAGAGACAGAGCATGAGTGGGGGAAGGGCAGAGAGAGAGGAAGATACAGGATCCGAAGCAGGCTCCAGGCTCTGAACTGTCAGCACAGAGCCCGACGTGGGGCTTGAACTCACAGACAGTGAGATCATGACCTGAGCCAAAGTCGGATGCTTAACCTACTGAGCCACCCAGGCACCCCAATTCAATAATATTTCTTAAACACCTACTGGGTCTAGACTGTGCTCAGCACCATGGAGGTGCATTAGACAAGATTCCTGCCATAAAAACAAAAACAAAAGCAAAAACAAAAAAAAAAAATGCCCAATATGTAAAGACAGACATATGAGACTATTCTGCAAAATATGCTTTGCAGAGCTGCTCAAAAACCACTGACCAAAAGCCATTGCCAGCTCTTCAATCCACCACACAGATTGTTGCACCTGGAGCACATATGGTATAAACATGAGGAAGAAAAGACTCTGTGGAATACAAGGAGAGCTGAAAAAAGGTACCCGTGGTTACACAACCGTGCCGTGATTAGCAGAGAAGTTTTGTAGCAGAAAATCAAGCAGAACGCTCGGTTGTTGACAAAGGAACCAGTGGTGTGGAAGATTCAAAGTAATGCTTCCATCCCATGCAATCCATGTTAGCCCATTCCCGATGCAGTTCCCCCCCCCCCACCCCCGGCTCTTTTTTCTGGACCTCATGACTAAAGAGACACACAGATCACTTGAAACAAAGAGCCCCCAGGGTAACCAAGAGAAAAATAAATAACACTTCTCCAAAGCACATTCTGTGGAATGGTCTCATGGGTTGGTCCGTGAAAAAAGGATCAGTAGTTAAGTTTGGGAAATTCTGCATCCTGTTTCTCCCTCTAGTATATTCATGATGGACAGTATTTTATTTAAGGCTCTTTTATATTTTCTTTAATCCAGTATATACCAGGCTTAACTAGGCAAAGAACTCCCCCCACCCCTGGGCTGCTGTGAAGCAATTGGGACTTCTCATTTAACCTGAAGCAGAAAAGACAACAACCATGTTTTATGAGTCTGCTCCGGCAATGGAGGTAAGGTAGGACCCATGGAAGAAATCCAGATAAATCCCAGAACAGGGCAAGGTCCCCCATGTGACCCCTGCATAAACCTGGAGTTTAGTGATCTGTTAGACACAAATGTGATTCAAAGGTGGATCCAAACCTAGAGCATCGGTCCCCAGGAGAAAAGGAGGCAGGGTGAATGTGGGCGCTGGCACACATCAAAAGGTCCACAGAGAAAGTGAGGTGGCGGGGGGAGGGGGTGGGGGGGGTGGGGGAGGGGAAGGAGAGTGATGTGGAATCAGGTCTCTCCAAGAGGGAATTCTGCTGTTAGGCACATTTGTTAGCTGGTATTAGAGATGAAGCCATCAGCACCTGGGGGTTAAGGGCAAGAACGGCAGGGGATGGTCTGGAACTTAATGATACAGAGATGAATTAAAGCAACAGGACAGAAATCCAAAGAATAAACTTGTAGAGATAGCAGTGCCCAAACCCCACATCTGGATGTTCTATTTGCCAGTTCTCAATTCACTGCTGTTGTGTTCTTCTGTCCTGGTATAGAGAATATCTGGAGTGAAATATGGCATTCGATTCTGCCATATTTACCAAGCATTCATCTTTTAAAATGCATCTGGGGGGCGCCTGGGTGGCTCAGTCGGTTGAGCGGCCGACTTCGGCTCAGGTCACGACCTCGCGGTCTGTGAGTTTGAGCCCCGCGTCGGGCTCTGTGCTGACAGCTCGGAGCCTGGAGCCTGTTTCCGATTCTGTGTCTCCCTCTTTCTGACCCTCCCCCGTTCATGCTCTGTCTCTCTCTGTCTCAAAAATAAATAAACGTTAAAAAAAAATTTTAAATGCATCTGGCATTCTTATTACAAATCCAAAATCCCAGACCCCCTTTTGAAAAACGTTTTATTTATTTGAGAGAGAGAGAGAGAGTACAAGCAAGGCAGAGGCAGAGGGAGAGGGGGACAGAGGACGCAAAGTGAGTTCTGCTCTCATGACAGCAGTGAGTCTAATGTGGGTAAAGCACAAGCATAGCAGGGGCAGAGAGAGAGGGGACAGAGGACACAAAGTGAGTTCTGCCCTCATGACAGCAGTGAGCCCAATGTGGGTCTTGAACTCACCAACTGTGAGATCATGACCTGAGCCAAGTTGGACGCTCAACCGACTAAGCCACGTAGGTGCCCCAACCACCGCCCTTTCTTAAAGATCCTGATTCAGTAAGTGTAGAGTGTGATCTAGATAAAAGTATATTCAACAAGCATTCCCAGAATGCTAAGGCATTTGTCTCTTAGACCTCAGAGTGCCTAAGGACTGGTATAAAAAATGCTTGTTCTTTTTTAAAATATTTTTTAATGTTTATTTATTTATTTTTGAGAGACAGTGAGAGAGAGAGCACGTGTGCACAAGTGGGGGAGGGGCAGAGAGAGAGGGAGACAGAGAATTTGAAGCAGACTCCAGCCTCCAAGCTGTCAGCACAGAGCCCGACTGGGGCTTGAACCCACAAATGGTGAGATCATGATCTGAGCTGAAGTTGGACACTTAGCCAACTTCGCCCCCCAGGTGCCCCTGAAAATGCTTATTCTTGAGCTGTACGTGCAGAGATTCTAATCCAATAGGCCTGGAGCCTATGAATCTTCATTTTTAACCTGTAGGTCTCAGGTGATTGGAAGTCCAGAAAACTTGCTCAATTTGCACATCAGGCAGTTCAGGTGTTCCCAGCAGGTGGCGGTCTTGTTCATTCTGCTAAAAATTTGTACGTTAAAAAGTTAAATTATTTACTTGTCAGCTGGATCTTTTAAAAAGTTTTAAATTTCTCAAGTACATTGATCTGGGACAAAATTGCTATTCATACTTATGAATCCATTGCATAATTTGAAGATTTATTGAATCCATTGCACAATTTGAAGATTTATTGTATCCATTGCATAATTTGAAGATGCCTCTGTCTTCCGTTGAGCAAGGATGTTAATATACAGGAGTGACTGCGCACAGTTCCCAGCACAGGGATAGGAATAGATGGAATGATCTTCATAGTTCAGACAGAAGTCTCTTCAGTCTTTTCAATGCTGAATTAATTTGAAGACAAGGCTATGGTTGGAATATCTCTTAATTTAGCAGCAAAGGTTTAGAACTGAACCCTGTTTTAATCTTTTATAAAAGCATTCCAGGGGCACCTGGGTAGCTCAGTTGGTTAAGCTTCCAACTCTTGATTTCCACTCAGGTCATGATCTCCTGGTTCATGAGACCAGACCAGTGCAGAACCTGCTTGGGATTCTCTGTCTCTCTCTCTCTCTCTCTCTGACCCTCCCCTGCTCTATCTCAAAAATAAATAAATAAACTTTAAAAAAATAGCCAAGATTTGTTGACTTCTATTTGAATGATCTTAGTTATAAACTTTTTTTTTTTTTAATTTTTTTTTTCAACGTTTTTTATTTTTTATTTTTGCGACAGAGAGAGACAGAGCATAAACGGGGGAGGGGCAGAGAGAGAGGGAGACCCAGAATCGGAAACAGGCTCCAGGCTCCGAGCCATCAGCCCAGAGCCTGACGCGGGGCTCGAACTCACGGACCGGACCGCGAGATCGTGACCTGGCTGAAGTCGGACGCTTAACCGACTGCGCCACCCAGGCGCCCCAGTTATAAACTTTTTATTACCGAGAATTACAAACAGAAAAATAGAATTTGATAATGAACCCTCATGTACCCATCACCCAGCTTTAATAATCATCAGTTTGTGGCCAGCCTTGTTTACGCTGTCATCTATTTCCCCATCTCCAGTATTTTTTTAAAGCAAAGCTCAGATATCATAACAGTGGGTAATGTCCATCTAAGTCTGTCTGCCTGGCTGACTCAGTGGTTTGAAGCAGGTCTAATACGACCATTCTTAATTTGAGTCCTGCCAGTTCCACGTTAAGAGAACATACCCCAGGGGTGCAAAATACTGCGTTTGATGCCAAGAAGACACTTGCATTGCAACTATGTGAAGGGAACTAGAGGGTATTATGCTAAGTTAAATTAGTCAGAGAAAAGCAAGTATCATATGGCTTCACTCATATGAGGACTTTAAAATGCAAAACAGATGAACATAAAGAAAGGGAAGCAAAAATAATATAAAAACAGGGAGGGGGACAAAACATAAGAGACTCTTAAATATGGAGAACAGACAGAGGGTTACTGGAGGGGTTGTGGGAGGGGGGATGGGCTAAATGGGTAAGGGGGATTAAGAAATACACTCCTGAAATCATTGTTGCACTATATGCTAACTAACTTGGATGTGAATTTAAAAAATAAATAAAATGGTAAAAAAAAAAAAAGAAAGAAAGAAAGAAGACACTTGCAAATGTGGCTGCTGCTTTAGATTATGGAGTTTCGGGTACTAGGTGGTACTTTCTATTCCCATGCAAAAATAACCGTGTTATCAGTATAAACAACCACTATTAATGTTTTCTTAATATCTTTAAGTTTATTTATTTTGCGGGAAAGAGAGAGAGAGAGAGAGAGAGAGAAAACACGAGGATGTGGGGGCGGAGGGGGGGGAGAGAGAGAGAGAGAGAGAGAGAGAGAGAGAGAGAGAGAGAATATCCCAAGCAGGTTCCTTGTCTTCAGTGTGGAGCCCCAAGTGGGGCTCACTCCCACAAACAGCAGGATCATGGCCTGAACTGAAATCTAGAGTTAGTGGATCAACTGACTGAGCCACCCAGGTACACCTGTTTTCTTAATTTCTGAATTGAAGCCAATACACCCCACACTTTTATCAAGGGGCTGTTTATAAGATGTTAAACAGAGTAATTCTCCAATAATTATTTTTTCTGTGTATGATTTTTGGTTTTTATTTTTTTTTCAAGATTTTTTTTTTAACGTTTATTTATTTTTGAGACAGAGAGAGACAGAGCATGAACGGGGGAGGGGCAGAGAGAGAGGGAGACACAGAATCTGAAGCGGGCTCCAGGCTCTGAGCTGTCAGCACAGAGCCCGACGCGGGGCTCGAACTCACAGACCGTGAGATCATGACCTGAGCCGAAGTCGGACGCTTAACCAACTGAGCCACCCAGGCGCCCCTGATTTTTGGTTTTTAAATCATCACCCTCCCCCCAAGTTAGAAAAGCTTTTATGTTTATATTTGGAACCTAAGATAGCAACTTTATTTCTAGTATATACCTGTTTTTCTATATTTAAAATTTGTATTTGGAAAAATAAAATGAAAATAAGTAACAACCGTAAACCCATGCATTAACAAAGTGTATAGAGTAGGAAGTACTTCAGGCTCATGCCCCTTAACAATTGGGCTCTCCAGAATTTCCCCTTGAGCTTGACAGACACACATCTCTTTCTACACACACATACACACACACACACACACACACACACACACACACACACTTCTTTTCTTTTCACAGGGAAGAGTTTATGTTATATATAGGTTCTGCCAGATGTCATTGGAAAAGATAACATGGATGTCTTTCCAAGGTAGTTAGTAATATATTTTACTACAGTCTTTTCAGAGACTGAATTGTATTCCATCGCATGATACACTGTAATTTCTTCAGCTAGTTCTTTATTGTTTTTTTTTTTTTTTTTTTTTTTTTTTTTGGGACAGAGAGAGACAGAGCATGAACGGGGGAGGGGCAGAGAGAGAGGGAGACACAGAATTGGAAACAGGCTCCAGGCTCCGAGCCATCAGCCCAGAGCCTGACGCGGGGCTCGAACTCACAGACTGCGAGATCGTGACCTGGCTGAAGTCGGACGCTTAACCGACTGCGCCACCCAGGCGCCCCCAGCTAGTTCTTTATTGAAGGACTTCTCTTCTTTTTTCCTTTCTCTTTCCTTCCTGCTTCCCTCCCTTCCTCCTTCCTCTCTCTCTACTCTTTCCTTCTTTTCTTTCTTTCTTTCTTTCTTTCTTTCTTTCTTTCTTTCTTTCTTCCTTTGCTGTACAAACAATGCTGTGATAAACTTTCTTGTACATGAATCTTTCTCCCCTTTCAATTATTTCTATATGATAGATTCCTAGAGGTGGGATTATGGGTCACTAGGTATGCTCCTATTTTTTTTTTTTTTAAAAGATGCATCACCAAGTTTCCTCCCCTCCCTCCCCCCCGACAAAATGTTATACCAGTTTACATTCTGCCTTCTCAAACCCTAGGTATCTTCCAAGGTTCAACAGAGTTCCTACTCCCAGCTTCTTGGTGAAACGTTCCTTGGTAATCTAGCCCATTTTAATTTGTAACTTCCTTACCATTCACTACTCTTGTCTGTTTCATACATGACCCTTCTTAAAACAAGGTGCTTTGTTAGAGACATCTAATGAGCAAACGTTATGCCCTCACCTCAGGCTCACCTTTCCCTGCTTTGGACCTGGATCTGTCATTTCTCCAGAAAACCCTGGTTCCTTTTAGCATGGGCCTCCTGGAGTCATCTCCTCTGTGAAGCTTTCCATAACCCTCCCAGACTCTACCCCACCCCTCAAACCCATTTCTGTTGTACTCCTCCCTCATCACAGTGAGATGAGACTCTTGTTTACTTGTCTGATTTTTTCCATTTTACTGTAAGTACCTTGAAGGTGCAGCTTTTATTTCATTTAACTGTATATCTCCGGTTCCTTCCTAGCACAGGCCCATGGTATTCAGTATTTTTGTTGAATAGATGAATGAATGACATTTGTCACATATGCCCAAAACGTGATTGGATTGTTTCATGAGTATAGGTCTTTTCTTTCCAACAGCGTTGCCTGTTTTTGGAAGAACCCTGTTTCGTATCTCTTGCTTTACATCTTTTTCCCTCCAGAGCCTAGCACAGTTTCAACCCAGAATAGGCACTCAATAAATATATGTTGCATTAAACTCAGTTGATTAACACTGAATTATGCAACAATCATTGCTCAAAAACAGAAAGCCCTATCTCCTTGTAGGACTATACCCAGTTTGCTTGTGAAGATTATACAGCCCAGGAGTTGTAAATACTCACTAAACACGACAATTTACAACACTCTTTCTCTCTTCAAAATGAAGAAGATTCAAGATCGGGGAGATTAGCTAGAAAGAAACCAGTATTGTAACGAGATACATCACTTATGACAGCAAACAGGAAAATTTACCCCAAACACTTAGTCCTCAGTTGCAAAGTAACTTAATGAAGTAGGTCTTCCAATTAATTACCTTACAACCTCACTACAAAAATTATATTTTCCAGGGAGCGGAAAAAATAGAATCAATATTCTTTATTCTGGCTTATTGTTAATGTGACAATTATATAAAGTGATGACTCAGATTGTGGCTGCCTTCACGTCCATTCTGGCATCTTAATGACAAGAATAATGCCACTTGCCTCACCCACTCATCCATGAGTCTGAAATTCCAACCTGCTTTCTGAAATTCTTCGGGAGTAATTGATGCAATAATGCTGATGAGGCAATTCTTGCTTTGCTGTCATCTGGTTTTTTGTTTTGTTTTGTTTTGACTTTGTTTTTTAGAGCAGCTTTAGGTTCACACCCAAAATGAGAGAGAGGTACAGAGATTTCCCCTAGACTCCTTGTCCCCAAACGTATGTGTCCTCCCCGTTGTCAACATTCCTCACTGCAGGGGTACATTTGTTACAACTCATGAACTTACATTGACACATTGTTATCACCCAGGGTCCATCGTTTTGGTTCGGGTTCCCTGTTGGTGTTGTACACGTGGTGCTGTCCGTGTCATTACACAATTGTCCACTACTGTAGTATCCCACAGAACAGTATCACGGCCCTAGGAATTCTCTGGGTTCCGCCAATTCATCTCTCCCTCCCCCTCCCGCTGGCAGCCACCAATCTTCTTACTGTCTTCATAGTTTTGCCTTTTCCAGGATGTCATATAGTTGGAAATCATCTGTGATACAGTTGGAATTCATGTTTCAAAGTGTAAAAGAGTGGGATAGGACCCTTGCCAGACTTAGTCTGGAAACTGGTGACCTAAGAGGGCCTGGTGGAACTCAGGGTATAGTCTTGGGAACGATGACTTTTAGTGCTCTGTAATGTGACTCCTGGGTTTTCCCTAATATTTGATAAGCTGGGGCACACCGAAACCAGAAGAGCTAGTCATGCTGTGTTGGCATCATTGTACCATTATGCCCACGTTGTACCTGCCTCAGAGGCCCTGGTTCATTGTATATCATTGAAGGAATCTCCCACCTCCTGGTCCTGCTTCTCATTTTCTTACATAAGAATAAAACCCCCAGAGAGCAAACATGCTCTTTATTTGAGCAAAATTAACATGCTGACAGTCAGCCTGGAGAGGTAGTCTACAAATGATCTCAGGCAGCCTGCTAACTGGGCTTCAAGAAGACATTACATTTCAGAACTAATCATCTTGTGTTTTGTAGCAAAGTGATACCCTTCAGACAGCCACAGAAGTAGAAGTCATTGAACTTTGGCTCATAGTACATGTAAACTTTGATCAAGTTTAATCTACAGCAACTAGGACTGAAACCCAAGACCACAAAAAAACAACAAAGCTGGGAGATGTATATTGTGGCCATTGTCTCTAAATCTGGTCACAGGTGAAGTGTTTCAAATGTTACATGGTTTCACTTCTTGGAAACCAGAATGAGCTCAGATACTCAGCAACAACATGACAAAATCCACGGCAGATTCTTTCTTCTAAAAAGATAGAAACAATGTAAAAATGTAAATATCTAACAATAGCAGATTGCTAAAGTAAGTACAATATCCACATAGCAGAATGACATGTAAACATTTATTTTTTTTCATTTTTTTTCTGACGTTTATTTATTTTTGAGACAGAGAGAGACAGAGCATGAACGGGGGAGGGTCAGAGAGAGAGGGAGACACAGAATCTGAAACAGGCTCCAGGCTCTGAGCTGTCAGCACAGAGCCCGATGCAGGGCTCGAACTCACAGACTGTGAGATCATGACCTGAGCCGAAGTCAGACGCTTAACAGACTGAGCCACCCAGGCACCCCACCATGTAACCATTTAAAAAGAAGTTGTGGAAATATATCTTTTATCTTGAAATATGTTCGTGACATATTAAATGAAAGAAGTAGATTACAAAACATGATGTTTTGATCCCACTTTTGTTAAAAAAATAGAAAACAACTTAAAATGTTGAAGTGTTAATAGTGGCTCAAGGGAGAGAAAGTAGATGGGATGGCAGTTTTAAAAGTTTTTTGTTTGTGTTTTTGCTTGCCTGCATTTCCTGATCTTTCTGAGGTGATATATATTGCTTTGTTATGCTAAAACAAACATTTTGAAAATAAAAGTATAGGGCCTGGCTCTATTAAGTATTATGAAAATAAATGAATGAGCCGAAGGTTACTTAATGTCCAGTTGTCCCCTCATAGCAATTTGTGCTATCACAACAGGTGATAAAAATGTCTCAATGGCATATTTCACATTGCATTGTGATTTATGTGTTTACCTATCTGCCTGCCTCTCCTTCAGCCCAAGCTTCTCCAGGGCTGAGATGATTATTATTTTCACCTTTATATCCCAAGCACATAGGCCAGGAATGTAGAGGATGAGTACAATAATTGAGTATGTATAGAACGCTGAAGAATGCTGAAAGATTTCAATTTTAGTTTCAAAGCACAGTGATAACAATCACACCATGTGTCTTGCTGTAACCTAAGAATGTAGCCAATGTATTTATTTATATTAGGGCAAACATTGACTTGGAAAAAGTAGTGGTTCTCAGACCTAGATGATGATCAGAAACAACCAAATCAGAATCTGAACATAAAGACTCTCCAGCTGTAAATGACATCACGGCAAAAATCCAGTCCACCACAGGAGGTCCTTGAGACAAAGGCAAGAAAAAAGCTCAGGGGCCGAGGGCTGAAGACAAATTATAGAAAGCACATGTTTGTGTTGGGGGTGCTACCTCCAAGACACCGTCATGTTTGGGGATGCCAGAAAGTATTACAGGAAAACTGCAAACAAAGCAAATGATAATACTTAGTGCTTTCTAGAAGGATAAAGAAATGAATGCATACTTTAATGCATATTTTCTGGAGATCAAGTGAAGCATACTCATCAAAGCCTTAAAAATAAGCATAATTGTTGACCTAGTAATTTCACCTCTGAGGATTTATCCTAAGGAAATTATCATGGATGTGCCCAAGAAATTCACTCCAAGGATGTTGATCACACTTCCATTTAGACTACAAAAAACAAATAAAATAACTCTGGAAATTAGTAAAGGAAATCTCTCTAAAATGGAGTCGGGAGGTTTTGGAAGGGGGAGTTCTCACCCCCCGCCCCCAACTCAGTAGTCAACTGCAGACCCACCAGGAAGAGATGGACTTGACCTTACTTGGATTTAGCCTCGCGCGTGGATGCTACTCTACGGCTCCAGCTGGAGGAAGACACACTTTTCTTTCTTTCTTTCTCTCTTTCTCTCTCTCTTTCTTTCTTTCTTCCTTTCTTTTTCTCTTTCTTTCTTTCTTTGTAATGTTTATTTTATTTTTGAGAGAGAGAGAGAGAGAGAGAGAGAGAGAACAACAGAACACGAGCAGGGGAGAGGCAGAGAGAGAGGAAGATACAGAATCTGAAGCAGTTTCCAGGCTCTGAGCTGTCAGCACAGGGCCCAATGCGGGGCTGGAAGCCAGAAACTGTGAGATGGTGACCTGAGCCAAAGTCCAAAGCTCAACTGACTGAGTCACCCAGACACCCCAAGACATGCTTTCCTTATCCCCCCAGTAACAGCTCAGCCAATGAGAAGCCACCACAGTCAAACTGCCAGTTTACTCTAACAGACTTGTAGTTCCTAACAGCCTTTCCAAATTACCCCTTTCCTCCTTAAAAAGGAGGGGGGGACTCTCCTTTGTTCCCATGACTTGCCTTCAGTTTTACTACAGTTTGTTTGTCCCAGATTGTAATTCTCTTGTATGCCCCAATAAGCCCATCTCTTGCTGGTAAAGTAACAGACAGTGTCTATTTTTAGGTTAACAGATCAAAAGAACTAAACCAAATCAAACATCATCAATGCCCAACCCCAGAGAATTGATAATGGGTATGGAAAACCACCTAACAGAATACTTTGTGACAACTAAAAAGATACTGTAGAAATATATTTCTAGATATGAAAAGATGCTCCTAATATATTGCTACAAATTTTTATCTTTAAAAAAATTGTTTTAATGTTTTTATTTATTTTTGAAAGAGAGAGAGAGAGCAAGCAGGGAGGAACAGAGAGAGAGGGAGATACAGAAACCGAAGCAGGCTCCAGGCTGTCCCCACAGAGCCTGATGCGGGGCTGGAACCCACAAACTGTGAGATCATGACCTGAGCTGAAGTCGGATGCTTAACCGACTGAGCCACCCAGGTGCCCCTGTTGCTAAAATTTTTTAAAAGGACATAATACAGAGCACTACGCAAAGTAGACCTAATTTTTGAAATTAAAATATACAGATGGATCAAGCATAACTAGAAGTAGCTGTGTCTTAGTATTTGCATCTGGAGGAGGGATACTGTAGGGTGTTAGAAGTTTCTTTTGTTTTTCTGTCTCTTCTGAGTTCTTTGTAGTAAACCTATGTTGCTTTAATAATACGAAAATGAAGACTTTAACAGAACATACACATATTAAAGCCTGATGTCAATAAGATCAGAGGAGAAAGGCTTTAATTTTTGAAGCCAGCTCTTATATAACACTTATTATACACTATGCATGCTAGCAATTCACTAACTGTTTGATCATTACATTACATATTCGTTAACTGTTTAGTCCTCATTACAACCCTGTGAATAGATTACAGAGTGAGTGGAGCCAGGGTTTGGACGCTGGGAGTCTAGCCCTGGAGTCTGCACTCCTAGCCAGCACCCTACTATGAGGGGAGATTTCTGGGTCTGTCTTCCATCCCCATGATGTCCATTTTTCATGTCTCATTGATTCTAGGCAGGTTGGAGGGGAGCACGTACTGGAGAGACTCTGCCTCGCCTGCACAAGTTGGCTTTGAGGGTGATGTTAGGCTACGTGCAGTGGGTGAAATCCATCCTCTCAGCGCCTTCTGCCCTACCTGCTCCTCTTGCTAAATGTAGTGCCTTAGCCTGATTATTGATACTAAAGGTCCACTCTAAATGTCCTGGAGATTTCCTGATATATGTCTACTATCTTAAAGCCTAGTTATCTTATTAACACTTGGCTTTATACTCAGCGACTGCTAGCAAATCTTCAGAAATAAATCAATGCTAATACGACAAAGGGCATAGATGTGTTGATGGTAGGTCACCCCTCTGGGCAACATGTACATATAAATAGAGGCCTTCTAGAAATTATTCCTAAAGCCAAGGAATTTGTTATTCTCATGGTACTTATTTTGGACATTGTGGGTGAAATATTTTAGGCATTCATAGCTGAGCTGGCTGGGCAATGAGCAACGGCTGTTTCTAACCCCCTTAGCTCCTGCCAACTTCCCTACAAGCTGCAAAAGCTAAATGCCCCTGTTCCCAGCCTCCTTGTTGCTAGGGGTAGCCATGTGGCACGGTTCTAGCCAACAAGACAAGATGTAGGTGGTTTGTTAAGGGTTTGGGGAGAAAACTTCTGTTTGTGGCCATTGTCTCTAAATCTGACCACAGGTGAAGCATTTCAAATGTTTCATGGTTTCCCTTCTTGGAACGTGCGGTAAGGAAACCGGAATGAGCTCAGATACTCAGCAACAATAATGACAAAATCCACGGCAGTATTGTCAGTGATTCGAAAAAGATAGAAACAATGTAAATATCTAACAACAGCAGATTGCTAAAATAAATAGAATATCCACATAGCAGAATAGCATGTAACCATTTAAAATGAAGTTATGGAAATACATCTTTTATCTTGAAATATGTTCATGATATATTAAATGGGTAATACCCCGCATGCTATATTCTGATGCATATACCTGTCGAGTCTCCTCCTCCCCCATGCCAGGTGCCTTCAACTTCATACCTGGAGCTGTTTTAATCACTGGTGACTGGAAGGAAAAGGTCAGAAGCATCTGGAAGATGCCAGCCCAGAAACTGAGGCGTTGAGCCAACACCAGCAGTTGCCCGTGTCCAGATCTTTTCTTAATGTATGAAAAATAGTCTCTGTGAAACCGCTGTTAGTCAGTTGCCTTTCACTGTCAGCCAAAGCATTCCTAACTGATACACACATCTTTAAAAGCAAACCGCAGTTCAAGTTCATGGCTCTGGTTTTATCTAGAACGTTGAAGTGCAGTTCCAACACATAGGAAGGCAAACAAAAACAAAGGTCCACATGACTGTGGTGTTTGTTCATAGCACTCCTGAGCATGTTATATATCCTTATTTAATTTCTGGTTACCTTAAAAAGAAATACATTAAGATTAAAAAGTAGAGGCTACTATCTAAGATTCATCACAGGTAACAGAATGCAATATATAGCATTAAAAATTCTATTGTTTTACTGACTTGACAAACATATTTGATAATGTTCATTTATTCAGACTTTTGGTTACTATTTTTCAGGTTTGATAATAAATCCATCACGTTCTTAGCAATATACGATACAAGAACTCATTGGTTGGGTCTGTTTTCTTTCTTTTTTTCTTTTTTCTTAATTCCTATATTTGACTCATCTCTTTAATGAATCAACTCTAGTTTTAAAAATTTTATACTTTTTTTTGGTGGTTTCTCTGGTGAATTCTACCAAACATTTATCATTTTTTTATTTTTATTTTTTTTAATATGAAATTTATTGTCAAATTGGTTTCCATACAACACCCAGTGCTCATTCCAACAGGTGCCCTCCTCAATACCCATCACCCCCCCTACCCACCCTCCCACTCCCCCTCAACCTTCAGTTTGTTCTCAGTTTTTAAGAGTCTCTTATGTTTTGGCTCCCTCCCTCACTAACCTCTTTTTTGGGTCTGTTTTCTTTCTAACTCATCTTCCTTTATCTTGCTTTCCCTCATTTCCTTAACCCCTCCCTCCCTCCCTTCTCCTCTCTCTCTCTCTCTCTCTCTCTCTCTGTAAACCACAGTCTCATATGGAAAGAAAAGAATAACATGTATAGGAATGATATAATAAATAATAATGAAGCAAGCACTCAGGTCAAGATCCACGTGTTGGATATCTTCTCTTTTCTCCTTGCATCCATTGTCTACCTGCTGTTGACGCTGGAGGCTAACAACTCTTCTCTCTGACTCTCTCTTGGGTCTGGCTGATGGGGAGCCTCTGTGGGAGATCTGAGGAAGGAAAGAGAGTGGGGGTAGGGCATCTGTTCCCTTGGCTCCTAATGTGAGGCCATCTTGGGCTGACTGTGTCTTTCCACTCCTCATGACATGGTAGAATCTACTTAATTTTCTGTCCTGATTCCAGGAACCACAGCTTCTCCTTGTTTCTGCAGGCCTAGGAGTGGTAACAACTTGGCTGCTACTAGCCCCAGGTTGCAAAACCATCATTTGTGTTTCCCCTACTCCTGCACCTTTGTAATTATTGTCTTCTAAATGAATATTCCTCAAATTACCCTATTTTGAGTAAGACGGCTGTTTCCCATTGAACCTTAATTGATCCAAAATAGATACCACATGGTCCAATACAGTAGCTCTTGGCTACTTGTGGCTGTTTAAATTTTCATTTTAATTAAAGAAATGAGGGGCACTTGGGTGGCTCAGTAGGTTGAACGTCCGACTTCAGCTCAGGTCATGATCTCACAGTCTGTGAGTTCGAGCCCCAAGTTGGGCTCTGTGTTGACAGCTCAGTGTTGGCCAGTTCAGATATACAGAATTTCCATCATCACAGAAAATTCTACTAGAGAGCACTGATAGCCTATTTACCATCCCCAGACCTCCCTTTCTCCATCAGTCTCCTTTTGTTGTAATCACACCCTTGCTTTCCTTTATCATTTTACCACCTCTGTAAGCATACTAAACAGCACATTTTAAGTTTTGTCTATTTTAAACTTTAAAATGTACTTTTACATTTTAAGTTTTGTCTATTTTAAACTTTAAAATGTAATGTTTCTGTTGTCTAAAAACAGTTCAGTTTTTTTACTTTTTCTTTTTTGAGAGAGAGAGAGGGAGAGAGAGAAAGATGGAGAGAGGGCATGTGTAAACAGGGGGAGGAGCTGAAGGGGGGGCAGAGAGAGAGAGAGAGAGAGAGAGAGAGAGAATCATAAGCAGGCTCCATGCTCAGTGTGGAGCCAGACGTGGGCTTGATCCCATGAAGTGAGATCAGGACCTGAGCCAAAATCAAGAGTCAGACGTTTAACTGACCAAGGCATCTGGGCACCCCTGGACTGTTTTGAACATCTACTCATGTTATATTTAACTAATGCTTGTCCATCATCATTGGTATATAGTATTCCATTATGTGATCATATCACACTTAAGTAAAAATCCGTTCTACTGTTGCTGGATATTTGGGTTGTTTCCAGCTTGTAGTCATGACAAACCATGTATATTCTTCTTTGTGGATGTTTGTACCCATAGGCACACATTCTTTTAGGCTCTGCACCTGGAGTAGAATTGAATTGCTGGGTCATAGAGTGCATTTCCCCCCCTTTAACAAATCATGTCAACCTGTTTTCCAGAGCGACTGAACAGATTTGCACTCCCATTGGCTGTATGTGAAAATACCTGTTGCTTCACACCCTCACCAGCACTTGGTATTTCAGATGTTCACATGACCCCCATCCTGGTGTGCTGTGGTATCTCCCAGTGATTTTTAAATTTCACATGCCTGCTTACCAATGAGGTTACTACCTTTCAGGTGCAATTTCATTCCCCACCCCCCCCGCCCCCACATATATAGTCAAGGATTTCGGCATCATTAAAAAAAATACAGTCCTTTCCCCGTGCCCTGTGCCACTTATGACTAAATCAAAGTCCATATAAGTAGATCCTTTTTTAGGATATGCTTTTCTTATCTGTTGGTTTCTTTGTCTATTACTATGTCAATTTCATACTGTTTTAATTACTGTAGCTTTGATATCAACATATGTTGGTATATGTTGGAGCAAATCCTCTTGCTTCTTATTCAAGATTGTCTTGGATATTTTTGGCCCTTTGCATTACCTTATATTTACATTTTAAAATCAGCTTGTTAAATTATAAAACAAACCCCCCAAATTCTATTGAGTGTTTTGGTCAATGAATATAGTATATCTTCACATTTAATCAGGTCTTCTTTAATATACTTCAATATAATTATATAATTTTCTCCATAAAAATCTTATACCTTTTTAAGACATTTTATTTCTGGAGAGCCTGGGTGGCTCAGTCAGTTAAGATTCTGACTGTTGATCTTGGCTCAGGTCATGACCTCACATTTTGTGAGTCTGAGCCCCTCGTTGGGCTCTGTGCTGGCAGTGTGGAGCCTGCTTGGGATTCTGTCTCTTCTTCCTCTGCCCTCTCCCTGTCTCGTGCTCTGTCTCTCAAAATAAATAAATAAAAACTTAAAAAAATTATTTCTAGGTATTTAATATTTGTGATGCTATTGGTTATAGTATCCGTTGTCAAATTTTATTTTCTATTTTTTAGTTTTTGGTGTAGAAATGCTGTTTATTTTTCTTTCGTGACTTTGTATCCCAGCAACCTTGCTAAAATGTCTCAGTGCTCTAATAATATAAAGTAGATTCTTTGTATTTTCTTTCTGCTTTCCAACTGCTGTGTCTTTTATTTCTTTTTCTTGCTTTATTGCACTACCTGGGCCTCTAGTAAACCCAAGAATGTCAAGTAGAGGTTGTGAATCAAACTGTCTTTGTCTTCTTTTCCAATCACCAAGGGGAAGATTTCAATGATTCACTCAGTTGATTATTTGCTGTTTTCTTTTTCCAGATACCATGTATCAGATTAAGATTAAGGAAGGTTCCTTCAATTCCTGTTTTGTTGAGTTTTGTTTTTGTTTTTGTTTTTTAAATCAATGGATACTGAATTTTATTAAGTCCCTTTTTTTTTTTTTTAACGTTTATTTATTTTTGAGACAGAGAGAGACAGAGCATGAACAGGGGAGGGTCAGAGAGAGAGGGAGACACAGAATCTGAAACGGGCTCCGGGCTCCGAGCTGTCAGCACAGAGCCCGATGCGGGGCCCAAACTCACAGACCGTGAGATCATGACCTGAGCCGAAGTCGGCTGCTTAACTGACTGAGCCACCCAGGCGCCCCATTAAGTCCCTTTTTGTATCCATTGAAATGATCATGTGCTTCTCCCCCCCCCCCCCCCCAATTACTTATAAACTAGTTTCAGAAAATGAGTTGGGGAGCTGCCAGGTCTATTTTCTAATACAAATACCTTACATGATGCATCTGTGGGTATACCAGTTTAGGCTCTTTTGATTGTGAAAATAACAAGTCAAAAAGGGGGGAACTCGATGTCCCATTTAACCAAAACTTTGGCGAGGTGAATTTAGGCATCAACTTACGTCATCAGGATTCTTTCTCTCCATCACTGTGCTCTGTTTTTCTCTGTGTTGGTTTCCCTGCACCCTCCCCACCTCCACCTGGGGCAAGACAACTGCCAAAACCCACGGGGCACCTTCTTCAAGTTTCAAGTTCAACAGAATAAGGTTAGGTTTCTTTCTCTCAGCTTTTCCAGCAAAATTGTCATTGTATCTCAATGGCTGTGACTGGGTCATGTTCCCATACCTAAAGCCATTACAACGCAGTGTCACATAATGACCTGATCCATCAGGCTTTAGTTACGTGCCTGGTCCTGAAGCTGGGGGTGGCATAAACTCATCCTGAAGCACATGGATTGTGGGAGGGACAGGATGTAGGTGGTTTCTCAGAGAAAAACCTGGAGAATGGTTATCAGAAATAGAATCAAAGAATGTCTCCTGTACTAACCTAGATCTTTATTACTACCAGTTCCTCTGCTACATCTATTACAATCTTAGATTGCCGATTAAGCTTGGGTTTGTTTGTTTTTTGTTTTTGTTTTTGACTTATGTTTAATTCGTTTTATTAAGTGGGTAGGCACCCTGCTGAGTGCTTTAGATGAATTGCTCCTATAATTCTCACAACAACCTTAAGAAGTAGGTACAGATATTACCCACATTTATCAAATAAGGTCTAAGTGAATGGACAGAACTGGGATTGAAACTCAAATCTATTTACTTTACCCAACACTGCTTCTCTAATCATCTACCTCTAAAATAACAAGGGTACTGAAATTGATAAATCTAATTTTCTAACTCTAAGCTCCTTGATCTCATTTCAGCAGAATTTTGAAATATTATCCCTGAATAATATTTTGCGATTTAACATACCCCAGAGGAGTGTACAAGGGGAAGGATATGCAATTTGTCACAAAGGATGTGCTTCAACAAGAAGGCTAACACAAACAAGGATTAGTACCAGTTTGCCATGTTGCCCTGCCTTCATCAGTGGCACGGGGCCATTTCTGAATTTAGATTCCTGTGAATCAGTCACCTAATCCAAGAGCTTCACATTAAGGAAGTAGTATCTGGTTGACAACAATGGCATAACAAGGGTAAAATGTCCCTAGGGCCATGTAGAACATTCCTGCCCTCACTTTCTCCACACTGCTGCCTGAAGGGTGAGATTTTGCAGCATTTAGTGCCTTGTGGTCCTCCATCGATTGGATCCCTCTATGTCTCACTAAGACCCACCTTCTTTGTTCCCTGGTTATTAGTGTCTGCAGAGATACTGCCCTCTGATAATCATTATAATTCGGAGAATGAAACTCCACTGTGATCCGATTATCAGTGTATTGCTGTTTCCATCAAGAAAGTCTGACATTAGAAAAAAAGCTGTTCTCTAACTAAACTGAACTACATACCATTCCACTGTATTTCCTGTCTAACTCAGTGTTTCTTTTATTCTCTATACCTAGAATGATAGGAAACTGGGTTGATTTAGTTTTTCTAGAACAGACTTTGCAAGCGTAGAGTCTTTTGTTTTTACTCACTCTATTGATGTACCGCGAGTGTCAAGAACTGTTCCTGGCCCATAGTAGGTACTCGAAAACATTTTAGCTCAATTGGTGTTCTTAGTGTCACAGTTGATTTGTATTCTGGAATGAGCTCCTTACCTCATTAGAGAGTAGTAACAGCTCATAAACCGGCATGTGTCCTTGGCCCTCACTTTGAGTAGCCTTGATCTTGTCCAGTGATTCTCTGTGTGTGGCCTGCAGACCACCTACATCAGAGACTGTACAGTGCTTATTAAAAAATGTAAACTGCCTAGCATGGAGTCTTTGAATTGGCAGTTTTTAATGAGTAACCTGGGCAATTTTTATGAATATTAACATTTGAGATCACTGATCCAGTCCAGCATGTTATTTTATAAAGAAGGGAAGTCACTTGCCCAAAGTCACACATTTCAGGGCGTGTCTTCTTCCTTTCCTAACGGTACCCAGGTTTTTGTTTGAGCATTTATCCAATCCACAGACAGCCTGTGTGCTTTGGAGGAAGGTGAACAACATCCCACTCAACTTCAAGGTTGTACCCTGAATGGCATAGTCAATCCCTCAGGACACAGTAACTAGTTCAGAGGCAGACACATGACCCAAGGTGGTCCAATCAAGGTGAATGTCATAATTCTCACATGGAATGCTGACATCGCAGCACTCTGTCTCTTTCTGAATAGCCTCGGATAATCTTCAAGCCTGAACAGTTGCAGCCATTTGCAACATAGGAAAGTCCAGTACACAAGATAAAACAGATGGGGAGGCAGATAGGACAGACAGGCAGTGAGGATGTCACTGAGCTGTTGAATCCATTCAACCCAGAAATAAGCCCTACTTATAAGGCCTTCCTGTTAGCTATGTAACTGATTATTTGCCTTTATTATTTAAGCCAGTTAATTTGGATTTTCTGTTACTTGCAACTGAGTATGTCCTAACAGATTTATTAATATGTTCGAAGCAGAGAATTTAAGAATTTCAGCTCTTTGTGCTTCAGTTTTAGAATTAGTAAATTAATGGATTGGAACATATCAGTGGTTTTTAAATCTATTTTTAGCCATCAGACCCATTTTTTCAAGGAAATTCTTACATGGACATACAAATACATAAAATACATTTAAAAATTGAACAAATTGACTCCTCATTTAACTCTCACTACTGATGGCAGATATTTCATTGTTTGTGGAACCCATGGAAACTTCTATTTCCTTGGAGCACAATTTAAAGCTCACTAGTACAGATAATAAAATACATGTAACGTATTATGTGTAATAAAATATATATGTACATATAATGGCTGACATTTATTGTTCTTTGTGCCAGGAATTGTGTTGAGTGCTTTTTTTATGCATGGCTTTATTTTAAATTCAACACAAACCTATGAAATAAGGACATGTATTTAATAAAGGGGAACAATAATACCTACCTTGTAGGACTGTTGGGAAATTAAAATAAGAGCCTAGACTACAGAGTGAGTGACTTTTCATTGAACTTGAACCTAGAAGAATGAACACCTGAAAACCTTGCCTATTTATGGGCTTTCTAATTTCAAATCAATAAATTCCACCTTTCTGTTTATGTGAGCCTTAACTGGTATAGATTCCTTCTGAACTTGAGCCTCAATATTCTTATGAGTAAAAATGAGATTCAACTTGTGTTTCCTCTTTTACTCTGTTGATATGTGTTAGTTCTTTTGGTGACAGAAAATCATACCATCAGCTGCAGTACTTTATGAGGAAAACAATAATACATTCGTAGATACCATAGAATGTTTGTGCTGAAGCCCTCGTAATCACGTTAATTTAAAGAATCACAGAGAAGTTTAACAGCTTCCCTGGCTTGCATAACTCGTTAGAGTCCAGAATTGAGACTAAAGTTCAGTGGGCTCTGACTTCTGGGCCAAAACTCTTTATATTTGATCCTGTTCCTAATCAACCTGACCAGACTTGATCTCTAACAGCCACTGAATTTAGCCGATAAGAAAGGAAATCTTATGGGTATTAAAAGCAAGTATGTTCCAAGTTTGATTTGTCAAGACTTTCAACGGACTAATGAAGAAAAGAATATTTGGCACTGTGGTTTTCTTTGTACACAGAGGTGTGACTATGGTTTTGGAATCTTGTTGTGCCCTTCACACTGAGAGTTCAAGTACAGAACCACTGAAATAATATTTGGTAATTCTGTCTAGTTTTTGCGATTTCTCGATTAGTTAGAAAACTAATGCAATACCTTCAACACTTTAAATTTTATTTAATTTGCTTGAGTGTTCAATTGTTCCTCAATAGTTCAATAGTGTGTGTGTTTTTGATACATATTTCAATTTCAACATATATCAGACAAATTGTTGTCATTGTATTACCTGTCTTTGATTACATCCTCTCTAATGTGATTATAAGTTTTCTGGGGATGAGGCCATCTTTTTATCAAGTACAATCTTATCATAGTTTGCCTTATCATATTTTGATATTTCCAGAAATTTGAATGTAGCCCAGATGATAGCTTAAGCCTCCCACTGCACACCTTTGCCAGCATTTCTGCACATTCCTGGTGAAATTTTGTTCTGGCTAGTTCCAGCTCCCACAGGACTCTGGGTCTGGCTTGAGGCATGTCTTCTTTGTAGGGACCTGCCCCTAATAATTGCAGGGCCCAAGCCAGGGCAGGCAATAAGAGGGAAGACTCATATACTATTTGGCTAAATATTTAATAAACTATTAAACTATTACATATTAAACTGTTAAATAAAATTTGTACCGTACTCCTACCTTGACAAAGTTGCCTTCATAACAACCTAGAAGGTCAGGTTGAAACAATTCTTGAGCTTCTTCTGGTCCCCTATTGGAATTTGGCAGTGTGGGGAGAGCCAGACACTGCCCACCAACTTCCCACCCACTCTTAGTATACCTCCTTTTCTTCCTTTGCCCCCTCCTTCATCATCTCACATGATGAGAGTTTTCATATGCAATCATGGACATCCCTGCATGTCTAAGCTCTAACTCACTCTCAAATAACCACTCCTTGGAGTGGACCTCATGTTGGTGGTATGCACACCAGTAATGTGGGCTATAATCAGGAAGCTGGGCTCAGGGACAAAGATTGTGCAGTGGGATCCTTTGGACAGGATGCCTAGTGTATGGTCTAGAAACAGAGAGGGTATGGTTCTCAGATCAGCAGCATCAGCATTACCTGAAGGTTATTGGATTTGTAGATGCTAAGGTCCATCCATCTCTTGCAGATGACAAGATTTCATTCTTTTTTATGGCTGAATATTATTCCATTGTGTGTGTGTGTGTGTGTGTGCGCGTGTATACCACAATTTATTTTTTTTTAATTAATTTTTTTAGTAATCTCTACACCCATTATTGGGCTTGAGTTTACAACCCCAAGATTAAGAGTTGTATGCTTTTCTGACTGAGCTGGCCAGGCACCCCTATATATACACCATGCTTTCTTTATCCATTCATCCATCAGGGGACACTTAGGTTGTTTCTATATCTTGGCTATTGTAAGTAATGCTGCAATAAACATGAGGGTGCCTATATCTTTTTGGGTTAGTGTTTTCATTTTCTTTGGATAAATAACCCAGAAGTGGAATTGTTAGATCATATGGTAGTTCTATTTTAACTTTTTGAGGAACCTCCACACTATTTTCCGTAGTGGCTCTACCAATTTACATTTCCACCAAGAGAACATAAGGGTTCCTTTACTCCACATCCTAGCCAACACTTGCTATTTCTAGTCTCTTCAATAATGGCCATTCTAATAGGTATGAGGTGGTATCTCATTGTGGTTTTGATTTGCATTTCCTTGAAGATTAATGATGTAGAGCATCTTTTCATGTACCAGTTGACTATCTATATGTCTTTTCTGAAAAAATGTCTCTTCAGATCTGCTGATTTTTAATAGATTTTAGGGGGGGTTACTATTTAGCTGTAGGAGTTCTTTATATATATGGATGTTAATCCCTTATCAGATATATAATTTACAATATTTTTTTCCCATTCAGTAAGTTGCCTTTTCCTTTCATTGATATCTTCCTTCACTGTGCTTTTTAGTTTAGTAGTCCCACTTGTTTGTTTTTGCTTCTGTTGCTTTTTCTTTTGGTGTCAGATTAAAAAATCATCACCAAGTCCTATGCCAAGAAGCTTACTGCCTATCTTTTTTTCTAAAACTTTTATGGTTTCAGGTCTTATGTTTAAGTCTTTGATATATTTTGAATTAATTTTTGTGAATGCTATAAGATAGTTGTCCTGTTTCATTCCTTTGCATGTGGTTGTCTACTTTTCCCACCATCATTTATTGAAGAGACTGTCCTTTCCCCATGATATATTCTTGGCTCTTTTGTCGTAAATTAGCTATATATGTATGGGTTTCCTTTCCTTTCCTTTCCTTTCCTTTCCTTTCCTTCTTTTATTTAGAGAGAGAAAGAGAGAGCAGGGGAAAGGGGCAGAAGGAGATTGAGAGAGAAAGAGAGAGAGGGAATTTAAGCAGACTCCATGCTCAACACAGAGCCTGACATGGGCTCGATCCCATGACTCTGAGCCAAAGTCAAGAGAATGCTCAACTGAGTGAGCCACCCAGGTGCCCTAAGTATGGGTTTATTTTTGAGCTTTCTATTTTGTTCCATTAATCATGTCTGTTTCATTGATCTGTGTATCTGTTTTTATGCCAGTGTCATACTGTTATAATTACTATATTTTGTAATAAAGTTTGAAATCAGGGAATGCAGTGCTTCCATCTTTGTTCTTTCTCCAGAGTTCTTTGGCTATTCAGGTTCTTTTTTTGTTCCATACAAATTTTAGGATTGTTTGTTCTATTTTTGTGAAAAATTCCATTGGAATTTTGATAGAGATTGCACTGAATCTGTATATAGCTTTGGGTAGTGTGGACATGTTAACAACATTAATTCTTCCAATCCATGAGCATGGAGTGTTTTTCCATTTATTTGTGTAGACTTCCAATTAAAAAAAATTTAATGTTTATTTATTTTTGAAAATGAGAGAGACAGAGTGCAAGCAGGGGAGGGACAGAGAGAGGGGGGGAGTCATAGAACCTGAAACAGGCTCCAGGCTCTGAAAAAATTCATATATTTTTTTCTAACAGTTTTTAGGGTTTGCTATATATAATATCATGTCACCTGCTAATAGTGACAGTTTTACTTCCTACTTTCCAGTATGGATGCCTTTCCAATATGGATGCCTCTTTCTTTCTTTCTTTCTTTCTTTCTTTCTTTCTTTCTTTCTTTCTTCCTAATTGCTGTGGCTAGGACTTCCAATACTATGCTGGATAAAAGTGGTGAGAGTAGGCATCCTTGTCTTGTTCCTGATCTCACCCACCCCAGGGCAAAGCTCAGAGGGAGCTGACTGCACCCAGACTTAAAGTGAAGTAGGTTCACCTGCTTATATTAAACTGTCAAACTTAGGGCAGGCATCTAGTTTTACACACACACACACACACACACACACACACATCTAAAAGCCTGCTGAAACTCTACAGGGATGGAGACTGGGGAGCATCATCTTTGTGCTCTCTCTTTCCATGCTCTAGATCACCAGCATCTCCCAAATGGAAACTTTTACACATGTATGGTGCTCTGAATATTCTGGCTGCCACTTAGGGGACATCTCTTGATTACTTGGTTCTGGTGGCCCAGCAGGGCTTTGCTTGCAGTTCCACAGGAATGTATATATCTGAACATTTTAAAAGTTGATGTCTGGGGCGCCTGGGTGGCGCAGTCGGTTGAGCGTCCGACTTCAGCCAGGTCACGATCTCGCGGTCCGTGGGTTCGAGCCCCGCGTCGGGCTCTGGGCTGATGGCTCGGAGCCTGGAGCCTGTTTCCGATTCTGTGTCTCCCTCTCTCTCTGCCCCTCCCCCGTTCATGCTCTGTCTCTCTCTGTCCCAAAAATAAATAAAAAACGTTGAAAAAAAAAAAAAAAAAAAGTTGATGTCTGAGGGTTTGACTTCCAGTCAGTCTGGTCTTGGCACTGAGGTCCTTTGGGACACTGACAAGTCTTAGCACATTCTCAACTATAGGATCTATGAAAAGGATTACAGGCTGCTTGGACAAGCACAAAGTTTTGAAAGACAACAACGAGCTGGGGCAGAGTTGAACCACAGGGTTCCTCTTCTACATGAGGCCACTCCTTTAAGACTAGGACAGGTAGTTGTTTCATCTACTGTATAGAAACCAACCACAGAAAGTCAAGCAAAATGAAGAAACAGGAATATATTCCAAATGAAAGAACAAGAGAAAACTTCAGAAAAGAACTTTAATGAAATGGAGGTAAATGACAAAGAGTTCAAAGTTATGGTCATCAAGATGCTCACCAAACTGAGGAAAAGATTGGATGGATGAACACAGAACTACAACAAAGAGATGGGAAATATAAGAAAGTAGCAAATAGAAGTCACAGAGCTGAAGTATACAAAAACTGAACTGAAAAATACACTAAAGGGGTTCAATAGAAGACTAGATGAAGTAGAAGAAAGGATCAGTCAACTCAAAGACATGGCAGTAGAACTCATCAGAGAAGCAAAAAGAAAAAAAAAGGATAAGAAAAGTTATGATAGCTTAAGGGACCTATGGGACATATCAAACAGGCTAACATTCATATCATAGGGAAGAAGAGTGACAGGAAATGGCAGAAACCTTATTTGAATAAATAATGACTAAAAGCTTCCCTAACTTGGGAAAGGAAACAGACATCTAGATCCAGGAAGCCCAGAGAGCTGCAAATAGAGAAACCCAGAGAAACTCACACCAAGACACATTATAATTAAAACACCAAAATCAAGGACAAGCAGATAATACTAAAAGCAGCAAAAGAAAAACAACTTGTTACATACATGTGAACCCTCATAAGACTATCAACAGATTTTTTTCAACAGAAACTTTGCAGACCAGAAGGAAGTGGCATGATATATTCAAAATGGTGAAAGAAAAATACTTCTAGCCAAGAACACTGTACTCAGCAAAGTAATCATTCAGAAGTGAAGTAGAGAGAAAGAATTGTCCAGATAAGCAAAAGCTAAAGAAATTCATCACCACTAGACTGACCTTACAAGAAATATTAAAGGGCCTTCTTTATGCTGAAAAGAAAGGGTGGTAAATAGTAACAAAACACATATGGAAAGATAAATATCACTGGAAAGATAGTGGATTAATCACTTGTAAAACTAGTATAAAGATTAAAAGACAAAAGTAGTAAAAATAACTATAATTACAATACTTAGTTAAGGGATACACAAGATAAAAAGATTTAAGTGTGACATCAAAACCATAAAACATATGTGTGGGAGGGAGAATAATACAGTTGAACCCCTATTTTATTTTTTTTTAAATATTTATTTTTGACAGAGACAGAGAGAGAGAGTGAGAATGAAGGAAGGGTAGAGAGAGAGGACAGAGGATCCAAAGTGGACTCTGCTAACAGCAGAGAGCCTGGTGCGGGGCTCGAATTCACCAACTGTGAGGTCATGATCTGAGCCAAAGTCAGACGCTCAACAGACTGAGCCACCCGGGTGCCGAACCCCTATTTTAAAATTGATAATTTGAGGGTGTTGGATGGTTCCTTCCAGCTCAATTTCCCTCTGGAAACAGTTGACTACCTAATTTCTGAAACAGTGATATTGTTAACTGGAGAAAGATTAGATATTAAGGTCTGTTGGGCGGGGATCCTGACTGTTTACTAACTGCTGAAACTGCATTGTCTGCATATGTAGATGCCCAGTAAAAGCCTTTTGAATGCTGAACAACTGCGGACTGGCTAACAAGCAGAATTTGATTTTCAATTCAGAACTAGCTCTACTTAACAGCATTTAAGCTATCTAAAGGTTAACGATCAGTGTACATTTGTACAAACCACAAAGAAAACTAAATTCTGCAATTACAGGTTTCATTGGTGTAAGGCATGAGGATTCCAATACTCCAGCCCACTATGTACAGATTAGATCACTTTATGACATACTCAAAGAGGGTGACTTACGCTGGAATCTCCATATGTTAAACAAAGGTCTTTTCTCGATGGAACAGAAGTCTACTGTATTGATGTTGCCCTACTTAACAGTAACTGACTTCTCCATCCATCCTGACATTCCTTCTTCCCCCTTCCCCCTGGTATCTACCATTAGCACTCTTCTCATGTGCCAGTGGCAATTTTTTATGGGTCCAGATATAAGATCAAGCCCCAGGGAAAACTAAGGAAAGGCAGGGATTGTGTTATTGGTGCACATTGTTCTCACAACCTCAGCTCCACCCCCAGAGATCCAGTTCAACTGGATGTTCCATAACAAGGCTGCTCAATGGGCTGGACGCGTCCCAGGAAGGGTGGGGAGAGTTACAAAAGCCATCTCTTCCCTTTGTCCAACCCAGCCAGTAAGCAGCAGAGGAGATTGTTTTTCCTAAAGTTCGGTTCTTAAAATATGAGAACTTCTACCCTCAGAATTCAATAATATTATTTTGTCCACAATTACTTTTCTTTTTTAGGGCTCAGAACATTTATGACAAGTATCTTTGAGACTGGCCACGTATTTGTCACTTAATTCTTTAAGTTCCTAACTAATGGGAAGTTGGGAATCATTGCTGTAATTTTCCAAGGAAGCTTTAACATGTCTTATCATAACCAAAATTGTATCTTAAATGATTGTTTGGCAATTTTGAGATTGAGAGTTCCAGTATGCATTTCCCAACAAAGCAAGTCATAATTAGATATAAATGTTTTCCTTCTTTATTTTTCTGATCCTGTCCTCAAAAATGAAGCTCAACATTATGGCACTTGACTTCCATTAACATTCAGATGAACCACACTGACATCTCATTAGGTAACTTCCAGTGACTCACGACAGCTATTATTTCTTTTATTAAGCATTAAATTATAAATTTTTTTATTGTTTTTAATGTTTATTTATTTCTGAGACAGAAAGAGACAGAGCATGAGTGGGGGAGGGACAGAGAGAGAGGGAGACACAGAATCCGAAGCAGGCTCCAGGCTCTGAGCTGTCAGCACAGAGCCCAATGTGTGGGGCTTGAAACCACGAACCACAAGATCATGACCTGAGCCAAAGTTGGATGCTTAACTGATTGAGCCACCCAGGTACCCCAGTGAAATGTCATTTAAAAGATGCTACCAGTATCTGTTTTTGAAAGTGAAAATTTCCATTTATTTTGGGGTAGATGTTTTGGAAAGACTTCTGAATGAACTCCTTTATTTACACAATGACCTAAATGGCAATCCTGTAGATGAAGATATCAAATGTTATATTGAGGAATCTAATTTGAGTCCATCTTGAAACCCGTGCCTCTATCAACATGTTTTTTTCCCCTAAATCTTTTTTTAAAAAAATTTTTTAAAGTTTATTTATTTATTTTGAGACAGGGAAAGCATGAGTGGGGGAGGTACAGAGAGGGAGAATCCCAAACGCTCAAGTTCACAAACCATGAGATCCTAACCTGAGTGGAAATCAAGAGTCAGAAGCTTAACCAACTGAGCCACCCGGGTGCCCCGCCCCTACATCTTGAATATTAATGCTCTACGCCTGAAGATGACTTGTTCTTAGAAGATGTTTTTATTTTCTTACCTAAACTGATAGAATATTAAAGGTGATGAAGATCTGAGACAAGACCTAAGAGGATAAACATGATTGTCTTTTTGCCTCACGTTGGAGCAAAGACCACGGTAAAGGCCTGGCTGTTCTTGGAATAACCGACTTTGGGCAATTCACTATGGATGATTATCATTTCTTGTCTGAGTCATGAGTTAGCTTATACCCCTTATGAGGAGGAGGAAATTATTTCCCCCCTTAAGGAAATATTTTTTTCCTACCATTGATCATCCTGGAGTAGAAATAGAGCCTTGGATCATGAGAGGAAAGGATTTTCTCCTCTTTTTTTTGGAAGCTGGGACATCAAGAAGAAAAGAGAGACGTCTCTTGTATGTTGAGTGGGCTCCTTGCTACAGGGAGGGCTTTTGGGTGCTAGGACCAACAGGTTTATTTTAGATCTGTGGCTCCAACTTGGAGCAGTATTTGAAATTACTGTCAACAGTGTATGAACCAGGGTCTAATAGTAAAAGCAACTTTATTTTTATTTTTTTAAATCTAGGGGTAGTCCTTCCCTACTCCTGGATGAAAACTTGCATAGTCAATAGTTACAGATAATAAAATGTCATGGTCACTTTTAGTTGCAAATTCAGTCTCAGTGTGGTATTTAAGTTTTCTTTCTTCTCCCACCTAGGGCCTACTGCAGAGAAGAATATACCATCTGGGAAAGAGACATATGAATTTCTTCTCTCTTTCTTCCTCCTCTATCCCCTAGTTGTTCTACTAACCCCATCTGTGTTGAAGCAAGATGAAGACAAAAGGTCATGGGAATCAGAAAGGTGTTTCTTGGCCAGTATTTTTTTAAGATCTCCTTGGGCATTCTGGACCTGGAAGACATTTAAATGCAGATCTCTCTCCCTTGGGCACTTTTATATGTTCTTCAGGGGCTTCCCTTCCAGATCCTTTTGAATGTTACTCCATTGATATAGCTGTTCCAGATTCCTGTCCATTCCCTAGCATTCATGCAGTCTGTTCCGTGGTTGGAGGTGAGTATGTTATTTCCCACACACAACCTCTACTCTGTTGCTGCAGGCTGCTTTCCCACACATGAGTTATGGATCTGTGCTTTGTGTCCCTTAACTTGAGGCAACACACATTAGGTTCTCTGATGGGGTTCCTGGAGTCTCTCTCACAGGCTTTATTTGTTGTTTCTTGCAATCGTCCCCATACCTCTTCCTCTCTCACCACTTAATATGCACTGTTTAAAAAATTTGAAAGTTAACATTTTTCTTCAGTTCTGACCCTTTTCCATTATCTCTGTTCCATTGTATTCTTCTAGAGCTTAAGAAATGTGTAATAGAGCCCTTTAATCTAGTCTTCATTTCTCTTAGTTTTCCCATCATATTTTAATATCTTTATTGGTCTGTGTTACACTATCAGTGAATTCTTGTACTAGGTTCCAATACTTATTGATTCTTTTTTTGACTTTGTCCAGCCTAGGATACAGGTCATCCTTGCTTTGCACAGTACCATGTTAGGAAATTTTTGCATATCTAGCTGTGTCTTTAAGGATCACAGAACGATGCAAAGTGAAGACACAGTTCTGATGTGCATGAGTTTGGTTAACACTACACTGTGCAAAGTAAGGACTGCCTGTATATCCGTGTTAGGAAACAAAACTAATTTCAACAAATTAAAAAAGATCAAAGTCATATCAGGCATCTTTTCTGACCACAATGCTTTGAAACTAAAAATCAAGCACAAGAAAAAATCTGGGAAGAACATGAATATATGGAGGTTCAATAACATTCTACTAAACAATGAGTAAATCAACTGATAAATCAAAGAGGAAATAGAAAAATACATGGAGACAAACAAAAATGAAAACACAACCACCCAAAATCTTTGGGATGCAGCAAAAGCTGTTGTAAGAGGGAAGTTAGTACATACAGGCCTCTACCTCAAGAGACAAGAAAAATCTCAAATAAACAACCAAACCTTACACCTAAAGGAGCTGGAAAAAGAAGAACAAACAAAACCCCAAACCAGTAGAAGGAATAAAATAATAAATATTAGAGCATAAATAAATGAAATAGAAACTAAAAAAAAAAACAAACAAAAACCCACAATAGAACAGATCAATGAAACGAGGAGCTGGTTTTTTGAAAAGAGCAATAAAATTGAAAAACCTTTAGCCAGACTCATCAAAAAGAACAAGAGAGAGGATTCAAACAAAGTCAGAGATGAAAGAGGAGAAATAACCACTGACAACTCAGAAATAGAAAGGATTAGAAGAGAATATTATGGAAAATTATACACCAACATATTGGACAATGTAGAAGAAAAATGGATAAATTCCTACAAACCTATAATCTCCCAAAACTGAATCAGGAAAAAATAGAAAGATTGAATATACTGATTACCAGCAATGAAATTGAATCAGTAATCAAAAAATTCTCAACAAACAAAAGTCCAAGACCAGATGGCTTCACAGGTGAATTCTACCAAATATTTAAAGAATAGTTAATACCTATTCTTCTCACACTATTCCAAAGAATGGAAGAAGAAGGAAAGCTTACAAATTCAATCTATGAAGTCAGCATTACTCTGATACCAAACAAGGTAAGACACTACAAAAAAAGAGAACTATATCTTTGAATATATGTTCATTGGAGGGCAAAATCTCTAATGAACATATATGCAGAAATCCTCAACAAAATATTAGCAAACCAAATCCAACAATACATTAAGAAAAATCATTTGCCATGATCAAGTGGGATTTATTTCTGGGATGTAACCGTGGCTCAGTATTTGCAAATCAATCAGTGTGATACATCACATCAACAAGAGAAAGGATAAAAATGAATGATTATTTCAATAAATGCAAAAAAAAGCATTTGACAAAGTACAACATCCATTCATGATAAAAATCCTCAACATAGGTTTAGGTTTATTATCAACATAATAAAGGACATATATGAAAAACCCACTACTAACATTATCCTCAATGGTGAAAAACTTAAAGCTTTCCCCCTAAGATCAGGAACAAGACAAGGATGTCCTCTCTCATCATTTTTGTTCAACATGGCACTGGAAGCCCTAAATACAGCAATCAGACAAGAAAAAGAAATAAGAGACATTCAAATTCTCTCCCTTCCCTTCCCTTCCCTTCCCTTCCCTTCCCTTCCCTTCCCTTCCCTTCTCTTCCTCTCTTTCTTTTACAGATTTCAAGATATACTACAAAGCTGCAGTAGTCAAAACAGAATGGTACTAGCACAAAAACAGACATGTAGATCAATGGAACAGAATAGAGAGCCCAGAAATAAACCCATGATTATATGATCATTAATCTTTAACAAAGGAGGCAAGAATATGCAATGGGAAAAGACAGTCTCTTCAACAAATGGTGTTGGGAAGACTGGACAGCTTATATGCAAATCAATCAATCAATCAATCAATCAAACTGGACCACTTTCTTACACCATAAAGAAAAATAAACTCAAAATAGATTAAAGATCTAAAGGTGAGATCTGAAACCATAGAAATGCTGGAAGAGAGCACAGGAGGTAATTTCTTTGACATTGGCTATAGCAACATTTTCCTAGATACATCTCCTGGGGCAAGGGAAACAAAAGCAAAAATAAATTACTGGGACTACAGCAAACCAAAGCTTCTGCACAGCAAAGGAAACAAGCAACAAAATAGAAAGACAGCCTACTGATTGGGAGAAAATGTTTGCAAATGATATATCCCATAGGGGATACTATCTAAAATATATAAAGAACTTATACAACTCAATACAAAAAAGCCAAATAAACCAATTTTAAAAATGGGCAGAAACCATGAACATACATATCTCCAAAGAAGACATACGGATGGCTAACAGACACATGAAAAGATGCTCAACATCACTTGTCAGCAGAGAAATGCAAATCAAAACCACAATGAAATATCAGCTCATACCTATCAGAACGGCTAAAATAAAAAACACAAGAAACAATAAGTGTTGGTGAAGATGTGGAGAAAAAAGAACCCTTGTGCAATGTTGGTAGGGAATGCAGCCACTGTAGAAAACAGTATGGAGGTTCCTCAAAAAATTAAAAATAGAATTACCACATGATCCAGTCATTCCACTACTCATAGAATACAAAACACTAATTTGAAAAGGTATATGCGCCACTATGTTTATTGCAGCGTTATTTACAATAGCTGAATATGTAAGGAACCCAAGTGTCCATTGATAGATGAATAGATACAGAAGATGTGAAATATTACTTGTATATTGGGATATTACTCAGCCATAAGAAAGAATGAATAAAATCTTGTCACTTGCAACAACATGGATGGGTCTAGAGGGTAAATGCTAAGTGAAATATGTCAGTCAGAGAAAGACAAATACCATATGATTTCACTCATATGTGAAATTTAAGAAGCAAAACAAATGAACAACAAAAAAGGACAAAAAAATACTCAAATATAGAGAAGAAACTGGTGGTTTCTAGAGGGAGGTGGGTCAGGGGACAGAAGAAATAAAGGGGATTAAGGGTACATATACCGTGATGAGCACTAAGGTACAGAATTGTTGAATCACTGTATTTTACACCTAAAACTAATATAACACCATACATTAATCATACTGGAATTAAAAATAATAATAAATTGAAAATAATAAATAAAAAATAAATGGGGCTTTGGAGAGAAAGCTCTCAGGGGGGCTTTATCAATGACAAGATAATTTCATATCTCATGGGTTTAAGAGTCTGTGGATTGCCTTAATGGTTAAGTAATCACAGGCTCTTATTGTTTGCTAGGCGTGAATTTCTCTGGAAATACACATCTCTTCTTTAAGTGTTTATTTATTTATTGTGCTATCAGCACAGAGACCGATGTGGGACTCGAACTCATGAATGCAAGATCACGGCCTGAGCCAAATTCAAGAGTCAGATGCTTAACCAACTGAACCACTCAGGCACCCCTGGAAATACACATCCCTTAAAAAAAATATGTTTTCAATCTATTTCCATTTGCTTAACTCCAAGGGCAGGTAACCAAAGATTAGTCAGTTTTCAACTTTATGATCCAGCCTGAGAAATTCTTTTTCCTAAAAATTGGATGGCACTTTGCCAATCTCTCAGTCCTCAGTTAAACTTAGGTTCTGCCTTCCTGTTCTATCACATGCTGTTAGGAGTAAAGGACTTTCAGAGACAAAGCTATATCTTACTCACTCTCTGCTTTCCCATGGGCCAATTTCAACGGAAGATTTTCTATTGCTTATTGAAATTTTACTTAAGGTTGGAAGACACAAATACCGCAAATAAATTCAAGAAACCAGTGCAAACAATAGACCGTGAGTCCAACTCAGCAGAAACAACACTTTTCTCTCTTTGGATTCCTTCCTTATTCTAGGGAGGAGGTGTGCCTGTAAGAGGAGACTGACAAACCACCTATCTGGAAATGGTCTGGAGTAAGACTATGACAAGTTTCTCAAATAGTGACAGGAATGTGGGCTTTGGTGTCAGGATGACCTGGCTCAGAGCCAAGGGCCTTACTTACTAGCCTTGTAAGTCACCTCACCATTGCCGAGCCCCTGTCACAGCACCTACTCCTCCCAGGATGGTTGCGAGGGTTAAATGGTATGCGCTGTGAAAAAGAACCTAGAGACGTGTGTCGCCAACAGTCTGCACCAGCCCATCTGCTTCTCCTGGCACAAGTTGCCTAATGAAGGAGCTATTAGTGAGAAAAGAGAATCTACCAAAATATTTAGAAATTCTTCCTACCCATCCGTGAGCATTCAAAGCAAGGAGATGAGGAGTCAAAACTGAGAACGGATGGGGACTCTGAGAAGACGTTTTGTCTACTTCATGACCTCAGAATATCCACTTTCTTATCCATCATTTCTCAGTAGCCTCTTTTTCAGATGACATTTTGAAAGCTTGTTTTATATTTATGACACTAATTCTTGCTTCTTTTTGCGTGGCCAGATTCCCTGGGCATAAAATGAGTGGCCTGTGAAACCAGCTGCCTCCAGTGAGACCAGCTAGTGGCAGCGTGTAGATGAAAGCTGGAAGTGGATGTGAGTGGAGGAGAGAGACAGTGGGTGCCTGGGTCTGAAGGCTGGTATGACGGCTATTTGGCCAGTGTGGGAGGGTTATGCATAGGAGACAGGAGTTTTGTAATTCAACTTCTAAGAATGTATCCTCCAGGAAGACTTCTCAAAGCACACAAAATTGTACAGTCGAGGACATATTTATGATAGTATTGTTTATAAAAGAGGACACTGGAGACTACCTAATGTCTGTCACTAGGGGAATGGTTAAATACGTTGTGGTATGCACATCCTATAGACCGTTATGTGGGGATCAAAAAGAACAGGTGTAGTTGTACATATTAACCTGAAAGCACAGCTCTAAGGTATTTTTGAGTGATATAAGCAATTTTCAGCTCAGTAAGTACCATAGGATAAGAGAGAGAACAATGGAGAGGTCGACAGGGAGAGAGAGAGTTTGGGTCATGAGGGGGAAAGACTGTCACTTGTTGTACATTTTTATTTTGCTGCATCCTCTCTTATACAAAGCACATGTGGCACGTATTGTTCTTCTAGAAACAAAAGTAAGCATACCAAAAGAAACCCAAAAAACAAAAAACCCCTCTTGGCTAAAGTATAAATTTATTACTCTTAAAGTTCCAAGAAGGCAAAAGAGAAAGTTCTCCCCTCCTCCACCTTGCCACATGCTCTTTATACTCACACAGGACAATCCTGAGACACAGGTTAGAGGGGCGCTGGATCGGCGAGCAGGCATCAGCCATTTGGTTACTATTTGGTGGTTGTATTCCAACAAGAAATGAGCTGGAATGGGGTAGTTACTGAAAGAGGCCACTTTCTTCGTCTCTGTTGGAATCATTCACTTAGAATAAACCAATCAGTGTCTAAATCTGTTTTCTCTAAACTGAGGACACCACCATCTCAAAACAGAGCCCATGGCTCTATGTCAGGAAAATGCTAAGCATGCTCCTCACAAGCCTACTTGCAGGGTCACAGGTCTCACGGCCAGCACATAAAACAGTCTTCTTTCCTGTGGCACTGTGGGACAGCAGTTCTGACTGCAGATGTCTGGTTGGCATGTGATCAGGGACCCACCTGAAATCTCACTCAAATCCCCAACACGCACAATCTGGATGGAGAAATGACCCTTGAAGTCTTGCTTCTCAGATTCTTTAGAATAAAGCACACCTAATTTTCAGACTTCTCTTCACCTGATCAGGCTAGCAATCTGAAGGTCTGGAAAATGAAATTTCCTGTCTCTCCTTCTAGGACAGTTTTTCTTTTAAATGAATAGGAAGGGGAAAATATAGGCTATATGTAAAGAATGTGTTTATCTTTTAGAGTTTTTGTATTATAGTTATGACAACACTGAAAATTCCATAGTGGCATTTTTTCTTGGTGTCATTGTGGCTTCACTTTCAATGGAGTTAAACTTCAGAAAGCTTAAGGTATATTAAAGTTGCATAGTATATTGTGATTCGCAAACATCATTTAATGAGTATCGGATATAGAGCCCAGTCCTCATCAATTCTACTTCACAGGTGCTCTAGAATCTGCCCCACAGCCACTGCTGTTACTTCAATTTATCTGGACTCTTCTAGTGGTCTTCTGCTTTTCTGATTTTCACTCTTTCCATTTTATTATCTCTTTTTATCTTGCTGGCAAATTAATTTTCCTAAAACGCAGTGCTGGGCATGCCACTATGTGTTAATACATTTTCAGCAGGACTGAATTAGTCTTAGAAGTCCACATCCCCTAGCCTGGCCTGCCAGGTCCCAAAGAACTTGAGAGAAGCCTAGTTTTCCAGGTTCATCCTCCAGTAACTCCCACAGACCCTAAGTTCCAGACAAATGGAATTATCCCTGCATTCCCCATGCAGTCTATACTTCCACCCTGGGTTACCTTCTGACACGTAGATGTTGTAACTTGAAATTTCCTCAGACCTCACCAGCCTGAGGATGAGAGTGAAGGCACGTTAGCATCGATACCCTAAGTTCACTAGCTTCTCGGACACAGGAAGTCCACACCTCTACCAACTTTTCTTTCAAATATTTTGAGTATTAAAAGCACACTGTGTACACTGCCTGTCAGCCAACTTGACAATAAACTATATTAAAAAAAATAGTCTGAGTATTCCAGTAGAGTGGCCCCATACATTGAGATGATATTTGAGCTGACAGCCAGGCATGCCGCTACTTCACTTCGCTGGGTGCTAGGGAAGCTCTCTGTGTTTCTGGTGGTGCCACTGGCTTCACCGTGTCCTCCTGCTGTGCGTCTTGGGCCCTCCTGAGGCCAAGGTTGACCTTGGCAGAGTGAGGAAGAATGGCTTTCTCCCCTTTATGTCACAGTCTGTTGGTGCTATGCTAAAGCAGCGTTGCTCGGGCTCTCGCGCGTTACAGAATACAGAAGAAGAATCTCGTATTTTGCGGTACCACTGGAATTAAACTTGGCACCCAAAGTCTGTATCACAGCTCCCGGGCTATATTCCAAATCATTCAGGTTTTGTTCCTGGATCCTGTAGCTCATGCCGGGATTTTCTTCTTGTGGGATGGATTGTTCTGTAACAGGTTTCTCAGGACCCCTGCAAAGAGATTGTGCTGGACCTTGCTACCAGTCTACTAGACATGTCCAGAAACTCTGGCACCCAAATAGTGCCCTCAACTTAAGTTCTTGATAGGACACATCTTAGCCTTCCAGCAAGGAGACTTTCCTTTTGCCTGCTGCATTTCTTTATGAGACACACGCACACATCCTATCTCCTACAGAGGGGCTCTGCTTCAGCAGGCTTCATGTTTACAAAAGGATGCATGCAGTGTGACAGCACTCACATAAAGTTTAAAAACATGCAGACCCCGCCTCCCAAATATTTATAGAACATATGTGTTTGGCTGAACTATAAAGGCAAGCAAGAGGGAGGGAGGACAGTGTCAGGGAGGGATATACAAAAGACTTTACTCATATTAGTTATCTTGTTTTTTTAGGCTGAGTGGTGGGTCCACGGGTGTTTGATTTTATTACTATTGTTTACAAAATGTATATACACATATTTATACATAATGTATATATTATATGATTTCATTTTTATTTAAAGCCTTGTATGTCTAAGCACATAGATATGCATAGATAAAACTAGAAGGACATATACAATTAATTTTATCTAATTGATCAAAATATTAACAGTGGTTATCTTGGAGTGGTGGGATTTGGGATGATATTTTTGGTTAAGTTTATATGATTTTTCTCTGTTTTCTAAAGCACTTGAAATAAACGTATGTGGCTTTTATAAAAGCCAGCAAATTAATTTCCATTTTGATTTTTTTTTTTTTAGTTTTTTGTGACATTAAGAAATTTCTCCTCGAAAGATTTCAGTTTGTTTTCTTTTTTAAAATACCTGAAAGTACACTTATCTGGAAGTATCCCTACCCTTTAACCTTTAATATAACATATTAGCAGATTTTAAAGTGAAAAAAAAAAAAGAATTCTATGTGGTATCTTGCTGCACACATATCATTATAAGTACAGGCCCTGTCGCTCTGGTTGTGAGTGTAGGTCTTCCCCAAAGATAATGGCATTGGAAAGAGCAGGATGGACACAGAACTGTCACAGAGGATGGACTGCAGAGAGGAAGTACATCTTCTAGGGCCACATAGTTCCATCCAGGGAAATGGAGGTATGTGAGTTTTTCCAGGGGACCCAGCAGGGTCCTGAAGGCAGAGGAAAAAGCTACCCCAGTAGTTTTTCTTAGGACTGCTCCTGATTCCACTGTTTCCATCTCGTATGCTAAGACACAAGTCAGTGGCAGTGGCAGTTGTGGACACTATGGGTACAGGATGCCGATCTATTCTGGTTTGCCTGGGACTTTCTTGTTTTAGCACTGAAAGTCCTACATCCCTGGAAACACCTTGGTCCTAGACAAAACTGGGATGTTGGTCTCCCTATGTGGTGGGCACATTAGCAGGGGTCAGGGGAGGTACTTGGCTGAGCAGCAAAAGATTGTTGGAGGGCATGGCAATCAAACAAGAGGGGGTGGCAGTGGCCATAGTAAATGCGATAGGGTCCACTTGGAAGGGTGCCATTATATGGTGGTGCCATTGGCAGCAGTGATCTGAGCTGCAAGAGAAAAGCTGTGTTGACACCCCCAGCAGGAAGGGAGGGGTTTCCAGTTTTCCACTGTTGTTGTAAAGAGGAAAACCACAGGCATTGGGGGTAGAAGTGAAGGACGAGCAGTGGTGGCGAGGACACAAGAACTGTATTCACGAAGACTACACCTACCTAGCCATTCTCTTCTCTCTGCATCTGTTCAGTGGCCCTGCCCCCATAGCCGGGACTAGGAAACATGAGCTGGTTCTTTCCAAACTTCACCTGGTTGCATAAGGCTTTGGAGGACTAGAGTTACCTTTAGCTAATTTACACATCATCCCTTATCTTTCTTGTTCATGTTCCTCTGGTGGGGCGGGGTGGGGGGGATCCCCAGTGCTTAAAAAAAAAAGTCAAGTATTTCTTAACTCACTAGGCAACAGAACACACTTTAGAGAAGAAATTCACTGACCAGTTTTGCCAAGGGGAAAAAGTCAGGAGTTGTTCACTGCGCCAAATCAAGGATTGGAAACTAGCACTTGGAGGAGAAAGAACAAGTCCATAGACCTGTATGCTGGTTAAACAGAACCTATGGTTCATTGGTCAGTAAATAGTTTTCAGTTAGATTCTTTGAGGTCAGGCATGCCCCGGGCACTCAAAGTGCAGCTGCTGAGGACCAATGTTCCTCTTTGCTGTCTCCTAGGCAAGTTTTCTTGGTGGAAAGGTCTCTTGTAGCCAGGCTTTGATTCTCCCACCTCTCCATTTTGATCCCTTCATTAGCCACCATTCTCTGGACTTCACTGGAACAAATTCCATCTTTTTATTCTGGGCAAATGGTACTTTCCTTAGCATTTCCAGGTTGTCTTTTTTTTTTTTTTTTAAGTTTATCTATTTATTTTGAGAGAGAAAGGTGGAGGCACATGTGAGTGTGAGCGGGAGAGGGGAGAGAGAGAGAGAGAGAGAGAGAGAGAGAGAGAGAGAGAGAGAATCCCAAGCAGGCTGTGCGCCATCAGTGTGGAGTTCAATGTGGGGCTCGAACTCATGAACTGTGAGATCACGACCTGAGCTGAAACCAAGAGTTGGACACTCAACTGACTGAGCCACCCAAGTTGAGTCTTGATTGCTGTTTATTTTCTTTTTCTTTCTTTCTTTCTTTTTCTTTCTTTCTTTCTTTCTTTCTTTCTTTCTTTCTTTCTTTCTTTCTTTCTTCCTTCCTTCCTTCCTTCCTTCCTTCCTTCCTTCCTTCCTTCCTTTCTTCCTCCTTCCCTCCTTCCTTTCTCTCTCTCTCCTCTCTCTTCCCCACCCTCCGTCCTTCCTTCCTTTATTTTTTCTCTGATGAGGACAGACTATTTAATCTCCATCAACTCACCCTTATCACTTTAGTTCCTTCTAAGCCTTCCTTTCCAGCCAGGTTCCCACAGCTACATCTGCCCTCAGTCTAACTGTGGCTTGGGCTCTCAGGAAGGCACTAGCTTTGACCGCTTGGTCATCATTTCTTTTAGATTCACAACAGTATTAAATAATAGCATATCCGCATTTAATTATGATTCAGCCTTCCTGGCCCTACATCCACAAATTTCTAATGTTTTGAAGGGAAGGAGTGTTTGCTACAAATATGGGCTGTAGGGACAATGTTTTGATCTGCTTTTCATTCCCTATAGTCATAAACACATGTAAAGGGTGGCTAAAATGGTTGGGAATGGAGAGTTTGGATAATCTAACATGGTGTAGATAGGGCTCTTCACAAGTCTGAGCACACAATATTTTCTGCTTTTTAGTTTCTTTCTTCACAAATATGCCTTTCTTACCCCTTTCTTTTAAACACTGGCACAGAACAACTAGAACTTCTGCTTTGGTTTCATAATTTATGTGGCTGATTTCATAGACTGCTGTGTTTCATGTTATGTAATATTTCTGACAGTTACAAATAATTTTTTTCCCCATTTTTAGGACATGGGACTTTTGTGTTGGTATGTTTGGAAGGGACAAAGAGTAATAATAACATGGGACAACATGATGCAAGAAGGGTATACACTTTCCCTGGTGCAAACTGCATACCTCCTCTGTCCCCAGCCCAATGCGATGTTTCTGTCCATGGTCGATGTTGAATTCCCTGTCCGTGCAGCCTGTGGTTAGCCACTGCTAGATCTTTCTTTCAACTGTGATGCTCCCTGTGGGGTTGGTTGTGGCATGAGGGGGAGTCTTGGTGACTGATAGTTTTGGCACCTTCTGTTTGCTGTAAGCTTCAGCTGCCTCAACCCCTTTCCAAGATTATGATACTTTCCTTGCTCAAGATTTACTTTATGATTGATTTTTACTATGGACCCTTGGATATCAGAGATTAGACTGTTTAAGGAATGTATATTGTTATAGTAGGGTGAGACATCCACACTTAATTAACTTCAGACATCAGGACTTGTGTTGTCAGGGTTCCTGTCAATGGAACAATAAACAGAATAATCTCTAAACCTGACAGTGTGATCACACAGCAGTATCAGTCATGTTCCAAACACCACCAAAGCAGCCATAAAATCAGGGCCCGTTTTGAAGATAACAGCTGATATTTACTAAACTAGTATCAACTAATTATACAGCAATAAAAAAGTCAAAAACAAATGTTCACTGGCAAGTAATTCCTTACCTCAGGATAATAATATAAGGTAACCTTACAGTCTGTTTTGTTGGATGATCTCGGGGTTTTATAAGTACTAATACGTCATATCTCATAAGGTATATAAGAAGTAAGAAAATCATATGGTCATTTCTCGAGGTAGCCTGACTGTTTGCGTTTATATCTTCTTACTTTTGAACTTAGGTCTTTGTATCTTAAATTGTTCACACAAAAAAGTCACTGGTCCAAGGCAAAACTGTGGCACAGGTAAAATTTGAATTCAATGGCTTCCACTACCTCCTTATCTTCCTTTTCTCTTTGTTCTTGCTACTCCTTCACCCCCACATAAGGCCTAAACTGGGCCCCATTCTGGGTCTCTGTCAATTACTATATAACTTATAATTAAGGTATTACCTGAGGAAATATTTATATAAAACCCCTCCTAGGAATGTGTTTCCTTTTTTTTCTGGTAAATGTGTACTTTGATATAATATTAAAATTTCAGGAATTTAACAGATCAAATTGTACTAGGAAATTTAACATTGATACAGCGTTATTATTCATATTAAATGTATAGCCTATATTAAATTTTATAAATTATCCCAATAATATTCTTTAAGCCTTTCCCCTCATTCCAGATCCAATCCAGGAACACACTTTATACTTAATTGGCATCCATGAGTCTTCTTTAAATTGAGATAGTTAGTCTTTATCTTTCTTTTTCTTTATATTTTAAAAAGTGCAGACCAATGATTTTATAGAACGTCCTTTAATTTGAGTTTGTCTGATGTTTCCTCATGATTAGACTCAGGTTATGCATTTTTGGTAGGAATGCCACAGAAGTGATGTGTTCTTCTTGGCACATCGTATCAGAAGGCTCATGATGGTTGGAATACATTTCTTTTCTCAAAGGGGACTCCTAAATATGAGAAAGCTTTCATGTCCTAAAGGAAAATATCTTTGAAAATGAAACAAGAGGGTACAATGTATTTGAACAAGGGATCTTATCAAATCCCTTAAGGCAAACTGTTACCTACTCTGCTTGTTTGTCATATGGTTTATCCTGGTACTATTAGTTCACTCCTTAATTCATGTATTTGTTGACTCATTTAATCAATGTTGGTCAAACACCTACTGAAGGCCAGAAAAATTCTGAGTGCTGATAAACAAAAACAAAACAAAACCCGCCTTCCTCATGAAGCTTCTATTCTAGTGTGGAGAAAAATATATGTTAAACAACTTAAGTCAGTTCTATAGTATGTTAGAAGGTAAGAAGTACCATGGGGAAAATATAAAGCAGGGAAGGTATGATGACGAACCCTGCAGGAGGCTGTAACCTAAGAGAGGTGATGAAGAAGGCCTTCCTGAGAAGGGAACGTAGTAAACTTCAGGCCCAGAAGCTGAGCAATGTGCCTTCTGTACTTGGAGGAGGCAGATATCAAAAGGGCATTCAGTGAAAGAACTGTACCCTTTGAAAATTTTATTAGTGAATCATCTACAATTCACCCATCAAGTAGTTGAAATGTCAGAGGCCAGGGAGGAGGAAAGTATTAGTGACAGCTATTCACTGGTATTTAGAGTATTGGGTGGGACAGAACTAGGAAAGATGTAATCCCAGCGCAAGGTTCCAGAGAATTAAGCTAGTGCTCACTAAGTAGAATGAGAGAAAGATAAGGCAGGGGACAAAGATGGAAGACTAGGAAGGATAAATGGGGCAAAATTTGAACAACAGCTGGTGGAAAGTAAGCTAGACAATAACATAATGCATATATTGCATACTATATTTTAAAGTTTTGTATTTTAAGAAAAGAAATAGACCTTTGCTTTCAGATTGCACGAAGCAATTGCTTTTTGACACTTGACACCATATGAAGAATTTAGCTTCACGTCATAATGTCTCAGAATTGAATCTGCTTATTTCCACATATCCTAGAGCAGGAGTTTCATATAAATGATAATACACGTCAATGGAATCTCTTGCCTGGTGGAAAGTGAGTCTTTTAATGAACGTATTTTCTCAGGTATATTCACTGTACTAACTTCAAAGTTTGGAGGTCTGGCTGCTCCTTACTGTCAAGGTGGAGAGATGTCTAAGGATCTTGCTCCTCTCCTTTCAACCTCACTGCCTCTACAAGCCCCATCTTCTTTGGTACTCTTTTCACCTCCTTTGGCTACTCCTCAATCCCAGATGGTTCCCTAGGCCTGTAATGCTCTTATATCACAACCACTTCCCACTCTTCTTTTCAAAGACACTCTGAAATGTTATTTTCTTGTGGCCTTTCTCAATTGTATGGGGTTCACAATTGGTTTACATCAGAAAGCCAGGCCCACAGGTGGGCAGGGGGTGGTACAATGCTTCAGTTGTGTTCTTTTTTCTTCTTCAAATTTTTATTTAAATTCTAGTTTGTTAACATACAGTGCAATATTGGTTTCAGGAGTAGAATTTAGTGGTTCATCACTTATAACACCCAGTGCTCATCACAACAAGTGCCCTCCTTAATACCCATTACCCATCTAGCCCATCCTCCTGCCATGTCCCTCCATCAGCCTTCAGTTTGTTCTCTATCATTAAGAGATTCTTATGGTTTATTTCCCTCTCTTTTCCCCCCTCTCATATGTTCAAGTGTTTTTTTTTCTCAAATTCCATATATGAGTGAAATCATATGGTATATGGTATTTGTCTTTCTCTGAATGACTTATTTCACTTAGCACAATACACTCTAGCTCCATCCATGTTGTTGCATATGGCAAGATTTCATTCTTTTTGATGGCTGAGTAATATTCCATTGTATTTGTTTGTTTGCGTGCGTGTGTGTGTGTGTGTATACATAGCACATCTTATTTATTCATTCATCAGTCAGTGGACATTTGGGCTCTTTCCATTGTTTGGCTATTGTTGCTAATGCTGTTATAAATATTGGGGTGCATGTTCTCCTTCAAATCTGTATTTTTTTTTATGCTTTGGGTCATTACCTCATAGTGCAATTGCTGGATTATAGGGTAGTTCTATTTGTAACTTTTTGAGGAAATTCCATACTGTTTTCCAAAGTTGCTGCACTGGTTTATATTCCCACCAACAGTGCGAGAGGGTTCCCTGTTCTCCACATCCTCACCAACACCTGTTGTTTCTTGTGTTGTCAATTTTAGCCATTCTCATGGGCATGAGGTGGTATCTCTTCATGGTTTTGATTTGTATTTCCTTGATGATGAGTAACATTGAGCATCTTTTCATGTGTCTGCTAGTCATCTGGATGTCTTCTTTGGAAAAATGTCTTAATGTTTTCTGCCCGTTTCTTAACTAGATTATTTATTTTTTGGGTGTTGAGTTTGACAAGTTCTTTATAGATTTTGGATACTAACCCTTTATCAGATATGTCATTTGCAAATGTATTCTCCTATTGCATAGGCCGCTTTTTAGTTTTGTTGCTTATTTCCTTCACTGTGCAGAAGCTTTTTATCTTGATGAAGTCCCAAAAATTCATTTTTGCTTTTGTTTACCTTGCCTCCAGTGATGTGTCTGGTAAGTAGTTGTTGCAGCCAAGGCCTGTGTTCTCCTTTAGGATTTTGATGTTTTCTTGTCTCACATTTAGGTATTTCATCCATTTTGAATTTATTTTTGGGTATGGTGTAAAAAAGCGGCCCATTTTCCTTCTTCTACGTGTCGCTGTCTAGTTCTCCCAACACCATTTGTTCAAGAGACTGTCTTTTTTCCATTGCATATTCTTTCCTCCTTTGTCAAAGATTAGTTGACCATATAGTTGTGGGCCCATTTCTGGATTTTCTATTTTAGTCCATTGATCTATGTGTCTTTTTTTTTTTTTTTTTTTTTTTTTTTTTTTTTTTTTTTTGTACCAGTACCATCCTGTCTTGATGACTAGAACTTTGTAATACAGCTTGAAGTCCAGAATCCTGGTGCCTCCAGCTTTGCTTTTCTTTTTCAGGATTGCTTTGGCTATTCAAGGTCTTTTGTGGTTCCATACAAATTTTAGGATTGTTTTTTTCTAGCTCTGAAAAATGCTGGTGGTATTTTGATAGGGATTGCATTAAATGTGCAGATTGCTTTGGGTAGTACAGACATTGTAACAATATCTGTTCTTCTAATTCATGAACATGGAATGTATTTCTTTGTATTCTCTTCAATGTCTTTCATAAGTGCTCCACAGTTTTCAGAATGCAGATCTTGTACCTCTTTGATTAGGTGTATTCCTAGGTATCTTATGGTTTTGGGTATAATTGTAAATGGGATGAATTCCTTGATTTCTTTTGCTGCTGCCTCGTTATTGGTGTGTAGAAATGCAACAGATTTCTGTATGTTGATTTTATATCCTGTCTTTGCTGAATTCATGTATTGGTTGTAACAATCTTTAGGTGGAGTCTTTTGGGTTTTCTACATGGAGTATCACGTTGTCTGAAAATAGTGTAAGTTTGACTTCTTTACCAATTTGGATGCCTTTTTATTTCCTTTTGTTGTCTGATTGCTGAGGCTAAGGCAGCAAGACTATGTTAAATAGTAATGGTGACAATGGACATCCCTGTCCTGTTCCTGACCATAGAGGAAAAGCTCTCAGTTTTTCCCCATTGAGGGTGATATTAGTTGTGGGTCTTTTGTATATGGCCTTTATGATTTTGAAGTATGGTCCATCTGTTCTTTCTTTGGTGAGGGTTTTTATGAAGAATGGATGCTCTATTTTGTCAAATGCTTTTTCTGCATCTATTAAGAGGGTCATATAATTCTTTTATTAATGTGATGTATCATGTTGATTGATTGGTGAATATTGAACCACCCCTGAAGCCTGGGAATAAATCCCACTTGATTGTGGTGAATAATTCTTTTAATGTACTGTTGGATTCAATTTGCTAGTATCTTGTGGAGAATTTTTACATCTATGTTCATCAGGGATATTGGCCTTAATTCTTTTTAGTAGGTTACTTATTTGGTTTTAGAATCAATGTAATGCTGGCCTTGTAGAAGGAGTTTGGAAGTTTTCTTTCCATTTCTATTTTTCGAAACAATTTGAGAAGAATAGGTGTTAGCTATGCTTTAAATATTTGGTAGAATTCCCCTGGAAAGCCATCTGGCCCTGGACTTTTGTTTTTTGGGAGCTTTTTAATTAATGATTCCATTTCTTTTCTGGTTATGGGTCTGTTCAAATTTTCTATTTCTTTCTGTTTCAGCTTTGGTAGTTTGTATGTTTCCAGGAATTTGTCCATTTCTTCCAGATTTCCCAGTTTGTTGGCATATAATTTTTCATAATATTCTCTTACAATTGTTTGTATTTCTTTAGTATTGGTTGTGATCTCTCCTCTTTCATTCATGATTTTATCTATCTAGGTACTTTCTCTTTTCTTTTTGATAAGCCTGGCGAGGCACTTATCAATTTGATTAATTATTTCAAAGAACCAGCTCTTAGTTTCATTGATATGTTCTACTGGGGGTTTTTTTTTTGTTTGTTTCTATATCATTTATTTCTGCTCGAATCTTTATTATTTCCCTTCTTCTGATGAATTTAGGCTTTAGTTGCTGTTCCTTTTCTGTCTCTTTTAGGTGTACGGTTAGGCTGTATATTTGAAACTTTTCTTGCTTCTTGAGGTATTGCAATATACATCCTTCTTAGGACAGACTTTGCTGCATCCCAAAGATTTTGGACTGTCATGTTTTCATTTTCATTTGCTTCCATGTAATTTTTATTTCTTCTTTTATTTCCTGGTTAGACCATTCATTCTTTAGTAGGATGTTCTTTAGCCTCCATGTATTTGAGGTCTTTCCAATATTTTTTCTTGTAATTGACTTCAAGTTTCAGAGTGTTATTGTCTGAAAGTATGCATGGTATGATCGCAATCTTATTATGCTTATTGAGGGCTGATTTGTGACCCATTCTGTGATCTTTTCTGGAGAATGTTCCATGTGCACTTGAAAAGAATGTGTATTCTGCTGCTTTAGGATAAAATATTCTGAATATATCTGTTAAGTCCATCTGATCTAGTGTGTCATTCAAAGCCATTGTTCCCTTGTTGATTTCCTGCTTAGATGATCTTTCCATTGATATAAGTGAGATGTTAAAGTCCCCTACTATTATTGTAATTTTTTTTTTGAGAGAGAGAGAGAGAGCACGAGCATGAGTGTGAGTGGGGGAGGGGTGGAGGGAGAGGGAGAGGGAGAATCTTAAGCAGGCTCCATGCTCACCATGAAGCATGAAGTGGGGCTCAACCTCATGACTGTGAGATCATGACCTGAGCCAAAATCAAGAGTCAGATGTTTAACCAACTGAGCCACTTAGGAGCCCCCCATTACTGAATTATTATCATTGAGTTTTTCTATGTTTGTGATTGATTTATATATTTGTGTGCTTCAAGTTGGGGGCATGTTTACAATTGTTAGATGTTCTTGATTATGAGGCATTAATTATGATATAATGCCTTTATTCATCTCTTATTACAGTCTTTGTTTTAAAATCTAGTTTGATTGATATAAGTATGGCTACTCTGGCTTTCTTTTGATGTCCATTAGCATAATAGATGGTTCTTCATCCCCTCACTTTCAGTATGCAGGTGTCTTTAGGTCTAAAATGAGTCTCTTGTAGGCAGCATATAGATGGGTTTTGTTTTGTTTTGTTTTATTTTTATTTTTTTAGAGAGAGAGAGAGAGAGAGAGAGAGAATAAGTGGGGGAGAGGAGCAGAGAGAGAGGGAGAGAGAATTGTAAGCAGGATCTATACTCAACACAGAGCTTGACATGGGGCTTGATCTCACAACCCTGAAATCAAGACCTGAGCCAAAATCAAGAGTCAGATGTTTAACCAACTGAGCCACCCAGGCCCCCAAGGTGGTTCTTTTTTTTTTTTTTTTTTTTTTTTTATCATCCATTCTGATACCCTATGTCTTTTGATTGGAGCATTTAGTCCATTTATATTCAGAGTGACTACTGATAGATACGAATTTAGTGCCATTATATTGCCTGCAAAGTTGGGTGTTTCTGGTGATGTTCTCTGTTCCTTTCTGGTCTTTGTTGCTTTTGGTCTTTTTATTCCCCACTCAAAGAGTACCCTTAAATATTTCTCACAGGACTGGTTTAGTGGTCACAAACTCCTTTAGTTTTTGTTTGTCTGGGATACTCTTTATCTCTTCTTCTATTCTGAATGACAGCCTTGCTGGATAAAGCATCTTGATTGCATATTTTTCCCATTCAGCACGTTGAATATATCCTGCCACTCCCTTTTGGCCTGCCAAGTTTCTGTGGACAGATCTGCTGAGAACCTGATCTGTCTTCCCTTGCAGGTTAAGGACTTTTTCCCCCTTACTGATTTCAGGATTCTTTCCTTGTCCTTGTATTTTGTGAATTTGACTGTGATACGTCTTGGTGATGGCCAGCTTTTGTTGAATTTAATGGGAGTTCTCTGTGCTTCTTGGGTTTCAATGTCTGTCTCCTTCTCCAGATTAGGGAAGTTTTTGCTATAATTTGGTCAAAGAAGACTTTTGCCCCTTTTTCTCTCTCTTCATCTTCTGGGAGTCCTGTGATATGAATGTTATTTTGCTTTGGGGAGTCACTGACTTCTCTAAGTCTACCTTCATGATCCAATTCCTTTATTTCCCTCTCCTTTTCAGCTTCATTATTTCCCATAATTTTATTTTCTATATCACTGATTCATTCCTCTGCTTCACCCATCCTCACTGCCATGACATCCATGGGTTTTCATCTCAGTTATAGCATTTTAATTTTGGCCTAACTAGATTTTAGTTTTTATTTGTGTAGTAAGAAATTCTCTAGTGTCTTCTATGCTTTTTTAAAGCCCGGTTAGTATCCTTGCAATTGTTATTTTAAATTATAGTTCAGACATCTTACTTATATCTGTATTGATTAAATCACTGGCCATTACTTCTTCCTGTTCTTTCTTTTGGGGTGAATTCCTATGTATTGTCATTTTGCCCAGGGAAAGAAAAGAAAAAAAAAAGGAAGTTAAATCATAGGTGTGTTTTGGTCTGCTAATTAAAAGAAACTAGATTCAGGGACGCCTCGGTGGCTCAGTTGGTTAAGTGTCTGATTGGCTCAGGTCATGATCTTGGGGTCAGTGAGCTTGAGGCCCGTGTCGGGCTCTGTGCTAACAGCTCAGAGCCTGGAGCCTGCTTCAGATTCTGTGTGTGTGTCTCTCTCTGCCCCTCCCCTGCTCATGCTCTCTCTCTCTCTCAAAAATAAAAAAAAAATTAAAAAATTTAAAAAAGGAAGCTAGATCCAAAAATAAAAAAATAAATGAAAAAAAATTTAAAGGCAAGAAATCTAGATCCTTAGTGTGTTTTTGTCTACTTGTTAAAAGAAGCTAGATCTAAAAAATAAAAAGAATAACTAAAAGCAAAAATAAAAATAAAATAACGATAAAATGAAAATAAAAAGGAAGTCAGATCCTATTTCCCCTAGAGCTGAAGTTTGCAGCACTCTACAATCGGTAGATTTGATGCATGCCAGCAGTATGCTGGTCTTCTGGGGCAGAGGCCTGTGGTGCTGATTACCAGGCAGACTTGGCTGCTGGAGAGGCAACTGCAGGACGCAGAGGGGTGAGGCTTGGTATAAGCGGTTTGGGACAAGCCACTTGGTGGCTCTGTTTTGCTCCCCGAAGTTGGTCAGTGCTGATGGGCCGGGTGAAAATGGGGTGGCCCTGCTCTCTCATCCCCGGAGCAGGGAGCTCCCACCCACCGATCTTCAGGAAGCCTTCACAGACGAGCAAACAATCACCTCTCTGTGTCCTTGGCTTCCACCAGATCCCCTCCTTCACCCTGCCTGGGTCTGAGGTGTCCGCCTGCCAGGGGCACAGCAATCCTGTATCTTAGTACGTGGCTCAGCTTAAAAAGTCCCAATTTTAGAGATCCTGAGGGAGGGTCTCGCTGCACTGTAGCTGTTTGCCAGTTTGTCCCAGAAATTGTTTGTGCAACTGTGCAGCAATTCAGAGTTTATGGTAAAGGGCAGCAGGAAGCTGGCAGAAAGTCTCGCTGCCCTCAGCC